>NC_045426.1:69497506-70122506 GCF_902635505.1 Sarcophilus harrisii
TTGTGAAGTTGGCTTTTTTATTTTTTAAAACACAAAGATAATACTCTATATTTTCCTTTATTAAATCTCATTTTTTTAAATTTGACCTAATGTTCTACTTAGTCAAGACATTTCTTTCTGTTCTGATTTGATCATCCAACATGTTAACTATCCATCCCAATTTTGTGGCATCTTCAAATCTGACAACCATTCCATCTTTACTTTTATCCAAATCATTGCTAAAAAACTGAAATAGCTTAAAGACCAGACAAAAAATCATCAGATGAGTCACCCTTTTGAGTTGATATCAAGTCATTATTAATGATTTACCTCTACTTCTGGCTATTCAATTAGTCCTAAATGTGACTAATTACATAAATAATATATCTTGCTATCATTTCTACAAGAACAGTATAAGAAAATTTACTGAGGGTTTGCTAAAATCTGACCAAGCTTTCATTATTTGTGATATTTTCTAGGACTAGCAGTTTAGTAATTCTGTGCAAAAAACAAGGAAATACATTTAGCATTGTATGAATTATTCTGAAAAAGATTGGAATATCCCTTTTTCTAGATGTTTATTGTATCTTTAAAATATATTATAGAGGAGCAAAGCCAATATGGAAGAGTAAAGGCAGGAACTTGCCCAACCTCACCCTTGCTCCAAATTCCTTTAAGTAATGACTTGACACAAATTTTAGAATATTATAACACCCAATAAAGACAGAGAAGAACATTTTCCACCAAAGGCAATTTAGATGCTCAACAGAAAAGGTCTCTCTCACGAAAGTGAGATTGCCAAAAGTGCAGCCCCAGACCCAGAGTCAATCTAACCTTGCCTGACCTCTGAATTAGCAGCAATCCTGGTGGCTTCCAGACATCTCAACCCAGAGACCCCAAGAGGACCTGGAAAGTCAGCAAAAAAGATCTGTGGAATCAGAGCCCAGCATGCAATCCCAGCACAGGCTGGCCTCGGCTCCACTCCAGACCCCAGAATCAGCAAGGAGCAACCTCTGAATCAGTAGCAGTGGGAATTATCTGGATCTCTCATCTTGGGGACACCAGGGAGGACTGGGAAAGTCAGTGGAGAGGGTCTGTGGCAATAAGATGGGAGTCTGTTTTTCAATCCCAGTATAGCCCATATCAAAAAGTCCCCAGCTCCAGCCAGCACACTAGATGTTGCGGCTACAGTGGAGTGGGGACAGATCTATCAGCCCCAGAGCAGAAAAGAGTGCTTGTGGTCAGATTCCTAGAAGGATTTCTGGAACTGGCTGCACAGAATTCCTGAAGCTTGGGCAGTGCACCCTCCATCTGGAAACAGAGCCCTACTTTAACAAACAGTAAAAACAGAGTAATAAGCTAGGAAAATAAGCAGAAAACATACAAAAAAAGTTTCTGAACATTGAAAGTTATTATAGTGACAAGGAGGATCAAAACACATACTCAGAAGATGATAACAAAGTCAAAGCTCCTTCATCCAAAGCCTCCAAGAAAAATAAGATTTGAGCTCAAGACATAGAAGAACTCAAAAGGAACTTTGCAAATCAAGAGAGATAAGAGGAAAAATTAAGGAAAGTATTGGGAGAGGTGCAAAAGGAAATATAAAACAAACTAATGAGAAGAATGCCTTGAAAAGCAAAATTGGCCAATTGGGAAAGGAGATACTAAAATTCACTGGGGGAAAAAATTCCCTAAAAAAAAATAAAAGACATGAGCAAATGGAAGATAATGACTTTATGAAAAATCAAGATATTGTAAAGAAAAACTAAAAAAACAAAAAAATTAAAAGAAGAAGAAGAAGAAGAAGAAGAAGAAGAAGAAGAAGAAGAAGAAGAAGAAGAAGAAAATAGAAAAAAAAGTGAAATATCTCACTGGAAAAAATTTACCTAGAAAATAGATCCAGGAGAGATAATTTAAAAATTATTGGGACAGCAAGGTGGCACAGTGGATAGAGTACCAGGCCTGAAGTAAGGAGAAGCTGAGTTCAAATCTGGCCTCAGACACTTACACTTCCTATCTGTGTGATCCTGGGTAAATCACTTAACCCCAATTGCCTCAGCAAAAACAAAACAAAACAAAACAAAAGATGACATTAAAAAATAGAAAATAAAAATTAGTCTACCTGAAAACCATGATCCAAAAAAGAGCCTGGACATCCTCTTTCAAGAAATTATCAAGGATTGTATTACAAATATTAGCTATGGCAATAAGAGAAGGAAAAAAATTAAAGAATTAAAGTAGGTAATGAGAAAACCAAATTATCACTGTGTAGATAACATGATGGTATACTTAGAGAACCCTAGAGAATCAACTTAAAAAAAAAAAAAACTACTAGAAACAATTCACAATTTGAGCAAAGTTGCAGTATATAAAATAAATTCACATAAGAAATTATCTTTTTTTTTAGTGAGGTAATTGGAGCTAAGTGACTTGCCCAGGGTCACACAGCTAAAAAGTTCTCAGAAATCTGAGGTCAGATTTGAACTCAGGTCCTCCTGACTTCAGGGATGGTGCTCTATCCACTGTGCCACTTACCTGTCACTCACATAAGAAATTATCAAGGAAAACTGTCCTGATATTCCAGAATCAGAGGGTAAAATAGAAATTGAAAGAAATCACCAATCACCTATGACTGGAAACAACATTAACAAACTTGAGGCCTATTGGGCTTCACTGCATCTTCCTAATATGTAACATCCTCAAAAAGCAACAGGTAGAATGTGTTCTATATATGTACCAAACACCATACCATATTATGTCATAAACATGAAAAACCCATCCAAAGCCACAGCACGAACTCTTTCCCATCATTACATAAGGTTCAAATCAAATCTGTGTATCCAAATCTCCCACCATATTTAAATGTTCTCCTTATGTGTTTAATTTATATTCATTTTATTATTTATCTATTATAATAGAGAAAACATAAAATGACTAAATGAATGAGTGGACAAAATTTGATTTTTCCCTCTATTTTCTTTGTCCTATTGGATTCTTTTAAATGATAAATACATTATCAGGTCCCCAGACTTTTGGCAGTTCTCTTGTTAAGGACATACCAAGTAATTAAATCATTCTATTATGTAGTTTTTAATTTTCTTCAACCAATCATAAGCTATTGTTTACTTTAGCGGTTTCTCAAGCTCTTCTATTTACCAGTTTCCATTTTGAAATTTAAAAAAAATAAAGAAGAATTCACTTTCAGATCCTTTTTTAAATCTTTTGGGAAGTATTGCTATCTTTCTTTCTTCTCCAAGATCTTAGCTTGGCAATTTATTTTCTGACCATAGCATTTAATAGATAGATAGGTACCCAAATCCTTGCAGCAGGCAGTAAATGAAATTCTAGGTAACTGAATTGCAATCTCATAAGATATAAGGCTTACTCATTCCTGGTGCTATGAACAAGGATTGATTTTCAGGTGTTCTACAAGCCACTTGTTGCTTAATTGAAGAAATGTATCCACCTTTTCTACAGAGCTTATTGCAACTTCATAGTAGAATAGGTTTCACCCTAGTAAGACAGATTCTGGGATTTATACAATTGAGTGCTGATGAACTTGCTCAAACTATCCATTGTATTAGTTGGATTAGTAAATTTGGATCTGTATATTATAGAAAAGTTTTGGAACCAGAACCCCTAGGCTCAAACACCATCTCTACTATATTATAATTGTGTGACCTAAAGCAAGATATTCAACTTCTCCAGCCTCAATTTCCTCATCTTTAAAATGAAGATATTGAAGTAAAATGTCTTTTATTTCTTCTATTCTAGCTCTAATTCACTTTTGCTCATAAGGAAGAATTTTTAGGTCATAGAATGTTATAAGGGAACCCATATGTCATCCAATTCATTCTCTATTTCTATGCAAATCCTCTCTGAAATTTCAAAGCAAAGTACATTATTAAATACAAAGTGGATAATTTTGATTCTATTACATTATAAAGTTTTTTGTACAAACATAACCAATGCAGACAAGATTAGAAAGGAAGCAATAAACTGGGAAAATTGTTTTACATTCAAGGGTTCTCTTAAAGGCTTCATTTCTAAAATATATAGAGAACTGACTCAAATTTATAAGAATTAAAGCCATTTTCCAGTTGATAAGTGATCAAAGGACGTGAACAGACAATTTTCAGATGAAGAAACTAAAACCATTTCTAGTCATAAGAAAAGATGCTGTAAATCACTATTAATTAGAGAAATGCAAATTAAGATAACACTGAAGTACCACTACATACCTTTCAGATTGGCTAAGATGATAGGAAAAGATACTGATGAAGGTTGGAGAGCATGTGGGAAAATTGGGACACTGATACATTGTTGTTGGAGTTATGAACTGATTTAACCATTCTGAAGAGCAATCTGGAACTATACCCAAAAGGCTATCAAACTGTGTATACCCTTTGATCCAGCAGTGTCTCTAAAGAGATCATAAAGGAGGGAAAAGAACCCCCATACACAAAGATGTTTGTGGCAGCCCTTTTTGTATTGGCAAGAAACTGGAAACTAAATGGATGCCCATCAGTTGAGAATGGTTGAATAAATTATAGTATATGAATATAATGGAATAATATTGTTTTATAAAAAACAATTAGCATGATGGTTCCAGAGAGGCCTGGAGAGACTTACATGAATTGATGCTAAGTGAAATGAGCAGAACCAGGAGATCACTGTACACACCAACAGCAAGATTATACAATGAGTAATTCTGATGGATGGGGCTTTTTTCAACAATGAGGTCATTCAAGCCAGTTTCTATAGTTTTGTGATAAAGAGAACCTTCTGCAACCATAAAGGGGATTGTAGGAACTGAATGTGGATCACAACATAGTAATTTCTCTCTTTATTCTTGTTTGCTTGAATTTTGTTTTTTTTCTCATTTTTCCCTTTTTTTTTGATCTATTTTTTTCTTGTGCAGTATGACGATTGTGGATATATGTATAGAACAATTGCACGTGTTTAACATATATTGGATTACTTGCTGTCTAGGGGAGAAGGTAGAGAGAAGGGAGGGAAAAATTTGGAACCCAAGGTTTTGCAAGGGTGAATGTTGAAAATTACCCATGCCTATGTTTTAAAAATAAAAAGCTTTAATAAAAAAATGTGAATTAAGATTGACACCAGGACAAGCAAATGTGAGTCTTCTTGTTAAGTTACTCATAGTAATTCCACTCACACTCACATGAGACTGAGAAGTCTCAAACTTGCTCTCCTATGTTCACAATGCCTGCTTTTATATCTAGCTTTTTGATGTCAGACAAACTTTGTTGATTATCATAAGGTCATATCACCTTAAGATTTAGAGTCTGAAGAGGCCTTAGAAATGTATACCAACTCCCTTGGACACTTAAACAAACCTCTTGGAATTATAGATGAAATAAAGGAAGTTCTAAGTTATCAACAAATTTAGCCAAATTAACTCAGATGCTAATCAGCAAAAATCAGATTCAAAACTAGGCTATTATCTCATTGCTATCAAGATTATTCCCTAATTCTATCTGAAGAATGTTGAAGACCAAACTGTTACATGGACATCCAGTATTATATATTTGGATCTGAATGGGAGCCAAAGATAGATGATGATTCATTTTCTCTCACTCCCCACAAGTCTTTAGAAATATGCTAATGAGATCACACTCTTGATTCTTAGGTTTAGATCAGTGGAATTCACTGTCTGCTGGTCACAGATCAGGCCCTTGTGTCACAAATCCTCTCCACTAGACATAAATCCATTTTCATGCCTGGAAAAAGCAATTCAAACATGTGCAATCAGCTGCCAGTGGGATAGGAATGGCATTTCCACATACAAGAGACAGCCCATTACCACTCCCAAGTGCCTTGCAAGTTTTGCTCATTTGATGTTTACAACTGTGAAAACCAGAAAGCCATGTATAAAGATATGATGGGGTCCATTTAATCTCTGTTCAAATTCCTTGTTCACTTGTTGGACTCCTTATAAGGGATACTGTTATTTTTTTTTTAAATTTAATAGCCTTTTATTTACAGGATTTATACATGGGTAACTTTACAGCATTAACAATTGCCAAACCTCTTGTTCCAATTTTTCACCTCTTACCCCCCCCCCAGCCCCTCCCCTAGATGGCAGGATGACCAGTAGATGTTAAATATATTAAAATATAACTTAGATACACAATAAGTATACATGACCAAAACATTATTTTGCTGTACAAAAAGAATCAGACTCTGAATTATTGTACAATTAGCTTGTGAAGGAAAAAAAATGCAGGTGTGCATAAATATAGGGATTGGGAATTCAATGTAATGGTTTTTAGTCATCTCCCAGAGTTCTTTTTCTGGGCATAGCTAGTTCAGTTCATTACTGCTCCATTAGAAATGATTTGGTTGATCTCGGTTGCTGAGGATGGCCTGATCCATCAGAACTGGTCATCATCTAGTATTGTTGTTGAAGTATA
Source organism: Sarcophilus harrisii (assembly GCF_902635505.1). Taxonomy (NCBI): domain Eukaryota; kingdom Metazoa; phylum Chordata; class Mammalia; order Dasyuromorphia; family Dasyuridae; genus Sarcophilus; species Sarcophilus harrisii. The sequence goes on from NC_045426.1 coordinate 69,503,923, forward strand.
TAATGATCTCCTGGTCCTGCTCATTTCACTCAGCATCAGTTCGTGTAAGTCTCTCCAGGCCTTTCTGAAATCATCCTGTTGGTCATTTCTTACAGAACAGTAATATTCCATAATTTTCATATACCACAATTTATTCAGCCATTCTCCAACTGATGGACATCCATTCAGTTTCCAGTTTCTAGCCACTACAAAAAGGGCTGCCACAAACATTCGTGCACATACAGGTCCCTTTCCCTTCTTTATAATCTCTGATACTGTTATTTTCAGAGACTGTCTTGAAGGTATTGCTAAAGCAGTTGCTAGGGGCAACTAAAAGAAGCAGGTTATTAAAAGCTGGCAAAATAGTTCCTAGGTTCACAAAGCTGGTGGAAGTAAAAGAAAACGAGTGTGAGAGGAGGAAAATTAGAAATAGGAGACAGTTGGGTGTTGTGGGTAGTTCACCAGACAAGGAGTTAGAAAACCTGTATGTGAATTGTAGCTCAATGAAATATTAGCTGTGTTACCTCAACCTTGAATAATTGTTTCAAGTCTAATATTTTATGAGGGTGAAATGACTTAATGACTGTGAAAGTACATTGTAATTTTATTTTATTTTATTCTGAGCTTTAAAGACACCCAAATTGTTTTACAAACTACAAAACAATTTGTAAATATAAGGCAAAGTTAATGATAATGCTTTTCTAATAGCATAACTATGAACATGTTTCAGCAGTAGGTCTCTTTCTGGTGGCCATTTGCATCCACATTTCATTTCAGTTTGCCAGGAGAGAAAGGAAGAACAATTGTTAGGGATACCATGTCTTTAGTTCTACTCAAGAAATTTACTCTTTTAACACTGAGTTCTATACAGCAGGTGCCTAGGAATTCTTGAGGGTTTCAATAATAAAGGATTCTTATTCATGCTCTTGTTTACAAACTTGTACTAGTTCTTTACTCTCAAGGAAAGAAAATTCCTTGAAGTTATAATGACTTATTGGCGATATGCCTAAATGAAAGGGGGTGGATTTCAGTAAAGTAAGTAAATGACTTAAAGACTAAAGTAGTCATACAAAAATTATGAGGTGACAGCTTCCTGATCAGTTGTGCCTGGGATATTAGGCTAATCTTCCGGCATGTAGGACACTGTCTCATCTAATATCTATTTGTTCACAATAAGAAGTTGCTAGTAGTTGGATGCTGGTAATTCAAATATACCTGTATTTCTCATAAGACTGTGTGTTGATTTTTCTCTCTAAGCTGCTCATGACAGCTACACATCTGCTCAGCAAGCTACTCAGAGCAAGTTTGCCATTTGTTTTTTGCAAACACACTGTGATCAAAAACCCTGAACATAAGCTAAAAGGATAGCTTGGCGGCTATAACATCTGGTTGATAATACCTAAATTCCCTAGAATCCTAGGTTTAAATCCTCGTAGGGTTAAATCAATCTCTTTCTTTTTCCTATGAAGAAAATTAAATTCAATGAAATGTAGCTTACTCAGTGTGAATTCTTTGGCTCAGAGCATAGAAAAGTAAAGTCCTATTTTTACTTCATGGTGATATCCAGAACTTTTGAAGTAAGCTGTACTACAGTATTATTTTTGAACATGACAAAAACAATCTAAGTGAAATTATTACAGCTACTAAAACCAAGAGTTAAACTCAGATCTGAAAATGACTGTACTAGTATTTCTTTTTTCTCCCAGCTCTTATTATGAAATGATGAAAAGTCAAAATTGAAGATTATAACCAAATTAAACAATATCAAATATCATAAAATTTTGGAACTATTAAGTCCTTAGAGATCTGACTCTCTCATTTTACATTTATGGAACCAAAGAAGAGAAGAATAGAGTGACTTATTGTAAGATTACACAGATAGTTATGAAGGAATAAAATTTAGATCACTTCTAATCCAGCCCAGCTCCAGATTCCCTAAGCTACTTTTCCAATCTTTGTCCAGGGAATCTTCTTCTACTATCAATGTCTCTACTTCTATGCTTTCCTCATTTGACTGGGGAGTTCTCAGGAAATTCCCTCTTAGGAAATATCTATAATGGCCATAATCACATCAAACCCAGACAAATCAATATACCAAGATTGCTTTACCACCTTATTCCATGCAGGTATCTTTTTGCTCTTCTTATTTCTAGTTCCCTTTTATGTATTATCTTCACCTCTTAAAAAGTAACCTCCAGGATCAGGATGAAGAAACATTTTCTCTGGTCATTCTGATCTTTCGAACCTTTCCAAAAGAAAAATTATGTATAAGAAATAAAACAAATTCAACTATCTCTACCTAGGAGGATTATTCTTATCATTCAACTCTATATGACATTTCATAACTCTATGGAATATAGGCAAGCCAATATTCTCTATGAGTTTTCTTGGCAAAGATACTGGAGCGATTTTCCATTTCTTTCTCCAATGGATTAAACTGAAATTAAATAATTTATCAAGGGTCACAAAGATAGTGATTGTCTGAGACAGGATTTGAATTCAGATCTTCCTGATTTCTGGATCAGCACTCTGTTCACTGAGCCAAGTACCCATCTTTTACTTTATAGGATACCAAGACCCATATTTTTCACATCTCACTTTCAGAGACTGCAATGAGTACATAATCTTCTGCAGACAAAAAAAAAAAATTATGCATCAACATTCCATCTACTATAGCTAGTGCTACATCATACATACATGGAACTATGGGTTACAGAAAATTGAGACGTTTTGAATACTATGCATAAGTTCACTTACCTTGGCAGTGTACTTTCAAGAAATGAACATATTGATTATGAAGAACCAGCTCAGTGTTTGGGAGACCATAAAGAATTCGAAATGGCATTCTCTTTATCAAAAGATAGGTTAATTTAAAAGAAGGAGTTACTGACAAAATAAAGAAGTACCATAGATATCAGGAGTAATAAATGTGAAATAATGTTGGGAGATCATATACCAATTAATAATGGAAAAGACAAGTTAGCCAGTGGAACTCACAATCAAACAGGAAAAGGGGAATAACCCATGAGGTTGGAGTATGCCCTGGAAGACTAAATCCATAGAGGAGTTTAGCATCCTAAAAAAATCAGTTATCTATTAGAAGGAAAGAGACACCTTGAAGTATGGTGGAAGGATAAGAGGAATGAAACTATGAGGCATGGGGATAAGGTGAGAAAAAAGACTCCACGAGGCAGAATACCATATTAGGCTTATTTTAAGAGGAAGAACAGGTGAGAAAAGAATTTGCCTTAGAATATATTAAACTAAAATAACTGAAAAACAAAACACTATTTATAGAGGGAAAAAAAGGAAAAAAATCAAGTATAAACCTCACTCATATCTTTAAGTGTGAATGAGTTAAATAGTCTAATAAAACAGAAAAGGGTGACATTGAACAAGAAAACAAAACTCTAAAATCATTTGCTTACAAGAAACTTTTAATAAACAATCTTAAGGACAAAATGAGGAGCTAGTTAAAATATTAATGCATTCAGTGAACCTAAAAAAGTAGAAATTACAGTATCTATCACAAAAAATTTAAAATATGAGATAATCAAGAAAACTTTATCATTTTGAAAAAAAATCATAATATCATTGCTATATAGTACATGTCTGAAATGTCAGCATCTAAATTCATAAAGGAAAAATTATCCCGAATTACAAGAAGATTTAGGCAGTAATATAAGAACAGCAGGAGATTCAAATGTCTCTCACATGGTTTTGGGTAAGATTAACAGAAAATAAACAAAAAAGAAAATATAGAACTTAAAAACAGCTAAAAATTGCAGCTAAAACTTATGTTATCTTCTAAATGTTATTAATAATGTGTATTTCTCAGCACTACTTGAAAATTTGGCCATGAATTAGGAAATTTTATAAACAAATATATAAAACAGTGATCATAAACATATCCCTTAACAACCATAACAAAACAAAAATAATGAGAGATTTGATGAACTGAATAAAAATTTAAAAATTAGAAAGCCAACAAAAAGAATAAATACAAAAAATAGATATTCAGAATTGAATGAAAAATGGATGAACGGGGGGGGGGGAAATAGAATGGTTTTTTTAGAGCTCTAAAATCCATTAAAAAGACTAATAAACTTAGTAAACCTTGTTTTTATACAAAATATTTTCATAAGTCACGTTGTGAGTATAGATTTCCCTCCTTAAAAAGCCCTCAAGAAAAATAAAAGAGACACAGGAAAGAGGCAGAAACGGAGAGACAGAGAGAGAGAGACAGATAGAAGGAGGAAGGCACAGAGAGAGAGAGAGAGAGAGAGAGAGAGAGAGAGAGAATGCTCCATTATGTTTTCAGACACAATCAGTTCTTTCTCTGGCTTTGGAGACAATATCCTTCAATATAATCCTTCAGTATAAACCTTTAGTATAATTATGAATTATTCTAATGCTAAGAATAGCAAAGTCATTCACAGTTGATCATGTCACACAATGCTATTATTTTGTATACAGTAAATTTCATTTTCCTTGAGTTCATGGAAGATTTTCCAGATTTTTCAGAGAGCATACTGCTCATGATTTCCCAAAGAATAATTATATTTCTTCATAATCACATACCACAATTTATAGAGTCCAATTAATGGGCATCCTCTCAGCTTCCAATATTTTGCTCTAAGAACAGAGCTGATAAAAATATTTTTGAACATATAGGATCTTTTTTAAATCCCTTTTGGAATTCATATCTTGTATTGGTATATTTAGTCAAAGAATATGCAGGATTTTATAGCCTTTGGGTATAATTCATTTCTTTTGATCATTTATCATTTGAGTCATGGTTCCTTTTTTTAAATAAATTGAACTCAGTACGCTATATATTTAAGAAATGAGAGCTTATCAGAAAAATAATTGTTCCAAAATTATATTATATTTGCTGTTACTAACTTTATTTCCACCCATTTATTTTATTTTCTCTCTCTCTTTTCAACCTGGCCTTCTTCAAAAGTGTTTTGACTACTCTCTCCCCCAATATGACTTCTTTTCTATTACTCTCCCCCTTTCCCATATCCACTTCCCCTCCTACTTTCCTACAAGATAAGATAGATGTAGTGTATATGTTATTTTGTCTTTCAGCCAGTTATGATGAGAATAAAGTTCACTCACTTCTTCTCTCCCCTCCCTCTAGCCTTTCACTATAAAAGATTTTTGTTGCCTCTTTTATGGAATATAATTTACACAATTCTACTTTTCCCTTTCTCTTTCTCTCAGTACATTCTTCTCTCAACTCTTAATTTTATTTTTTTTCTAAGGTATTATCCTTATATATTCAACTTATATCTGTGTTCTCTCTTTCTCTCTCTCTCTCTCTCTCTCTCTCATATATATATATATATATATATGTATATATATATATATATATATATATATATATATATATTCCTTCAAACTGCCATAATAATGAGAGTTCTAATGAGTTACAAGTATCACTCCCACATATAGGGATGTAAACAGATAAACCTTATTAAGACCCTTATGACATCACTTTTCTGATTATCTCCATATTGAGTCCTGGTATATCACAAATGCTTGAAAAATCCTCCATTTCACTGAATTTCCATCTATTTTTTCAAAAGGATTATACTCAGTTTTTCTGGGTAGATGATTTCATTGTGATCCTAGCTCCATTGTTCTTCAGAATATCATATTGCAAATCCTTCAGTCCTTTAATGTAGAAGCTTCTAAACCTTATGTTATCCTGCCTGTGTTTCCACCATACTCCATACTTGAATTGTTTCTTTCTGAATATTTGTAATGTTTTCTCTTTGACCTTGGAGATCTGGAATTTGGCAATAATATTCCTGGGAGTTTTCATTTCAAGATTTCTTTCAGAAGGTGATTCGTGGATTGTTTTGATTTCTTTTTTATCCTCTGATTCTAGAATATCAGGAGGATATTTCTTGATAAGTTTTTGAAAGTTAATGTTCAGCTCTTTTTTGTCATGATTTTAAGGTACACCAATAGTTTTAAAATAATCTCTCTTGTATATATTTTCCATGTCAGTTGCTTTTCCAATGAGATATCTGACTTATTTTTTCTATTTTTTCATTTGTTTGGTTTTGCTTTATTGCATCTTGATTTCTCATAAAGTCATTAGTTTCCATTTGCTCAATTCTATTTTTTAAGAAGTTATGTACCTCAGTGAGCTTTTGTATTTCCTTCCCCATTTGGCCAGTTTGGGTTTTTAAGATATTCTCCTCATTAGCTTTTTTCTATTCCTTTTGCATCACTCTCAATTCATTTCATATTTTTTCTTCTATCTCTCTTATTTGATTTTCAAAATCCCCTTTGAGCTCTTCCACAGCCTGAGACAAATTCTTATTTTTCTTGGAGGCCTTGGATTTAGAAGTTTTGATTTTAATATTTTCTTCTGAGGTACATATTTTGATCTTCCTTGTCACCATAGTAACTTTCTATGTTCAGAACTTTTTTCTGTTGTCTTCCCATTTTCCTAGTCTGTTATTCAACTTTTGACTCTTTGCTAAAGTAGGGCTCTCTTTCTAGGATAGAGGATGTACTATCTCAAGCTTCAAACATTTTGTGCAGCTGTTTCCAGATATCATTCTAGGGCCCTAACCAGAAGCACTTTTTTCTGTCCTGGAACTGTTAGGAGGGTCCCTTCATTATGTAGCTTTAAGATGCATGCTAGAGCCACAACATCCTTTTCACTGATAACCAAGAGGACTCCTATGAGCTGGGACTTCTGAACGTGCCATCATCATCAGAGCAAAAAATGACTCCAAATAAAATCTCAATTTCATAACTACAATGGTATGTGAATTACTTGTCAGGATCCAACTGGATAATATTTATAAATTGGTTAGTTTGGTGCTTGTCTCATAGTAGTCATTTAATAAACACTTGTTTGGTTACATTTTCCTTTGAGACAAAGAACAATTATAAGATTTTGTTTTATGATAACAGTGGTAATGTAAATATTTCGGTTGATTCTGGGTTGACTTAGAATGTCTAATTTTTACCAGATGAAAGCAGATTGACCTGGTTACCATAGTTCTCATTTTTTTTCCCTCATTTGCCTGTTTGATTTCATGTTATATACAAATGTTTTATTTATCTTCTGTTGGTGTATTTAATTCCATAATTTTTAAGAATGAATATTAATTGCAAGGAAAAATGCAAGTTTTCACTCTAAACTTGCACTACATCAGCTCTTGCTGTGCCTTGGGAATTTAAGAAGTTCAAAGCATATTGGAGTCTTGAATGAAAAATATCACATTCAGGAGAGTACAAAGGAAAACACAGTTGAAAATAATGATGGACTGAGTTGCATCACAATAGAAATAAACTTTCTGGGATCTAGGGTGTAGCATATGCTGCCGCTAATGAAAAAATGTGATTTACTATTATTATAAATAAGGATATCTAATTTTCAATATACAATTCTTCCAGAAGCCTAAGCTTGAGTTCAAGTCTCTGTCTCTTCCTCTTTTTTACTTGGGGGATGAAGCAGATTGTAGCCTATATATCTCTCTAGGGGTGCTCATATAAACATTAAAAGGGAGAGAGCAAAACTATCAGAAATTAATAGTCCTATAATGAGTTATTTTTAATCAGGCTTTCCCAGCAGAGCCAAAAATCCTGAGGAACTAGTATTTTGAAAGCTAAAAATGAGAAGGATGTGAAGAATATAGGGAACTAACAAATAGTGTAGAGAACTAAAAAGCTAGGATGAGGATGTGTTTTTGTACTGAGTAGAATTATACTAGAATCCAGATGACCAAAGAACAAAATATGAGAAGTAGAATAGACACTTGATTTGATACCTCTCCAAAGGAATCATCAAGATATTTGGCAATTCACTGTAAAGGCTTGAAACTCTGAATAAGTGCACTGGAATCAGACAACCAAGCACTTAAGGGTAATTACCTATTGGCCAATACTCTATTAGCATATGTTTGGAAAATAGCCCTTCTCACTATTCTGTGCCAGCTCATTCTTTTGGTATATACAGAAATTGTAGGAGAGATTAGGGGGTGGAGTAAGACAAGCCAGAGTCACTTTGGCAGATGAAGAGAAGGGAGGTTGTGGAGAGTTTATGTCCATCCCCTTCGCTTCTCCCCCTAAAGACCAAGAATAAAGACCAGGGACTTTTACTTATCCTGACTCTGGCTGATTTGAAGGCATCCAGGATGCTAACCCAGACTTCTCAATTCACAATATTCCATTTTCATGGAGAGGTAGGAAACAGAAATGTGGAAATGTTCTTTAAGTTCGAACAATATTAGGACAATCATAGTTATAAGCAGGCTTCAATTCAACTATGCCATCATTCTTCTGTATGGTATTAGGTACTTCATTTTAATATAATAAGCCTCAAATTTCATATAAATAAATAAAGATATTGGGTAATATGGTCTCTAATTTCCTTTAAAATTTTCATGTTCTATGACCCTGTGATTCTTTCAGTTATATTTGTCTTTGACCCAGTCATTCAAGGCTGGGTAAAAGTTCATTTACAGATAAAAGATAGTTTTATCTATTTATATTTTATTAAAAGCTATCTGTAGTTGAAAGATAGAGATCATGTTTTTCCTAGACTTCTCTGACAAATGGAGAATTCTACAGCTGAAGACACAAAAGGCTTTTTATGTCATCTCCTAAATATCTAAGAATAAGTAAACTTTAAATGTTTTCATTGTGGGATAAATAATTGCACCTAATAAGATAAAATCAGATTCAGAAAATATAATAGCTAGAAGTGATATTAGAGAAAACCTGTTTATCCCTACTTCTATTTTATAGATTAATAAACTGGCTTTCAGACAGGTAAACTATGGTCACACATGTACCTAGAGGAAGCATGGAACAGGAAAATATGATTTTGAGACTTTCTTTATTAACTAGTTACATGATCTTGACAGTTTTCTACCTACTTTCACTTTCAGTTTCCTCATCTGTAAAATCAGCATAAGCATATTTGTAGCACCTACTTCACAGATTATAATTATTGAAGGAAATAATGTATGAGAAGGAATTTATAAAGTTCAAATCATATATGTAATGATTTTTATAAATTACAGAACAACAACTTCAAACTTCCAGGAGCACTGATTTTTATTTTTTATTTTTTTTAAATAATGTTTTATTGACAGTACATATGCATGGGTGATTTTTTACAACATTATCCCTTGCACTCACTTCTGTTCTGACTTTTCCCTTCCCTCCGTCCACGCGTTCCCCTAGCTGACAGGCAGTCTTAACATCTTAAATATGTTATAGTATATCCTAGATACAATATATGCGTGCAAAACTGAACAGTTTTCTTGTTGCACAGGAAGAATTGGATTCAGAAAATAAAAATAACCTGAGAAGAAAAACAAAAATGCAAACAATTCACCCTCATTTCTCAGTGTTCCTTCTCTAGGTGTAGCTGATTTTGTCCATCATTGATCAATTGGAATTGAATTAGATCTTCTCTTTGTTGAAGATATCCACTTCCATCAGAATACAACCTAATACAGTATTGTTGTTGAAGTATATAATGAGCTCCTGATTCTGCTCATTTTACTCAGCATCAGTTCATGTAAGTCTTTCTAAGCCTCTCTCTATTCATCCTGCTCGTCATTTCTTACAGAACAATAATATTCCATAACATTCATATACCACAATTTACCCAACCATTTTCCAATTGATGTACATCCATTCATTTTCCAGTTTCTAGCCACCACAAAAAGGGCAGTCAGAAACATTTTGGCACATGCATATCCCTTTCCCTTCTTTAGTATCTCTGGAATATAAGGCAGTAGTAACACTGCTGAATCAAAGGGTATGCACAGATTGATAACTTTTGGGGCATAATTCCAGATTGCTCTCCAGAATGGTTGGATTCGTTCACAACTCCACCAACAATGCATCAGTGTCCCAGTTTTCCCAAATACCCTCCAACATTCATCATTATTTTTTCCTGTCATCTTAGTCAATCTGACAGTTGTGTAGTGGTATCTCAGAGTTGTCTTAATTTGCATTTGTCTGATCAATAGTGATTTGGCACACTCTTTCATATGAGTAGAAATAGTTTCAATTTCATCATCTGAAAATTGTCTGTTCATATCTTTTGACCATTTATCAATTGGAGAATGGCTCGATTTCTTATAAATTAGAGTCACTTCTCTATATATTTTGGAGATGAAGCCTTTATCGGAACTTTTAACTGTAAAAATGTTTTCCCAGTTTGTTGCTTCCCTTCTAATCTTGTTTACATTAGTTTTGTTTGTACAAATGCTTTTTAATTTGATATAATCAAAATCTTCTATTTTGTGATCAATAATAATCTCTAGTTTATCTTTGGTCACAAATTCCTTCCTCCTCTACAAGTCTGAGAGGTAAAATACCCTGTGTTCTTCTAATTTATTTATAATCTCATTCTTTATGCCTAAATCATGGACCCGTTTTGATCTTATCATAGTGTACGGCCTTAAGTGTGGGTCCATGCCTAATTTCTGCCATACTAATTTCCAGTTTTCCCAGCAATTTTTGTCAAATAATGAATTTTTATCCCAAAAGTTGGGATCTTTGGGTTTGTCAAACACTAGATTGCTATAGTTACTGACTATTTTGTCCTGTGAACCTAACCTATTCATCTGATCAACTAGTCTATTTCTTAGTCAATACTAAATGGTTTTGGTGACTGCCGTTTTATGATATAGTTGTAGATCAGGTACAGGTAGGCCACCTTCATTTGATTTTTTTTTCATTAATTCCCTTGAAATTCTCAACCTTTTGTTTTTCCATATGAATTTTGTTGTTATTTTTTCTAGGTCATTAAAATAGTTTCTTGGGAGTCTGATGGGTATAACACTAAATAAATAGATTAGTTAAGAGAGTATTGTCATCTTTATTTTATTTGCTCAGCCTATCCAAGAGCATTTAATATTTTTCCAATTATTTAAATCTGACTTTATTTGAGTTGAAAATGTTTTGTAATTTTGCTCATATAATTCCTGACTTTCCTTTGGTAGATAGATTCCCAAATATTTTATGCTATCGACAGTTATTTTGAATGGAATTTCTATTTGTATCTCTTTCTGTTGGATTTTGTTGGTGACGTATAAAAATGCTGAGGATTTATGTGTATTATTTTTATATCCTACAACTTTGCTAAAGTTATAAATTATTTCTAACAGCTTTTTAGTAGAATCTCTGGGGTTCTCTAGGTATACCATCATATCATCTGCAAAGAGTAATAGTTTGGTTTCCTCATTTCCTACTCTAATTCCTTTAATCTCTTTCTCAACTCTTATTACCAAGGCTAGTGTTTCTAATACAATATTGAATAATAATGGTGATAGTGGGTAACCTTGTTTCATTCCTCATCTTACTGGGAATACTTCCAGTTTATCCCCATTACTTATGATGCTTACTGACTATTTTAAATTTATGCTCCTGACTATTTTAAGGAAAAGTCCATTTGTTCCTATACTCTCAAGTGTTTTTTAATAGGAATGAATGTAGGATTTTTTCAATTGCTTTTTCTGCATCTATTGAGATAATCATATGTTTTTTGTTCATTTGGTTATTGACATAGTCAATTATGCTAATAGTTTTCCTAATATTGAACTAGCCCTGCATTCCTAGTATAAATTATACTTGATCAAAGTGTATTATCCTGGGAATGATTTTCTGTAATGTTTTTGCTTATATTTTATTTAAGATTTTAGCATCAATATTCATTAGGGAGATTGATCTATAATTTTTTTTTTCTGTTTTCACCCTACGTGGTTTAGATTATCAGTACCATATCTGTGTCATAAAAGGAATTTGGTAGGATTCCTTCAATCCCTATTTTTTCAAATAGTTTATATAGCATGGGACTTAATTGTTCTTTAAAAGTTTGGTAGAATTCAGATGTAAATCCATCTGGTCCTGGGGATTTTTTCTTAGGGAGTTGATTAATAGCTTGTTCTATTTCTTTTTCTAAGATGGGACTGTTTAACCAACTTACTTCTTCCTCTGTTAATCTGGGCAAGCTATATTTTTGAAGGTATTCTTCCATTTCATTTAAGTTATTGAATTTATTGGCATAAAGCTGGGCAATGTAATTCCTAATTATTGCTCTAATTTCCTCTTCATTAGTGGCGAGTTCTCCCTTTTCATTTTTAAGACTAACAATTTGATTTTCCTCTTTCCTTTTTTGTAATCATATTTACTAAGGGTTTATCTATTTTGTTGATTTTTTCATAGAACCAATTCTTAGTTTTATTAATTCAATAGTTTTTTTTTTTTTTACTTTCAATTTTATTAATCTTTCTTTTTATTTTTAGAATGGCAAGTTTAGTGTTTGACTGGGGGTTTTTATTTGTTCCTTTTCTATCATTTTTAGTTGCAAACACAATTCGTTGATCTTCTCTTTCTCTATTTTATCCAAGTAGCCCTCTAGAGATATGAAATTTCCCCTGATTACCGCTTTGGCTGCATCCCGCACATTTTGGTATGACGTCTCTTTATTGTCATTTTCTTGGGTGAAGTTATTAATTATGTCTATGATTTGCTGTATCACCCAATTATTCTTTAGTATAAGATTATTTAGTTTCCATTTATTTTGGTCTATTTTCTTCTGACTTTTTATTGAATGTAATTTTCATTGCATCATGATCTTAGAAGGATGCTTTTACTATTTCTGCCTTACTGCATTTGAGTTTGAGGTTTTTCTGTCCTAATATATGGTCAGTTTTTGTATAGGGTTCCATCAACTGCTGAGAAGAAAGTGTACACTTTTCTCTCTCCATTTAGTTTTCTCCAAAGATCTGTCATATCTAACTTTTTTAGTATTCAATTTACCTTTTGACTTCTTTCTTATTTATTTTGTGGTTTGAAATATCTAATTCTGAGAGTGCAAGGTCGAGATCTCCCACTATTTTAGTTTTGCTGCCTATTTCTTCTTGCAGCTTTCTTAATTTCTCTTTTAAGAATTTAGATGCTACACTACTTTGTGCATATATGTTTAATATTTATATTCCTTCATTATCTATCCTACCCTTTAGCAAGATATAATGCCCTTCCTTATCTCTTTTAATTAGATCAATTTTTACTTTTGCTTGATCTGAGATCAGGATGACTACCCCTGCTTTTTTGACTTCACCTGAGGCATAGTAGGTTCTGCTCCAACCTTTTACTTTTACTCTGTATGTATTGCCTTGCTTCAAGTGTGTTTCCTGTAAACAATGTATTGTAGGATTATGGCTTTTAATCCAGTCTGCTAACTGCTTCCTCTTTAGAGGGGAGTTTACCCCATTCACATTTATGGTTAAAATTACCAGTTCTGTATTATTTGCCATCTTGTTAACTCCTGCTCATACTTTTTTTCCTTTCCTTCCCCCTTCCCCCCCTCTCCAGTGTTAAACTTGTGAATACCACTTGTTTCTCACAGCCCTCCCTTTTTAGTATCCCTCCCCCCACCTTAGAATTCCTCCCTCTGTTTTACCCCTTTTCCTCACAATCTCTGTATTCCCTTCCACTTAGCCTACTCCTTCCCTTTTCACTTTTTCCCTCCCACTTTTCAAAGAGGTTGGAGAAGTTTCACCATAAATCGAATATGTCTAATATTTTTCTCTTTAAGCCAATTCTGATGGTAGTAAGATACACACTATATTCATCCCCCTCCATTCTTTCTCTCACATATAATAGGTTTCCTTTGCCTCTTACTGAGATGTATTACCCCATTTTATCCTTTTCCTGGTACAATTTCCTTTCCACCTGTCATTTCTATACCAAAGTATACATGTGTTCTTTATATATCTTTATAGCAGAAATATAGTTCCCAAAGTTTCTTTTTACCTTTAGGCTTCTGTTGAATTCTATATTTGTAGATCAAACTTTTTGTTTAGTTCCGTTTTTTTCATCAGAAATAGATGAAATTCACTTATTTCATTGAATGTCCATCTTCTTCTTTGAAAAAGATACTCAGTTGGCTGAAGTTAAAAATAACTTTTGGCTGCATACCAAGTTCCTTGGCCTTTTGGAATATCAGATTCCAGGCCCTTTACTCCTTTTATGTGGACACTGCTAGATCCTGAATAATTCTTATTGTGGCTCCTCTATATTTGAATTGATTTTTTCTAGCAGCTTGTAATATTTTTTCCTTCATCTGATAGTTCTGGAATTTGGCCACTATATTTCTTAGACTTTTGATTTTAGGTCCCTTTCAGTAGGTGAATGATGAATTCCTTCAATATATATTTTACCCTATGTTTCTATAATATCTGGCCAGTTCTCTTTGATAATTTCCTGGAAAATAGTGTCCAGGGACTTTTTTCCATCATATTTTTCAGGAAGTCCAATAATTCACAAATTAACTCTCCTAGGTCTATTTTCCAGGTCTGTTCTTTTCCCTAGAAGGTATTTCACATTTTTTTCCCATTGTTTCATTTTTTTTTTTGTTTTGTTTTGTTTGACGGATTTTTGGTGTCTCCTCAAGTCATTAATTTCCATTTTTTTGATTCTGATTTTTAATGAGTTATTTTCTTCAATCTTTTTTTATATCTTTTTCTAATTGTCCAATTGAGTTTTTAAGTGAGTTATTTTGTCCTATGGAATTTTTTTCCATTTCGCCAATTTTATTTTTTAGAGAGCTATTTTCTTTTTCCATTTCACTAATTCTGTTTTTCAAAGATTTGATTTCTTTATGCACTCTTATCTTTAAATGAGTGGGATGACTTATCCAGACTCTCTTGCCAAGTTTCCCTTTCCTTTTCCCATTTTTCTTCTAGCACTTTTGTGAGGCCCTTTTTAATTTCTTCTATGAGAGTCTTGTGTGTTGAGGATCAGATCATATCCCCCTTTGGGGATTCATCTGGAGACAGTCTGTTTTTAGTCTCCTTAGGGATTAAAGTCTGCCCCCTATCCATATAGAAGCTATCAATAGTCGAGTCCGTTTTAACATTTTGCTCATTTTGTCAAAGAAAACAAACTAACAAGAAAAACAAATACAGTCTGCTTTTTTTTGGGGGGGGGGGTTGGGGGGGTGATGATATTACCGAGCTTCCTCTATAGACTGCAGGGGGCAGCAGTGAGGCACTAATAGGACAGCAATGGCTGTGCTATGTCTGCACTCTGAGACTCTGAGAGCATGCTGAGACACTGTGGATGGGTGTGGTCAGGTCCCCAGAGAAGCTAGATTTTTGGGGTTATAGTCTTTACTCCCTGTGTTTATAGCTTTTCTGCTGATCTGCAAACTTGCTGCCAGGGCAAAGTTGCCACACTGGGTAAAGTTCTTCTCACAGAAATGACTGAGATCACATCCCTCCCCCCTCAGGTCAGCTCATTTGTGAGCTGCCTGTCTTACCTGTCTGCTGTGATGCAGCTGCCTACCTTCAGTTTGCCCCCGATCTAACTGTCCCCACCCATGAGCAAAAACAGGCCTCTGGTGAATTTCGAGAATATCTTCTGTTGGTAATTATTTGTGTTTGTTTTTTTTTTTTTTTTTTTTCCAGTCAAGCACTAATTCCGAGGCTTGTCATGAAATAAATTATTCTGAGAGAAAAGACAGAGCTTAAATAGATGTGTGTGTTCTCCCCGCCATCTTGGCCAGAAGTCCCCAAGCACTGAGTTTTAATACAAAGTTCTTTCCACTATCTCCATTCGGAAATGTTTAATTGGCTCAATTAATAGCATTTCTACAATATAATATGTATAATGTCCCTTAAATTATTTAGTTGTATGATTAAAATTTAAATATATAAAACAATGTATATTTCTTCCCTAATTTATATTTTGCTTCCCTTATACTATTATAAAGTACAGAGTATGTACTAAGGGGACAGGTAGGTGGATTGATCACTAGTTTGTTATCAGGAAAATTCATGTAAATGATTTCAAACACAACTTCAGATACTTTCTAGGTGACTCTCTAAATAAATCAACTAACACAGTTTGCCTTAGTTTTTCATCTGTGAAATGAGTTGGAAAAGGAAATAACAAATCACTCCAGTATCATAGTTAAGAAAATCCCAAATGGGGCCACAAAGAGCTGAACATGAATTAAACAACTAAACATCAACAAATATAATCTGTGGTATTTAGTATCAGACCATGCTATTTAGATTGCTAATTTAGAATCATAGAAATGTTAATTCTTGAAAGTAAAAGAGACTTCAGAGTTCTTCTAAACTAGAAAATGACAAGATCATTTTTAAACTCTAAATTGTATTTTATTTGTCCAAATACATGCAAATATAGTTTTTAACATTCACCTTTGCAAAACCTCCAAATTTTCTCTTTCTCCTCCTCCCCAAGAAAGCGAGTACTCCGATATAGGTTAAACATGTGCAATTCTTTTTAGCATATTTTCATATTCATCAAGCTGCACAAGAAAAGATCTAATCAAAAGGGAAAAATGAGAAAGAAAAAAAACAAGCAAAAAAATAAAAATAAAAGGAGAAAATACCATGTTTTGATCCTCATTCAGTCTCCATAGTTCTCTTTCTGGATGCAGATGACACTTTTCATCACAAGTCCATTGTAAGTGGGAAATTATTATTTTTCCCTTGTAAGGGATATGCAAGGCTTTGGTTAATATAATATTTCCTAACTGAATGTAGATGGAAAACTTACCATAAACCTTCATGTTTATTTTTCAAAATAAATTTCACTTTGGTTTTGCTTCAGAAGATATTGATATATTTCATCAATTTACTTCATGTGTCAAATTGACAGTTCTAGAAAAGATCTTTTTTCTCACAACTTTAGCCTCTTGAAAGTCACAAATAATAATATAAATGAATTATTTGAAATAAGGCAAGGCAATAAACCCTTGATAGATCTCTATAGATACTTTCACAGGTTTTTACCTGTGAAATGTACATATCAGGTTGTAATTCTGAATATTTTAACTTTATCTTTAATTATTTTGTTGAATTTAAAAAATAATTTGAAAGTATATTCATTAATGTTATTGCTGTTTTTTAGTTATGTATATATGAGATGATATGACCTATCAAAGGCAGAGTATGCCATTTCCCCCGCTCTCAAAATTGTATTTCTTTTCAAACCGATTACATGATTCTTTTGGCTATTCTATCAAATTAATGACTCATTCTGAATGTATGGTATACAACATCTCCTAGGTTGATGTAATTCAAGAACCAGTTATTGAGTAGCTAGTCATCAATGTATATTAAGTAGCATCTACCATGCTTTTTCACAGGTACTACTTTGTGTTTACATGGGTTTAAGTCAAGTAGACTTTATATTTTATCTCTTTAAAATTTTATCTTTTTTTCCTCTTTTTTTAAAAATTCAGGTCATCATTCTACCTGTCACAATTTATTGAAACATAACTTCTTCCAGTATTCCAAAAACCTGAGATTGTTATGAATATAAATGTATATTTCATGAAGTTTGGTCTCAACTAGTCAATCAAGACTGATTTTTTGGTGATACTTATTTCAATGAAATGTGAACAAGAGGACAGCTAATCCCTCTGCTGAATCTTTTAATATTTAAAAATTAGAGTGAAGGAAATTATTTCATCAGTATCTATGCAACCTCCACATTATAGGTTTTTGCCATATGTACCAACAAATATATAAACATTTTTTTCAGATTCTTACATAAATTGAGATTCTACTCAAGGCTCTTGAAAATGACAGAAGTTTTACAAATGTGAAAAATTTTCCACAGTCTAAAAAAAGCCAAACTATGGAAGAAGTTTATATATCTATGAAGATATATCTATAAATACATATAGAGATATATCTATACATATTATTTATATTTGTATATGTACCTATTTATAAACATATATATGCATTTATATATTTATACATATAATTCATATATTTATATATTATATATGTATATATAATTTGCTGTGTGTGTAGTATATTGTTAATTCATTTAAGACATCATTTTCATTTCTAAAAAACTTGATTAAGGCATAAGTATAGTATCTAATTCTTTATATGATCAGTTCCTTTTTGTAGTTTAGTTAAATATTTTAGATGTTAGATTAAAGGTAAATCAATAGGAATAATATGGATATTTTGGCAATGAATAGGAATAAATTGATACATTTTACCAAAGGAGGAAGTTCAGGTATTGCTTCATATTTTTCACCTTTCTTTTAAAACATTCATTTCTGAATTCTCAGAGAACATTTTTCTATAGTGACTATCAAGAAATTAGTTACATTTTATCATTGTTAAGTACCTACTTATCTAGTACTTTGTAGATGGATGATGCTCATAAACCTTCCAATGGATTTTCCATCTGAAGATCTCTTTTATCTTTTATTCCCTCTGGCCTATCAAGGAAAAACAAAATGGACCCAGAATTGATAACCTCTCTGCTTCATTGAAAGCGAAGTTTACAGATCTTGAAAAGATCTTGGTATTTAGCAATGTCTTTCACTTCTAGAAAAGGCAAGGTACCATTGTCCAGTGATAAAGAAAGTGCTATAAATGGTTGCAGTTTTTACTGCAATGGATTATTGCTATAATATTGAAATAAGGAAAATTAGACCTGGATCTAAAATTGAGTCACTTGGCAATATAAAGCATAAAGGATTTGTGACCTCCTTGCAAAAGCTTTTCATTCTCGTCAGCTTGGGATGAGATCTAAAGGAATCTTCAGAAATAACATAGCCTGCATTGAGACACGATGAGTCCTCCCTCAGATCCTCCCTCAGCTTTATTGAATGTTCTTGAGAAAGGGCTGAATAACTACTTGATGAGTATATTGTAGAGAATATTATTTTCCATATCTCTATTGACATTTTAATAATCACTGATTCTATGGTTCTTTTTTATTATAGCTTTTTATTTACAAGATATATGCATGGATAATTTTTCAGCTCTAAAAATTGCAAAACCTTTTGTTCCAATTTTTCCTCTCCTTCCCCCTCCCTCTTCATCCCACCTATTCCCCAGATGGCAGATAAACCAATACATGTTAAATATGTTAAAGTATATGTTAAGTACAATATATGTATACATATCCAGAGAGTTATTTTGCTGCACAAGAACAATTGGACTTTGAAAGAATGTACAATTAACCTGCGAAAGAAATAAAAAATGCAGGCAGACAAAAATAGAGTGATTGGGAATGCTATGAAGTGGTTCACACTCATTTCCCAGAGTTCATTTGCTGGGTGTAGCTGGTTCTATCCATTATTCAACAAATGGAGATGATTTGGTTCATCTCATTATTAAAAAGGGCCATGTCCATCAAAATTGATCATCCATATAGTATTGTTGTTGAAGTATATAACGTATATATATAATTTATATATCTCCTGGTCCTGCTCATTTCACTCAGCATCAGTTCATGTAAGTCTCTCCAGGCCTTTCTGAAATCATCCTATTTCTGACAGAATAATAATATTGCATCCATAACATTCATATACCACAATTTATTCAGCCATTTTCCAATTGATGGGCATCACTCAGTTTCCAGTTTCTGGTCACTACAAAGAAGGCTGCCACAAACATCCTTGCACATACAGGGCCCTTTCCCTTCTTTAAGATCACTTTGGGATATAAGCCCAGTAATGATTCTATGATTCTTTAAGAGTCCCCAAACCCATTGACAAAATCTCCATGATCCTCATAAAATCTAAGTCTCTTACATCTAAGAATATTTTTTTTTCCTTGCATTGCTGACTGTTCATTGCAATTTAAACACACAGACCATAGTTGTTTTGACTTGTTACCATTTGAAAAGTACATGGATCGACAGCTTTTATCAAGTATAAATGTTCCATCTTAAACACTTTACACAAATACGTTAAATTTTCATTGATTGCCTGCGCACTTGAAATAATTATTTTCCTAAATTTGGATAGAGAGAGATGGAAGAGAGAAAGATTCCAATTTCATTCCCCAAAGTATTTTCCTCAAGTGACTGAGTTATATAAATATGGAATATATTCCAGAAATATAAAATTTCATGTATTTTTTTCCTCTCTTTTGGGCAATCTTCTCTATATGCTAACCCTCTTTTCCTGCCCACAGAACAAAGAGCCTTTCGCTGAAAGCATCTGTAAACACTTGTAATTCCCTATTGAACACCAACTGTAGCTAGCATATGGCAGCATCAATGAAGTAATCCAAAATGACTGCCCGCATGGCTCAATTTCCTTTTTAGCTGTCTTGTTATGCCAGTTAAATGGAATAGTGTTTGTTAACCCTTATGAGGTCTTCTGGAAAGATTAGGAAAA
Source organism: Sarcophilus harrisii (assembly GCF_902635505.1). Taxonomy (NCBI): domain Eukaryota; kingdom Metazoa; phylum Chordata; class Mammalia; order Dasyuromorphia; family Dasyuridae; genus Sarcophilus; species Sarcophilus harrisii. Next base: position 69,524,093 of record NC_045426.1, read on the forward strand.
CACCAGTATATGAAAAGCCTGTTTCTATAACATCATTATGGCAAATAAATTATGCCACCTGTATCTACTCTGATTTGTTGACATTAGCTCTGATTAATTCTTAAATGTGGTTCACATTTGTAGATCTTTTTTCTAAACTGCTTAAGGTGCTGTGCAAACAGTGTTTGTAAATAACCTAAAAGTAAAACATTGTGAAATGAGTTGAAGACATCCATCCTTCTTTTTGACAATAGGAAAAGCAGATTCATTTTCCTTAAATCAGAAACCTTGTGATTTAGAGGAAAGTATACCGGATTTGAGGCCAGAGTAAATTAAAGTCCAGGTTCTACCATTTACTAGTTATATTATCTAAGATAAGTAACTTAACTTCTGAAATTCACATTCTTTACAAAGCAAAGCACAAATGCTTGTTCTTCAACACCTTGTGATGACAAAATGAGATAAAGTAGTTTTCAATCATAAAATATTATGTATAACGCAACTATTATTATAAAGTAATCTTGTGTTTTTACATTTGTTGTTTATAGATTTTCATTTTCTAGTATTCATCCATTCAACAAACATTAAGCCCCTGTAATATATAACAAACAATTAGGTATCCCAGTACAGGACTGGGTTTAGAACCAGGAAGAAATCATCTTCCTAAGTTTAATATGTCTCAGACACATAGAATCTGTGTGACCATGGGCAAGTTTGTTTTGGTTCCTTATCTGTACAAAAAGCTGGAGAAGGAAATAGTAAAGATACTCCAGATGAGGATTTTGGGAAGATGCTTGAGTAGGTTTGTAGATTTCAACCTTTCTCCATTTCATCCAGAAACAGGACAAATTTCCATCTCAGCTCAAAGATAGACTGGTGAAAAATCAAGTAGATTTGGGCCAGAACAGGGGTCCTTCTTACACAACTCAAAATCTGAAGAAAATCCCAGGCTGGAATTAACCCATGTGAAGTGCAAACTTCTCTGGGCTAGCTCTGCTGAAACACCAAATGGGGACCTCTGGGGCAAAGCTGGATTTGCCAGAACCACAGAACTTTTCACTTTGGGAACTACATGCAGTCAAAGGTCTGCAATGAAGACTGGGTAAACCTTGGCTACTTAGGAATGCCAGGACCAGTCATGATTGCAAAGGCAATGGGACAGGATTGCTTCTGGCTGCTGGTACTTACAAGAGGTAGAGTACTAGGTTTGGGGTTCTAGATCAGAAGGGAGAATTGAAGTGAAGTTAGGGGCACCATCCCCATACTCCACTATTAAAGGTGCTTACGTTACTACTTATTAAAAAAAATGAACCAACAAAGAAGAAAGATTCTAACCATAGAAACTTATTATGGGTATAGGGAAAACCAAATTTCATCTTTAGAGAAAGCCATTGAAGTAAAAGAAGAGTTTCTACTACCCCAAAGAGTAACATTAAATGGTTCCATCCTCAAGAAGAATTTAAAGAAGAATGCAAAAAAGAATTTAAAAATCAAAAGACAGACAATGAGAAAAAAACTTTTAAAAATTGAAGAAAAACAAGTTTCTCCAAATGATAAATGGTCAAAGGATATAAACAGAAAATTTTCAGATTAAGGAATTAAAACCATTTCTAGTCCTATGAAAAGTTGCTCTAAATCAGTATGGATCAGAGAAATACAAATTAAGACCATTCTAAGGAGCCACTACATACCTCTCAGATTGGCTAAGATGACAGGAAAAGATAATGATGAATGTTGGAGGGGATGTGGAAAAACTAGGATACTAATACATTGTTGGTGAAGTTGTGAACTGATCCAACCATTCTGGAGAGCCATTTGGAATTATGCTCAAAGGGTTTTAAACTGTGCGTACTCTTTGACTCAGCAGTGTCTTTACTAGACTTATATCTCAAAGAAATCTAAAAGGAAGGAAAGGGACCAACATGTACAAAAATGTTTTTTGGCAGCCCTTTTCATAGTGGCAAGAAACTGGAAACAGGGTGGATGTACTTTAGTTGGAGAATGGCTGAATAAGTTATGGTATGTGAATGTTATGGAATATTATTTTTCTATATGAAACGACCATCAGGATGATTTCAGAGAGAGCTGGAGAGACTTACATGAACTGATGCAAAGTGAAATGAGCAAAACCAGGAGATCATTGCACACAGTAACAACAAGATTATACAAAGATAAATTCTGATGGATATAGCTCTTTCTTTTCAACAGTGAGAGGATTCAGGTCATGACCTTGTGATGAAGAGAGCCATTTACACACAGAGAGAGGACTATAGAAACTGAGTATACATCACAACATAGCATTTTCACCCTTTTTCGTTGTTATTTGCTTGCATTTTATTTTTTTTCTTTTTTTTTCCTTTTTGATTTGATTTTTCTTGTGCAGCAAGATAATAGTATAAATATTTATGCATAAAAAAGAAAATTGTCCTGGAATGATAGTAAAAAGGGAAACAGAAAAAGGGAAAAGTAGAAATAGGAAAAAAACACCAATATCACCTTAAAGAGATCCTTTGTGAAAAAATATAGGAATATATATTTTTTTATTTAATAGCCTTTTATTTACAGGATATATACATGGGTAACTTTACAGCATTAACAATTGCCAAACCTCTTGTTCCAATTTTTCACCTCTTACCCCCCCACCCCCTCCCCTAGATGGCAGGATGACCAATAGATGTTAAATATATTAAAATATAAATTAGATACACAGTAAGTATACCTGACCAAAACGTTATTTTGCTGTAGAAAAAGAATCAGACTCTGAAATATTGTACAATTAGCTTGTGAAGGAAATCAAAAATGCAGGTGTGCATAAATATAGGGATTGGGAATTCAATGTAATGGTTTTTAGTCATCTCCCAGAGTTCTTTTTCTAGGCATAGCTAGTTCAGTTTATTACTGCTCCATTAGAAATGATTTGGTTGATCTTGTTGCTGAGGATGGCCTGATCCATCAGAACTGGTCATCATATAGTATTGTTGTTAAAGTATATAATGATCTCCTGGTCCTGCTCATTTCACTCAGCATCAGTTCATGTAAGTCTCTCCAGGCCTTTCTGAAATTATCCTGTTGGTCATTTCTTACAGAACAGTAATATTCCATAATTTTCATATACCACAATTTATTCAACCATTCTCCAACTGATGGACATCCATTCAGTTTCCAGTTTTTAGCCACTACAAAAAGGGCTGCCACAAACATTCGTGCACATACAGGTCCCTTTCCCTTCTTTATAATCTCTTTGGGATATAATGAAATATAGGAATATTAATGGCAAATTTTTTAAACTCCCGGATAAAAGAGAAAATTTTGCAAGAAAGACAAAAATCTAATCCTGGAGCTGTAGGCAGAATTATACAGGACTTATCAGTAGCTATAATAAAAGATCATAGATCCTAGAATATTACATACCAATAATCAAAATAACAAAGCTTCTGGGCAAAAATATCATACACATCCAAATTATCTGTAATATCAATTTTTTTAAAATGGACATTCAAAGCTATTCTCCAATTGATAGAGATGGAGATAATGATGAAATGGTCACAGTATATAAACAAATAATTTTCAGGTGAAGAAATTGAAGCCATTTTTAGTGTTATGAAAAGATGCAGAGAAATGCAATTTAAGACAACTCTGAGGTACCACTGCACACCTCTCAGATTGGCTAAGATGACAGGAAAAGATGATGATGAATGTTGAAGGGGATGTGGGAAAACTGGGACACTAATACATTGTTGGTGGAGTTGTGAACTGATCCAACCATTCTAGAGAGAAATTTGAAAATATTCCCATAGGGCTACCAAACTGTGCATACCCTTTGATCCTTTGTTTCTACTGGGCTTATATCCCAAAGAGATTTTAAACAAGGGGAAAAAATGTGCAAAAATGTTTATGGCAGCCCTTTTTATAGAGGCAAGAAACTGGAAAGTGAGTGACTGCCCATAAGTGAGAATAAGTTATGGTATATGAATTTTTAGGAATATTATTATTATGTAAGAAACAATCAGAAGGTTGATTTCATCAGGGCCTGGAGAGACTTGCAAGAACTAATGCTAAGTGAAATAAGCAGAACCAGGAGATCATTGTACAAGGCAACAAGAAGATATAATGATCAATTCTAATGGACATGGCTCTTTTCAACAATGAGATGATTCAGGCCAGTTCCAATGATCTTTTGATGAAGAGAGCCATCTGTACCCAGAGAAAGGACTGTGAGAACTGAGAGTGGATCACAACATAGCATTTTGCTTTTTTTGCTGTTGTTTGCTTGCATTTCATTTTCTTTCTCATTTATTTTTCCTTTTTGATCTGATTTTTCTTGTGTAGCAAGATAATTATATAAATATATATGCATATATTGGATTTAACATCTACTTTTTACTATGTTTAACATATATTGGATTAATTGCCATCTGAAAGGGAGTGGGGGAAGTGGGGGGAAATTAGAACACAAGGTTTTGCAAGTGTAAATGTTGAAAAATTATCCATGCATATGTTTTGAAAATAAAAAAAAAAAAGCTTTAATAAAAAAATAAATTCAATGAATCTGCAGATTTTCAGGACCTTCTTTCAACCAAACCTGAAATCAATAGAAAATTTAATATACAAGAGCTGATATCAAAATTGAATTTTCATTGAATTTTTCATGGACAAATGATTTATGCTTTTTCCATGGAAATGTATACCATATAATTTAAGACTGACATCAGCAACTGGGTAGCTCAAAAAAAAAAAAAAAAAAAGATTGGAGCAGAGCTGAGTATGACCTGACTCTAAAAAAGGAAAACTGCCTAGGAAAGAGTAGTAATAATAGTAATTACATTATACAGATGAGGTACAGAAGAAAAATAGATATAGAGGTATTGGAGGGGAGAAAGGGCCTTATATTTTTTAAAAACAAACAAACAAACAAACAAACAATTTTCATCAGGAATGGGTTCAATAGGCAAGATTACATATTCACCATGAAGGGAATACCACCCTCCAAAATCTATAAAGAAATAAGGAGGAGGGTTGAGCAAAGGGTGAGAGTAGAAAATAAGGAAGCAATCCATGGTTAGGGGGAGATTAAATAATAGCAAGGTAAGTAAACAAGCAGAATTCAAGTAGAAGAGGTAAGAGAGATAGGAAGGATCATGATTCATATAAACACTAAGAAACAGGAATAGAATGCATTAGAAAAAAAGTGATCGTTCTTAGACAAAGTTAAATTTAAAGATTCAATCAAAAGCAGAATCTATATTATGTGTCAGCCATACTAATATTATTTTGATGCCTTTTTACACATGTGTGTATGTAGATATGTATGTGTATTGTTCTATGTATGTTCTATGTTCTTATGTATATGTGTGTTGGTTTATAAGTGGGCATGAATGTATATATATGTGTGTGTGTGTGTGTGTGTGTGCTCGCAGGTGTCTGTATATGCTTATGTATATTTACATGTACTTATAAATATTTATCCACTTATATATATTTATATTTGTACTTATATGTATATATATATATTTATCCTTATATTTCCGCTTAACTATAATCTGTTTAGGGAAGTAGAGGGGATGAAAGAGGGAAAAAAGAATAAGTTAAAAATAAAGTATACAGCAGAGAACAAAAGAACAACCTACAAGGAAGTAAAGAATAGAAGGAGACTCATGAATATCATTTCTTTTATTATTATATATCTTTTCTTGAACTGATAATTTATTGTCATATATTTAAATCCATCCTGATGTTCTAAACTGGGCATATGACAATATTCTGTTTTATTTCATTTTATTTTCCTTTTCTGTTTTTTTTCTTTTTTTTTTATAAAAAAGGCAAAAAAGATACTCTAGTATCTTTGTCAAGAAAACTCAATATGGGGTTAAAAAAATTGGACATGAATGAAACAACTAAACACAGAGCATCAACAACTGGGGTGGATGTAATATTTAGATAAGTTATAGTCTCTGCTCTTATGTAGTAAAAATTGAATTGGACATTTAAGATTCAGATACACATATATGAAAACATAGAAATGAACAATGATACATGATAATGCATTTATAATGGCTTGTCTTAAAGAAGTTATTAAACAAATGCATTACATAATAAAAACAACAGTGAGAGCCTGAATCTTACTAAGAGGAGAGATTAGGAAAGCTCTCATAGAGATCTTGATATGAACTTTGACAAATGGTCAGGATTTCAAGACGGTGGGGGAGTAACTTGGTCAATCCAAGAACAGGAAAAAGCATGAGCTAAAACGTTACATGAATAGATCAATGGAGAAACTCTTATATACATAATCCCTTTTGGTCAGAAAATAGTAGCACAATCAAGATATAGTTATTAAGTTTTAGAAACTACAAACTATATAAGACTTTAATTATAATTTCTGGCCTAAAACATAGAATATTAGATGTGGAGTCAGGAAGTTCTTCACTCAACTTCTGTTTATTACTGTTAAAACAACCAAAACACTTAGGTTCTGTGAGTAGGTCAGTGAATAAGTAATTAAGTACCTACTATGTACATCCCTATACTAAACACCCAGGATACAAAGAAAGGCAAAAATAAGTGTCTGCTCTTGAGAACCTTGAAATATAATGGTGGAGAAAACATGCAAACAAATTGTGTGTGTGTGTGTGTGTGTGTGTGTGTGTGTGTGTTGTGTGCGTGCATGCGCACACGTGTGTGCGCGCTACAGGCTAGGTTAACAGAGAGAAGGAACTAGAAGTAAAAAGGCTTGAGAAGGACTTTCTCCAGTGGCGTTTTACTTTCCTCAACTGTAAAATAGTGACAAAAAGCATCTAGTGCCTAACTTTGAAAATTGTTGTCAGCCTAGAATGACATTTTATTCAATTACTCTTTTTCTCAACATTCTTAAGTGACTTTCTATTTCCAATTAAGTAAAAATTCTCACTTCTTTGCCTTGTATTCAAGGCGCTAGGTAAACACATATATCCTTAAAATTTCATCCTCATTTCATAATACTTTCTTCTATACACTATGCATTGTCCAGTTTTATTATTCGCCAGGCTCCCATAATGTCCTAGAATTTTCCAGTCCCAAGCTTGTATTCATATTTTTTCCTATACTTTGATTAACTTTTTTCTTGCCTGTTAATTCTTGCTAACTCACTAAATCATTAAAGATCAGTTCTACTACTTTTTTCTATGAGACAATCATAAAGAGAGAAGATAAGAACTCAATCCATTTCCTGATTAAATTGGGATTGTTTTATCTTTGACAGGAGAGTTTCCAAACATATACAGTCAGAACAATCAGAAAGAAGACATATATATCTAGGTTTAAAATGCCTTGTCAACTCTCCCTCTGGCCCTTTGGTCATCAAGAGTGACTATTAACTTAAGTGATTAGTTAGCCTATTAAACTGTTTAATTGTCTCCCAAAATTATTATCATGACACCTATTACATATTTCTTACTGTTCTAAATGTTCTTAATATAACCAAAAAGAGCCATGTTTTTTACACTCTCCAACCTACTCCTCTTTTAAATTTCCCTATTTCCGTTGAGTATATTATTATAATTATCAATTTCCAAGACTCACAATCTCAGTATTATCTTATATTCTTGTATATTCTGATCCCATGAACTTAATGACTTGCCAAATTGTCTCATTTATCCTTCAAGAACATCTTTTGAATCTGTTCCCATCCATCCATCAGTTCACAAGACTGACACACTTGTTTAGATCCCTTTCATTTTTTTTCATGAACTACTTAGAATAGCCGCTTAATTGATCTCCCAATTTCAGTTTCTCTTCAGTCAAATCCAAACTTTACACAGCTATTTTCTTGAAGTCCAAGTATGATTATGTTATTTCTCTGTTTAAAAAAAAATCCAATGGTTCCCTCATGTCAAGCATTTAATACAAATTGTCAATCTTGCCAGTCAATAAAAAAAAATCACAAATTGACATTACCTATATTGTATTTTTATTGATTGTGCTAAACACTTGACAATTACATTTTAATCTGGTTCAGGCATATTCCCAAGTGTGACAAGAAGGTCCATGTTTAACACATTTTTTTAGATCAATCATTCCTATATATGTTGATAATTTATAATTTTTTTTCTGCCATGTGTCTTTTCATGTCCTCTGTCCTTTGAATATTGTTTCTCCTTGAGAAAAATACCTTGTATATATAAAGGATTTTGTTAGCCTTTCATAGACTCTTGTAATTATACTGCCTCGATTCTGTTATTTCCTATTTATCTTGTATACAAGTTTTTATACATATTTAATTGGCTTTTTCTCATTAGATTGTGAGCTCCTTGTGGGCAGGAACTGTCTTGCCTTTCTTTGTATCCCCAGATCTTAGCATACCTAAGAAATAGTAGTTGCTTAATAAATGCATTGCAGTTGCCTGCTTTTATCTGAATATAAATAGGACCTGAGATCATCCTCTTATCTTTCAGTAGGTTCATATGTTCAAAATTATACCTGTGACAACATGTAGTTGCATTTTTTTTTATTTCAAAGAAGTATAATGTATGTTCAGGTGAAAATCAAGATATCATTGAAAACTACCATTATAGTCCTTACTAAACAGGATAAGTATTGTGAATCAAATCCTATATGATATGCTCTACCAATTAATTTTAATATGATATAAATAATTAATTAGGATCTAAGAAGATTTCTGTATCTTGAGTTTCAGTTAACAGCTATTTGCCTAATAAAGGCAGAATGTTTTACAATTGTAATCAACTGAAGTATTGAGCAGTAAATATTCAAAGACACACATACACACATTCACAAAGTATTCGTAAATATGGCTATGGAAACAGAACTCTATGCAATTAAAATTCACACAATAGTTATAAAAAAATCTAAGAGCTACTAGATGATTCATTCCTAATCATTAAGCTCTATTAGTAGAATGTCAATATTTGAGAATTTCAATAGCAGTTCCCTAGATCATACAGAAACTTCAAAGAAAATGTTTTTCTTTTTTTCTTAAAACAACAACAAAAAAAAATACAAATTATTTCAAAGTCAGATGCAGGAAATTGTGAAATTCGTTTAGATAATACTTGACATAGATTATACAATTAATAATGGTCACATACATTTAATTAATCAATAAATGCTTATTAGGCACCTATTACGGGTCAGGTATTTTAGCCAAGTGTTAAAGATACAAAAAAGCCAAAAGTCCTCCTGTCCTCCAGGAGCTAACAATCTAATGACCCATTATGTCTTTAACCTTTGGGAGGAAGCTATCTATTGTTCCAGATAATTTCAGAAATTTAAAAAAAAAAAATGGTGAAATTTCTGATTTTACAGTACCAATGGAGCAGTAATGAACTGAACCAGCTATGCCCAGCGAAAGAATTCTGGGAGATGACTAAAAACCATTACATTGAATTCCCAATCCCTATATTTTTTGCCACCTGCATTTTTGATTTCCTTCACAGGCTAATTGTACAATATTTCAGAGTCCAATTCTTTTTGTACAGCAAAATAACGGTCTGGTCATGCATACTTATTGTGTATCTAATTTATATTTTAATATATTTAACATCTACTGGTCATCCTGCCATCTGGGGGAGGGGGTGGGGAGAAGGAGGGGAAAAATTGGAACAAGAGATTTGGCAATTGTCAATGCTGTAAAGTTACCCATACATATAACCTGTGAATAAAAGGCTATTTAAAAAAAGAAAAGAAAAGAAATTTCTGATTTTATACTCAAACATTCAATACTCAATCAATGGAAAGTAATATTTTCTTTTTGTTTTTTTTTTTTACTAAAAATAAAGATATTGATCTCAGTAATACATCAAAAAAGATTATAGCCCTTTCTTTTTCTTTTGTTTTTCACTTCCCTTAGCTCCAGCAAATAGGCTTTAATTAGCATCCAACGTTACTAACAATGAGTAAAATACAAGCAATTCTCTCAAATTTGTCTTAGTCTTAGAGGCATCAAATTTCTATTCCACTAAAATTAGCCAAACTAAGATCACATAAATATGTGAGCCCTTCCCAGTCATTCACCCATCTTCCCCCCAATAAAATAATCTCAACATTTTTGAATTTTGTGCTAAAATTTAATGTGCTAAAAACCTAAAAGCTCTGAGTGTTCCACTTCACTCTTCTTAAACTTCTATAACCTTAAGGAAATCTCTTAAATTTATGGCTTTAATTACATTATATATTACAATATATATTACAATTATATATTACATTATATATTATGATATATATTGTTTTGATCACTTAATTTATCTTAAATGTATACTTTTGACTTCTTAAGAGTATTTTACTTACTTTTACCTTTACATTATTTTTATGTTATAATTTTATGTCTGGGGTATTGACTTAAAAAAAGAATGACTTAACCCTAACTCTAACTAATTTCCAAGCCATAAAATTAACCTATTAGTAGGCATTCTGGAACTGAGTAATTAGGATACCAGTTACTACCACAAAATTAGCATATAAGAGGTTTTTTCTTGAGAGTTGTGAAGTACCTTATCCTAAAACCTCAATTCTACTTCGAAGATCAGTGCTCTAAAAAGGCATTATTTGTTCCCCACTTCTTTGCTAGCTTCTCTTATAATTTAGCCCATCAGTCAAGAGCATAATAATAATAATTAAAAAAAACTAATCCTCTTGATTTGGAGATAGTCTAGGCTTAAAATTGTTTTGAAACAATTTGTGACACTGGCCTGGAACCCCAATATTTTGGGGGTTAAGCTTCTAAACTCCAACAAAAAGACAGCATATAAACAAGAACAAAAATCAGCTAAAGGAAAAGTAACTGCATGTGGAAAGGTATTGAGTTTTGAGGAGGAGACTGTTCAGGGAGCTGTCTATTGAGTGAAGTTGAACATGACCATGACCTTGTTTATACTGAACCAGGCAAATGGTTGCCGATCTGAATTACGAGATATCAGAACTACAGATTTCCTTAAGGTGGCGGGGCAGTTGGTAAGGGGTAGCAGAAGTCTAAAGAATTGAGGTGGGATTGTAGTGGAGTATGCCTCAAATTTCTCTCCATTCATAAACGTGAATAACTCCCAGTGTGATTTCCCTAAATCATGTCTGACAATGTCACTATCCTAATCTCCAAATTACAGTGGCTTTCTGTTCCCTTAATGATTTAAAAAAAAAGACTTCTATTGACATTTATACCTGGTCCAATCTTTCTTTTTAGCCCAAATAAATAGTATTCCCATACGCATACACTATAATCCAATCAAACTGACCTTCTTAGGCTCTCTTTTCATATACCTATTCCCATCTCTTAATACATTACTTGGCACATGGCTGGCTGTTAGTATATGTTTAGTGACTAAGCTTGTTGAGAGTAAGGACTATTAGACAGTTTTTTCTTTGTATCCCTGGTGCCCAGAATATAGTAAATCCTTAATAAGTATTTGTTGATTTATTTAAGCATAGATTGTTATCAAAAAAATTGCCAGAAATCAGAGAATAGCTGTATAGAGTGGGGAACAATTACATAAGAAGCCTAGTCCTATTATCACTACCACCACTCCTCCAAAAAATAAAGGGATGATCAGAAACTGCCAATAGAATACACTGTATCAAGAACGAAATAAGTAATTTCCATGTCCTCTGTCTTCCACTGGAGAATAAAATTTTAAATTGTCTGCTGTCAATAATGATTAAAATTAATTACTCTACAAAAATCTGGAATTTTTTCCTACCTATTGCTATTTATTGTTTCTCTTGTTTTCTTCCAGAATTGCTCTTGGAGTAATCCTGTTGAGTATTAGATGTCACATCAACCTTTCTGCAGAATTGCTCATCAATTCCTACTTAATCTATAATTAAGTGATTCTACTCATAATCTTTCATCTTCCTCCCAACATTTTACCAATCTATACTAATCTGTCAAGTTTCCATATAATGTTTTGTGTCTCTGCTTATCAAGAAGGCAAGTATTTGTGGAGTCAGGCATTTTTTCGTAGTTTTGTTTGGCAACCTTTTAGTGGCAATTGCTTTACATCAGTTAATATTTAATAAAAATGGCAATAGCCAGAAATCAATGTCTTTTCCTCCATCTATATTCCATTTTTCAGTGTCAATGCCTCTTCAAAATATGTCAGGTTGGAGTTTTTGAAATTAGGTTCAGTATGTTATAAATTTTGTCATTTCTTCTAATTTGCTGCTGATTTTGACCTTTGTCCTCAGTATAAAATAGTCTAGTGATGCACTGACAACTGATTCAGAAATAAATTACATAGAAAACAACATTTTGCTTTGGAAATAATGCTGAATTTCAAGGTTGAGAGTCTGGGCTTTTATCCTGGCTCTGACATCGACAACCTTTGGACCTCAGGCAAGCTACTTTACCTCTCAAGCTGATTTTTCTTGTCTGAAAAATAAAGGGATTGAACTATTTGGCATTTCAATTCTCTGCCAGCCCTGTCTATGACCTTAGAATCAAAAACAATAGTTTCACTTTTAATTTCATTCTTTGTGAAGTTTTTCAGGGCTTGCCATGTACAACATTTTCAATTTCTTTTACATGGAAGTATTCAAGATAAAAATTTGCAAGCCATTGGAATAATAAATATTTGATCTCTTCCATTTATGAATCCTGAATCATATTATTCAATCTATTTTTCCTCCCCTGTATCTACTGTCAATGGTGATTGGCAGTGTAGTTTTCAAAGAAGCAGACAGTGGGATCACAGACCATCTATATACAGAAGTAGAACTGATGAAGGTCAGCATTTTATTGGAGTCTACATTCCTTAAGATTAATTTCTGAGGGACAGCTAGGTGGTGCAATGGATAGAGTGTTGGCCCTGAAGTCAGGAGGACCAGAGTTCAAATCTGACCTCAGACACTTACAACTCCTAACTGTGTAACCCTGGGCAAGTCACAGTCACTTAACCCCAATTGCCTCAGGAAAAAAATAATAATAATAATTAATTAATTTCTGCCATCATGAGGGTAATCTAAAGGAAATTCACAAACTTGAAAACTTTTTTCAGCAATATTATTCATTGTAATAAATTCTAATTTTAACTTATTTTAGATTTTAATTCTATTTGTTGGTCATGCTTGGCTGTATAAATAGAGACAGCCAGTAGTATGTGGGAGCATTTATATGATGTAAGATTTTGTTGGCCAAAAATAATAAATCTTTCATATGAATATTTTAGTAGATAGATGAAGCATTCATACAGACCTTTACATCCTATAAGTTTGTTTTCCAAAATCAGTCAATTAACAACTATCTCTTAAGTTCATACTATATGCCAACCATTCACTCACAAAATATTTGATGGAAAGGAACTAAAATGATATCTGTTGTATAAGCCAACATTTCTTTCATGGTAGTCCTTTCCTGGATGGTGACCATAATATGTAGGTCCATCATGAAATCTGTCAGGCAAGAAGCCTAAATATCCTATGACACATGAGTTGTATGCCAATAATAAACTGGTAGTCATCTGTTCATTGTCTGAAGCTTCTTTATGTTTCCTTGTTTACTTGAAAATTAGATCATTCAGATAGATATTTTATACAGTCATGTAATATTTTATAAATTATTGACAGAAATCTCACATTTTGAATGACAGTAACTAATTCAACAATTTAGCACTCTTCGACCTCTTTTGATCTCTTTTATTTCATGTCATTTTGACTCTATCACTGTGAAAAAAGAAGAAGGTTAAATAAGATATGGTATTTTTAAAAGATCACCCACACCAAAGAAGTTGTAACTTAACTAAACTGGTAGTTAGCTAATTAGCTGTTGGACAACAATTGTGATCTGTGGACAACACAGTACTGGAATTTTTTCAAGCTCATTTGAATCTTCCAGCACTTATGTTCTGTTACTTTTTTTAAATTGAAAATTATTATATTTGTTTATTTTTATAATACCCCGAGTTCTTTCATATGTATGTATACATACATGCCAATGTACACATCTATATATCTGTATATATATCAATATATATATATATGTTTGTGTTTATTGTGGGTATATGATTTTTACAATCTATAAGTGAGCATATTCTTATGTATAATATATAAACATGTGTCCATAGATGCATATATATATATATATATATATATATATATATATTTATATATAAAACTACATACAATAGACCTCTACTCTGTTTCCAATCCTTTATTACTATGAAGATTGCTGCTTTAAGTATGTTAGTATATGTGGGGCCTAACTTTCTACCTTTGACCCCTCTGGAGATTAGACTCAACAGTGGTATCTTTTTTCTTAAATGGCATGATGTTTTATTTAATCATGCTAATTTGTTGTTTTTTTAATTAAATTGAAAATTCTATATCAGAATGGTTACACCAACTGAGAACTTTTCCCAACAATTTAGTATTGTGACTCTTGTCATAAAACTTTCAAAATTTATGACTTCCATTCTTTAAAATCTCTGACAATTCATAGAATGTGAGGTAAAATCTCAGAGCTGTTTAGATTTTATGTTTTTCTTATTGAGTTTTTCTTTGGGGAACAATTTTTTTTTGGCTACCTTACATCCTGAGGAATGTTTCTTGTTCATCAATTAATTGTGTGACTACATAAGTCACTTTCCCTTTTTAGTCCTCATTCTCATTTTTAAAATAACAAGTTTTAAGTAGATAACCTTTAAGGGCACTTTTTATTCTAAAATTTGTGATTCTTTAACTCATTTTAATTTCAAGATATTATTTTCATGCCTTTAAGATAAATAGTAATATTTAAGTGATACATTATAATAATTTATTTGTCTTTTTTGATAGAAAAGAAATATTTTTTGTAGACATTTCTTTTGGATAGAAGTATGTCATTCTGAGCATTCTATACTCCTTTTTTATTTATTTAAATGGAATCTGTTTTCTAGCAATCAGACATCACTATAATTATAGCCCCACGATTACAGTTTAATAAGCTACAAAACACCCACAGGTACTCCATGGGGTAATTTTTGTGACAGAAGAGAAATGCTATAGAAAGCTGTCACATGTACTTAAAAGATACTTTTAAAAATTGAAATAGTCTTGCTAGTGCCTGTTAATAATGGCTGAGTGCACAAAAATCTCATATATTTCAAAAATATACTCAAACCTGATTAACACCTGGCTAACCATAGAATTCAGATAATGCCAGATAAGAGCAAGTTATTTTCCACTGTGACATCTCAAATTTTCCATTCACTTCCTCTCAACATTTTTTTTCCCTTAGTCATAGAATTACTGCTCTTTTGTATCATGAACCTGAAGTAAAATAATTTCTTATTGTGACAGCTTGACTGGGATATTGGGAAGAAGAATGGAATATTAGATAATGCCTTAAACTTGAAAAGCTGGGTTAAAATTGTTCCTTACTTATTTACTAGATGTGTTATTCTAGCAAACCATTTTGTTTCTTAGTTTCAGTTACCTCATTTACAATGTGACAATTAATTACCAAACATTTATTAAGAGCTTACTATGCGCTAAGCACCATAACAGGCATTGGGGATAAAAAGAAAAAAATTAAATTTTATTTATATTCTGTATCAAGGGACAGAACAATAAATAGCTCCTTTATCATGCAGCTTTTATGAAAGTCAAATGTAGTATTAGATGGAAACCATTTTGCAAATCTCGGAGTGCATATGAGAAATAATTAATATTAAAGCTAGAATGATAGTTCTTTTAGACAAATTTCTCTGCTATATAGAGGGAAAAACTGAAACTTATAGATATGAAATGATTCAATAAAGACCATCATTAAGTAAGGATTGTACCTTATAATTCTCCTGATTCCCAGTCTGTAATTTGTTCCATTATGCTATGTTCCACCCAATATCTTTAATATTAAGGTTCTCATAAGTTTTATTTATGCTGATTTTGAGAGATTGAAGAAGTCATGCATGCTCCATGACCTTTATTACATTGCATTTCCAATTGAGTCCCTATAGGGATTAGAACAAGTTTTACTTTGATGTACATAATTTTTTCTAAGCCAAAATCTGCCATCAAGCATAATGTCTTTAGCCTTATCTTCCATAGTCACATTTCCCTATTTTATCTTTGGCCTTATAGGTAGCCCTGCTTTATTATTCTCACTTTCCTTCCTTTTTGATTTTGCTCCCAGTAAGAAAAAAATAAAATGAAGGGGAGAATTGGAGAAAAATTAGAAAAATGCATAATTTTTAAAGTACCACTTGATCAATGTTACCATATCTGTCTCCCACTTTTCACAGCACTTGCAACTTAGGACAATAGTTCATTTGATTACATGAATTGAACAACAGATCAAACATTAAAATGTGAAACTTTTACACTGACATAGATGACACATGAATGTGTTTCTATTATTAGGATAGATTGTGAGCTTCTTGAGGACAAGTGCTACATCTCACTGTTTCCTATAAACATTATGCTCATATTTGACTCTGTGCCTTGAATTCCATGTTTGGAATGACATTCTTTTACTGAAATTTTACAGAATTAGTCCTCCTAAATATATATAGGAAATAGCAATAGAAAAATTAAAGGAGCCAAAACTGACAAACTATCGCTTTAAAGAGAACTTAATTGTGGGAAGGAGAGACAGAACTTGAACTCATTTTTTAAAATGAATATTAGATGGTTGAGTAAAGGCAGGAACTCACCTGAACTATCCCTCAAATATGTATAAATAATGACAACAAATTTCAGAGTGTCAGAAACCATAAAAAATGGCAAACCCACAAAAAACAATGAAACGATTTTCCAGCCAAAGACTACTTAAAGAGTCTACAAGAAAGGTCTCTTGCACCTGGAAGAGAGTGGAATGAAGTTTAGGCTAGCACAGCACAGACTCCCTGTAAACCAGGAGCAGCAGTGGCAACAATGATGTTTTTTTCAGATTTCTCAGGCTGCAGAAGTCAAAGAAAACTTAGTGAGCAGGAAAAGTTTTTCATACAGTGAGAGTAGAATAGAATCCAGTGTAGCACCCACCCTAATAAACCAGGAGCCAACAGTATTGGGAGTCAATGAATCATCTGCAGCAGTGGCAACTAATGTTCATCCTGGAGACAGCAAGGGGTGGATAGCATCAAAAAAAACTGGGCAGAATGAGAATACAGGGTCCCTTTGCTAGCTCTAAGACAGGTTCTGTTGCTTTGCCTGTACTCAGATCCAGGTCACCGTTTTTGGTGGCAGAGAATCCCAAGGCTGAGATAACCCCAAAATAGGGAAAATGAAAGAATTCTGTGCAGTTGTTTTCAAAGATACTTCTAGGGACCTGTTAGTTTTCAGTTCTTCCAAGGTGATATGATCTCAGAAGAAATGTATTTAATCTTCTCCTAGCCTGTGCTCTGATCTGTCAGTGACCCCAAGTGCTCTTTTATTGCTTGGAACTGTGAGGATGCCCCCCACCCCCTTTACAGTGGCTGCAAGCTTGGATTGGCAACAACTTGGCAAAGGAGACACAGAAAAATAATGAAGAAAACAAAAACAGAGTAGACCAAATGTTAAAGTAAGTAAAAATATCACTGAGGAGAAGAATGTCCAAAAAGCAGAATTGTACATGGGGGGTTGGGGGAAATCCACTGAAAATAAGTTCTTTTAAAAAATGATGCACAAAAAGCTCACTGAAGAGAATACTTTAAAAATTAGAATGGGGCAAATGGAAGCTAATGATTTTATGAAAAATTAAGATACAATAAAACAAAAGAAAATCAAAAAAGTTGAAGATAATGTGAAATATCTCATTAGAAAAACAACTGATCTGGAAAATAGAACTAGAATAGATAATTTAAAAATTATTGTTCTACCTTAAGGTCATGATCAAAAAAAGAACCTGGACATCATCTTTCAAGAAATTATCAAGGGAAACTATCCTGATATTCTAGAACTAGAGGATAAAATAGAAATGTAAAGAATTCTGATTATCTCTTGAAAGAGATTACAAAATAAAAAACTCACAATAATATTATTGCAAAATTCCAGACTCAAAGATCAAGGAAAAATATTGTAGACAGTCAGAAATATATAATTTAAGTATTTTGGAGCCATAGTCAAGATAACCCAAGATGAATCAACTTCTACATGAAAAGAGCAGAGAACTTGGAATGTGATATTCTGTTGAGCAAAGGAGCTAAGATTATAACCAAGAATTATCCTTTCCAGCAAAATTTAGTATAATCCTTTGTGGGGCATGTGGATGGGGGAGGGAGGATGTACATTTAAAAGTAAAGAATTTGGCGGAGCCAAGATGGCGGAGAAGACACACGCGACTTTCTAAGCTCTTCTCTTACCCTCTTTATCAATATTATATCGAGCCTCAAAAATAGTCTTGACTGCTACAATTTGTAAAGATAAGAAGTAGAACAACTCACCAGCCGAAGAAAATCTGCAGTCTCGCCAAAAAAGGTTGGTTCCGGGGCCAGGGGGGAGATCGGCGCAGACAGGGAGAGAAATTAGGTTCCGAGGAGAGTCTCAAACGGAGGGTGAAGGCACAGATCTCAGCACAAGCGTGCAGCCCCAACCCGCAGTACGGGCTTTTCCTTGGGGCAGTTGTGATCCTGTACAGCTGGAGGACGCAGCCGGGGTTAGCCTCCAATCTGCACAGT
Source organism: Sarcophilus harrisii (assembly GCF_902635505.1). Taxonomy (NCBI): domain Eukaryota; kingdom Metazoa; phylum Chordata; class Mammalia; order Dasyuromorphia; family Dasyuridae; genus Sarcophilus; species Sarcophilus harrisii. The sequence goes on from NC_045426.1 coordinate 69,542,629, forward strand.
GGGGAGCTCGGCTTGGGGCCATAGAGCTTTTCCAGGGCCGATTTGCATCAGGCAGAAACGCTGGGCAGAGTTTGTGGCTGTCTGCGTTGTGCGGTCAGCTGCTAATATTCACAGTCCCACAAGAGGCTCCGGCCTGGGGCAGTGACACTTTCACCACTTAGTCTCTAGCCGAGGGCAATCGATAATCCACTCAGCCCTACTAAGAAGTTTGATGCTCAGCCAGTGCTGAATCCACTCCTGTTGGGGAAGGGAAAACTCCTCACCCAGAGCACTCCCATACCGGAGCTGGAAATCGGTTTACATCTTTCCCTGCTCTGCAGAGGAAGCTGGTAACCCCTGCCTAGGAGACCCACCCTAAAGGCTTTAAAACATGAATAAAAGATGAAAAGAACAATCGACAGCTTCTATGCAGAAAAAGAGCAGGTCAAAACCTGAAGAGACCCAAACAGCAAAAATGCATCAGACTGTCCACCTTACATAATGCCTCATAGAACAGACCATTAAAAGTCTCAAAAGAGAGTTAGAAGATAAATGGGGAAAGGAAAGAGAAGCCTTTACAAGAGAGCAACAAACTTCCTGAAATACGAATTGGAAAAGTTAAAAATTCTCAGGAAGTGCAGGGAAACAAAATTGGTGAATTGAAAAATAAAGAACTCGCAAGAAAGTAGGATCCGTGAATTGAAAAGACAAAGAACACGCAAGAAAGTAGGATCTGTGAATTGAAAAAGAAAAGCAATTCACTAAAAAAAAATTAGTGAAATGGAAAAAATTCCACAGACCAAAACAATACATTCAAAACTCAATTGACATATACAGAAAGAAGTAAAAAGCTATTGAAGAAAATAATTCTTTAAAAATTAGAACTTAATAAATTGAAACTAATGATTCATTGAGACAGCAAGAATCAGTCACAAAACAAAAAATGACAAACTGAAAACCACGAATTTTCTACTTGCAAAAACGACAGACTTGGAAAATAGATCTAGGAGAGATAATCTGAGGATTATTGACTTCTGAAAACTATGATGAAAAAAAGAGCCTAGATACTATTTTACAAGAAATCATCAAAGAGAACTGCCCAGATGTAACAGAATCAGAAGGTAAAATAGGCATTGAAAGAATTCATCGAACACCTTCTGAAAGAAACCCTAAAATAAAAACCCCCAAGGAATATTGTGGCAAAATTTCAGAACTATAAGATTAAGGAAAAAATTTTACAAGCAGCAAAAAAAAAAAAAAATATTTAAATACCGAGGTGCCACAATAAGGATCACCCAAGATCTGGCTGCCTCTACATTAAAGGAAAGAAGGCCTGGAATATGATGATCTGAAAGGCACAAGAACTTGAGATGCAGCCAAGAATAAACTACCCAGCTAAGTGAGCATTTTCTTCCAGGAAGAAGATGGAACTTAATGAAACAAATGAATTCCATTTGTTTCTGAAGAAAAACCAGAACTAAACAAAAATTTGATCTCCAAGAATAGAACTCAAGAGATGCAGAAAAGGTAAAAATAACTCTTGAGAATTGTATTTCTGTTGTGGATATACAAAAAGAATACATGTATAATTTGATTGTACTGATATAACATAAAAAAGGGAAGTAGATATGGAAAAGGGATGATGGCAGAACAAGGTGGGAAGGAGGGATAAAAGAGGGAAACCACATCCCACAAAGAGGCTAAGGAAACTTATCATATCTGAGGGAATTTAGAGAGGGGAGGAACATTGTGTGAATCTTACTCATCAGAGTTGGCTCAAAGAAAAATAATTGACATTTGTTTTAGAGAAATTTCTCGCCTCATTAAAAACGGGGAGAGGAAAAGGAAAAGAAAAGAGTAATAAGGGAAGGAAGGGGAAAGACTCAAAGGGGGAGGGAGGATTATAAAGAGGATAAGTATCGTGATAAAAGAGGGGTACATAAGTTTAAAAGGGGGAAAGAGGGTTGGGGGAGGCAAGAATAAGTAAAGCACAATCTAGAAGTATAGGATGGCAGGAAATACAGATTTAGTAATTCTAACCGTAAATGAAAATGGGATGAACTCCTCATAAAGAGGAGATAGCAGACTGGATCAAAAGTCAGAACCCTACAATATGTTGTTTACAAGAAACACATTTAAAGCAGGGGATGCATATAGAGTAAAAGTAAAAGGCTGGAGCAAAATCTATTATGCTCAGGTGAAGTCAAAAGAGGGTTCATCCTTATCTCAGATCAGCAAGTAAAATTGATCTAATTAAAAGAGATAAGGAAGGTAACTACATCCTGCTAAAGGGTAGCATAAACAACGAAGCAATATCAATATTAAACATATATGCACCAAGTGGTATGGCACTCAACTTCCTAAAGGAGAAGTTAAGAGAGTTGCAAGAAGAAATAGACAACAAAACTGTAATAGTAGGAGATCTCAACCTTGCACCTCAGAATTAGACAAATCAAACCACAAAACAAATAAGAAAGAAATTAAAGAAGTAAATAGAATATTAGAAAAATTAGGTATGTTGGATCTTTGAGAAAATTGAATGGAGATAGAAGGAATATACTTTCTTCTCAGCAGTTCATGGAACCTATTCAAAATTGACCATATATTAGACATAAAGACCTCGAAAATTAAATGCAAGAAAGCAGAAATAGTAAATGCTTTTCAGATCATGATGCAATAAAACTACATTCAACAAAAGTTAGGGAAATAGACCAAAAAGTAATTGGAAACTAAACAATCTCATCTTAAAGAATGATTGGTGAAGCAGCAAATTATAGATACAATTAATAATTTCACTAAGATAATGACAATGATGAGACATCATACCAAAATTTGTGGGATGCAGCCAAAGGGTAATAAGAGGGAATTTTATATCCTTAGAGGCATACTTGAATAAACAGAGAAAGAAAAGATTAATGAATTGGGCTTGCAACTAAAAAAACTAAAAAGACCAAATTAAAACCCCAATCAAATATACTAAATTGAAATTTAAAATTAAAAGGAGAAATTAAAAATATTGAAAGTAAAAAACTATTGAACTAATTAATAAAACTAAGAGTTGGTTCTATGAAAAGCCAATAAAATAGATAAGCCTTTGTAAATCTGATTAGAAAAAGAGAGAGGAAAATGAAATTAGTAGTCTTAAAATGAAAGGGAGAACTTTCCACAATGAAGAGGAAATTAGAGAAATAATAAGGAGTTATTTTGCTCAACCTTATGCCAATAAATTTGTAACCAAGTGAAATGGATGACTACCCAAAAATACAGACTCCCAGACTAATAGAGGAAGAAGTAATTGTTCTTGAATAGTCCCATTTCCCAGAAAAAGAAATAGAACAGGCAATAACAACTCCCTAAGAAAAATCCCCAGGGCCAGATGGATTACATGTGAATTTTACCAAACATTTAAAGAACAATTGGCCCCTAATGCTATATAAATTATTTGATAAAATAGGGAATGAAGGAGTCCACCAAATCTTCTATGACACAGACATGGTACTGATACCTAAACCAGGAGGCTGAAAACAGAGAAAGAAAATTATAGACCAATCTCCTAATGAATATTGATGCTAAAATCTTAAATAAGATATTAACAAAAGACACAGAAAATCATCTCCAAGATAATACACTATGATCAAGTAGGATTTATACCAGGAATGGTGGCTGGTTCAATATAGGAAAACTATCAATATAATTGGCCATGTTAATAACCAAATTAACAAAACCATATGATCATCTCAATAGATGCAGAAAAGCATTTGATAAAATCCAACATCCATTCCTATTAAAAACACTTGAGAGTATAGGAATAAAATGGACTTTTCCTTAAAATAATCAGCAGCATCTATTTAAAACCATCAGTAAGCATCATATGTAATGGAGACAAACTGCAACCATTCCTCAATAAGATCTGAGTGAAACAAGGTTGCCCACTATCACCGTTACTATTTAATATTGTATTAGAAACGCTAGCTATAGCAATAAGAGCTGAGAAAGAGATTAAAGGAATAAGAATAGGCAATGAGGAAGCCAAATTATCACTCTTTGCCGATGACATGATATATACTTAGAGAATCCCAGAGATTCTAAAAGTTATTAGAAATAATCCACAACTTTAGCAAAGCTGTGGTTATAAAATAAACCCACATAAGTCCTCAGCATTCTTATATATCACTAACAAATCCAACAGTCAGAGTTACAAAGAGAAATTCCATTTAAAGTAACTACTGATAATATAAAATATTTAGGAATCTATCTGCAAGGGAAAATCAGAAACTTTATGAGCAAAATTACAGACCACTTTTCACACAAATTAAGTCTGATCTAACCAATTGAAAATATTAAATGCTCTTGGATAGGGCGAGCAAAATAATAAAGATGACAATATTACCAAACTAATCTATTTATTTAGCGCTATACCAATCTGACTCCCAAAAACTATTTTAATGACCTAGAAAAATAACAACAAAGTTCATATGGAAAACAAAAGGTCAAGAATTTCAAGGAATTAATGAAAAAATCAAATGATGGTGGCTTAGCTGTACCAGATCTAAAAATTATATTATAGAGCAGCAGTTACCAAACTATTTGGTATTGGCTATAAGGAATAGATTAGTTGATCAGTGGAATAGATTGGGTTCAAGGGATAAAAATAGTCAACAAATATAGCAACCTAGTCTTTGACAAACCCAAAGATCCCAGCTTTTGGGATAAGAACTTACTGTTTGATAAAAATTGCTGGGAAAATTGGAAACTAATATGGCAGAAACTAGGCATTGATCCATACTTAACGCGTACACCAAGATAAGGTCAAATGGGTTCAGACCTAGGCATAAAGAATGAAATTATTAATAAATTAGAGGAACATAGGATAGTTTACCTCAGACCTGTGGAAGGGGAAGGTCTTTATGACCAAAGCAGAACTAGAGATCATTACTGATCACAAAATAGAAAATTCTGATTATACCAAACTGAAAAGTTTTTGTACAAACAAAACTAATGCAGACAAGATTAGAAGGAAGCAATAAACTGGAAAATATTTTACATTCAAAGGTTCTGATAAAGGCCTCATTTCCAAAATATATAGAGAATTAACTCTAATTTATAAAAATCAAGCCATTCTCCAATTGAAAATGGTCAAAGGATATGAACAGACACTCAGATGAAGAAATTGAAACTATTTCAGTCATATGAAAAGATGCTCCAAGTCATTATTAATCAGAGAAATGCAAATTAAGACAACTCTAAGATACTCACTACACACCTCGATTGGCTAAGATGACAGGAAAAATAATGATGATTGTTGAGGAGTGGGAAAACTGGGACATTGATGCATTGTTGGTGGAGTTGTGAACGAATCCAACCATTTTGAGAGTAGTTTGAACTATGCTCAAAAAGTTATCAAACTGTGCATACCCTTTGATCCAGCAGTGTTACTACTGGGATTATATCCCAAAGAGATATAAAGAAGGAAAGGGACCTGTATGTGGACGAATGTTTGTGGCAGCCCTTTGTAGTGGCTAGAAACTGAAACTGAATGGATGTCCATCAGTTGAGAATGGCTGAATAAATTGTGGTATATGAAAATTATGGAATATTACTGTTCTGTAAGAAATGACCAACAGGATGATTTAGAAAGGCCTGAGAGACTTACACGAACTGATGCTGGAGTGAAATGAGTAGACCAGGAGATCATTATATACTTCAACAAAATACTAGATGATGACCAGTTCTGATGGATCAGCCATCCTCAGCAACGAGATCAACCAAATCATTTCTAATGGAGCAGTAATGAACTGAACTAGCTATACCCAGAAAAAGAACTCTGGGAGATGACTAAAAACCATTACATTGAATTCCCAATTCCTATATTTATGCACACCTGCCTTTTTGATTTCCTTCACAAGCTAATTGTACAATAATTCAGAGTCTGATTCTTTCTGTACAGCAAAATCATGTTTTGGTCATGTATACTTATTGTGTATCTAAGTTATATTTTAATATATTTAACATCTACTGGTCATCCTGCCATTTAGGGGAGGGGGGGGGGGTAAGAGGTGAAAAATTGGAACAAGAGGTTTGGCAATTGTTAATGCTGTAAAGTTACCCATGTATATATCCTGTAAATAAAAGGCTATTAAATAAAAAAAAAAAAAAAAGTAAAGAATTTGCAGAGATTCTTTAAAAAAAGAACAGAGTTGAATTTAAAATTTGTCTTTCAAATGCTAGATTTCAGAGAAGGGTAAAAATGTAAATTGGAAAAGGAAATCATAAGAAACTTAATAAAGTTAAACTGTTTATATTCCTACATGGGAAGATTATATTTGTAACTCCTATAAACATTCCCATTATAAGAGCAGTTAGAATATATAAGCAGAAGGCACAGGTGTTAGTTGGATATGAAAGAACGTTATCTAAAAAATAAAATTAAGGGGTAAGAGAGAAATGTAATGGGAGTAAGGGAAAGTAAGAGGTAGAATGGGATCAATTACCACATATAAAAGAGTCAAGAAGAAGCTTTTATATAGGAAGAGAAGAGGGGGAGCTATTGGGGAATGAGTAAACCTTACTTTTATCAGAATTGGTTTGAAGGAGATATAACATACTCACTCATTTGTATATATAATTCTTTCTTATCTTATAGGATAGTAGAAGGAGAAGGGATAAGAAGCAGGGAATGATAAAATTGAGGGCATATAGATAGAAGGAGTAGTGAGAATTAAAATAATTTTGAGAAGAGACAGGGTGAAAATAGAGAGAAAATAAAATAAATGTGGTTAGCAAGTTAGCAAGAGCAATTGTGAAAAATTGAAGCAATTTTCTTTCATATAGGCTGCATTTCTCAAGTATATAAAGAATTGACTCAAATTTATAAAAATAAAAACATTTTTCAATTGATAAATGATAAAAAGCTATGACCAATTTTCAGATGAAGTAATTGCACCTAACTGCAGCCATATGGAAAAATATGCTTTCAGTATTGATTTGGAGAAGTGCAAATTAAAATGATTCTGAAGTACTATCACAGACCTAGTAGATTAGCAATGGGACAGAAAAGAAAAATGATAAATGTTGAAAGGGATGTAGGAAAATCAAGATATTAATTAAATATTGGTGTTGTGCATTAGTTTAACCATTCTTCAGAACAATTTGAAATTATGCACATAGGGATATAAAATGATGCATACCCTTTGACCTACCAATACCACTATTTAGGTCTTAGATCTTAGATAGATATTTAGGTCTTTTATGATGAAAAGACCAGAGCTGAGTAGAAAATCTGACTTTTAAATACAGGACTCATTAGAAGCAAAAAAGGAGGTAATCAAAAAATGGAACTGCTAATTTAAAGGTAATCTGTTTACATTCCTATATAGGAGGATTATACTTGTAACTCATAACAACTTTCTCATCATTAAGGCAGTCAGAAGTATATATAGTTAGAGGGCATAGTTGTGAGTAGAATATGAAAGGATAATATAAAAATATTAATGGATAAAAGAAATATCCTAGAAGAAAGGAAAATGGAGAGATGGAATGTCATACATTATCTTCCAAAAAATAGAGAAGAAGTTTTTACAGTACAGGAGTAGAAGGCAAGAAGAAGGGGAATGAGTGAACCTTATTCTCATCAGAATTCATTCAAAGAAAGAATATATACATACAGCATGAATATAGAAATATATCTTTCCTGCAGAAAAGTAGGAGGAAAAGGGGATACAAAAAGGGTGAAGGGTGATAGAAAAGAGGACGCCTTAGGGGAAGGAGATGGTCAGAAGCAAGCCACTTTTGAGAAGGGATAATGTGAAAGAAAATTAAATGGGCAAAATACAATTAGCAATCATAATTGTGAAGGGAATTTTGAAGCAAGTTTCCCTGATAAAATTCTTATTTCTCAAATGTTTTGGGAAGTGAGTCAAATTGATAGAAAAAAATAAGAGCTATTCTCCAAATGATAAATGATCAAAAGAGAAGATCTGTGCCCAAAGTGCCATAAAATAATACATACTCTTTGACCTAATAATACCATTACTATGTATGAATTCCCAAAGAGATTTTTTTTAAAGGAAAAGAACCTATATGTATAAAAATATAGCAGCTCTTTTCTCAGGGCAAAGAAATGGAAAATGAGAGGATAGCCATTAATTGGTGAATACCTGAATAAATTGTGATATGTGACTATGATGTAAATACTATTGTTTTTTATAAGAAATGATGAGCAGGATGCTCTCAGAAAAACCTTGGAATTCCTCTGTGACTTCATGCAAAGCGAAATGTACTGGGTACAAAAATGTACTGTGATCATCAACTTTGACATCAATGACTTTTCTATTCTATGCAACAAAAAATCCAAGAAGATTTTATTTTTGAAGGATTTATGATAAAAATGCTACCCATGCCCAGAGAAAGAACTGATTGTGTCTGAATACAGATTAAAGTATACTTTTATAAATTTCATTTTCCTTGAAGATTTTTTTTTTTTTGGTGACAGGGCAGTTCTAGTTTTTTCACATCACAACTTTTATAGGAATGTTTTGCATAACTTCATATGAACCTTTTCAATGGCAGAGAAAGAAGAGAGAAAATCTGGAACTCAAAATTTTAAAAACAAATGTAAAAAGTTTTTTCATATAGCTAGGGAAAATAAAAACATATTGAAAATATATACTCAAGTTAACTACAAAGAACATATGATAGAAGATGTTATCTGCATTCAGAGAAATAGAAGGTATAGAAAGATTTACACATTTATACATATTTGTGTCTAATGGCAGCCATCTTTTGAGTAGGGTGGATAAATATGACAGTTTATATATATGTATATTTATATATAACATATATATCATATATGCATACAGATATATATTTATATAATACAAATCTAAAACAAATAGCAAATTCCACATAATAGATGCAATTTCATGTGCAAACATCTTTTTCATATTATATTATGAAAATATTTGTTTAATTAATTAATAATTATTAATTTTATTAATGGTTAATAAAAATAAAATACAAATACATATAATTGGAAAATGTTTAACAAAATAAATAGAAAATATAGTTGTTTATGTACTATGAGTAATTAGAAATCGAACAAAGAACTTGAGCAGAAACATTTGACGTGGAAGATTGGCTATTGATTCCTTTATAGTGTTAAATAATGCTTCTTAAAGTTAATAGGACAAGATGACTCATTTCATTTTGTTTTGTTTTAAGATGCTAATAATAAAAAAGATTAGAAAAGATAATTTTTGCCAACAAAATGTAGAAATCATTTTCTCATGAAAGGACAAATCAAAACTATTGTTAAAAAAAAGTCCAGTTGACTTTATGAACTGGTCTTCTTCAAACTATAAAAGAATCTATTCAAAATTGTTTGGGGCATTTTTACTTCTAGTGAATTTAGAAGCTTTGACTGCACTGAAGGAATGAGGAAGTCTGATAAATATATTTGTATATCAAGAAGTAGTCATTCAGTCAACAAGAGCTTACTGTGTACCAGTTATTGTGCTTAATTCTGGGAATACAAATGCAAACAAAAAGAAAGACAGTCCCTGTCCTCAAGTAAGTGAAATGTTCAAAGATATGTCTCATAGCCAATATGATGAAATGTGGTTAAATGAGTTATAATTTTAAGATACATATCAAGTACAAATTACATCATATTTAGGGAAGACAAAGGTCCCATAAATGGGGCCTAAAAAACATAGGCAGGACTAAGTTATTCACCTTGGGTATAATAGGAAAGTTTGTAGAGTAAGAAATATGTGAAATGAACTCATGAGAGTGAAAGGCATTTCATTGTTCTCAAAGCCTAATAACAAATTGTCATGTATACCTGGGAACAGAGAGATAAGTGGAGGGTCACAGATAGTTGTTCGCAGAGCAAGAATGTTTTCACAATCCACTGGTTTGGTGGTGGGCAGCTGACATGCTGGATAGGCTCTCCTCTGATTGGTGGTCCTTCTCTGTCAGATACTTTGCACAGTGATTGGTGAATGCTCACTGATCATGCTTGCTAAACCATATAAAACAAAGGCTATACTGCTCAAAAAAATGTCTTTTTCCTACCATTACTGGTTTCAGTCCCATTAATCCGTTCCTGAGAATGCAAGGGCTTTGTCAGGTCTCATGCTCTCCCACTGAAACCCTCATGACAACTGGTGCCCACAATGTGGGGCAAGCACAGAAGCCCCAATCTTCAGAGTGACCTCCATGGACAAGCAACCTCCTCAAGGACTTCAGGAAAGATCTCCCCACCCACCCACTTGCCGTGTTTTTCCTGAACTGAATGGAGATGGTGGAGAAGATAAGATAATGGGACAAAAGATAGGGACACTTAAACCCACGGACAGAGAAAGCTATGGCCATACACTATACAAATGTATCAAAGAACAAGGATGTACAATGCACTTCAAGGACTTTAGAAAATTCTTGGACTTGGCTTATCAGGTGTTCCCATGGCTCCTGGAAGAGGGGTGCTACAGTTTAGATAGATGGAAATGTTTGGTGAACTATTAAGAAGTTATGATAAGACTTGCCCAGGGCTGTTAGTCCAGGGAATTTTACCATCTATCAACTAGTGAAACAAAGCCTAAAAGGGGAAACTCAAAAGGAAAGCCTTGGCTTTCCTACCAGTACACAAACAGGATCCTTGCTTAGTAGTAGGGATTCCTTTCCTGAGAGAAGGGAGGAACCAAAATGGCCACCATCCCCCTGAGCTCCCAGTCATTCTCAGCTGTATACAGATTTAGACTTCCTGGAAAACCCTCTGGATGATTTCAATGTGGGCACACTCACAGTTCCTCAAAAAGGGAAAGAATCGGTGTTGTGAGTAATGAAAAAGCAAAAAGGAGGAAGGGAACTTGCAACATTTCATGAGAAGAAAACAGGCAGGAAAGGAAATGAACAGAAAGAGCAGGATACCCCCTAATGGAAACAAAAGTGAATCAGCATTACAACAAACCATAAGAAACTCGAAAGAACAGGGTGAAGATGTTAGTGCTTGGGAGGGTCTCTTTCTGGTCCTAAAGGAGGATGATCCCTTTAATCCTGGGCAGAGAAGAAGTAGGCTTGAACCCTTTCTTTTTAAAATAATAAGCAGTTTGAAAGACTGTCCAGAAATATGGACCTACATCCACTTTTGTTATACCAGCTAGAGAATATATCTATGACAGTCCGATGTCCTGATAATTGGAAGGCATTCTCTAGGGCTATTCTCTCCACTGGCCAGTCTATATTCTGGATGACTGAATTTCTCTAATAAGCCAGAATACTTGCAGCTCAATTAGCACATGTGACTGTAATATTTGAATAACTCAGTAGGATAGGAAGGCTCGCCCTCACAGATGATCAGTTGAATTTCACAGGTCAACATACAGAATTTGGGGGTTGTTCTCACAACAGATTTTTAGAAGTTGCCATTGTACTAGTCGGCTATCACAGCCTCCACAAATGTCATGGAAATCCAACAGCCCTGTATGGATGGAGCAATGGTACCTTTCTATTGAAAAGATGCCACCTTAAAAGAAATAGTAGATTGAAATTGGGTCATGTAGAAAAACTCAAAGTTCAAAGAATTCTCCAGTCTTTGCCATTAAAAAGAAATTAGAAAAGTGAAGAATGTTCACTGATCTAGGACAAGTTAATAATGTCTTGGAAAATATGGACCTTTACAAGCAGGCTTATTTTCCCCCAATACGATTCCCAGACACTAGCCTTTATGGAGGATAAATAATAAAGACTGTTTTTACTCTATACCTTTGTATCCCAAGGATAGGAAGTATTTTGCTTTTTCCATTTTCACCATAAACTTTCATGGGCCAATTCATAGATATCAGTGGATGGTGCTACCCCAAAGAATGAAGAACAGTCCTATGATTTGTCAGTGTTATGTTAATAAGACCATAAAGGAACTGAGACAATAATATCCTGATGATTATGTGCTGCATTATGGATGATATTCTTTGCAGCTATTCTGACCCAATATATTAGAACAAATACTGAAGGCATTACATGCCTTGGGGCTTAGAATAGCCCCAGATAAGGTTCAAAAAGCTGCCCCATATCAATATTTAGGATTTGAAGTGAGTCAAGAAACTGTCATACAAAGGATGCTATAGATAAGACTAAATCACATAAATACATTAAATGCCTTTCAAAAAATGAAAGGGCATATAAATGGTTGAAGCCATGAACTGTTATTCCTAATACTCTCATGCAGTCCTTATATGAAATATTGAAGGGTGACCCTAACCTGAATTCATCTAAACAATGGTCCCCAGAGACCATAGATAGCATTCAGGAGAACATAAGAAGTTTACATGATGACCAAACTGGAAGGAGGGATATTTATAAAACCACTGAAGCTTGTGTTGCTCACTCCAGAACAATCATGTCTGGATATGTATGTCAAAAATTAAGAAGGTGATAAAACACTACTTGAACAGTGTAAATGATATTATTAGGAAAGTGCTAGTCTGTATTTTACAAATTAGTGGCAAAAAGGACATAATCTGGATCAACATAGATAAGAGCTGATTGCAGTTCATATTGGCACTTGATGAATTATGGAAGTAAGTGAAATTGAAGTAGGGAGGGTCCTCACCTATGTGCGTTCTATGAAAGTTGGCCTTAAATAATCCCAAACTTAACAAAATTGCCTCTGTAACTTGCCCCAATATTTTCAGATGCTACAATGAATCATAAAGTTGCTATTTTATGCTCTGCCATGCAAATTAAGATCTTATATTCCACTCCTTTTGCTTCCACTCAAAAGAACAAGTTGTATGCTATCATCCAGGATACAAAAAAACTAACTCTACAGAAACAGCCAGTGGGAACCTTGGGCCGAGCTGAATTTGGCTAGAGCCTCAGCCTGAACCACAGCAATTTTCAGCTCCCTGTCAACCTGAGGAATCAAGGTGTGAGTCCAGGAAGACGGGAACCTCACTTATAAGGAGTTAAACCTAACTATGATCTGAGGAACCAGCACTTCAGTTGATTTCAGAAGCAGTGGTACACAGACACTTCTGGCAGGCAGCATTTACAGGAGGATGAAGTTTTTGGTTTGGGGTTTCAAGTCAGAGAGTAGAGCTGAAAGCTAGAGGCATCATTTCCCCTACCCCAGCATTACACTAATAAATTTTCATTTACAAAAAATAAACCATCAAAGAAGAACCCAACCACAGAAATTTACTATGGGAATGGGAAGACTGGGGTTCATCTACAGAGAAGGAAAATGAAATTTAAAAAGCCTCTTTTACCCCAAAGAATAATGTTAAACGACTATCTAATAAGTCAAAAAGTTAGTTTTGTTTATTTTGTTTAAACTTTATGTCCGTGTTATATTTCAAATTTGTATTGTAATTGTGGCTCACTATTATTATGATTCAATCAGATTTTCTAGTAGATTTGCCACTGATAGTCGAATTTCCAAATTTGATGACATAAAGTGCCCAGAAACAATGAATTATTGCTGAGTTAGCAAAATCATTAACATTGTTTCAAACATCTTACTCCATGTCAAAAAAATTCCATGACTATACATTAGCCTTGCAAAGATCTGTAAAAAGTTCAAGTTTTTTAAAAAAATTAAAAATATTACCACAATCATTTTTCTTTATTTTGTACAGGATCATAGGTTCAAATTTTTTGTAAGGGGGTCAGTTTAATTTTCCTTTGAAATGTGAAAATTCATTTTTCTTACATTAATTATAATTAACCATGTATTTTTCTTTATATTGATTGGAAAAAACAGATAATATATGTGACCTTAATATCAAACTTACCCTATCATTGATTTAAGGAAAAAATTAGTATGACAAATGAATGAACTGTAATTTATTAGAGGCCATACATTCAGGTTTTGGAATTATTTCTGACAATTTCTTAAGTTTTATGGAACATTTGCTTATTCCTGAAGTTATTTAGTTTATTTTAGGCAATTATAGTGCCCAACATTTCAAAATATAAGCTTCAATGAAATGTGATTTCATCTTCATAAAAGATGATTGGCAAGGAAGAATTTCAACAAGAACCATAAAATGATTAATCAACCATTCTTTGCATAAAATATTTATTTAACAATTTCCACAGAATAAGTATTATGGGAAACATATAGAAGTTCAGAGAAAAAAGGTTCTTATCAAATTGAAACAGCCCCTTAACTCTGCAGAGTTTATTATAGCTTTGAAGAAAATACTAATATTGATTACTTAATTACAAAAAAAGGCAGATAGGTCTGTGCCTCTATTATTGTGAGGACTTCCAAAGTAAAGAAATTCTGTCTATGAATAAACTTAGTACTTTCTCTGTTCACTTACATTCTTAGAAAATGGTCTAAGCCACTAAATGGTTAAATGATTTTCTGGGAACATATAATCAGAAACAGAATCTTAACTCAGCTTTTTCTGAATTTAAGACAAGTATTTTATTGACACCTTGGTGCTGCATCTCTATGAATTACATAAAATAAACATAAAAGATGCAATATAGCAGTTCCAAACCTATTCCATACAAGGAAGACATTTTGCTAAATTCTAAGATTGCAATAAAAGGTACAATGGAGACCCTATTTTAAATTTATAATATAATTTTTGGAAGACTATGAAACCAGGAGAGACACAGATACAGCAAAAAATATTTCAAAAAGGAAAATGTGATCAATGCAAAGTCAAAGTGGAAGCAAATTTGAGCATGAATTTTGAGATGAATTTCATTTGTTAGGGGATACATGTTAAGGGAATTTCAAGTATTAGTTATCAACTGAATGGTGCCTTGAAGAAAGGGATTAGATATTCTTATATTAATTGGTAAATAATGGGAAGCCCATGAAAGTTTTTTAATAAAAGCTTGACATAATGATGGCCCACTAGGAACATACATGAGCAATATTTTACTAAGTGTATTGGAAATAGAAGTGAATAAACAAAAGAAAATATTACTTAGGAGACTATGTCTATAGGACAAGAAGACAGTAGTGAGATTTTAAATATGGTAATGAGTAATAGACTTGGAAAGTCTTTTGCATTATATTTCAATATATGATAAAAATTTGATTAACTCTGTTGTATCTTTCCTCTATTAATGGAGATAACAACACAATACAATGAAACAAGGCTAAACTACACTTTATAGGGGAGAGACAGATTCAGTTTGGGGTCAGATTCAGTTTAGAGTCTCTACAGGAAATCGGTTCAATATGCTTGGTATATAACTGATTATACTTCATGCTTTGTTTTCCCCCCAAGTCTTCTCCAGAATACTAAAGACTACTCACCAGGCATGAGTCATTGGTCATTAGATTTTTGTCTTCATCATTCTTCAGTGTTCAGGCATTATATTAACACACTAGGGTTTACTACAATAATGCTCTGCCAAGCCAGACATGGCCAATCACATGGTAGAGGTTTTAACTTTACACTATGAACTTGTTCACTTAACTTTGCACTATGGCCTTGTTCACCATTCTCGCAGTTATTCACATTACAGCCTTACAGATTAATTTGTTTGTCCCACCTCAGTACCATATGCTTCCTTCAAATGAAGGATTTGGAAAAAGTAACTTGAATGTTGTTAGATAATAGAGAAAATAGACTTTGAAGAAAACAGGAATCAATGGGAACAAGAAGATTGCCTTGGCAAGTAGAAGGTTTATCTTTTCATGTGAGACTGGGACAAAGAGATAAATAATAGTGGATGGAGTGATATGAGATAAGAAAAAAAAAAGAAGAAGGAATAGGGTGATGATGGTGTGTGAAATATAAAGCAAGGTATTAATCTGATGGACCAAGGAGTGAAGAAAAAAATCCAAATAGCCACTTTGTTCAGAAGTATAATGAAAATCTTAGAAAATTATGAAAGGATTACTTTTTTGCAGTGAATAACCAGTTGAGATCATGTAATATAAATTTGGAGTGAACCCATTTAACAAGGTTTCATGATTTTCTTTAACTTCAATCAGCAAGCAATATGTGCATAGGGCAAAAACAGTTAATAGAAGGAAAAATCCAAAATTGAAGTTTACCAAGACATGATAAGTGATAAGAAAAAGAAATAATGATCTTATGGATAAATAGGAATTGAGAATCAAAAAATTCACTTAGGAGTCAAGATAAAAAAGGAAAGACAATGTAGACAAAACAAGGTTTTTAATTTTTTTTTTAAATTTGCACTAAGAGAGAAGGAGTTAGAAAGAAAATATTTTAAAATGAAAGCATATTTGTTGCCTTTGGAGAATACAATGAAACTATATAGAAAATATAGTGAAAAGATGGGTAGAACTAGAGTGGATTGTTTGGGGTTAGGTAAAAGGGGATGGGGAAAAAAAGTAAACTAGTAACAAGGACAGAGAAGAGGATTTATACAACGGCAGTTAAATAAATAATGAGTAGAAGTATTAATAAAATAAAAAACCACATGCTTATATAGCTGAAAAAGATTTTGATAATATCTAACACTTGTTTCTCTTAAAACAACCATAACAAAATATTTAGGAATAAATGGAATTTCCTTTTACTATGATAAGTACATAATAATTCTTTAAAAATCAAGGTCCATATTATAAATATTATAAGAATTCTAAAATAATTTTTAGTTAAATAATGAATACAGAAAGGAAATATATTGTCACCACTATTAATTGATATGTTCCTAGATATGCTAAGCTATTACCATATAACAACAACAACAATTTGAAAGATTAAGCATAGGAAAAGAGAAATAAAACTGTTGTGTTCTATAGATAGTATGATGGTCTATCTGGATACCCCAAAAGTTACCAAGTTACCAAGTTACCAAAAGTTACCAAGTAAAACAATCATCTAAACAAAAATGGAAAAATAATAAAGAAAAATTATATTACATAAATCACCAGAATTTCTGTTATCAGTAGAATCTAGCAGGAGCACATATAAAGAGAAATTACATTAAAAATAACTATAGAAAGGAGAACAGAAATATAGATCTTTTTACATAAATAAAAATACATAGAGAAATATTTAATTTATGGTAGATTGCATCAATATAATAAAAATTTAATCCTAAATATATATAAATTAATTTACTTATTCAGTAATATACCAAACATTATTATACAACCAGAAAATACTAAAAGATAAAGATTTTAAAGGGAAATAATGACCAAAATGGCATGCAATATACTTTAGAAAAACCAAATGTGAAATTATACTATAAAGTAGTTAATTATTGAATTATTTGGGACTAAAAAATATAAAGGTCAATTAATGGAAAAGATTTAGTACATCTAAATACACAGAAACAAAAATATTTTAGTCCACTAATGTTCAAGAAACTCAAAGACACTAAAAGACTGTAGTAATTGCTATTACTCTGCTTTAGAAAACTCAAAAAGAAGGGGGAAAATCAGGCATAGACTAATCTATGATCCCAACTCAAATTCAAAATGATTACACCATTTTTGGAAGGAAGGTCCTTTCATGGATAAATCACAAAACAAAAGCATAAACAAAAAAGAAAATAAAATTTCCTCATGCATATAAGACAAGTTTATATGCAAACAATGGATAGAGAATATCACAGAAGATAAAATGTTAATAACGTAAAATTTAAAAGGATTTTCACAAAAAAATTAATGCAGTTAAAATTAGAAAGGAAAAACAATTTCTGGGAAGAAAGTTTTTCTCAGAAAATTGCATCTGATAAAATATCAATGCATAGTGCTTTATTAAAAATGCACTAATGTGTTCAGATACATTCATATACTAATCTGTTCAACTCACAAATATAGTTACAACTTAGTAAATTGGAGCCTTATAAATGTGCAATAATATTATAAATTTGACAAATTTTCCATGTACAAAATAAAATACCTGATTATTGAACACTATATTTTACTTTAGCTTTCTTTACTATACCAAGTAAAGTTCAAATGTCTTATCTTTTGCTTGACTATTTAGGGGTTCAAAGGCATTTTCTGAATATGAAAAACCATACTTAGCTTGATAGTTTCTTTTCCAAGAGTGTTCTTTTTCTTTTTAGTAAATCCTTGCTTTCTTTCAGGACAATCTTGAAAATGTCAATATTTGCTCATATATGTATCTTTAAACAGAAATATGCAAATACACACATGCACTAAAGTTTTGTACATCAATCAGTTTCATCATGCATAATGTTATTTTATTGCTTTCAAAGAAAAGCTTGCCAAAAATCCTACAAACCTGAAAGAAATGCAATATACATATTTATTTTTACTGAGGGTTCATTTTAATCTTCATTTGAAAAGAGAATCAAATGAAACTATGTAACCTGCAAGAATAACATTTAAGTATTTTTTTTAAGTGACTATCTTATTACTTTGAATGGCAATCACTTTAGGGAAGTATAAGAAAAAAGTAGGGGGGAGAAATGATAGATTTTTTTAAATTTGGCTGCATAATTCATGTCTTTAATATGCTAATGAAACCAAAGTAAGAATGAATTATTAAATCACTAATTTCACATTTTTTCCCTTTGCCTTCATGCCACATTGTTACCCATGCCAGAGTCTTCTTTATTATCTGGTTGTGACATAGGGATGAGCCTGAGTTTTCAAATGCTGTATTAGGGCAGTGGAAATTAAATAGACCCTATCAATATGCCACTAGCTTATTTTATATCTGTATTTATGGAGCAATTTGCTAAGATCACCAAGAATTATCACTGTCAGAGAGAGATATTCAGTGATGCATGGTTTTTGCTATAGCAACTTATGAAATCCATGTAACATACCATTAAAAATTTGGATTCAAAATGAATTATGTAGTGCTTTATTTTGCAGCTATGGAAACAACAACTTTTCCTACTTCAAGTTCAGAGCCATGGCCACTCATTATATCATTTCTTCTTTTGGCTGGTTAGTTTTTGTTTGCTTATTCATTTTTTTTATTTACTCATTCATCCATTCATCTATTTAACCAATAATGTTTTGGGGAATAACATAAAAAAGTTTCTAGTAATGTGACAAAAGAGAATAATTCTCCTTTATTCAAAAACTTATAAGTGTACTAAATAAACCAAACTTCAATATATGTTAAAAGACTGGAGAGAAAAAAATTCAGAGGCAAATTCATACATATAATGGGACTCTTGGGGAAATAAATTTAATAGTCTCTTTTGGGATCATGTGCCCAACTCATGTTTTAAAATCCTCAAAATGGATGTTAATAACTTATACTCTCTTCTGTGTCTTTGGTATAAGACTAAGGGACTTAATTCTTAGTACTATCTCTGTGAACATTCATCATCTTATTCATTAATGTCATACATCATCCATATGCTTTTGATAAAAGAAGTTACTAATAAAATATGGCAAGAACAGTTGATTCAAAACTTGCCCCCAACTTCCAAAAACAAATTCAACTATTACATATGTAACTATGATACACAAATGTGGGATACAAAAAGATACAGAATTGTGATTCATGTGTTCTTTCTCTTTATGACCTAAAAATCCTTTTATTTGGCCTACAGTTGATATTCTCATCTTGTGAAAGAGCTCATGACTCTTGAACTTTTATCATTCTCAAGTGACTTTTTTTCTTATCCATTGAAAGCACTTTCATTTCTCCTGGCCACTACTGAACCAGTACAATACTGCTACCAACTCCTTTGTTACCCATGTCCCTTGACTCTGATAGATCTTCTGGATCTTTGAACTCACAAGGTTATCTGAACTCTCTATCATAAGAATATTCTTTTGATTAAACTAAAAAGAACATATATATAAAATACAGGTTGCCCCTATCAGAAACCCCTTAAAAAGTACAATTGGTCAAATGGGGGGAAAAGTACAAAAGCTAATTGGAAAAGACTTTACCTCAAAAGTTAGAATTGCGCAAGTGGAAGCTAATGACTGTTCATTCAAATCAAAAAATTTAAAAGAATGAAGAAATGGGAGAAAATGTAAAATATTTCATGGAAAAAAACAATTGTGTTAGAACAGAGATCCAAGAGAGACAATATTAGGATCAGTGGATCACCTGAAATTTATAATCCAAAGGAAGATCTAGACAACATATTGCAAGAAATTAACAAGGAAAATTATCTTGTTGTCCTGCAATCACAGGGCAAAATAAGCATTGAAAGAATCCACTAATCATCTAAGGAAAGTGTTCACAAAATAAGAACTACAAGGAACATTGTATCCAAATTTCAGAACTTTCAGATCAAGGAAACAATGGCCAGAAAGTGGCCAGAAAAAAAAAACAATTCAAATATTGGCTAGCAACAAAAAGGTGTAAACAGGACCTGGTAGTTACAACATTAAAGAACAGGAGATGATCAAACATGATTTTCCAGAATGCAAAAGATAGGAATACAACCAGAGATCACCTACCTGGCAAAATTAATATAGTAATTCAAGAGAAAATATGGACATTTGGTGAAAAAAAAAGGATTTCAAGCTTTCATAAGAACTAGAACTAATCCTTCCTAAGTCTTTCATAAAGAGTAGAACTAAATCAGAATTTTGACCACCAATATTAAGACCCAAAGGAAGCATAAAAGATAAAAAGGAGGTTAGAAGCATAAGGGATTCAAAAAAGCTAGAATATTTGCATATCTACATGGGAATAGGATACTTGAAATTCTTAAAAATTGTATCACTAATAGTACAGATAGCAGGAATATACATAGAGGATACAGGTATAAGGTGAATTTGATAAAATAACATTTTAGAAAATTAGAGACGAGTAAGAGGAATACACTGGTGCACCAGAAGGGGGAATTTGACTGGTGTAAGTTATTTCACATGAAGAGGTACCAAAGACCTAATACCTAATCAGCATTTTTATATGTTACCAACAAAGCCCAACAACAATAGATAGTAAGAGAAATTTCATTAAAATAACTATAACTAAAATAAAATATTTGAGTGTCTCTCTGCTAAGACAAACCCAATTACAATTACAACACACTTCACACAAGTAAAATCAGACCTCACAAATGGGAAAATACTGATTATTCCTGGATAGCTAATATAAAAATGACAATTCTACTTAAATTAATCTATATGAATCAAACTGAGAAAATTGTTTTATAGAGCTAGAAAAATAATGACAAATTTCACTGGAAAAAGAAAAGGTCAATAATATCAAGGGAATTAATGAAAAGAAAATGAAAGGATAGTGACCCAGCAGTACTAGACATAAAACTCTTTTATAAAGCAACTGGTACTGCTTTAAAATATCAAAACCATATGGTACTGGCTGAGAAAAGAGTAACTGATCAGTGGACTAGATTAGGTTCACAAGACATAAAAATTATTGACTATAGTAAACTACTGTTTGATAAACCCAAAGACTCCAGTTTCCAGGATGAGAATCCACTATTTGACAAAATTGCAGGGAATAAATACTACTAGACCAAAATAAGATGAAAATGGGTACATGATTCTATAAGTACATTAGGAAAGCAAAGGATAGTTGTAATGTTCTTTGTTGGGGGCTTGGAAAGTTTATAGGTACCACCCTGACAGTAATAAGTCAAGTTTAAGTGTGTATGTGGGGGAAGGAAATAGTGAATTTTCTTTTGTTCATTTTGTTTATATAACACCCAAAAGGAAAAAAAAAAACAAAATAAAACATATTCTAGTAGGCTGTTAACTTTGTACAACTAGAAAGAATTTACTGTTGAATGCATAAATTTTGTAGTAATCAACTAGAAGATCTCAGAGGTCTCTTCCAACTTTAAAATACTTTCATTTTACTATCCCAAGATGATCTTTAAGGTGTCTTCTATCTCTGTATAGATAAAACATGAATTTTATAAATGCAAGATGAATTTTTAAAAATCTTAATATCTTTTGTTTTTATAGCATCATTTCCCAATACATCCAGCCCCTTTCTCATAATAAATAATAAGAGAAATACAATGACAAAGAGGCACAGAAACACAGAGCTACACAGAGAGAGATATAGAGACAGAAAGGAACTACTCAGAAAAAAAAAAAAAACTACCCAAACCATCAGGTAATGATATACAATATTTTAAACTGAATCCCCAGCTTCTTCCAAAAAAAGAGGGAAGGTGTGAATTTCTATATCTATCCTTTGACACCAAGATTACTCGTTATAATTATATAGCATTAAATATCAATTTAATTGCTGATTTTTAAATATATATATTATTTAATCATTCTCCTATCTGATCACTTGTAGATATATCAAATTAATTACAGATTGTGTTAAACTGGAAACAGCTTTCACAAAGTTGTTGATAGATTTAAGATTTATGGGATTTCAGACTTACAGTTGGAAGGGATTTTAGAGACCATTTGGTTCAACCTCCTAATTTTACAAATATGAAGACTGAGATTCAGAGAGGTTATAAGTGCAAATAGCACTTAAGGTCACACAATAAGTGGAAAAATTAATATTTACATATATGTGTGTATTCGAACTCACTGTCCCTACCACTATGCATTTTATAATATCAAAATGTGTGTTGTCAGGACCTAGGTTCTTTCTTTTTTCATTACTATATTCAAATCACTTACATATTTTAATCCTCAGTTTCCTTCTACTTTCTAAGGGTGTTAGGATAATTGATTTCTAACATCCTTTTCATCTTTGACATTTTCTTTTTGTCCCTGCTATCAGAGAAATGTGTGGTGTTATGCTGAACATAATTCAATATGGAGAATTATAATTCCATTGAAAGTACAAGTAAGTAATCCTGTCTAAATTCCTTCTCCACTTGGAATCTTTTTTTTTTCTAGTGATATATAAAAGTTTCTAAATTCTAGAATCTAAACAATACCACCACATAATACAAAATAAATTGAGAGAAATAAAAATAAAAAACACATTATCACTTATAATCCACATGGTATCAAGTCCTTTTTACATCATAATTCCTCATATAGTATAATTAAGTTATTTAAAATTTAATTATGTTAGGAATGGGTCATAAAATTATGAGATAGAAACAATATTTTTACATCAACAAAGCATTGGCAAATATAAATGACAAATCACATGTTCTCAAATAAAAATTCCCTTCCATGACTACTATAAATAACATTTTAATAAATTAAATTACAACTTTGAAGAAATAAATTTTGTGTCCATGAGATTACACCAAATGATCATAAATCATTTCATAATGCTTTTCATTGACTAGAGCTTTCATCTAAGCTACAGCAGAATGAGTTGCCAAGAGGTTATGAATTGTCTTCCCTAAAAATGGGAGAATTATAGCTCTTTACAGGGGAAGGGAAATGAACTAAATGACCTTGCAAGGTGCCAGGGATCTCATATAGCACCTAGATGTAATCAAGATCAAATTCTAAGGATATTCAAAAAAGAGAACATAGGTGACTATATCAGAAAATGGTTAAATTAATTAAATAGCATCTGCCAGTTTTAGAGGAGTTCTTGATTGCACAATGCAAAGAAAATAAGACTTGGAATCCAAAAGATTTGAGTTTCAATCCTCCCATAGACACTTAGTAACTATAGGAAGCAAGGCAAATCACATAAACTATCTGTGCCTCAATTTCCTCATTTGTAAAATGGGCATTTTAATAGTACCTATCATATAAGATTGTTGTGAGGATAAAACAAATTGACATTTAAAGTACTTTGTAAAACTTAAAGTACTATATAAATACTAGCTATTATTATTAACCTGGAATTTGTGAAATATTTAAAATATTTTAATATCCATTACAATATAATTGATTGCCTTTGTAAGCCTATATATTTCCTTTTATTTTTAGTTATTTATTTTTTTATTTACAAAACAAATGCATGGGTAATTTTTCAACATTTACCTCTGCAAAACTTTCTGCTCCAACTTTCCCCCTCCTTCCCCTTACCACCTACCCTAGATGGCAGGTAGTCCAATATATGTTAAATATATTAAAGTATTTGTTAAATTCAATACATGTATACATATTTATGCAGGTATCTTGTTGCGCAAAAAAAAAAAACGGATCTAGAAAGAAAGAAAAAATCTGAGAAGGAAAACAAAAATGCAAGAAAACAATAACAAAAAGATTGAAAATGCTGTATTGTGGTCCACACTCATTTCCCATAGTTCTCTCTCTGTGTATAGCTGATTCTCTTCATTGCTGAACAACTGGAACTGTTTTGAATCATCTTATTGTTGAAGAAAGCCATATCCATCAGAGTTGATCATTGTATAATCTTGTTTCTGTGTATAATGATCTCCTGGTTCTTCTCATTTCACTTAGCATCAATTCAAGTAAGTCTTTCCAAGCTTCTCTGAAATCATCCTGCTGGTTATTTCTTACAGAACAATAATATTCCATAACATTGTTATACCACAATTTATTCAGCCATTTTCCAATTGATGGGCATTCATTCAATTTCCCATTTCTAGCCACTACAAAAAAGCCTGCCACAAACATTTTTGCATATGTGGCTCCATTTCCCTTCTCTAAAATCTCTTTGGGATATAATCTCAGCATCAATACTGCTGTGTCAAAGTGTATGCACAGTTTGATAACTCTTTGAAAATAGTTACAAAATGCTCTCCAGAATGGTTGGATTCATTAATAATTCCACCAACAATGAATCAGTGTCCCATTTTTCCCACATCACCTCCAATGTTCATCATTATCTTTTCCTGTCATCTTAGCCAATCTGAGAGGTACGTAGTGGTATTTCAGACTTTAATTGGCATTCTTAATTGCCTCTCTTCTCTCTTAATTCCTTTCTTTCTTAATTGGCATTTCTCTGATCAATAATGATTTGGAGCACCTTTTCAAATGACTAGAAATAGTTTCAATTCATCTGAAAATTGTTCATATCCTTTGACCATTTATCAATTGAAGAATAGCTTGATATCTTATAAACTTGAATCAGTTCTCTATATCCTTTGAAAATGAGGCTTTCATCAGACCTTGTAATGTAAACATGTTTCCCCAGTTTATTGCTTCCTTTCTAATCTTGTCTGCCTTAGTTTTGTTTGTACAAAAAATTTAACTTAATATAATCAAAATTCTCTATTTTGTGAACAACAATGATCTCTAGTTCTTCTTTGATGACAAATTCTTTCCTCCTCCACAGGTCTAAGAAATAAACTATCCTATGTTTTTCTAATTTATTTATAATCTCATTCTTTATGTCTAAATCAAAAACCCATTTTGACCTTATCTTGATATAAGGTGTTAAGTGTGGGTCAATGCCTCATTTCTGCCATACTCATTTCAAATTTCCCAGCAATTTTTTTTTTCAAACAGTAAATTCTTAATCCAAAATTTGGGGTCTTTGGGATTGTCAAACACTAGATTGCTGTAGTTATTGACTATTTTATCCTGTCAACCTAACCTATTCCACTGGTTAACTAGTCTTTTTCTTGGACAGTATCAAATGGTTTTGATGACTGCTGCTTTATAATATAGTTTTAAATCTTATACAGCTAGGCCATCTTCATTTGATTTTTTTCATTAGTTCCCTTGAAATTCTTGACCTTTTGTTCTTCTAGATAGATTTTGTTATTATTTTTTTTAGGTCTTTAAAATAGTTTTTTAGGAGTTTGATTGGTATAGCACTAAATAAATAGATTAGTTTAGGTAGTATTGTCATTTTTATTATATTTACTTGACCAGTCTAAGTGCACTTTATATTTTTCTAATTGTTTAGATATGACTTTATTTGTGTGGAAAGTGTTTTGTAGTTTTTCTCATATAGTTCCTGACTTTCCCTTGGCAGATAGATTCCCAGATATTTTATATTACCCATGGTTATTTTAAATGGAATTTCTCTTTGTATCTTTTGCTGTTGGATTTTGTTAGGGATGTCAAAGAATGCTGATGATTTATGTGGATTTATTTTATATCCTGCAACTTTGCTAAAGTTATGGATTATTTCTAATAGCTTTTTAGTAGATTCTCTGAGGTTTTCTAAGTATACCACCATATCATCTGCAAAGAGTAATAATTTGCTTTCCTCATTACCTACTCTAATTCCTTTAATTTTTTTTTCATCTCTTATTGCCAAAGCTAGCATTTCTAATACAATATTGAATAGGAATGGTGATAATGGGCAACCTTGTTTCACTCCTGATTTTATTGGGAATGGTTCTAGTTTATCCCCATTACATATGATGCTTACTGATGATTTTAAATAGATGCTGCTGACTATTGTAAGGAAAAGTCCATTTAGTCCTATACTCTCTAGTATTTTTAATAGTAATGGGTGTTGGATTTTATCAAATGCTTTTTCTGCATCTATTGAGATGATTATATGTTTTTTGTTAATTTGATTATTGACATAGTCAATTATGCTAATAGTTTTCCTAAAATTGAACCAGACTTTCATTGCCGATATAAATCCTACTTGGTTGTGGTGTATTATCCTGGGGATGATTATCTGTAATCTTTTTGCTAATATTTTATTTATGATTTTTACATCAATATTCATTAGTGAGATTGGTCTATAATGTTTGTTCTCCTTCCATCTTTCCCTCAGATACTACAGGTTTTCTTTGCTTCTTCTTGGGATGCGATTTCCCTCTTTTTACCTCCACTTTTCCCTTTTTCTGGTACAATCCCCTTTCCACCTCTAGTTCCTTGTTTATATTATAACAGTAAAATCAAGTAGATTCTCCACATTGGGTTGAATTACCCTCCCCACCCCCGCCTCTGGTCTGCTCAGCATGTGCTGGCCTCCATGCTCTGCCTCCCTGCCTGTTCCTGGTCTCCTCCCATGCCCATGCCAGATCAAAACTAACCTTTTCTGGAGATCTTGGAAATTATCTTCTGCTAGTAATTTGCTGCACTCCCAATATTCAGGGATTAAGCCAGTCCAGCACTATTACTAAGGTTCACTTTCTTACTTAGTGTGAGGGTAGTAGGAGAGCTGAGAAAGAAGTATGTGTTCTCTCTACCATCTTGGCTCTGCCTCGGAAGAACTGTCTTATGTTTTAAAAACAATATTCTGAGAGAGGGTTCACCTGGCTTCCTCAGATAGCCAAAGATATCCATGACATTTTTTAAAGAGAAGCTTTAGAATCCCTTATATTAATTACTTAAAGCTGAACCTTTGCCAGTAGTTGTGCATACATTGTAAAGGGACAATGAATGTGCTCTGAGTAGTGGCTCTGATTTCTATCTCAAAAAAGAGTTTATGAACACATCCTTACTTTTACCTAGAGGTTGGAGTAGAAGAGGCAGCATGGTACATTGGAAAGAATGCTGAAGTTAGAATCATAAGGAACCTCAGTTTAGGTCAGCCATACACTTTCTTTAAGCTTAGGTAAGTTATATAACCTCTATACCTTCAGATTTTCTACCTATGAAAGGACATGTTTGAATAGATGACCTCTGAGATCCCATCTGTCTCTAAAATCTAACCACTCAAGTCTTCCATATTTAGCACCCTGAATCTCACAATATTTTAGTTAGGAACAAAGGCACATAGCCCGGAGAATAATATATGCCATAAAAACTCACGAGTGCCTGTTCTAACCATCAATGGCTGGTATAAAACTGGTAAAAGCTTCATAAGAGTCGAAAATTGGTTCTTTCCTATATGCCAAAAGCACTATGAATCTCATAAAAGGTCAGCAAGCCTGAACAGTCATACTCCAAGGATGTCATTAGTGCTGACCTACATATCTTACCAACTTTGACCAGGTTATGTTCTACTTCTGCACATGTATATCTCCTTATGTTTTTTTTTTTTTTCACATCCACACCCTCTGTATTTATAGTAGTCACATATCAAATTAATCATTTTGTATATAAATATATCTAGTTTTGTTACCACAAACCTCCTTAGCCATCTTAAAGACCCTTTTTTCTGGATAGTGCCTTTTCCTTATTAAAAAAAAAAAAAAAGAAAAAAAAAAAGATAAATCCTAAGGCATAATTGGAAACTACATTGTGTAATGGGGGAAAATCTACCCTATGTTAAAATTAATATAAAATGAGAAACTGAATCAAAGAAAAAATTAGATTCACTAAGGTCCTAGTAAATCTTGAATTCAGGTTCTGGCTCTGACATTTACTAGCTGTATGATATTTGACTAATCATAGACAATCTCTGAGGTTTAGTTCATGTATCTCACAATAGAATAGTTTTAGTAATTCTATCACAGTATTGATATGACATCCATGGAAAAGTGCATTTGTAGTAAGACCAGGCTTCTGAATTAGTCAAACCCAGTGACAAACTTCTAGGAAATTGCTATTGGATTAAAAGGAAATATAGAGTATTCCTGAATAAACAGGTAATTTTTAAAAGAAGAAATCAAAGCTATCTATATACATATAAAATTAAAACAACTGTGAGATACAACATCATATATACCAAAAATGGCACATGGTGAAGTAAATGAGGGAAAATAAGTTTATATATATTTATATATATAAACATATATATAGACATACATATTTGTGCGTATATAGATGCACACATATATATGTGTGTACATATATATGTGTGTATATAGATAGATAGATAAATAGATATAGATATGTGTATATATCATACACACACATACACACTTTCCCCATGAATATCTGATATAAAAACAGAAAAATGTTTACCTCTTTTCTTGTATATTATGTTTGGATTTACATTCCAATTCCAATTATTTGTGACTATTTATTCAGGATTTTACCCTTGATTACAAACTCTGATTTACTCCACTTATTGGATCATGTACCAAATATTCCCCTTTCTTGTGCCATACTATGCCTCATATACAGCCCATTCCCTTCACTCAAATAGTTACTTAGTACATTGTTTCATCACATCTTGTCTAAACTCTTTCATTTCCTTTTTAAA
This sequence comes from Sarcophilus harrisii, assembly GCF_902635505.1. Taxonomy (NCBI): domain Eukaryota; kingdom Metazoa; phylum Chordata; class Mammalia; order Dasyuromorphia; family Dasyuridae; genus Sarcophilus; species Sarcophilus harrisii. The sequence goes on from NC_045426.1 coordinate 69,571,392, forward strand.
CAAGTTACCTTGCCTTAAATCATTTTGCTTCCCTCAGACACATTTTCTTCACATAACTGCCAGTTTTTCTACAGTGTAGTCTGATCATGTTAATCACCTGTTCAATAAATACCAGTTGTTTCATATTGCCTCTATTTTCAAAACAAAGAAAAACTCCCTGATTTGGCATTGTTACTTTCTTCTTATTTGCTATTTTTGTACAATCCTCCATCTCCTTTCTCCATGCCTTTCCAATATGTTTTAAACATATTTGAAATGTTCTCTCTCCTTGCCATAACCCTTTACAATTCCTGAATTTCTTTGAAATTTTGCCTTTTCTTCTAGATCATTCAGTCAACTGATCTGATTAAATCTCAGAGAATAAGAAGTGAGTTTTGGAGGCATCTTGTTTCACTGTACCTGTATGGGAATCTGCTCTGTGTTACCTCTTACAAATGGTCATCTAACATTAGTTTAAAGATTTCCAATGACAGGAACATACTAATCGAATTGATATTTATACTGATCAGATTGCTAAATTTGTAGGTTATGCAAAATACTGGTCTTCAAATAAATAATGCAAACATAAAATAATGAAACCTACAGGCTTAAGGAATTTGCATTTTATTTTGGGATATGGAACAAGAAATATTTTCATTAAGTACAAAGGTAGATATAAAAAAGAGATAGAGTGATGTGAGCTGTGTCGTAATAGAGACAACATTCTCTAGAAATATTTGGGGAAGAAAAATGCTCTTTCACCTAAGCACATCAGGAAATACTACCGAGAAGAAAGACACCCATTGATTCAATATGAGAATTTTGAAAAGTAGAGAAGCAGTCAAAGTGCTTTATGGGTATGAAGGATGGGCTGATAAATGCATGCAGGTGGAAAGATGGCATGTTATATCCTAGTTTGGATGATTCATAGGGAATAAGAAAGGGAACAATGTCAAATAAAATTGTGAGAGTAGCTGAAACTAGACACTGTTCTGAAGCAGCTTCTTTTACTCTTCCAACATACTTGGATTGACTACACTACCATTATTCTCTACTCCACCCGGGTCTTGTCCTGCTCTCTGGAGGACAAGAAAAGAAAATATAATGTCTTTCCCCCATTTTAATTTCTTGAAAGTAGCTTTTGTTATCAATCCCAAAAAAGAATATTCTCTAAACTAAATATCTCTAGTTCCTCTGACTTATGCTTTCATTACACTGATTCAGTTTCTCTCTACATTCTCTGGATTGTCAATTCCTTTTCTAATATGTTCCCAAATCTGAGCTCAATACTCTCTAAAAAAAAAACTGGTTTGAGTAATTCACTCTATCACTTTTTTTCTTTTTTTTTTTTCTTTCTAAGAGCACTTGAGGACAAGTACAAGACAGTTTAACATTCAATTTTCATTTCTTCCCCTTAAGAACTTAATGTGACAGGGGTGGTTCAACTTCTGGAACACAGCATATGCTGCATTTCACAGGCACATTAGTATCCAGAAGCTCCTATGATCTGACAGGCAGAAAGGAAGCATGATATTTGCTTAATCAACTAAAAGCTCACAATATAGAGACTAGATCTACACTCCCAGCATTTCTTTGCATAGTGCAGGCATTTTGAGAATGCTGATTAACAATTATTATTAAAATAGTGATATTAGCAATTATAATGCCCTTAGTTTCACATGTGCTTTTTCTTATAAAGGAAACCAAAAAATATTTTTAGACATCTGAGATACTGTGAGACTCTCATCATGTTCTTATAAGGAATAAAGTTTCAAATAATTGTTCCTGTCTATAGGAACAATTAGTCAGTGATAGAACTGGAAGTTAAACTTTGGCTGTCTGGGCACAATTTGGTATTGCATACATTTGGGGTCACATACATAGTTATGGGGCATTTAGAAATGGTAAGTAACTGGAGCAGTGGAAGGTCATAGATTTGCCTTTAGAACCAGCTAAGTCCAGATTTTTAAAGTACCTTGGTAGCCACATAGCACATCCTATACCTTAACAAAATTTTCTGTAGCATGCAAAAATTGGCTACTCATTCTCTGCTTGAAAACTTCTAATTTGAGGCAATAAAGTAACAAAAAAAAAGCAAACCGTTATTGTATTTCCATTATATCAAGACAAATCTTTCCTTTTACAACTTCTAAATATCAATATAAATTCTACTCTCAGAAAAGAAAAGGATAAGTCTTTAAATATGATGAAATAGAGTCCTCCTTTGACAGGCTTAAGCATTCTAAATTCTTTGTACTGGACAGCAATATAAGATAAATTCAAAGTTCTCTTCCAAGCTGGTTGTCTTTTTCTTAAGGTTCTTAAGTTTATCTTTTTTTTTTTTTTTTTTTTTTTTTTTGGTAAAATGCCTAGAATTGAACAGAGTATTTGAGATGTAGTCTAAGTTAAATAAATTACAGAAGATCTGTGACTTGCATCATGTAGAGAAGTACTATAATAATAGAGAAAAGCCTCATTTATATCTCATGAAGATAAGTAGGATAAACTGGAAAAGTTTAACCTCAAGACAAGGAGGCTTACAGAGATACATGATAATTTATTGAAACTATTTGAAGATTTATCTAATTGGAAGAATGATTATTAGATGACTTATACTTAACTTCAAAAATAAGAATGAGAAGATTCTACTTAGGTAGAAATTTGTCTAAATTATCCTATATTTTTAAAGAAAAACAAAACAAACTACCTATTACTTCAATCTATCCAAAGACAGAATGGCTTACTTTGGAGAGCAATTGATTCCCTATCACTGTGGTTCTGCTAAAAACTGTATGATCACTTGCATACATTAGAAATTATATGGAAGTTGACTTTTTCAGATGAAGATTGGACTATATGGTCAGCATATTTTTTGTTTTATTTTACCTTACTCTGTTTTACATGTATTCCTATTCATGAGATTGTTAGTTTTGTTTGTTTGTTTTTTTAATGCCTAGTATTTAACACATTACCTGGCGCATACTGACATTTAATAAACATTTGTTATTGCTATTGTTTTTGTCAATTACAATTCCTTCTGAATCTTAGATTCTTTCATTTTGTAATAGATAATACATTGAACTAGAAGTAATTTAAATATCTATGTAATACAATCTCTAATTTTACAGATGAATAAATTAGGACTTCTAGCTCCCACCCTTTTGTCTTCTTGATGAATGATACAAATAATCTTACAGATTATATTATAAACACAAGCTCTATAAACATTTGAAGAAAAAAGAGTGCTCTGGGATTAAAGAAGGGTTTAGCTGTCTCCCTTATTATTATTGGTTACTTTGGTTATTAAGAATATGCCAGGAAGTAGAGCCAAAGTGGCAGACATAGGCAGAGACTTCCATAAGTTTTCCCCAAAACCCTTCAAAACACCTTTAAATAAAGCAATATAAAATTTCTATAGCATCAGAATCCACATAAGTATGAGGTGAAATAATTTTCCAGCCAAAGGCAACTTAGAAGGTCAGTAGGAAAGATCAGTCACATCTGGATGAGAAGGTAGTACAGTACAATAAAGGTCAAATTATCACAGATTTAGCCCTAGTAAAACAGGACTTGGGAGTTAATGAATGGCAATGATTGCTTCTGGATCTTTTGGCTCACAGATGGTAAGGTGGTCAAATGACTAATCAGAAGGAGATTACAGCTGTCTTTGCTTTCAATGAGGCAGGACTCTTGCTTTCCCCATAATTAAATCTGGGTCAAAGTCCTGAATGGCAGTCCCTACATAAGGGGGAACACTAGACTATCAGAGCTTGCAGCTACAGTAGAGCAAAAAATTTGTTTCAAAGTTCTATGGAAGAAAAAACTGCTTGTGGTCACTCACAGTCTAGAGAACAGGCCAGAAATGGAGTAAACACACTTCGCTTTAGATAATACCATGTTGGAAGAATTAAAAACTTACAAGTCCTTAAAAGTGTCTCTGAAAACAGCTCTCCTGAAGCTTAGGGTAGTATACCCTTCATTCTGGAAGCAGAACCCTAGTTTAACAAAAAGTTATAAGTAAAGAAAGTCTGGGAAGATAAGGAAACAAAAAAATTCTGATCATAGAAAGTTACTATGGTGCCAAGGAAGATCAAAACATACTCAGAAGAAGAAAACAAAGTCAAAGTCCCTATATACAATGCCTCCAAGGGGGAAAAAAACTATAGAAAAGCTTTAAAAGGATTTAAAAAATCAAATCAGAGAAGCAGAGGAAAAATTGGAAAAGAAATGAGAGTGAATTAAGAAAATCATGAAAAAAAGAGTCAATAGTTTCTAATAATTCAGTAATACTGAAATTACACTGAAGCAAATCTTGGTGTATGCTGAAATATCTTAGTCTATACCTAGTTTCTTTCAAGTTTATGCAGAAGTTTCTGTAATATGGTATGTTTCTTTCTCCAAGGTTTGCATTTTTGGCGCAAACACTAAATTATTGTGGTCATTTATCACTGTTTCTTCTATACCTAATCTATTCCATTGACTCAGTACTTTATTTCTTAGTTTGTACCAACTTTTTTCTTATAATTACTCTTTTATAATATATTTAGAAATTTGATACTGTTAGACCACTTTGTTTCACTTCTTTTTTTCATTTTTTAACTGACCATGCATTAGTGCATAATTACAATCAAATGCAAGGAGGCAGAAATATTAAATGCTTCCTGGAAAAGGAAGCATACCGTTATGCAATAAAATTATATTTAATAAAGGAAAATGTAAAGATAATTAAAACAAATTGAAATTTAATAATCTAATCCTAAAGAATGAGGTCAAAGAACAATCCAAGAAACAATCAATTATGTAATTACACAGAAAGAGAACAATAAGAAAATATTCCAAAATTTGTAGGATGAAATGAAAGAAAACACGTGTATAGCTTTCATTTCTTCATCTGAAAATTTTCTATCCATGTCCTTTGAATGTTTATCAATTAGGAAATAACTTATATTCTTATAAATTTGACTCAATTCTCTATTTTAGACCTTTATCAAAAACATTGGCTGCAAAATGTATATTCAGGCAAGAAAGCCTGAAGAAACGTCCCTTCTAATCTTGGTTTCATTGATTTTGTTTGTGCAAAAACTTTTAATTTATAGTAATCAAAATTATCTATTTTTACATTTCATAATGTTCTCCAGTTCTTCTTTGATCATAAATTCTTTCTTTATCCACAGATTTCAGAAGTAGTTTATTCTTTGTTCTCCTAATTTGCTTATAGTATCACTCTTTGTAATTAAATCATGAACCCATTTTGACATTTTCTTGATATAAGGTGTTAGATGCCTAAATTCTGCCAAATATTTTTTCCAGTTTTTGTCAAATAGTGAGTTCTTATTCAAGAAACTGAACTATTTGGATTTATCAAATACTAGATTATGATAGTTATTGGCTATTGTGTCTTGTAAATCTAATCTTTTCTGGTACTCTATTTCTTAGCCAAATGATTTTGATTACCCCATCCTCTTTATAATATAATTCTTGGTATGGTACAGATTTTTTTTAATACTTGACCTTTTATCCTTCCAGATAAATACTGTTATTAGTTTTTCTAGTTGTATAAAGTAATTTCTTTGTAATTAGAACGGAGACACATGGAATAAGTGTATTAATTTATGCAAAATTATCATTTTTATTATATTAGTTCAGCCTGCACATGAGTTTTTAATAATCCTCCAATTATTAAAGACCTAATTTTATTTGTGTGAGAAATGTTTTGTAATTGTGTTCATATAGTTTCTGGCTTTGTCTTGGAAAGTAGATCACCAAATATTTTATATTAACTACAGTTATTCTAAATGGAATTTCTCTATATCTCTTGCTGCTGGGCTTTCCCCCATTACATATAATGCTTGCTGATGATTTTAGATATCTGCTACTTATAATTTTAAAGAAAACTCCATTTTTTGGTCATATGCTTTTCCTGCATCTGTAGAGATAATCATATGACGCCTGTTAGTTTGATTATTGATAAGGTTAATTATGCTGATATTTTTCCTAATAGGGAATTAGTCCTGAATTCCTGCTATAAATTCCATTTTGTCATATACTTCAGCTGAAGTATAATAGATTCTGCTCAAGCCTTTTATATTTATATGTTGGTGATACGTTGCTGAAATCTCTTTGTTAATGTTTTATTTAAGATTTTTGCATCAATATAAGTTAGGGAAATTGAGCTATAGTTTTCTTTCTCTGTTTTGACCTTTACTCATTTAGGTACCAGAAGCAAATCTATGTTACAAAAATAATTTGGTAGTTCTCCTTCTTTCCCTATTTTTCCAAATAGTTTATATAGTATTTAAATATTCTTTCAGTTTTTGGAAGAATTCACTTATAAGTTCATATGGCCCTGGAGATTTTTTCTTAGGGAGTTCATTAATTTATTTTCTTGAAATCGGTCTATTTAAGTATTTTATTTCCTCATGTATTAATATGGAAAATCTACGTTTTTGGTAAATGCACATCTATTTCAATTAGATTATCAGATTTATTGCCATATAATTGGATAAAATATTTCCTAATTACTGCTTTCATTTTCTCTTCAATGCTGATAAGTTCACTTTTTTCATTTTACATGCCCAATTCATTGAATTCTTTCTCTATTTTATCCATGTAAGCATCTAGAGATATAAAATTTTTCCTGACAACTGATTTGGCTGCATCCCATAAATTTTGGTATGTTGTCTCATTATTGTCATTCTCTTGCATGAAGTTATAAATTGTTTCTGATGTATTGCTTGGCCCACTCATCCTTCAGAATTAGATTATTTAGTTTCCAACTAATTTTCTGTTCACTTTTCCATGGCCTTTTATTAAGCATAATTTTATTGCGTTATGATTTCAAAAAGATGCATTTACTATTTCTGCCTTTCTGCACTTACTTGTGAGGTTTTCATGCCCTAATTCATGGTCAATTTTCATGTGGGTGCCATATAACACTGAGAAAAAGGTATAATCATCTCTATTTCAATTTTCACCAAAGGTCTATTGCATCTCACTTTTTCTAAAATTCTATTCACCTCCTTAAATTCTTTATTGTTTATTTTGTGGTTGGATTTATCTAATTTTCATAGAGGGAGATTGAGATCCCCCACTAAGAGAGCTTTTCTATTACTTCATGCAACTCACTTAACTTCTCATCTAAGAATTTGGATGCTATACCACTTGATGTGTCTGTGTGTGTGTGTGTGTGTGTGTGTGTGTGTATGTTTAATATTGATATTACTTCATTATTTATGCTAACTTTTGCAAGACATAGTTTCCTTCCTCATCTTTTTTAATTAGATCTATTTTTGCTTTTGCTTAATCTGAGTTCAGGATCACAAGACCTAATTTTGTTTTTACTTCAACTGAAGTATAATAGATTCTGCTCAAGCCTTTTACCTTTATATGTAACCCTCTGCTTTACAAGGATTTCTTGTAAACAACATTTTGTAGGAATCTGGCTTTTAATTCACTCTGCCAGCTGCTTCCATTTTATGGAAAAGTTCATATATTTCACATTCACAGTTAAGATTACTAACTCTGTTTTCTGCTATCTTATTTTCCTAAGATTATACTTTTCTCTCTTCTTTAAACCTTTCTCTCTTTACCAGTATTTTTCTTTCTTTCTTTATTTTAATTAATTAATTTATTTATTTATTTTTGGACACATCTTTTTAAGAATCATATTGAGAGAGAAAAAGAGAGCAAAAGGGAAAATCCATGAGAGGTAAAGAGAGAGAGAGAGAGAGAGAGAAGAGAAGAGAAGTAAACATATCATGTGTTGATTTACATTGTTTCATTACATCTTTTTCTTCAATGCAGATGCCAGAACCTGAGTAATTCTGATTTTGGCTTCTTGATCTTTGAATTGATTCTTTCTGTATGTTTTCAGTATTTTACTTTTTTTGCTTTCTCATTTTTTCTTCTTTTTTATCTGATTTTTTTTCTGGTGCAACATGATAAATATGGAAATATGTATAGAATCGCACATATTTAAAAAATATTTGGTTACTTTCTGACTAGGGGCATGGGGGAAAAGGAGAGAGAAAAATTTGGATCATATGGTTTTGCAAGATGGATGTTGAAAACTATATTTCCATATATTTTGAAAATAAAAAAAGCTATTTAAAAATGAAAAAAATTGATGTCAGCTACTTTAGTAAAAATATAAAATCATAGTTTTTAATCTCTTTGGGGAAAATACTTTTGCTGGTTGATTATATTTCTCATTTCTACCTATTTGATTGTGCTATTATATATTTATAGCTTGTGCCTCACCTAAAATTAATTTGTGTTGCAGTCATCTTTATTGAGGATTTTCCCAGTTGCTCATCACTTCTCCTTGCTCAACAAGGGTATTTCTACAATATGGCAGAAAACTTATTGTGTACCAAAGGTTGAGGGGGCCTCTACTCCCTTTCAGCAGTTCCCATACTCTAGAATTTCCCTCCTTTTCTCTTGTAGATAAAAAGCCCTTTCTTGAGCTGCAATCTCTGAAAGGACAATGGAGAAAAATCTATAAAGACATCCTAATATTACAGGAAAACAACAAAGCAATAACAACATAACACACAGAGCAATCTATGATTCTAAATTCAACCATCATAAAGAGGTATTGTCAAATAAACGCATGATTTTTTTTCAGCAGTTTTGTCTGGATTCGAATCTTTTTGAGGAGCTTTCTCTATATCAGATATTAGTTTATTTTTTAAAAAATTGCCTGTGAGACCTTCAATTGTGTTATTGAGCAATAAGCCATTCAAATGCCTCTTGATACTGTCCCAATCATAATCTTGTCCTGTATGATTATACAACAAAGGGGTTACACAAATCTTTGTGTAGTCACATTGTAATTGAGCCTAGAGTTTCTATAACTCTACTTCTGCTCTCATGTGTAATGCCTCCCATATTGATGGATTTATGTATACCTGTTTCAAGTGAGCCCCTTCAGAAACCCGCTAATCTGATTTGATTTCCCATTTCCTTTGGAAGTCAGGGAGGGTGTGGCCACCTTCTTTTTATGTTGTTTTCACTTCTTTTTGGGGATTCTCACCTCCTTGAGAAGTCAGGGAGGTCATGACCACCTATGTTCTAAATCAAAAGAAAGCGGGAGATATTATGGGTCAGAACTTGAAACAAGGTGATAACTCAATGGAATTGATAGAAACAATGCTTGTGTTTATACCTTAGCTCACACATTAGAGTTCACAAGTTGGGAGATTTACAAGTCGGGATTCAGTATGAGATTCACAAGTTTACACCTTCCATAATCCCACTCTTGGAGGAGGAGTCAACCTTTGAGTTTATACCTCTAAAAGAGCATAAAAAGGAGCTGAGTCAGTGGAGTCAGTCAGTTCGGAAGATTGCCCAGGAGTCGGAGTTGAGCTAGAGGCAGAAGCTGGCAGAGGCAAAAGACTAGCAATGAGAGCTCTCGGAACCAAAGAAAACTAAGCGGGCTATTTTGGAAGAGACAATAAAAGATTGGATTTCAACTCCTGGTTGTATTTGAAGTGATTATTACTCTGAACTGAAACTAAGGCTGCCTCCAGAAAACCTCCCCCGAGAAACCTGCTCACAGAGAACCATCATATATTATAAAAAAGAAGAGAATACCACATATTTCCATTGATATTTCCCTTAAACCTTTTATCAGCTGATACAATTATTCATCTATCTTACCCTGTAGAGCAAAATCCACTGAGACATACCTAGCAAGTTCCTCTATGTATCTAGCTTGTACTAAACTGTTTTGTACATTAGATATGGAAAATGCGAGAGACTGATGAAACTATAAGTGAAACCAACATAGCAATACCTAATATAACAAAGCTGATACATAACTTTTTTTCTTATAGGATTAAGGTATGTTTTTTTTTTTTCTTTTCTATTATGGTATTGAACATATGATCTGTCTTAATATGATACCATTACTTACTTTTGACAGGAAGCATTGCTACATGAGCTCTAGTGACCATAAATACAGCCTGATTTTTAATTTCATTCTCTAAATAACCATTGACTGTATAATTCCAACAATTAACAATGTAAAAATTTAATGTTTCTTTGGTAACAGTTACAGAATCTCCCCATATGAACACATAGTTCCCTCCCAGGTAGGCTTTAGTACAATGGCATTCAATTCTTATGCCATTTGTCCAAGAACCAGGACCCAAGATGTTTTTCCTTTTGTGATCCTGCTGGCCCAATTCTTGAGTGACAGAATGTGTCCCATGCAGCCTTGTGCTTTCCAATCATTGGGACATAAAAATGTCCATGACATTGTTTCAAATTGTAACATAACAAAAGGTTCTGTAAGTTCATATTTATAAATTGCTCTGAGTTAGAGCTTTAAACAAAACAGGTTCTCTGCTCTGGGTTAAAAGAGTCATCCTCCTCAATGACAGGATATAATCCTTCTCACCCCTCTGTGTCTTCTCCTTGATCTCTAACTTTTGCAAAACTTTCTGAAGTAAAGATAAAGAGTATAGTTGATTGCCTTTTGTTTTTTATCTGTTGGTATTGCTATTGTCTTTGTTGTATATGTGATTCTGCATTTCATCAGTTCTCATTTCATTTTGAGGCTTTACATTGGGAGCGCCTTTGAAAGGCTGTAGGCCCCAATGAGGAAGCCAAATTATCACTCTTTGCCGATGACATGATGGTATACTTAGAGAACCCCAGAGATTCTGCTAAAAAGTTATTAGAAATAATCCACAACTTTAGCAAAGTTGCTGGTTAAAATAAACCCACATAAGTCATCAGCATTCTTATATATCACTAACAAAATCCAACAGTCAGAGTTACAAAGAGAAATTCCATTTAAAGTAACTACTGATAATATAAAATATTTAGGAATCTATCTGCCAAGGGAAAATCAGAAACTTTATGAGCAAAATTACAGACCACTTTTCACACAAATTAAGTCTGATCTAACCAATTGGAAAAATATTAAATGCTCTTGGATAGGGCGAGCAAATATAATAAAGATGACAATATTACCTAAACTAATCTATTTATTTAGCGCTATACCAATCAGACTCCCAAAAAACTATTTTAATGACCTAGAAAAAATAACAACAAAGTTCATATGGAAAAACAAAAGGTCAAGAATTTCAAGGGAATTAATGAAAAAAAAATCAAATGATGGTGGCTTAGCTGTACCAGATCTAAAATTATATTATAGAGCAGCAGTTACCAAAACTATTTGGTATTGGCTAAGGAATAGATTAGTTGATCAGTGGAATAGATTAGGTTCAAGGGATAAAACAGTCAACAAATATAGCAACCTAGTCTTTGACAAACCCAAAGATCCCAGCTTTTGGGATAAGAACTTACTGTTTGATAAAAATTGCTGGGAAAATTGGAAACTAATATGGCAGAAACTAGGCATTGATCCATACTTAACGCCGTACACCAAGATAAGGTCAAAATGGGTTCATGACCTAGGCATAAAGAATGAAATTATTAATAAATTAGAGGAACATAGGATAGTTTACCTCTCAGACCTGTGGAAGGGGAAGGTCTTTATGACCAAAGCAGAACTAGAGATCATTACTGATCACAAAATAGAAAATTTCGATTATACCAAACTGAAAAGTTTTTGTACAAACAAAACTAATGCAGACAAGATTAGAAGGGAAGCAATAAACTGGGAAAATATTTTTACAGTCAAAGGTTCTGATAAAGGCCTCATTTCCAAAATATATAGAGAATTAACTCTAATTTATAAAAAATCAAGCCATTCTCCAATTGAAAAATGGTCAAAGGATATGAACAGACAATTCTCAGATGAAGAAATTGAAACTATTTCTAGTCATATGAAAAGATGCTCCAAGTCATTATTAATCAGAGAAATGCAAATTAAGACAACTCTAAGATACCACTACACACCTGTCAGATTGGCTAAGATGACAGGAAAAAATAATGATGATTGTTGGAGGGGATGCGGGAAAACTGGGACATTGATGCATTGTTGGTGGAGTTGTGAACGAATCCAACCATTTTGGAGAGTAGTTTGGAACTATGCTCAAAAAGTTATCAAACTGTGCATACCCTTTGATCCAGCAGTGTTACTACTGGGATTATATCCCAAAGAGATTATAAAGAAGGGAAAGGGACCTGTATGTGCACGAATGTTTGTGGCAGCCCTTTTTGTAGTGGCTAGAAACTGGAAACTGAATGGATGTCCATCAGTTGGAGAATGGCTGAATAAATTGTGGTATATGAAAATTATGGAATATTACTGTTCTGTAAGAAATGACCAACAGGATGATTTCAGAAAGGCCTGGAGAGACTTACACGAACTGATGCTGAGTGAAATGAGCAGGACCAGGAGATCATTATATACTTCAACAACAATACTAGATGATGACCAGTTCTGATGGATCAGGCCATCCTCAGCAACGAGATCAACCAAATCATTTCTAATGGAGCAGTAATGAACAGAACTAGCTATGCCCAGAAAAATAACTCTGGGAGATGACTAAAAACCATTACATTAAATTCCCAATCCCTATATTTATGCACACATGCATTTCTGATTTCCTTCACAAGCTAATTGTACAATAATTCAGAGTTTGATTCTTTTTGTACAGCAAAATAATGTTTTGGTCATGTATACTTATTGTGTATCTAAGTTATATTTTAATATATTTAACATCTACTGGTCATCCTGCCATCTAGGGGAGGGGGTGGGGGGGGGTAAGAGGTGAAAAATTGGAACAAGAGGTTTGGCAATTGTTAATGCTGTAAAGTTACCCATGTATATATCCTGTAAATAAAAGGCTATTAAATTAAAAAAAAATTTTTAAAAAAAAGGCTGTAGGCCCAAATAGATACAAAAATAGAGTGGGGCCAAAGATGGAGGTGGGGGAGGTCATTCAATATTATCCTGCTCAAGCTCAGGAGAGGGACATCTAGCCCTGTCTGAGCTCTGACTGTCTTAACTTCCTGACCATTTTTCTGGTCCCGATTTCAAACTTGGTTTAATGAGATTATATATAGTAAAATGGCTTTTTTGGATTTATCCTGGGAATCGCTTATTGTAAGCGGTGAGCTGTTCACCAAAGACAATCCATTCTCACAGTTATAAGAGCCTTTCTCAGGTAACCATGGAGAAACTTTGTAAGCAATGTCCAGGAATTTCCAAATATCTCCTAATTAAACTGTTCACCCTGCTCTTTTATACATTTACATATAGTTTACATATGATTCCTTCTCTGAAGGGAGTAGGGTGTCTATTTTCTGTCCCATTAGGTTACTTACGGTCTCCTTCACACTTTGCCTAGTCCAGAAATAGCACAGCTCAGCAGGCTCCCCCTCTGGAGTCCTCTTGGAGGTTGTCTTGACAACATAGCAATGCTTGACCATACAATAATCTCTCTGGCACCTTTTGTTTTAAGTCCCTGTTCTCAGAGGCCAGTTGTTATGGCCATCCTGATTGAGAACTCAAAGTATATGAGCCCTTTGATCTCAGAGGCAAGATGAATGAGGCAGGAGACTCATAAAGTATGAAAAGAGCTCCAGTTTATTATGCTGTACAGTGTTGTGGGATATACATTTTTGCAAGTATGATCAGCACATGAACAGTAGGAAATCCCCAATCACCATTCAGAGAAGCAGTTTGTGGGCTGAGTGCATATATGGTATCTGCCAATCAGAGGAGATCCAATCCAGCCATCTAGCAATCTACTCACAGGTAAGAAGTCCTGTCAAGGAATCGCAGTTTAGGAGCAATTGCATTGTGACCCTCAGGCCAATCCCTTTCCCAATCACGCATCGCTACTCCTTGCTCAACAAGGGTATTTCTGCAACGCGTCAGACAACTTATTGTGCACCAAAAGCCAAGGTGGTTTCTGTACTCCCTTTTGGCACGGTCCAATATCCTACCAAATTTTTTTTAAATATTTTAGAAAACAAATCTTCCAAATACATTTCAAATTACTGGAAAATAATGTGGGGATGGGCGGAGATATAGGACAGAAGAAATACCCTACATTCTATCATGTAGGTTTGATTTTTCTTGGTCATCAGTAAATGAGTAGAGTTCCATAAATAAAATTTCAAATAATACTATTTCCCAATGGTGGCTAAAAATAGAGTTTTTCAAGGAAAACTTTTAAAAATACTGAAAATTTATATACATATGATAAAATGACTGATTTCTAAGGACCACTGGATCTTTGGATTTAGAATATGGATGTAATTGTTATACTCAGGTACAATCAGGCTATATGTATAATAGTGCATTCAGTTCACTTCTTTTAAGATAGGATGCTAATAAAGTAGAAGTCAACAAGAATGGTGAAAGCAATTAAGCTCATGCTATATGAATATCAAGTGAAGGAAAGAAAACATTATACCTAAAGAAAATTAGATGTAAAAGCAATGTGAAAGATCTCTTTAAGAATTTGAAGTTAGGCACCAGGAAGAGGAATTTAATTTGTTCTGCTTAGTCTTAACTGAATGAATTAATACCAACATGGGGAAATGGTGAAAATAAATTTAGACTTAATTTAAGAAAAAAAATTCCTAATGCACATGTATTAGGCTGCCTTGGGAAGTTATTGATAGCTGTTCATTGAAAATTTTAAATGGGTGGGTTCCCACTTGGAAGAAATGTGCATGGTATTCATTGTTATATATAAGCTAGAGCAGAAATACATTGACATCTCTTCTAATTCTGAATTTCTCTAAGAAAGCAGGGAGAGAAGCATAAAACAGTATAATCTAATGCATTTTTGAATGCTTGGCTTACTTTGACTTTGATGAAGTCATTGTCTTTCCTCAGTTTCTTCATCTGAAAAACAAGAGAGGCTGAATTAGATACTATCTCATATGCCTTCAAGCTTTAGTAGTCTTTGAGGTACATTTATATAAAAGGTGCAATTATCTTGTGTTCCTTGGACTACCTAATCCCTCACTTCAAATTCTTATTCTTATAGAAAAAAGAGCTAATGAAAGCAGATAAATTCATGATAGGACATTTTCAGTATAATAGATCAATAATGATATGTCTGATTAAGTCTTGAACACTAATCTTCAAATTATTCTGAGTTGCTAAGGTCCTGAAAAATGTTGATTTTTGCTACTCAGATTCATAAATTATAAACTAGTAATAAATAGCCAATTTATTCATTTATCACCAATCAACAGATACTAATCATTAATTAATATTACTGTATATTGATATTGCAATTTAAATATAATGTGTAAGATATTATGCTAGTTCCACTTCATGATTTAAAAGGGACTAATAAAAAGACATTAATTTGTTAAAGCTTACTAAAATGTGCAAAGTATATTCTACATAATGAGCTTCTGAGTTAGAGATTGTAAATATTATTGTCATCATTCTATAGATGAAGAAACATGCAAATTGTATAAAGAAATTAATCAAAGACACATAAGTAATAACTATAAAAATCTATATGATAGTCAAATTACACAAAAATACTATTTCAGTAGGTAGCTTATGTCTTTCATTAAAGAAGCAACATATAAATGGTACAAACTTGAGAAGTTTGTAAAATCTAACATAACTTGAGAAGGGGAGCCACATTTTAAATCTCACACAGACTTTAATATCAGATCAAATCATAGCCAATTGTGGGGATATTGGCATGATTGCTCTGAAAACCAAAGAACAGTACCACAGGACTTTCAAATTTCATAGTCTTCTCTTTCTTCGATGTATCAAAATAATCCAGATCTAGTTTTCATGAGATTACTTTTTGGTATGTTACTTATTGCATTCACCTTGTCTGGTCACCATTATAATATGAAAATAGTTCTATAAATTTGATCACTATCAATCAATGGAAAATTTCAGAACCCACTGAATTTCAAACCTAAAGATATTTGTCAGGTTGTTCCTTTGTGAAAAATCTTTGGATATATATGGCAACATCACTGAGCATAAGAATATATTGGACACGGGACTTTCTCCTAGCAAGGAGAACACAAAGTTGGACTGGATAAGAATGCTTTCATTTGTATTCTGTACAAAGTTTCTTTTTATCTATAATATAAACACAATTGGTTTAGCATACCCAATCAAGTTATACTTTAAAATTTTTCATCTTTTGCTGATAGAGTAAGTAGAGTGCATTTCTAGCCATCTGGACAATTGGTATAATGGTTAGATTTATATAGAAATTGACTATATGGTGGGGTACCTGGAAAAAAAGCAGTTGTTATGTAAAATATTAAAGACTTACAAAATTCATTTCTAGAAATGTTTCTCTATCAAGTCTCTGACTTGTTTATTAAATAGCAAAGAGGGAAACCAAGATATAGCTACAAGAGGTAATACAAAGGACAGAATAAAATGACTTGGTGATTTTTTTGGATTATAAGAATAAGAATGAGAAGAGTTAAAGAACAGAAGCATGATTTCCATTTAGAGAAGTAGAGATGCAAGCCTTATATCTGTAGTTCCAGGTAATCTCCCTGGCTATTCTCCATGTATGGGATGCTCTCCCTTCTCAACTCTGATAACTAACCCCTCAGCTTCTTCTTAGTACATAATAAAATTGTACCTCTTATAGAAAATCTACTCCAACACCTTTTGATTCTATTATCTTCTTAATATAAATAATTCCCTATTTATCCTGAATATAATTTGCTTTAAATATATATTTGTTTAAATATTTTCCTGACCCTTAGAACTGAAAACTCCTTGAGGGCAGTGCTTGTGCCTCTTTTTTGTATCCTCAGTACATAGCACAATGTTCAATATACATTAGGTGAGGAATAACTAACTCTAACATGGATTTCTTTTACATATACTTGATCTAATCCAGTTACTTCTTTGTTTTGGGTTCCCTTTGGAGCTATTTTATTTCCTCTATAAGAAATGCAGAATTGTGATATTATTACCCAAATATGGTAGTTTCACCTTCTTTTATAGAGAACCATTTCTTGTAAAGTCTGATATACATTACAAGCCCTCTGTCTTAGAAGGTCCAGTTGAATAGTGCTTCCCTATCTAATGGGCAGCAAACTTTCACCTTTCCCTCTCCTAATAGTTTTCATAAAGATCCATTCCCTTTTAGGTAAAAATCCCTTCTTCCTTTACCATCACTATTCCTTCACTCTCACCTACCTCATTCCTAACTTCCACAATTCTACTGGTCTTTCCACTTCTATCATGCCCTTTGAAATCCCTATTGTATTGCTAATGAACTTTCCTTTTTCTTTGTTGAAATAATATGTGGTTAAAAAATAATCACATATTCTGAGCATTGTAAGGTACATTTCTTTACCTCAAACTCTCTCTATTTTTGTATATTCTAAAGAGATTCAAGTCATCTCAGAAGGTCTGAGTTCTTTTCTAGCACTGAATGCTTATTTCTTCACCAATTGTCTCAATTGTCTACAAATTCAACCTTATTCTACCTTCTACATTTAAGATTTTCTCTATATATATAATAACCAGTGTTGGTTGTATTTAACACACAAATGGTCCCCTTAAATTATTTGTTTTCCCTTCTCAAGAGTTTATATCTTTCCCTCTATTCCAATTCTTGGCACAGTTAGACAATTAATATATGCACATGTAAATGTCTCCTCAAACATCTAGACCTCTTGATTTATCAACCTTTCAATTTTCATGAACAGCATCTTCATTCTACTTCATTCATACATAATAATCATCACCTCACCTTTACCTCTAATTTCTGTATTTCCAAGATCCTCTTTCTGAACATGATCACCCTCCTTATTCCATCCACTTCTTCCTCTGTCTCAATCCTTCAAAACCTATTTGGTATCCTCACTGTAATTTCTAATTACATTTTTCTGCTTTACTTTTGCATGTTGTGTCTTCACATTCCTCCCTTCACAACCTTCACATTATCTTTATTTAGCTTAGTTTTACACTGTTTTCTACTCTCCAGTTTTGCTCCCTTATCTCACTGATGCTCATGCTTCAAGGGTATGATAAACCTACTTAAAATTCTTCAGTAGTTAATTCCTCCAAAATAAAGTACAGACCCTTAATTTTGCATTTCCTTTGGCTTTCCCAGACTTATTTTATGAGACCTCTTCCAATACTTTGTTAGTCAAACCAACCCACCCAAAATTCACAGAACATGATATTCCATCTGCTACATTTATTCCACAGCCCCATTTCCCCCAGATGGTTGCATATTCCTAAAACACACTCCCCCCTGATTTCTATTTCATGCAATTCCTAGATTCCTATAAAGATCACCTTAGGTGCAAAAAGACCTTTCCTGATCCGCCATATATTAGTGATCTCTCATGTAATTGTGCTGCTTTTGTGTATTTTATTAGCTTTTCATTCACTTTTCAGCACATGCAAATTATATTTTCAAGCAATATCTATAATCATCAAAAATAAAAAAAATAATAAAATATAAGCCTCTTAAGGACAGGGACTGTATCATTTTTGTCCTTGTATACAAAGCTTCTAGCATAGTGTTTTGCATATAGTAAGCACAACATATATGATGGATGAGTTGAACACAATTTAGCAGATTTTTCCATTCTGTATAAAGAAGCAAGATAACTGAAGCTAGTTCTATTCCTGAATAGAAAGGAAGGATATTTGGAGGCATTTTGCAGTCATTGCCCAAGTTCCCTCTTATTGATTCAATATATTCATGGCTAATTCTTAATAAGTTGCATTAAAAAAATTCCACACACCTGTTATTAAACATTAACATGAAATCAAGAAAGTACTTACTGTATTTGGAAGTGGGTTTTTTAGATCCATCAAATGAATACTGTGAATTTTACCTTTGCCTCTCATTATAGAATTTGCTCTGGTTATAGAAACACCTGTGCTAAATAGCTTTGTGTTGATTAACTTTAAAAATATCTGGTGCTATCAAAGCATCTCACTTCATCTGTATGCAAAGGTAGTCCAAGGCAAAGATAGAGATTCATTCAAGCTGACTGTCACATTGAGCTTTCTTTTCTTAGCTGTGAGTACACTGAGTACAGTCAGTAGACTACATATGGATCCTGGTTCTATCACTTAGTGGCTATGTGATGAAGGACACACCAGTTCCCTCATCTTAGATTCAGGTTTTTCATCTGATAAAATAAATATAATAATAATAGTGATAACAATAATTGTACTATGACCTAAAGGAGTTCTTGATGATGTAATAAAAAAATGTGAAGAAAAATCATTGTAAATATTAAATTTTATACATATTAATTTAAAATATTTCAAGTATAAATCAAATGAATATAAAATGATTGTTAATATTTATAAATAGCCTACAAACATTTTTATTTTTAGAAACTATAGTGTTTAGTACTTTTTGAACATGATCTTTCATTGCCTTCAGAAAGTAGAGAGATTCACAAGGTAAAGGGTCACCTTATATTTTTCTCTTTCTTTGGTTACCAAAGTCAAATACTTCATCATCTACTATCTAGTCTTTCACAGATCTGACTCTCCATACTTGGTGGTTTGATCTTGGACAAGAAGTATTAGACAAATATACTAGACTCCAATGGCAAGATCATACACAACCCAAGCTAATCTTCATCCCATGATGGTACATTGGACTAAGTAAACCAAAATCATTCTTTCTTTCTCTCCTCTTTTCTTCTCTCCTCATCCCTCCTTTTTTTTCCTTTCCTCTTATATTCTCTCCTCTCTTCTTTCCTTTTCTCTCCCTCTCCCTCTCCTTCCCTCTTCCTCTCCTTCTTCTTCTCCCTCTCCCTCTTGCTTCTTTCTCTCTCTCTCTCTCTCTCTCTCTCTCTCTCTCTCTCTATTTCCTTCCTTCCTTTTCTCTTTTTGTCTCTCTCAATTTCCTTGCTTCCTTTGCTGTGTCTTCTAAAATGGCGAAGCTGTTAATCAAATTCAGTTCCTTTTACTCTCAATTCCACATTTTTTCCACTGAAGTGCTGGAAATCTATGGTGAGAAAGTCAATGACATGATGTTAAAATCAAATCCTAAAAACTTAATAAGGACAATTCTATCAAATTCATCTTTTAGTCAAGGTTCCCATGGTTTCTCTTTAACATCTTAGTACAACCCATTTTTTTTTCTTGTATCTTTTTGTCCCCTTTTGTGAGAGGTATAATTGTATCAAGAATATAAAAAAGTCACTCTGTGATGTCTAGATGTGAGAGTGAAAACTGTTGCTTATTTGTGAAAGGAAACTCACCTACTACTGCAGAATCCTTGTTAATTAGGTAATAACTGAGTTATTTCTTCCCTGATGAATGAGACATTGTCCTACCTTAATCACGTTTCTTTTGCCATTTTTAGACAACTATTTCCTTCTCTTCTAACTATATCCAAACCTAGGAAAGGGTCTGATAATTATTTTAACCATGTTGCTGTTAATTAACTTCTTCTTCCCTCATACAGAACATTCTAAGATTAATATTTCATTATAAAAATGAATGTTTCTCTTCTATACAATGTAACCCTTCCCTATGTGATTTCTTCCCATATTTCTTGTTTTGTGCTCTAGTCCTCTATTCATATATTTGCAAGATATTTGTATTGGTCAGTGAGTTATCCCATCACTTTTGAAAGCATATTATGTAGGATTCTCTATTTCACATACCCATAGTCAGTCCCAAACTGAATGTCATAAAAATAGTAAACTTTGATCTACCAGTCTTCTCACTGTCTAACTCACTAATTATGGCACCTTTAAGTGATGGGCAGAATCACTAATACTTGATAAAAATGTAATTTATCAACAGGAAACAGCACATAGATTCAAAGCTGGCAAGTCTGTATATGGGCATTCATTTAATCTTTATAACTTATTCAAATATTTGTGCTTAATAAAGTAACACGACAAAATAATTGGAGTATTTTTTCCATCTTTTCCATTGACTAAACTCAAAACCTCAGAATGTTTTAGTCCTCTTTCTCCTTCTCAGTTGACACCATTCACATTATTTCATAAAACTCAACATGATTCTTATATTGTCCTCATTGTTTTATATTTAAATTTACTACCATTCTAATAAAGGCCTCTAATTCCCCTTTCCTATACAATTATACACCTTGTAATCTGTCAGAGTAAGGGCAGGACACTGGAGAATGGTCTAGTTTTCAAAAATCCTACTACCTCTCACACTATGTGATCCAGAGTAAGTTACTTAACTAATTTTTCAGTAATCTACACAAATCTATAAAACTATAATTTTCAAAGGAAGCGAATTTCTCTACATCAATAAAATATTAAGTCTACCACTTATCTGCTATCTTAATTAACTTTCTGTCTCTTGATGTTTTCTTTTCTACTCCATTCTTCAATGCTCTCTGGTCAGTATTGTTGAAACACAGTTATATCATCTCACCTATTAATTAAACATTTCCAAAAGCTCCTCCATGGAACCAAATAAGATCATAAATCTTTCCTTAACATTTAATGACTTGCATGATCTATATCCATCCTACTTTTCCAGCCTCATGTCATCTTCTTCTTCTTCTTCTTCTTCTTCTTCTTCTTCTTCTTCTTCTACTATTACTACTACTACTACTACTACTACTACTACTACTACTACTACTACTACCACTACTACTACTACTGCTGCTTTTGCTACTGCTGCTTTTGCTACTGCTGCTGCTGCTGCTGCTGCTACTGCTACTACTACCACCACTACTACTACCACCACTACTACACACTACTACAACACACAAAGAGAGCTTTTTATTAGAATACTTGCCATTCCTTGGACATTTTATGGGTATCTTACATTCATGCTTTTGCATTTATCTAGGATGTTCTCTACCAAGATTCTCTATTTTGTCCTTACCTGGACTTTATTTGCTATTTCAGATATTACCTTTGTCTTCAATTTTTCTCCCATTTTCTCAGTAAGAATTGATCTTTCCTTTCTTTGACCTACAGAGCACTTTCAAAGTCAATCTGATTTTGCATTTCTTTTTTTGCATTTTTATCACTAATTTAGAATTGTAAACTCTGTAAAAGGCAGAAATTATGCATTATTAATATTATTATTTTTATATTACCCATAATACCTGGAACAATTTTTTTTTGCTCTTAATTTTGTCCCTGACAATGGTAAAAGAGCAAAAAACAATTATGGATTACAATAAATTGGATTGGATGAGATTATTTTGACATAACTTGTATCTCCAATATTCCATGAATCTATTTTTAATTTCAAACTTTGCCATTAATTTACTGACTAAACTTTAGGCACATACTTAAGCAATCCTCAGTTGTTTTTTTGTCTTCTCTGTAAGTAGTTATTGAAAAATCAGAGTTCTGCCATTCTTTTAAATCTCTAATGTATTATAATTTCATATTGACACTTAAAATCCTTGTTGAAGTATTTATTATATGGTAGGCACTGCAATAGAAAGATAGGAGTTGTTATCTACCCTCATGGAACTGAATTTTTCTTCAGGAGAATTATACCAAGACATAAATAGTCATAATCAATCACATGATCAAGGTGTATTAAGTGCCTACAATGGGTCAGGCACTACACTAATACAAATGAGCATTTACTTAGTGCTTAGGATAGTTACAAAATTGCATAAAAGATTTGAGATGGGGTGATCTTTGCCCTCTTCGTTTCTGTTTCATAGCACTCTTTATCTTGGAGTCAGCTCAAGTACTGCTTTAGAGAAAATAATAACCAAACTCATTTAAGGGAAGAAATGAAAACCAGATAAACTGATATATATTATTGTTAGAGCTTTCTAAATTAGTTCAATAGTTTGAAAATATACTAAAATGTCACTAAACTCTCCATTCACTTTTATCCAGTAAAAGTACTATTTATATACCCCAAATAAGGATAAAGACAGAAGAATAGATTATGTATATTAATTTATGTATATACACATGCATTTATACATATATATATATATGTATATACATATATATATGGGGGTGTGGGTGTGGGTATATATATATATATATATATATATATACACATATACACAGACAGACACATCTACATATTCATACACATACATGTGTGCATAGGTATATGTATTGTGAATATGTGTGTATGTATATCCATATATAATTTATATGTGTATATATCTATATACATAGATATATACACATATAGTAGATATATAGATATAGATGACTAGAGATGCATTTGTTGAAGTAAAAAAAGAAACCTAGAAAGCAAATATGCACCCATTGGGTAATGACAGAAGAAACTATGGGTTGAATAAAATGATGTGTTACAAGAAATATTGGGGAAAGAATTCAGAAACATCTAAAAAGGCGTTAATGAATTGATGCTGAAAGAAGTAAGCAAAAAAAGTACAATTTATATGATTACAATAATGAAATGAACCATGATACATAGATTTCAGATCTCTGATCAATTTAGTGACCCAACTATAAAAGACTTAGAGTCAAACAAATCTCCCAACCAATAGCAGAGATATGATAGACTAATGGTATGGAATAATGCATATATTTTTAGACATGGTCAAGATTGATTTGTTTTAACTCAATTTATTTATAATAAGGGTTCTATTGTACAACAGGGAAAATCCCTGGGAAATAAAAGTAATATCTAAAGAGCATCAAACATTTCTTAAAAACTGTGGATGGTCTGTAATTCAATTAAATTTTATTTAACAAATATTTTGGGGAATTTACTGTATGCAGACCAACAGAGTTGGCATAAAAAGGAACACAGATATAAATAACACAAGAGGTCATGATCATTATCATGCATATAAATATAGAAGATTGTGTATGAAAGTGTAGAAGAGCTAGAAAATATTATTTTCCCAAATCATCTTCCTGTTTATGACTAAAAGTAGGTAAGAAAAACATTCCAGAAACAGGTGGAATTGTGTGAAAATGATTATAGGGTATGAAAATTATAATCATAGTTGACATTTTATGAATACTTACTGAGTGATTTGGAGCTTCAAAACTTGAAAAGAGCTATAAATATATTTTTAAAGTCTCAGACTTAATTGAGTCCCAGGAAGTCCCAGAAAGTCCCAGGAAGCTTCCTGAGTTACAAAGAAGCAAATGACTTAATGTGGAAGGAAGAATTTGAATTCAATTTCCTACTAACTCCAATATTAGTAATTGAATCATTATGTATTTCTACCTCATTGTACCCTAATCACTCCCAATCTCACTCAGATGCTGGGATTTGCACTATTAAAATGCTTTACTTATCTTTTTTGTTTTTACATTAACTTCATTTCTCAACAGATTATCTCTCTCTCTATTCCAGAAAGTTCTCTATTATAGAAAAAGAATGAAAAAGACAAAGAAAAAATTCAGTAATATAAGCAGTTCATTTCAAGGGTAACCTTGTATGCAGTGTTCCATACATACTCCCGCCTACACATACATATACACACTTCTGCAAAGAACAGAATGAAACACATTCTCATATCTTTAAGGCTAAAATTTAAATCTTATTTATTATAATTCCATAGCATTTCATTTTGACTTAATTGTTATTATTATTATTTCAATGTATTTTGAAGTCATTGTGAATATTACTTTTCTAGTACTACCTACACAATTTTTATTACATTTAAGAAACTTAAGAAAACTTTTAGGAATGAATTAAGTACAAGTGGAAAGAAAATGCATAATATGATTTATTTTTAATTTATATAATCAGACATGTCTCCTCTTGCTTCTCAGAATTCTTCCTGTTCATCATGTGTAGTCAGTTGTGCTTTAATACTTGTTTTGAAAATGTGAATTTGCTCTAATTCAACTGATAAATTAGTAAAAAATAAAGTACAGCTTGAATTTTTTGGTGTGCTAATACACAGTGAGAATGAAGGAAACTATCACATACTTTCTGGTGTAATAGGAGATGTAAATGTTGGAGGTAACACTAAAATATCCTACCATTTCTGCCTACTAACCTTAATATTGAGTGTTAACGAAGGATTAGAGCCTTTGGTGTAAGAGTGTAGTATGTCCCTTTTCAGGGTAGCTCATTCACCTTTGGTGAACACCTTTCACTCTTTTCCCACTTGTGGTTCCAAGATATTGTAGTATGCATAGCAAAAACACCCTGTCGAAACCATCCCAACAGATGGATTAAGCCAGGTTGAAGGTAACCAACAGCCCTCAGATCTGTTAGTGATTTAGGGAAGTGTCCACTTATGAAAACTTAATGTGGAATGGGTGGATGAGAATTTGTTCCAGACTATGAAGCAGCTGAAGTAGAAATTGTGGAGAAATTAGTGTTTGATCATACATCTAACATGTCAAGATCATTCACTATTTCCCAAGCCATCTCCAGGCACCTTGATTTATCTCTTGATATTGGACTTTGTTGACTCTGGAAGAGAGAGCGGTTACTGGCTTTGCATATATCCGCCTCACTTAAACTCACTTTATGCACAAATGAAAAGTTTGACCTGTGATGTCACTGATCTTTGAAAACAAAAGACAAAAGAATATTCAATAGGAATAGTCTTAATCTTTCTCCCCAGGTATTTGCCATCAAATTAACAGTCTAGGACCCATGGAAACTGGAGCACAGATTGAACAGAAGCTGGAAGTCATGGTAGCAACTATAATTTATCATGGTATTTGTGTATTTCTTGAACATCTTGCATGTATAAATATTTTTCACTTACAGAATTTGTCCATTATAACAGAAATGACTATCACAAATCAATTAGCTATTTCACAATACAAGGATATCTATTTTGTTTTTAGTAACATTCTATTACAAATAGCATAACTATAAACATTTTGTTTATGAATTGAACTTCTTTAAATTGTTGACTTTCTCAAGACTATATGTCTAGCAACAGAATGTCTAAGTCACATGGCGTAAATATTTTAGTGTTGACTTTAGTATGATTACAAATTGAATCAATTTCCAAAATGTTTCATAGTTCCACCAATTGTGCATCATGGTGCCTCTCGCTCCAAAACTATTGCAAAGTGGACACATCTCATCTATTGTTATCTTTACTGAGTATGCCTGAACATAGCAGGTGCTCAGTAAAGGTTTATTCATTGAATATGAGATAAAAGCTAAATTATATTTACATTCCTTCATTATTAATGACTTAGGCTATTTTATATGACAGACAATGCTTTGTAATTCTTATTTTTAGCAATCAGAACTCTTTTTTATATACTTTGACAATTGATCTAGTAAGGAAACAAGTTTTGGTCATATGTTTATGCTAGCTTCCTATATTTCTTGGATATAACTGACTTATTAGAAATTTATGTTAGTGAGATAGTGGGGGGGGGGTCAGCTAGATGGCACAATAGCTAAAGTATCGGGCTGAGAATTAGGAAGACAACCTCATGAATTCAAAGCAAGCCTCAGACATTTACTAGCTGTGTGACCCCATGAAAGTCATGTGACCCTGTTCCATAAAATGAGCTGAAATGAAATAGAAAAGCACACCAGTGTTTTTACCAAGAAAACCCCAAAATGGAATCTGGGTAGTGAGACATGACACAGCAAAAACAAGGTTGTTTTTCTTCCCAGTTAGCTTCTCTTATTCATGTTAGTTATGTTGATAATGCTTATGTAAATCTTTTTCAATTTCCTTTAATAAGAATTATCTTTTCTTTTTCTGTGATAATATTAGTTTAAAAATCTCTCCTAGTTATGTTATGATTCACATTCAGTTCCCATAGTCCTCTCTATGGATATAAATGGCTCTCTACATCACAAGATCATTAGAACTGGCATAAGTCATATCACTGTTAGGAGTCAAGTTCATCAGAATTGATTGTCATATAATATTAATGTTGCTGTGAACAAGGATCTCCTGTTTCTGCTCATTTCACTTAGCATCACTTCATGTAACTCTCTCCAGGCCTTTCTAAAATCATCCTGCTAGTGGTTTCTTACGGAATAATAAAATTCTATAACATTCATATGCCATAATTTATTCAGCCATTCTCCAACTGATGGCCATCTATTCAGTTTCCACTTTTTTGCCACTATGAAAAGAGCTGCCACAAACATTTTTGCACATATGAGTCCCTTTCCTTACTTTAAAATCTCTTTGGGATAGGCCCAGTAGAAACATTACTAGATCAAAGGGTATGCACAGTTTGATTAACATTTTGAACATAGTTCCAAATTGCTCTCCAGAATGGCTGGATCTGTTCACAGTTCCACCAGCAATGTTTTCCCACATCCCCTCCAACTTTCCTCATTATCTTTTCCTGTCATCTTAGCCAATCTGATAGGTGTGTAGTGGTATCTTGGATTTGTCTTAATTAGCATTTCTCTGATCAATAGTGATTTAGAGCACCTTTTCATATGATTAGAAATGGTTTTAGTTTCTTCATCTGAAAATTGTCTGTTCATATCCTTTGACCATTTATCATTTGGAGAATGGGATGAATTCTTATAAATTTGAGTCAATTCTCTATATATTTTAGAAATAAGACCTTTATCAGAACCCTTAAATATATATATATATATTTTTTCAATTTATTGCTTCCCTCCTAATTTTATGTGCATTAGTTCTGTTCGTACAAAATCTTTTTAGGTTAATATAATCAAAATTATCTATCAGATATTCAATTGTAAGTTCCACTTCCTCTTCTGACACAAATTCCTTCCTTCTCCACAGATCTGAGAGGTAAACTATCCTATATCCTTCTAATTTACTTATAATATCACTATGTCTAAATCATGAACCCATTTTGATCTTATCTTGGTATGTGGTATTAGATGGGGGTCAATACCTAGTTTCTTCCATACTAGTTTCCAATTTTCCCTGCAGTTTTTGTCAAATATTAAGTAGTTATCCCAATAGCTGTGGTCTTTGGGTTTGTGAAACACTAGATTGCTATAGTTTATTGACTAATTTGTTCTGTGATCCTAACCTATTCCATTGATCAACTACTCTATTTCTTTGCCAGTACCAAGTGGTTTTGATGACCACTGTTTTACAATACTGTTTTAAGGCTGGCACAGCTAGGCAGGCTACCTTCACTGGCATTTTTTTTTTCATTAGTTCCCTTAAAATTCTTGACCTTTTGTTCTTCAAGATGAATATTGCTATTATTTTTCCTAGGTCTATAAAATAATTTCTTTGCAGTTCAATTGGTATGGCACTAAGTAAGTAGATTAATTTAGGTTGTATTGTCATTTTTATTATATTTGCTTGGCCTGCCCATGAACTCTTGCTATTTTTACAACTGATAAGATCTGACTTTATTTGTGTAGGAAGCATTTTGTAGCTGTGTTCATATAGTTTCTGGTAGATAGATTTCCAAATATTTTGTACTATTGGCAGTTTTGAATGGGATTTCTTTTTGTATGTCTTTCTGCTAGACTGTGTTGGTAATATATAAAAATGCAAATGATTAGTGAGGATTTATTTTGTATCCTTCAACTTTTGCTAAAGTTGTGAATTGTTTCTAGTAGGTTTTTAGTTGATTTTCTAGAGTTCTCCAAGTATACCATCATATCATCGGCAAATGAGTTGGTTCATTACCTGTTCTGGTTCCTTTCATCTCTTTTTCTTCTCTTATTGCCAAAACTAACATTTCTAATACAATATTGTATAGTAATGGTGATAGTGGGCAACCTTGTTTTACTCCTAATCTTATTGGGAATGGTTCTAGTTTGTCTCCATTACACATGATGCTTGCTGATAGTTGTTAATTAGATGCTACTGATCATTTTAAAGAAAAGTCCATTTATTCCTATACTCTCAAGTGCTTTTATTAGGAATGGGTATTGGATTTTATTAAATGCTTTTTCTGCATCTATTGAGATAATCATATGATTTTTGTTAGTTTGGTTATTGATATAGTCACTTATGCTAATAATTTTCCTAATTTTGAACCAGCCCTGCATTCTTGGTATAAATTCTAGTTGGTCATAGTGTATTATCTTGAGGATGATTTTCTATAATCTCATTACTAATATTTTATTTAAGATGGTTTAGCTATCAGGACCATATCTGTGTCATAAAAGGAATTTGGTAGGACTCATTTTTTTCCCTATTTTTTCAAATAGTTTATGTAGTATTGGAATTAATTGTTCTTTAAATGTTTGGTAGAATTTGCATGAAAATCCACTGGATTTTTTCTTAGGGATTTAATTAATACCTTGTTCTATTTCTTTTTCTAAAATGGCACTGCTTACATTGTTTTTCCCTCTTCTGTCCTGGGTAATCTATATTTTTGTAGATCCTCCATTTTATTTAGATTATCAAATTTATTGAAATGTATTTGGGCAAAATAACTCCTAATTATTGTTCTAATTTCCTCTTCATTGGTGGACAGTTCTCTTTCCATTTTTGAGACTAACAATTTGATTTTCTTCTTTCCTTTTTCTAATCCAATTTAACTAAATTTTTTTTTATTTAAAAATCATTAAAAAAATAGATAAACTCTAAATAGATAGTGATCATTAAATCTATTACTATTGATAGATATTGATATTAGATTATAGTATTAGTAGTATATATGTATAGTATATATATAGTATCGTATATATATAGTATTAATAGTATTAGATGATATTGATAATAGATCGATAGATCATCAAATAGATAGTGATCATTAAAATCATTTAAAAAATCATTTTATTTCTATCATATTTTTTTCATAAAACCAACTCTTAATTTTTCAATAATTTTCTTATTTTCAATTTTATTAATCTCCCTTTTTATTTTCAGAATTTCAAATTTCATATTACTTTTTCTTTTTTTAAATCATTTTCTTTCTCTGTTTGTAATAAATAAAGCAGTTCTTCAATCAGAATTTAAATAATTTTCCTTTAACCAATACAGCCATCTTGCTTTCATGCTGTTCAAGGTATAAAAATGATAAATGAATAATATACCAAACTCTTGCCTACTCATTCATGTCAATATGGATCCTCAGAAAGTGTAAATGTTTTGGGTAGTATTTTCTGATAAAAAACAACTCTCTTTATCTTCCCATGAAAGCATACACTTTTACAGATTACATCAGTTCATTTGTAACATACAGTAGAGTACTGTTAGAGACCTGTAGTGATCTGTGGCATGCTGGGGCAGGCGGTTCAGAAAATGTCTTGAGTGAGATTTAAAAATCACCTTCTTTCTTATTGCTCCTAGCAATATTCCTTCCTACAGTGGTGATTGAATATATTTGGGATTATGAGGTTTAAAAGAAAGAAACTGAGATTGATTTCATGAATGAGATCACTGCTGATGGAGATAGGTTGTTCTGTGTGCATATTGATCCCTGCTAAATTACAGAATGAAGACAAAGCTTTTCAAGTTTTTCAAGACCCTACATATTCTGAACTTTACTGATCTTCTCACTATTTTAATAATAGTGTGTTTCAAAAGAAAACATATTGAAGTTAAGAATTCAAGTACAGGGATTCAAAACTCTGCTACTGACTAGCTAGTTGAGCTTGGGTGAAACATTCAACCCATGTGGGATTTATTCAAAAGCAAAATTAAGAAGTTTGGATTAAAGGGTTTTTAATATTCCTTCTGGCTCTAAATTTATGATCTCATGGTCAAATGACCTTTAAGAAATGTTAGAGTTCGTGATACATTCATGACTGTTAAGTATGAGAGCATCATCCATTAACCAAAACCTATCATGGAAGTGGCATCTGCTATGGATAAACCAAAATTTGCCTCAAATTTCCATAACCTCTCAGGAGCGACAATATCAAAAGAATTGATCAGATCCATTGATATTATATAAAAACTTTTGTTCTGCTCTTGGCATTTCTCCTGGAATTATCAGGCAGCAAACACTGTATCAACAATCCCTGGACTGGGCAAGCCATATTGCTTGCCATCTCCTAGGTAAAGGATTAGCCTTTTAAGAAGGATTCTATCAATAATCTGCCAAAAATGACTGAGAGAGACTCCCTTCCCATAATTGAAAGAGATCAACCAATTTCTTTTTCAACTTTTTCTGTTTGCCAAATACTGTGTTGCTAAATTGTTCATTTCTTTTATAGTCATGTCTGGCTCTCCATAACCAAATTTTGGGTTTTATTTACAAAGATACCATAGTAATTTGCCATTTTCTTCTCTTGTTTCATTTTACAGATGAGGAAACTGAGGTGAACAGGGTTAAAGTAACTTGCCTGGCATATGCAACTCAAGTATCTCAGGACATATTTTAACTTAGTAAAAAGAGTTTTCCTTACTCCAGACCTGGCAATTTATCCCCTGTACTACCAAACTTTCCTTGTGAAAAACTATGGATAGTGTTTTATGCATGTTATCCAGCTTGATCCTCACAACAACCCTGGATGGTAAGTGCTATGATATATATATATATATATATATATATATATATATATATATATACACACACACACACACACACACACACACACACACATATATGTGATTATAGTTAAGGAAAGTGAGACAATTAAAGTTATGTAACTACTAAGTTTCTGAGGCTGAATTTGAGTTGATATCTTTCTGGTTCTAGGATCAGGAGTCTATCCACTGTAACCCATCCTTGCCTCTCCCTATGAAACATTAGTCAAAGTACTTAACCATTCTATTTTGCTTTGTTGTAAATTTATATACTAGACAACATAATCTATAAGAGCCCAAGAAATGCTCACATTCTGTCATTTTCTCATATATCCCCATTTTAGAATATCTGTGTATCCCATTTCCCTAGCCTGGTATTCTTTATTTCTTGTCAATTAAAAAATTCCTCTTCTTCTATCAAGCAATGTTCATCACATTTTCCATCATAATGTCTCTTCTGACAGCCTCACTTTACTGTAACAAATCTTCCAAAAAGGTCCAATATCCTTTGTGTTTTGGTTTAATTAATTTGTTATATAACATCAATTGTTCCTGCATTATTATTTTCCCAAATTCTTATCTGCTCAAGTCCATGCTAAGCATTTTCAGAGTATATCTTAGCCCTTTTTGTCTACATAGTAATTAGTGTAAAGTTTTTCTAATATTGAGTGATCTGTACAAATTTATAGATAAGATTGCATATGACAGGACAAATTGGAGAATTAAGAGAAATATGGCAAGATTTCTATTAACTGAAACAAAACAAGACATGAGAATTTAATAGTTAATATGTTATAATTATATAAAAATAGAAAGATGTTGAAACACAAATTAAGTCCAATGACCAATCTTTCTCCCATAGAAGAAATGGCATAACATCTTTTCCTTTTGTCTTTGTAGAGAGGAACAGGACTACACATATTGAATGGTCTACTTGCCATGAGAGTCAGATATTTTGTCCATTGTTTGGTTTATTGTAAGGGAATATTTTATAATCAAGGGTGTATATTGGGAAATAACTATGGTGTAAAACCCAAAGTCACAAATAAAAATAATATATTCTAGGCAGATGATTTGAAACCAATATAAGAAAATGTAGGAATCATATGTAAATAGTATTATTAGGATGAGAACAGGATGCTATTGGATAAGAATAATAAATAGTCTATGTGCAGTGACTTATGGCTATCACAATCACTTTGTACACTCATAAGGTTTCCCAGGTTGAGTTGGATGACAAACAGATTCATGTGATAAACATGTATTTAGAACAATCTATTTACATATTCATAAATTTATTCATTTTTACTAGCTATACTTAGAATTTGCTACCATTTTTGATATTTTTGTATTCTTTGTGGAATTATTATTCTTAAATGGCATCTGGTAAACTTAAGTAGCTCTGAATATACTTTAATTTTAATGTTCTAGTCACTAATGGAATTGAATATTGTGTCATGGGGTAAATGTTGTGAGATAAAAGAAAGAAGCTTAATAGCATGCTGTGTAGTGTAACATAATGAACAATGAACAAAATCCCTTTTCGTTCTTGGTTGGCTAATTATTAGATTTCTGACCTTGGATGACTCAGTGTACTAAATCTCATTGTCCTCACGTATAAAAAAGTAACACTTGTTTGTCTAATTTGTGTGTGTGATCAAATGAGAGAATGAATATGAAATATTTTAATCATTATTAAAATATTAATATAACACTTAATAATTTATGAAGAGATTTGAATATACCGACACCCTCTCACATACAGTATTCTGAAATAGGCAGCAAAACGCCATACAGATGCATCATAAAAAGATGAATGAATAGTTAGAACATTTAGTGATATTTTTCTCTTTAGGGGATTACTTTTCAACAGAAAAATAATACTTATTACCCAACTGTTTTATACACAGTCTCATTCTAGAGAAATCAAGTTCAAGATATTAAGTATACCCATAACAGAAATACAGTTCTCGAGTTATTTTTTTTTCCATTTTAGCTTTTTATGTTTCCCTTGCGTTCTATATTTGGAGATGAAATTTTTGTGTAACTCTGGTCTTTTCATCAAAAATACATGGATTTCAACATGTTTCATTGAATGCCCATCGTCTTCCCTGAATGAAAATGCTCAATTTAGCAGGATAGTTTATTCTTGGCTGCATTCCAAGTTCCTTCACCTTTCTGGATGCCCTTCCATCCTTTAAAGTGGAAGCTGTGAGGTCCTAAATAATCCTTACTGTGGCTCCTTGGCATTTGAATTGTTTCTTTCTGGCTGCTTGTAATATTTTTTTCTTAGTCTAATTGTTCTCAATTTTAGCCATGATATTCCAATTAAGAACTGAAGAAATGGACATGAATGACTCAATGAGACAACAAGAATCAGTCAAACAAAACCAAAAAAAAAAAAAAAAAAAGAAAGAAAGAAAAAAATAGAAGAAAATGTAAAATACCTAATTGGGAAAACAACCAACCTGGAAAATAGATCTAGGAGAGACAATTTAAGAATTATTGGACTTCTTGAAATGCATGAAGAAGAAAAGAGCTTAGATATTATCTTTCAGGAAATCATCAAAGAGAATTGCCCAGGTATCATAGAATCAGAAGGGTAAAATGGCCATTGAAAGAATTTACCACGGGCGGAGCCAAGATGGCGGAGAAGACACACGCGTCTTTCTAAGCTATTCTCTTACCCTCTTTATCAATATTATATCGAGCCTCAAAAATAGTCTTGACTGCTACAATTCGTAAAGATAAGAAGTAGAACAACTCACCGGCCGAAGAAAATCTGCAGTCTCGCCAAAAAAGGTTGGTTCCGGGGCCAGGGGGGAGATCGGCACAGACTGGGAGAGAAATTAGGTTCCGAGGAGAGTCTCAAACCGAGGGTGAAGGCACAGATCTCAGCACAAGCGCGCAGCCCCAACCCGCAGTACAGGGCTTTTCCTTGGGGCAGTTGTGATCCTGCACGGCAGGAGGACGCAGCCCGGGTTAGCCTCCAATCTGCGCAGGGGGGAGCTCGGCTTGGGGCCATAGAGCTTTTCCAGGGCCGATTTGCATCAGGCAGAGACGCTGGGCAGAGTTTGTGGCTGTCTGCATTCTGCGGTCAGCTGCTAATACTTATAGTCCCACAAGAGGCTCCGGCCTGGGCGGTGACACTTTCACCACTTAGTCTCTAGCCAAGGGCAATCGATAATCCACTCAGCCCTACTAAGCAGTTTGAGAGCTCGGCCAGTGCTGAATCCACTTCCTGTTGGGGGAAGGGAAAACTCTCACCCAGAGCACTCCCATACCTCGGAGCCGGAAATCGGTTTACATCTTTCCCTGCTCTGCAGAGGAAGCTGGTAACCCCTTGCCTAGGAGACCACCCTAAAGGCTTTAAAACATGAATAAAAAGATGAAAAAGAACAATCGACAGCTTCTATGCAGAAAAGAGCAGGTCAGCAAACCTGAAGAGACCTCAAACAGCAAAAATGCATCAGACTGTCCTCCTTTACATAATGCTCTCATAGAAGAGACCATTAAAAGTCTCAAAAGAGTTAGAAGATAAATGGGAAAGGAAAGAGAAGCCTTACAAGAGAGCAACAACTTCCTGAAATACGAATTGAAAAGTTAAAAATTCCCAGGAAGTGCAGGAAACAAAATTTGTGAATTGGAAAAAAAATCTCAGGAAAGTAAGAATTGTGAATTGAAAAAAAAAAAGAATTCACTAGAAAGTAGGATTTGTGAATTGGAAAAGACAAAGAACTCGCAAGAAAGTAGGATCTGTGAATTGGAAAAAGAAAATAATTCACTAAAAAAATTAGTGAAATGGAAAAAAATTCCACAGACCAAAACAATACATTCAAAAACTCAATTGGACATATACAGAAAGAAGTAAAAAAAGCTAATGAAGAAAATAATTCTTTAAAAATTAGAACTGAACAAATTGAAACTAATGATGCATTGAGACAGCAAGAATCAGTCAAGCAAAACCAAAAAAATGACAAACTGGAAAAAACCATGAATTATCTACTTGCTAAAATGACAGACTTGGAAAATAGATCTAGGAGAGATAAGCTGAGGATTATTGGACTTTCCGAAAACTATGATGAAAAAAGAGCCTAGATACTATTTTACAAGAAATCATCAAAGAGAACTGCCCAGATGTAATAGAATCAGAAGGTAAAATAGGCATTGAAAGAATTCATCGAACACCTTCTGAAAGAAACCCTAAAATAAAAACCCCAAGGAATATTGTGGCAAAATTTCAGAACTATCAGATTAAGGAAAAAATTTTACAAGCAGCCAAAAAAAACCATTTAAATACCGAGGTGCCACAATAAGGATCACCCAAGATCTGGCTGCCTCTACATTAAAGGAAAGAAGGGCCTGGAATATGATATTCCGAAAGGCACAAGAACTTGGATGCAGCCAAGAATAAACTACCCAGCTAAGCTGAGCATTTTCTTCCAGGGAAGAAGATGGACATTTAATGAAACAAAAGGAATTCATTTGTTTCTGAAGAAAAACCAGAACTAAACAAAAATTTGATCTCAAGAATAGAACTCAAGAGATGCAGAAAAAGGTAAAAATAACTCTTGAGAATTGTATTTCTGTTGTGGATATACAAAAAAAATACATGTAAAATTTGATAGTACTGATATAACATAAAAAAGGGAAGTAGATATGGAAAAGGGATGATGGCAGAATAAGGTGGGAAGGAGGATAAAAAGAGGGAAACCACATCCCACAAAGAGGCAAAGGAAACTTATCATATCTGAGGGAATTTAGAGAGGGGAGGAACATTGTTGAATCTTACTCTCATCAGAGTTGGCTCAAAGAAAAAATAATTGACATTTGTTTTAGAGAAAATTCTCTCTCGCCTCATTAAAACGGGGAGAGGAAAAGGAAAAGAAAAGAGTAATAAGGGAAGGAAGGGGAAAGACTCAAAGGGGGAGGAGGATTATAAAGAGGATAAGTATCGTGATACAAGAGGGGTACATAAGTTTAAAAGGGGGAAAGAGGTTTGGGGGAGGCAAGAATAAGTAAAGCACAATCTGGGGTTATTAGGATGGCAGGAAATACAGATTTAGTAATTCTAACCGTAAATGTAAATGGGATGAACTCCCCATAAAGAGGAGGCAGATAGCAGACTGGATCAAAAGTCAGAACCCTACAATATGTTGTTTACAAGAAACACATTTAAAGCAGGGGATGCATATAGAGTAAAAGTAAAAGGCTGGAGCAAAATCTATTATGCTTCAGGTGAAGTCAAGAAAGTAGGGTAGCCATCCTTATCTCAGATCAAGCAAAAGTAAAATTGATCTAATTAAAAGAGATAAGGAAGGTAACACATCCTGCTAAAGGGTAGCATAAACAACGAAGCAATATCAATATTAAACATATATGCACCAAGTGGTATGGCACTCAACTTCCTAAAGGAGAAGTTAAGAGAGTTGCAAGAAGAAATAGACAACAAAACTGTAATAGTAGGAGATCTCAACCTTGCACTCTCAGAATTAGACAAATCAAACCACAAAACAAATAAGAAAGAAATTAAAGAAGTAAATATAATATTAGAAAAATTAGGTATAGTTGGATCTTTGAGAAAATTGAATGGAGATAGAAGAGAATATACTTTCTTCTCCAGCAGTTCATGGAACCTATTCAAAATTGACCA
Organism: Sarcophilus harrisii; assembly: GCF_902635505.1. Lineage (NCBI taxonomy): Eukaryota > Metazoa > Chordata > Mammalia > Dasyuromorphia > Dasyuridae > Sarcophilus > Sarcophilus harrisii. The sequence continues at coordinate 69,608,226 of NC_045426.1, forward strand.
TATATTAGGACATAAAGACCTCAAATTAAATGCAAGAAAGCAGAAATAGTAAATGCTTTCTTTTCAGATCATGATGCAATAAAACTACATTCAACAAAAAGTTAGGAAATAGACCAAAAAGTAATTGGAAACTAAACAATCTCATCTTAAAGAATGATTGAGTGAAGCAGCAAATTATAGATACAATTAATAATTCACTCAAGATAATGATAATGATGAGACATCATACCAAAATTTGTGGGATGCAGCCAAAGCGGTAATAAGAGGGAATTTTATATCCTTAGAGGCTTACTTGAATAAAACAGAGAAAGAAAAGATTAATGAATTGGGCTTACAACTAAAAAAACTAAAAAAAGACCAAATTAAAAACCCCCAATCAAATACTAAATTGAAATTCTAAAATTAAAAGGAGAAATTAAAAATATTGAAAGTAAAAAACTATTGAACTAATTAATAAAACTAAGAGTTGGTTCTATGAAAAAGCCAATAAAATAGATAAGCCTTTGTAAATCTGATTAGAAAAAGGAGGAGGAAAATAGAAATAGTAGTCTTAAAAATGAAAAGGGAGAACTTTCCACCAATGAAGAGGAAATTAGAGAAATAATAAGGAGTTATTTTGCTCAACTTTATGCCAATAAATTTGATAACCCTAAGGAAATGGATGACTACCTCCAAAAAAATACAGACTTCCCAGACTAACAGAGGAAGAAGTAAATTGCTTGAATAGTCCCATTTCAGAAAAAGAAATAGAACAGGCAATTAAACAACTCCCTAAGAAAAATCCCAGGACCAGATGGATTTAATGAATTTTACCAAACATTTAAAGAACAATATTCAATGCTATATAAATTATTTGATAAAATAGGGAATGAAGGAGTCCTACCAAATTCCTTCTATGACACAGACATGGTACTAATACCTAAACCAGGTAGGCTGAAAACAGAGAAAGAAAATTATAGACCAACTCCCTAATGAATATTGATGCTAAAATCTTAAATAAGATATTAGCAAAAGACTACAGAAAATCATTTCCAAGATAATACACTATGATCAAGTAGGATTTATACCAGGAATCAGGAGCTGGTCTCAATATTAGAAAACTATCAATATAATTGGCCATGTCAATAACCAAATTAACAAAAACCATATGATCATCTCAATAGATGCAGAAAAGCATTTGATAAAATCCAACATCCATTCCTATTAAAAACACTTGAGAGTATAGGAATAAATGGACTTCTCTTAAAATAATCAGCAGCATCTATTTAAAACCATCAGTAAGCATCATATGTAATGGAGACAAACTGCAACCATTCCCAATAAGATCTGGAGGAAACAAGGTTGCCCACTATCACCGTACTATTTAATATTGTATTAGAAATGCTAGCTATAGCATAAAGAGCTGAGAAAGAGATTAAAGGAATAAGAATAGGCAATGAGGAAGCCAAATTATCACTCTTTGCCGATGACATGATGGTATACTTAGAGAACCCAAATCTAGCTAAAAGTTATTAGAAATAATCCACAACTTAAAAAGTTGCTGGTTATAAAATAAACCCACTAAGTCATCAGCATTCTTATATATCACTAAAAATCCAACAGTCAGAGTTACAAAGAGAAATTCCATTTAAAGTAACTACTGATAATATAAAATATTTAGGAATCTATCTGCAAGGAAAATCAGAAACTTTAATGAGCAAAATTAAGACCACTTTTCACACAAATTAAGTCTGATCTAACCAATTGAAAATATTAAATGCTCTTGGATAGGGCGAGCAAATATAATAAAGATGACAAATTACCTTAAACTAATCTATTTATTTAGCACTATACCAATCAGACTCCCAAAAACTATTTTAATGACCTAGAAAAATAACAACAAAGTTCATATGGAAAACAAAAGGTCAAAATTTCAAGGAATTAATAAAAAAATCAAATGATGGTGAGCTTAGCTGTACCAGATCTAAAACTATACTATAGAGCAGCAGTTACCAAAACTATTTGGTATTGGCTAAGGAAAGATTAGTTGATCAGTGGAATAGATTAGGTTCAAGGAAAAACAGTCAACAAATATAGCAACCTAGTCTTTGATAAACCCAAGATCCCAGCTTTTGGGATCAAGAACTTACTGTTTGATAAAAATTGCTGGGAAAAATTGAAACTAATATGGCAGAAACTAGGCATTGATCCATACTTAATGCGCTACACCAAGATAAGGTCAAAATGGGTTCATGACCTAGGCATAAAGAATGAAATTATTAATAAAAGAAGGAACATAGGATAGTTTACCTCTCAGACCTGTGGAAGGGAAGGTTTTTAGACAAAGCAGAACTAGAGATCATTACTGATCACAAAATAGAAAATTTCGATTATACCAAACTGAAAAGCTTTTGTACAAACAAAACTAATGCAGACAAGATTAGAAGGGAAGCAATAAACTGGGAAAATATTTTTACAGTCAAAGGTTCTGATAAAGGCCTCTTCCAAATATATAGAGAATTAACTCAAATTTATAAAAATCAAGCCATTCTCCAATTGAAAATGGTCAAAGGATATGAACAGACAATTCTCAGATGAGAGAAATGGAAACTATTTCTAGTCATATGAAAAGATGCTCCAAGTCATTATTAATCGAGAAATGCAAATTAAGACAACTCTAAGATACTACTACACACCGTCAGATTGGCTAAGATGACAGGAAAAATAATGATGATTGTTGAGGGGATGTGGGAAAACTGGGACATTGATTCATTGTTGGTGGAGTTGTGAACGAATCCAACCATTTTGGAGAGTAGTTTGGATCTATGCTCAAAAAGTTATCAAACTGTGCATACCCTTTGATCCAGCAGTGTTACTACTGGGATTATATCCCAAAGAGATTATAAAGAAGGGAAAGGGACCTGTATGCACGAATGTTGTGCAGCCCTTTGTAGTGGCTAGAAACTGGAAACTGAATGGATGTCCATCAGTTGGAGAATGGCTGAATAAATTGTGGTATATGAAAATTATGGAATATTACTGTTCTGTAAGAAATGACCAACAGGATGATTTCAGAAAGGCCTGGAGAGACTTACACGAACTGATCAAATGAAATGAGCAGGACCAGGAGATCATTATATTTCAACTAACAATACTAGATGATGACCAGTCCTGATGGATCAGGCCATCCTCAGCAACGAGATCAACCAAATCATTTCTAATGGAGCAGTAATGAACTGAACTAGCTATACTCCAGAAAAAGAACTCTGGGAGATGACTAAAACCATTACATTGAATTCCCAGTCCCTATATTTATGCACACCATCTTTGATTTCCTTCACAAGCTAATTGTACAATAATTCAGAGTCTGATTCTTTTTGTACAGCAAAATAATGTTTTGGTCATGTATACTTATTGTGTATCTAAGTTATATTTTAATATATTTAACATCTACTGGTCATCCTCCATTTAGGAGGGGTGGGGGTAAGAGGTGAAAAATTGGAACAAGAGGTTTGGCAATTGTTAATGCTGTAAAGTTACCCATGTATATATCCTGTAAATAAAAGGCTATTAAATAAAAAAAAAAAAAAAAAATAAAAATAAAAATAAAAAATAAAAAAAAAAAAAGAAAGAATTTACCAAATGCCTCCTGAAAGAGTCTCTAAAATTAAAACTCCAAGGAATATCATGGGTAAATTTGAGAACAAAAAAAAAAAAAGTAAATGAAAAAAATAATTCACTAAAATATTTCTTCATTTACTTTTTTTTTACTTCTTTTTGTATTTGTCCAATTGAATTTTTAAAAGAGTTGTTTTATTATATGGAATTTTTTTTCCATTTCACAAATTTTGCTTTTTAAGGAGTTATTTACTTTTTCTCTTTCACAAATTCTGTTTTTCTTGGAGTTGCTTTCTTTTTCCATTTTTTATCAAATCTTTTTTTTTTAATGAGTTATATGATTTTTACATTTCACTAAATCTATTCTGTGGTAAATTTTCTTCAGATAATGTGTTGCCTTTTCCAAACCCTCTTCAAATATTTCATTTTCTTTCCCCATTTTACTTCTAGCTCTCTTGTAAGATCCTTTTTAATTTCTTGTAGGAGTGCCTTGTGTGATGGGGATCTGATAATATTATCTTTTGAGACTTCACCCAGAGACAATCTGCCTTTAGTCTCCTCAGGGTTTGAAATCTCTTCATCTCTTTCACCATAGAAGCTGTCTATCATCAGAGTCCCCTTTTCTTTTTTACTCATTTTTTTTTGAAGTTAAGGTCTGCCTTTAGGAAGGGGAAGTTTTCCAAGTGGCTCTAGCTGGGCTGGGTCAGTGCTGATTCACTCCTGGTGTTGGATGGATGTGAACAGGTCCCATGAGATTCTGATGTTTTGGAGTTCACTATTGATCTTTTGTGTTTGTGCTGCATGTTTTATAACTTCTCTGCTGATATTTTGGCTTACATCCAGGACAGAGTGGTCAGCAGTGCAGTAGATTCCTGTACATTCCTCTCCCTAGGATCTTTGCCACATGGAGTCTGCACTGCCCTGGGACTCTGTACTGTCATTTGTTCTCAGCTGCTTGTGCTTTGCTGCCTGCCTCCCATTTCTAATTTAAACAGATCTTTTCTGGTCTGTTTCCTCTCCATAGATTCTCTGCTACATGGAGTCTGAACCACCACAGGGAGACTTCACCACCCCAGGACTCTGCACTCTCTGTGCTAGTGTTTGTACTCAGTTGCTCATACTGGCTGCCTCCCTCCCATTTTCAGTTGAAACAGAGCTTTTCTAGAGATTTTAAAAATTATCTTCTGCTGATAACTTGTTGCACTCCCAATATTTGTAGGTTCTGCTGGTCCAGAGCTAATTCAGAGGCTGGATTTTGTAATTAATGTGAGGGTTGTAGAGAAGGTTAGAGAGAACCATGTGTCATCAGAACCATCTTAGCTCTGCCCCCTGAAGTCTACTATTTGTTTCTTATACAACAATAATATTCCAAAACATTAATATATCATAACTTATTCATTCTCTAACTGATGAAATGAGGCCTCATTTCTAAAATATACAGATAATTGACTTAAATTCTAATAATATATGATATTCTCCAATGGATAAGTGGTCAAAAGACATGAATGGACAATTTTCAGATGAAGAAATTAAAACCATTTTTAGTCATATGGAAAGGTGCTTGAAATGACTATTGATCAGAGAAATGCACATCAAGGTAACTCTGAAGTACCACTATACACCCTCAGATTGGCTAAAATGACAGGAAATGATAATGATGAATGTTAGAGGGAATGTGGGAAATCTGGGACTCTAATACATTGTTGGTGGAGTTGTGAATGCATACAGCCATTCTGGAGAGTAATTTGAAACTATGCCCAAATGGCTATCAAACTATACCTATCCTTTGATCCAGCAGTGTCCATACTGTGCTTATATCCAAAGAGATCATAAATCAGGGGAAAAGACCCATATGTGCAAACATTTTTGTAGTGGCAAGGAACTAGAAATTGAATGGATGCACATCAGAAAGGCCTGGAGAGATATACATGAATTGATGCTAAGTGAAGTGAGTGGAACCAAGAGAACATTGTACCAGCAACAGGAAGATTATGAAATTTTCAATTCTGATAGACATGGCTCTTTTCAACAGTGACATGATCCAGGCAGTTCCAATAGACTTGTGATGGAAAGAGCAATCTGCATCCACAAAGAGAACTAGGGGACTGAATGTGGATCACAACATAGTATTTTCACCATTTTTGTTGTTGTTTGCTTGTTTTTTGTTTTCTTTCTCATTTTTCCGCCTTTTTGTTCTGATTTTTTTTGTGTAGCATGATAAATGTGAAAATATGCATAGCAGGATTACACCTGTTTAACATATATTGGATTAATTGCTACTTAGGGGCAGAATGTTAGAAGGAAGAGAGAAAATTTTGGAACACAAGGTTTTGCGAGAATAACTATTGAAAACTATCTTTGCATATATTTTGAAAATAAAAAGGTATTATTTGAAATATTTAATAAAAATAAACTTCTGGCTAAGATGGTATCCTCTAAAATGCTTATAACCAAAAGTGTGGCTCCTTATAGAAATAATTAAATGAGATTTAACAAAATAAATAAAAAAAACTTTGGAAAAATTTTGACCTCACTTTCCACATATAAAAAAACACCACAAATAAATATGCTTATCATTTTAATTATAATATACAATTTTATAAATATTTCATGATCACCATGGTTAAATTTATATGGATCATGAATAGACATTAGAGGAAGACATAAATTATATCCTAAATGAAAAACAGGATGTAAATTGACTGAATTGCTTTTGGCATATTTCTAGTGTTTTAAAAAATACCAAGCCTCTCCTTGAAACAAAGGCTTTTTTTCACAAGCAATATTCTCCTAATGATAGTTAAAACTCACAGAGTACCACAATTTTCAAAGAATTCAATTTTCAAATTATTTAACAGTAATGGAGTGAGATATGGTAATGAATTAGATCATATTATAGAGGGAATTTCACAATAGATGCAGTTTTTAAGATATCTTGAAGGACATTTCCAACTGGAAAAAGAGATTCACATGTTCAAAATAATATTTAATGAACAGAATGATTGATATTTGACAAAATGGCAAGGACATAAGAAGATAAGTACAAAGTTATCCTTGGATATTTGCTGTGATTGTGCAATTATAGCTAAGTCTCTGGACTTCTATGTGCCTCACTTTCCTTATCTTTAAAATGGAAATTATAATAAGTATATCAACTTGCCGGAACCATTATTTGAAATAAAAACATTATATTAACAGTCTTATCTTAAATTTTTGAGTCCCACATTCTCTCCTTCCTTTTCTTCCCATCCATTTATCCCGTGAGAAGGCAAAGAAAATGATTAACATTATACATGTGACATCATGGAAAATATATTTACATTTTAGCCATATTGCAAAACCCTGTCTTCATAATAGCTATATATGATCATAGCTATTTTTGCTTTTTTACTCATTTTTAAAGGTTGAGGTCTGATCCTATGGAATAGGGGAGTTTGTCCTTCTTCCACAAGGTGACAGGGGCTTCAAGCTGCAATGGGCCTGCTGCTGTTGGATTCTCTACAACACTGGGTAGGTCTGGCCAAGTCTGGTTTTTTATATCAGGGTTCAGAGACTCACTATTTGCTTTCTATATTTGTGATAGTGGTTTTACAGCTAGTCTACTGATGCATTGACTTTCTGAACAGGGCAGAGTAGCCAATCCTGCTGTATTTTGGCTAAGAGTTTCCCACTATATTTCCCATGCATGGACTCTCTGCTGTGGGCCTCCCTGCATTGGTTCCTCCACCTCCTCACCTTGCCTATCTGTTTGAGACAGACCTTTCCTGAATTCCTTCCAAGATATTTTCTGCTAGAAATTTGTTACAATCCAAATATTTTTGCTTTCTGTCCCTCCAAAATCCATTCAGAGGCTTGATTTAGTGTTGATTTTGAGGGAAGCCAAGAAGAGCTCAAGCAAAGGCTTGTCTACTCTCCAGCATATTGGCTCTGCCCCTGGACAATACTTCTTTGATGAGATTCTTACTTTCTCTCTTCCTCTTTCTCCATTCTCCCTCTCTCTGTCTCTCTCTCTCTCTTTCATTTGATCAATTCTTCTTTTTAAAAACTTCTTTTCTTGAATGAATTTTTCATTGCTTCTTTTATTCTTAGGCAAATTCTGTTTATTATCTGTCATTTTCTTCACTATTTTTTGTGTATTTTTACCAAGATATTAATTTTCTTCTCATAATTTTATTGCATCAATCATTTCTTTTCCCAGTTTTTCCTTTACTGCTCTTATTTCTTCCCTTTGGCAATCCTTGTGGGATTAGCTTAGGTTCTATTAGCATTCTTAGATTCTTTGTTTATAGATGTTTTCACATTTTACCTTTTTTCAAATTATATCTTATTCTTCCCAAACAATGCAGTAAATTATGGTCAAATTCTTTTTTGTTGTTTTCTTATTTTCCCAATCTATTTCTTGATTTTTAACTTTATGTTAAAATTAGACTATGATCATCTTCCAATGGGGAACCATTGAATCAAGCTTCTTATTTTTTTGTACTACAGTTTTCAGAGCTATTTCTAGGGATATGCAAAATTTTGATACTATTAACTTAGAGTGTTGTGATCCTGAGAAAGGCATGGGCACTACTCACTTGATTAGTATTCTCATCTTTACCCAGGAAGAGCCCTTGTCCCTTCAGCCACAAGTGCTAATACTCTTCTTTGCCTTGGATTTGAGACGCTGGCCCATGTTCCCCTGTAAACAGTACTTCTTTCTACCATTAAACTGCAATCCAGTACAATATATGGACAATCAAGAAGAGCTTTACTCAGTGCCACCAAGGGATCCCCTTTAATCTCTTTCCAACCAGTTGTCTCATCCCTTATGGTTTCTGAGTTCAGAAATGCCAAAGCTGGTGCTTTAGATAATATAAACACTGTTTATGTCCTCCTTGTGCTCTGCATATACTTCCATTCCAATATCTAAGATGTCTCCCACCAATTTCCTGAGCTTTTTTAAAAACTGGAAACATGACATACCCTGATTTTTTGTTGGCTCTGTCACACCAAATTTTGATTTGGGGTGTTACTTTAAAGTTATTTAGATGATAATGTTGAGTTAAGTTAAGTTAAGAGAGAGTTAAGTTAAGCTGCTGCCTCTATTTCTCCATTTTTGCTCCCTTCCTTGCCCATGTCTATCATATTTTATAACTATAATATATGTTGCTTTTAGTTTCTAGAAATATTCCAGTTAGTTTTTTGTTCGTTTTTCTTTTCCCAAAATGATTATAAATGAATTGCTTTTATATATAGTATATACTGTACAGTATATACTGTATATATGTATGTATATATATTATATATGTGTGTGTATGTATGTGTGTGTGTGTGTGTATATATATATATATATATATATATATATATATAATGATATTTTTCCAATAGAATATAGATTTTTGGATAAATGAGTCAATGTAAACATTTACTAAAGATATAAAGTGTCAAGCTCTTGTGATATCATGATAATGGCAAGGCATTCCCTAGCCAATGGGCAATCCATCATTATACCTTTTCCAGTGATAATAGTAGTATTGTCTTGATTCATGTTCCTATAATGAGGGGTGCACAGGGAGTGAAAGAAGAGAAATAAATAAGCATAGAAAGTAGATGCTATAACCAGGTGATTGGGGCTTGCCAAATGTAGTAAGTTCTCAGGCTAGGGATAAGTAGAAAACCAAATACCCTTCTTTAGAACTTGGTCAGAATTGTCTTGTTTTTTAAATCCATAGCTCCTAATGTAATGCCTATAATAATAAAGGCATTTAAAGAAATTCTTGTTGAACTGAATTATTTATTCCCTGCCAAGTGCCTATAGCCTGCCAGATTTGAGCTGCATGCAGCCTAGTACTCTGCATGATATGCCTGTGATACACTCTTCTATCCTCGTGTTGCTCTCAGTAGCCATCACTGTGCTATCGGCATGATAGTTAGCTTAGGGAAATGTTTTAAGTCAGGAGGTAGCAATCTAGAAGAGCATAGTTTCACTAGCAGGAGGTTTAAATAAACATTTGACTTTTCATTCTTGCACACATTCAACAGGTATTTCACACATTCAAAAGGTATGCCTTTTTAAAAGGCATAGACTATTGCTGGATTTTTCCTTAAAATACTATTGTGTAAAAGCTGGCAAAATTGCAAGATTGAGTACACAGAAAGGTAAAATCAACAGCTTTTCTATATTTGTGCCAGAACCCATGAAATGAACCATGCTCGTGGTACAATCACATGCTTTTGAAAAAACGCAAAACTGATCAAGTGCCAATAACCTCAGCATGGGAATTATGTAGACAAACTAAATAAAAATCAAACATTTCCCCTGGTAAAGTGTGAATTAGGGTGAAATAGGTTTTGTACAAGTTGAACATCTTTCAAGTGCCTCCTGCCAACCTCATCTCTGTACTAGGCCTTGTAGAGAATCCAAATGTATATTGATACCCTCCACAAGACTTCTTGAATTTGAGATGCACTTGCTGGCTTCAAAATTATAATATTGAGTTGAGAATTACTTGAAGGAATGTTAATGGGTGTCTTTTACTTGTCTTTTTGAATTGCCATATTTTTTCCAGAAATACTGGACCCAGAATTTTCAGGAAGCTCTAAATGTATCAAGTATGAAGTCCCATTCTAATCTGACATAATTTGTCACCTGCATACCAAGTAGATTCCCTGTGTGTTCTAGGGGAGTCTACCCTAGACTGAAAATTGTTTGTGCAGTTGAGACTGAGGTAAATAAAGCAGATCATCTTGCATTCATGATCAAATAATTGCCAAGGGAAAAATAATTCCACTTTTGTTATTTCTTTGTTCCTCTCCATCAGGAGGAATTTTGTCCTTTTTTCATCAAAAGGGACTTACCCCTTCACATATTACTTGCTTTTATACAGAAATTTGTGTTTTCCTTCATTTGTCTTACTATTATAAAAATGAAAATTGTAAGGAATATAAATTCTTTGGGTTCCACATGTATGGCCATTTTTCTTGTAATAAATCTAGTTTCACATAAGAAGTTAATGATTGCCTATTGATGATCAGGACAAGTTAATTAAATATGTGATTATTCACATACATAATATACTTAGAGATTTAAAGAAACTTAATGGATAATGAAGTGCAAACTTTAAATAACTATTCCTAAATTAAAATAACTCCTTTGTTCACTGATGCTCATGAAGATGTAGGGTTTTCATTTATAAACTCAGGGAACCTCATTTAATGAGCCCTTTTAATCCAATAAATGAGAAAATTGATCCTTAGAAAGCTTTAGTGATCTACTCCAAATCACAGCCAGAAAATAAATCCAAATTTTCAAACCCCAAAGCTAATATTCTCATCATCATGTCATACTTTGCCTTCTGGGAGTCAAATGCAGAAGGACATTGGCACATGGAGAAAATTTCAGACTCAGCAAAAATACTAGCTTCATCTCATTATCATTTCTATGCCAGAATTCTAAAACCATAGCTGGCAATTTTTCATCTTTATAGATCCTTAAATGAGTTGAGATAATTTTTGTTAATACAAAAGGAAGCCATTAAAAAAACAAAACCCTTTCCCCCACACACATAGCCTTTTACAAATTAAATGCTTTTTATAAATAGAAATTATAGAATCTCTAAGCCCATTATCTGACTGAGTCCTCCAGAACAAATGATATTAGGAAAGATCTCTTTGTTGATAAGATTTGGTCAAACACCTTCCAAAACTCTTGCATCAATTTTCATGCCTGTATTTTTCATATAAGGAAGCTGAACACAGGATATAGGTTACTAGCAGCCCTTTTATGCTTCAGGCCCTTGTGTCCAGAACAGTACAATAGCTTTCTTGTTGGTCTCCTTAATTCATTTCATCTTATTCTAGTCCATCTCAACTCAAATGCCAAAATGATTTTACAAAGGAAGTACCAGTCTCATCATGTCACCTTTTCCATCAATTAGTTTGACTCTAGTACTTCCACGATAAAATAGAACATTCTTTGTTAGGATTTTAAAGCCCTTCACAGCCTGACTTTTTCTAACTTTTCCATTTTTTTAATCTCTCCTTACATTTATAGATTTAGCGCAAGAGGAAACCTTAGTTCTCAACTTGCAGATAAGCAAACTGAAGGTCAGAGAGATTAAATAATATGGACAATAAATGCCAAAACAAATAGGACATAAAAGTTACAAAACTAGTGTTCAAAACAATTAAGTAAAACCAAAACCTTTAAAGGTCATCTATTCCAACTCCCATGCTACTTCAACCTCCCTTTTCTGTCTCTATGTCTGTCTCTGTTTCTCTATTTTTCTGTCTCACTTCTTGGTCTCTGTCTCTCTGTTTCTAAGTTTCTGTCTCTCTGTTTCTGTCTATCTATAGCTCTATTTGTCTCTGTTTTTCTGTGTCTCTTTGTTTTGGTCTTGCCTCTATCTATCTCTATTTCTATCTCTATTTTTTGCTATTGCAGTATCTCTCATATATGCAATATATCCACTGCCTTCTGCCTTCTGAGAAGAACCACCTTTCTGGGCAAGCCCTTGTCATGCCCAGAATATTGCAATAGTCTTCCTATTGGTCTCCCTGTCTCAAATTTCACATATACTCCAGTCTATCTTCCAGTCAAATGCAACAGTGATTTTACTAAGTCATAAGTCTTCCCATGTCACATACGTACAAACACATAACTCATTTGAACATTATCAATTTCATGATAAAAGAGAATTTTCTATTGGACTTTTATAACTTTTCACAACATAAATTCTTCCTAATCTTTCAATTTTTCTATCTGTCATTTCATTTCATTCCCCCCATATAGTCTGAAGTTTCCTAGCCCTGGAATTCTTGCTATTCTTCACAAGAAATACACACTCTCATTTTTCATTGGCTGTTTCATGTTCCAGGAATACACTTTCTCCCTTTTTTTACCATGAGACAAAGGTGGGTTTCTTCCATTAAACTTCATTTTCTATAAGTCTTAATAAAGTCTAAAAGTCTTAATAAAACTACACATCTGTCAGACTGGCTAGAATGACAGGGAAATATAATGTGGAATGTTGGAGGGGATGTGGGAAAACAGGAACACTAATACATTGTTGGTGGAATTGTGAATACATCCAACCATTCTGGAGAGCAAATTGGAACTATGCTCAAAAAAATTATCAAACTTTCTTTTTGTACACCAAAATAACAGTTTGGTCATGTATACTTATTGTGTACCTAATATTATGTATTTTAATATATTTAACATCTACTGATCATCCTGCCATCTGGGGGAGGGGGTGAAGGGAAGGAGGGGAAAAATTGGAACGAGAGGTTTGGCAATTGTCAATGCTGTAAAGTTACCCATACATATAACCTGTAAATAAAAGGCTATTAAAATAAAAGAAAAGTTATCAAACTATGCATACCCTTTGATCCAGCAGTGTTACTACTGGGCTTATATCCCAAAGAGATCATAAAGAAAGGAAAGGGACCTGCATGTGCACGAATGTTTGTGGCAGCCCTCTTTGTAGTGGCCAGAAACTGGAAACTGAGTAGATGCCCATCAATTGGAGAATGGCTGAATAAATTGTGGTATATGAATATTATGGAATATTATTGTTTGGTAAGAAATGACCAAGAGGATGCTTTCAGAAAGGCCTGGAGAGACTTACACGAACTGATGCTGAGTGAAACGATCAGGGCCAGGAGATCATTATATACTCCAACAACAATACTATATGATGATCTATTCTGATGGACCTGGCCATCCTCAGAATGAGATGAACCAAATCAGTTCCAATGGAGCAGTAATGAACTGAACCAGCTATGCCCAGTGAAAGAACTCTGGGAGATGACTAAAAACCATTATATTGAATTACCAGTCCCTATATTTACGCCTGTTGGCATTTTGGATTTCCTACACAGGCTAATTGTATAATATTTCAGAGTCCGATTCTTTTTGTACAGCAAAATACTGGTTTGGTCATGTATACTTAATTTGTACTTAATTTATACTTTAATATATTTAACATCTACTGGTCATTCTGCCATCTAGGGGAGGGAGTGGGGGGAAGGAGAGGAAAAATTGGAACAAAAGGTTTGGCAATTGTCAATGCTGTAAAAATACCCATGCATATAACTTGTAAATAAAAAGCTATTTTAAAAAATAAATAAAAGTCTTAATAAAGACTTTTTCAATATATGCATTTCTCTACTGGAACAGTTACCTCTATACATTAGTAAGATAAAAATAATCACATTTGTACACATACACACACACACACACACACACACTAACATGGCAGAAGAACACAGCATAAAACTTACCTGGCTGATATCTTTTTAATCAGAACACCAGAAACACATAGCCAAAGCAGAAAATTCCCCCAAATGAATTTATTAACTTGACGTATCATGAAAGCTTATTTGAATCTAAATCATTTGCTACAAACAGTTGCATCTCTTATAAAACCTGACAATAACTGATAATTCTTTAGGGACCAGTAGAAGGCATCATTCTTGATGAGGACAAAAATAACAAAATCAAAACAAACAAATAAACTATTAGATCAGGAGTCTGAGTACAAGCTGTGTTACTTACTATTTGGGCAAGGTATTATTTTCAGGAGTCTAAAAGGAATCCTTATCTACAGAAGGGATGAATTGTACTAGATACTCTTAAGAGTCCCTTTTAACTCCAGACTAAAATCATAGATTCATACCTCTTTACACCATGCTTACTTGCCTTGAATGGCTGTACAAAGAACTGCTCAGCAATGAACAGCTTTTCTGACTTCCAAAATTATGGTTCTCATTGAAGTATTTGCTATTTTTCTTTCTGTTCATAGCACTGATGTATTATTACCCTTTAAACAAAAATGAAACATGAAATCCTTCTATCTAATAGCTAAGTCATAACAAGAGTAGTTATAGGAAGCAGTCTCACAGGACAAGAAATTATGCATGTGGAAGGGATAGAGAAAAGAGGGCAAGAAGGAAAAAAGAGAAAGAGGAAACAAAGTGAGAGAGAGAAAGAGAGAGACAAACAGAGACAGATGGAGACAAAGACAGAGGCAGAGAAACAGAAATACACAAAAAGAAAAAAAAATAGATCAACAGAAAGGGTAGGAAGAGTGTGATCATTAATGGATGAATGGATGACCTTTATTAATGAAGATATTATTGAAAGTTTACAATACAATCATCATTAAATTCAAAATCCTGAAGACTTTCTCTCTTAAGTTATGATCTGATCAGGTCACCCTGAAATAAAGATTGTCATGGAAGTTAAAGTAACCTGTATGCAATTGGGACATCATAATGTTCCACTTTTCATGATGACATCCCTCTACTATAATCCTAAGTTTTCATTAAGTTCTGACTCAGGCTCTGTAGAACTCGGCTGCAAATTAAACTAACAAAATTTAAAGACTTTAAAAATTTTATCTTTGTAAATCTGGATGTTCTATAGCTCATCTTCCAAATTTAGTGATCCCATGTAGAAAATTTGTATATATGGATTGTTATGTGGGGGAAGGAAGAAGCACTGTCAAAACCCCAATTTGTAAAAACCCTCTTTTGTTTCATATACACATGACCACTGAAGATTTATAATTACTTTGGTTCTGCTTGAGTGTAGTATCCAAATTCTATTGATGTATTTCTGGCTGTCTCTTGCTCTGGTTCATGATTTTTCTAGGAAACTTACAGATTCATCTCTGTCTCTCTTGCTGAATTATATTGCTGATTGTTCAGATCCCAGCATGAGCTTGATGTTGTGGCAGTAACAGTACTAGTGATTTTAACTTTGTTTTCCCAGTAGCCTCCACTGACATAGTAAAGACAATTTGGGAAGTTTGTAAATTGGTAGTCTCTGCTATACGTCAATGACTGAAGTGATAATCATTTTTGATATGTATCTTGGATTGGAAGCATTCTATCCTAAGCAAAATCTTCTGTCACAGCTGCTGTCCTCTAGAGCAGAAAACACTTCATTTTGGATGTATTCATGCAGAGTCCTTTCCATGATAGATGAGTTCCATTTGGTGAATAGTCATGCCTCTATTTAAGAATTTAGAATTCTCCCCTCCCGATGCAACTCATAATAGGAAACATAGAATCTCTGGGTTGTTCACTGTGAATCCAGCTATGTTATCCAACAGAAAACCAAGAAAAGAATCATTAATAGAGAGAATACCTTAGTCTTCTCATATTACCAAACTTCCCAACTGAGCCATTCCTAATTTTCTAATAATCTAATTTAATGAAATCAACCACTAGATTTCTGTCACCTCATCTCTTGTTATATACCTTCCAAGCATTTTTCATGCATGGTACTATTTTTGTTTTTACATAGTTACATATGGGGCACTGGAACTCTCTATGCCCACTGACTATCTATCTGTATATCTGACTAGGAGATTGCTGATATATTCTAGAATGAATCCACATATATTTGCTCCTCTATGACCCTGAATAACTCAGAACCACTAATGTGAATATTTTTCATGGACACATCTAACCATTGGCCCATGGTAACAATAAGGTGACTTGACATAAAATGAACTTCACATGAACATGCATATTTGCTTAAAAGGATCATCCTTTTGCTGATTTGGATTTTTGAATTATTTTCAGGAAAATCATCAGAATGAATTTCATTAGGAAGAGTCCAGAATGATCCCTCAAATATTGTCTTAAATAGAATCAAGTACACAGATTTCATCTGTACTATGAGTTGGTCAAGTATTACTTCCAAAAGGGCTTATAGTTTTGAAATATCCTAGTTGGGGCTTGGAGTTAGAAATACAAAGCCTTTAGTAAATAAGAATGAGAATTAGTGAAATCTAGTATAATGGAATCTATAAATAGTGGAAATACCATTCAAGATAAAGGTAGAGGAAGCTTCATTTAAAACTCTGTTTTGCTACTTAGGATTTGGTTGAGCTCAAGCAAGTGACATCGTCTCACTCCTTACCTCAATTTCTTCATTTGTACAATGAAAACATGGATTTAGATGATCTCTAAAGAGCTGACTATTTTCAGTCCCATTATTATTGCATCTTTCAAATATAAAAATCTCCTAGCTAGAGAGGTCAAAGAATAGACATGGTTTAGTTAAATATGGATCTTATTGACATTTTATATAGGAACAGGCATCATTATGTGCAAAATAACAGAAAATTTGAATGCATTACAATATACCAGATTTTCAAAGCACATATTTAGCTGCATAAAGTCTGTTTTTACTCCTAGAATAATACAAACTCTACTAAGAAGATTAGGACAATTCCAATTCCCCAGACCAATAGAAGGAATTTTTGGAAGTAGCATTAAGCCCTCTCTACCTATGAAATCTAGATTTATAGTCTATCACCCTGAAAGAGTCAGAATCCCACTGCCTTAGAAGGCAATGGACAAATTCACTTTTATCTCTGAAATACATTACCAAGGAGAAAGTGTGGGGGAAAAATTACAGGATAAAATCTCTTCTCTTGAAGTCCCATCTTTCCAAATACTACTTAGGTTGCTCTCTATTCTGTTTTCTTGACTGTTAATCTTGAGTAAAAGAGCACATAACATTATACTAAAAAGCAATGCTAAAAAGACACCATTGTTGGGGCAGCTAGACTGCACAGTGCATAGAGCGAGCACCAGCCCTGAAGACAGGAGTACCGGAGGTCAAATCCAGCCTCAGACATTTAATACTTACTAGCTGTGTGACTCTGAGCAAGTCACTTAACCCTAATTGCCTCATAAAAAAGAAAGAAAGAAAGAAAAAAGAAAGAAAGAAAGAAAGAAAGAAAGAAAGAAAGAAAGAAAGAAAGAAAGAAAGAAAGAAAGAAAGAAAGAAAAAAGAAAAAAAGAAAGAAAGAAAAGAAAATATACCATTGCCACTGGTAAGGATACATGTTACCTATCTCTTGACAGAAAAATGATGGCTTCAAGGTGTTTAGACATAGACAATTTGTTACCAGAGTTTTGTTTTTTGGTTTTTGGTTTTTTGGTTTTAGTTTTCTTTTTTTTTAAGTTGGAATGGGAGAGAAGTCCCCTGCATTTTTAATTTAAAAAATGAATTTGTACTATTGTGCAAATTGTTTCTTGATCCTCTTCTGATATACCATTGAATTTGTTAATTCAATGAATTTAAAGAAAACATGTTCTTTCTGGGAAGCAAAATAGAATAGGGGAAAACCAGCTAGATTTGGAAGAAGAACCTAGGTTTACTATTTATGTAAACTAGGACAGTTTAATCCAATTCAACAAAGTTATTTAAATACAAAGATAAAAATAAAATACTTCTTGACTTCAGTGAGCTTACATTTTATTTATTGGAGATAAGCAAAGATACAGTATTACAAAGATTATCTAAAATGATACAAAGTAATTTTAAGGACAGCAGTTATCATCTGGGAGATCAGGTGGCTGCAAGGCTGTATCTTGAAGGTAGGGGTTTCAATAGGAAAGACTCTTCCCTATGTCTTCCTTTATCTCTTCATCTTCATTTATATGCTCCCTTGTAGAGAATGTGAAGATGCTCAATAGGATTTAGGTTTTTAAGGCTATTTAAGGCAACTTTAAACACCATTTTAGGCCATAATTGCATATTCCTCTTCATCGTAGTGGTAACTCATTTTTTTCATACTGTAAAATATCAGTGTTGAACTACATGACTTTTTGCTATGAAATATAAAATATATTTACAGAGGAAAGAGGGTCTATCTACAAAATCTCTGTCTGTACCAATAATTCCGATTCCAAAAAAAAAATAAGTAAGAGAAAAATAGAAATGGAAGTCAATAATGCACCTGTCTTTAAACTCTGGCTGGTACACTGCAGCAGTTCAAATTTGAGCTCTAATTAGCTCCTCAGTTTGCTGGAGGCAAGAAATGTTACTTTTCATTCCCAATTGCCAAATTCTCTTTCTAGCAACTATTGTATACCTTCCTACTTCCTATCCTAAAGTGGGGCATCTATTGCAATACTATCTTGCTCTCCCCCTAGAAGAGACTGCTTTGCACTGGTGAGCAAAGTCATTCATTTACACAGAGGCACACACAAACAGAGAAGTTCTAACATTGTAGATGACTTCAACATCCTTTGGGAAGCTCTGCAGAAGAAAAATATGATTTGGGTTGATATCTCCCCTTGCCAGACTTTGCTAATTTAGGGTTTTCTAGTGTATGAGCTAAGTTACTTAAAGACATTCTTTTCTATCCCAATATAAGTTCATGTTTATTTTCCCCTGGAACCCACTGCAAAGTCAGCCACAGGGAAGATAGAATTATCTTGTCAAAAACGTTACATTAAATGCCTCTAGGGAAGCATGCAGGTGCAAAACATGTTGTTTTTCAATGCAAATTCTGGGATTCTAATCCGAATACCACCTTATTTTACATCCACTATAGAGAACTAAAAATAAAGTCTACTGCATTTGAGAATTCAGTAAGAATTGTAAAAAGAAATTCAACTTGAGAAGACAAGGCAGCAAAATTTTTACTAGAAATGCCTTTTTTTTTCCCTCTGAGCTCTAATTTATATTCTCACCAACCCCAGACCTCATTTATTGTCTATAAAAACATGTTTTCTAAAAGCACAAGATAAAAGACAACTAATTTTGCTTAATAGTAAAACAATCAAAAAATGTTCTCTTATGGATGATTAGTTAAAGAGAATCAGGTTATTTGGTGGAGAAATTGGTGGGATTTTTTATAGGGTGGAGTTTTTCAAAGTCAATATCATGTTTCCCAGGCCTATTGAAGCATTTCTTCCCTCTAGTATTATCAAATAAATGTGGTTATGTAACTTCTGCCAGTCTGTTTATAAAACAACAATATTAACAACTGAAAGAAGGCACTTTGCATTTTCCTCCGACTGAGATGTCTGGATGCTAAATATTAATTCTATGCAAAAATCACTTAAGTAATTGTCAAGATCCATGATTTTAAAATGTGCATTATCTTATCTTCTTTAGATGCTTTTTTAAAAATGAAATTGTATTTTTTAATTAATAGAAAATATTTTCTTTCCTGCCTATCCCTCACTTTATTGTGAGAAGAAAAAGAAAACAAGTTTTTGTAATAAATATGTATTTTTAAAACAAAATAAATTTGACCATTTTGTCCAAAAAGTCTCTCATTTGGTGCCTGAATCTATCATCTCTGGCAAAAGGTGAAGAGCATGCTTCATTCTCTGGAATCATGATTGGTTACTTTATTGATTAAAATTTTATTTGTTTTCAAAGTCATTTGGTTTTACAGTAATGTTGCTAATTTATACATTGTCCTTCTGGTTTCTAGTCATGTTATTATTCAGTAGTTTATATGTCCTCAAAATTCTTAGTTTTAGAAGAAGGTGAAGGAAGGAAGGAAGAAATGAAGGAAATCATGCTGCACAAGAAAAATCAGATTAAGAAGGAGGAAAAATAAGAAAGAAAACAAAAAGCAAGCAAACGACAGAAATGGTGAAAATACTATGTTGTTTTTCATACTCAGTCTCCACAGTCCTCTTTCTGGATGCAGATGCCTCTTTCCATTCAAAATCGATTGGAATTGACCTAAATCATCTCATTCTTTAAAAGTCTTGTTAATCAGAATTGATAATTGCATAATCTTGCTCTTGCTGTGTACAATGTTCAATAAAAAGTTCTAATCACTTCACTTAGCATCAGTTCATTTAATTCTCTCTAGGACTTTCTGAAATCATCCTGCATATTATTTGTTATAAAAAATAATATTCCATAACATTCATGTACCATAACATTCAGCCATTCCTGAAATGATGAGTATGCATTCAGTTTCCAGTTCTTTGTCACTACAAAAAGGGCTTCTACAAATATTTTTGAACAATTTCCTTTTTTATGATCTCTTTGGGACACAGGTCCAGTAGAGACACTGCTGAATTGAAGATTATGCAGTTTGAAACCCCTTTAGGCATAGTTCCATATTGCTCTCCAGAATGGTTGGGTAAGTTCACAATTCTACCAAAAATGCATTAGTGTTACAGTTTTCCCACATCCCCTCCAAAATTTATTATTATGTTTTCTCTTAGCCAATCTGAGAGATGGGTGATGGTACCTCAGAGTTGTCTTAAGTGGCATTTCTCTGAGAGTGATTTAGAGCATTTTTCATATGACTACAAGTGGTTTTAATTTTTTTCTTCTTAAAATTGTCTGTTCATATCCTTTCACCATTTATTTATCCATTGGAGAATGGCTTGTATTCTTATGAATCTGAGTCAGTTCTCTTTGTATTTGAGAAATAAATCCTTTGTCATAACTCTTGGATAAAAAGCACCCTCCACCCCATTTTCTGCTTCCCTTCTAATCTTATCTTCATTGGTTTTGTTTGTATGAAAACTGTTTAATTTAATATAATCAACATTATCCATTTTGCATTTCATAATTTACTGTAGTTCCTTTTCAGCCATAAATTCCTTCCTTCTTCACAGATTTGAGTACCCTCTAAGTTAATAGAAAGAAGATTTAGGGGAGAAAATAATGAATTCTATTTAGGTTCTATGAGTTAAGATGTATAGGAGATTCATGCTTGAAGGTCAACAGAGAGACTGGCACAGAGAAAGGTATATTTGAGAAATATCAGGATATAGACTCTATTTGAATCCATGATAACTGATGATATCACCAAGCAAAGCAGTATAGAAGAAGAAGATCACCCAGGACAAAATCCTAAAGGACATTTATCATTATAAGGCATGATTTACAGAAATATTCAAGAAAGCAGTAAGAGAAAGAGTGCTCAGATAATTAAGATGAAAACTAGTAGTGAGTGCTGTCTTGAAATCCTAGAGAGCAATATGTATGAAGAAAGGGAGAGCGATCAACAATGTTAAAGGCTACAGTGAAATCAAGGAAAATGAGGCCTGAGAAAAATCCTTTAGATTTGACAACTAAGAGATCATAAGTAACTTTGGAGGGGCAAACAACATAGAAGTGGAGATAGAAAAAGAATGTGGGAGGGGAATGACAAAGGAACAAAGCATCCAATGTGTAGGGAGAATAGACTAAAGAGTATTTTGGGAAGGATGTGAGCAATGTAGCTGAAATTTCTGATGATGCATTAGGTATAGGTAAGGAATCAGTCACCAACTAAGTGAGCCTTATTTAGGAAGGAATATATAACATATTTAGAAAGAGATATATAACTATATAACATTCACATAGCATTCTAAAGTTTGCAAAATTATATGGTAAGTTATATGATCCCACAACAATTTTCTGAGTGGGATATTCTTATTTTCCTGATTTTAAAGAAGAGAGTACTAAGGATAAAATCGAGACTCTGACTGCAAATCTAGCAGAGAAGATGCCCGCAAATCCCAGAAGACTCTTTAACTTTCTGCAAAGATTTAAGTGTGAATTCCATATTATTTTCAGAACATGGATTAGTTTAATATAATACATTAAAATATATTATTATATTAACATTGTTATTAATAATCATTAATAATATATATTAATTAACATAAAATATTGGTATATTGTTGGGTTAATATGTTAGGTTATTAACATTAGGTGAATAACAAAGTGTATACATCAATTTAAAAAGTCAAAAGGAATATGTCTTCACTAGTTCTATTTACAAAACTAAAAAAGAAATTGTTAGGTATAATTATATTGCATATTTTAGTCCTTTATGGGATATTCCAAAGCAAAAAATATAAGGTATTTATAAATATGTACTATGGCACTCTGTATTGTAATAGGTACTATGTCTTAAGGTTTCTCACTTTTTTTACCAACAGGCTACTGTCTCACTAGACACATCATTTTCTCCTACCCTCATTTTATTCTAATCCCATCTAATGCTGGAAATTTCTTTGCCTTGATCATCAATAATAGATTCTATCATCAACCTATTGTTTCTCCACCTATGATAGTAAAGAAACCAGATTTCCCGAAGGCCACTATTAAAACCATGGACCTTCATCTGTTGAGCTGAGCTACCATGATCTAGACTTAATTTCTCCTAGGAGGAATAATGAGAAGTCAGAATAATTGAATATGGCAAGTTGTTAAGGAAATTTCTCATAGGAGCAAACCATTTCCTTCTGGCTATGGTCTGAAGGAATATGGTGCAATGTACATAGTTGGAGTCATATAAAATGAGTTCAAATTCTAACTTTGCTCCTTACTGCTCAGGTTATGTTCAGTAAATTTCCTGAAATTCCAGTACCTTCAGCTATAAAATAAGAGAGTTTGACTAGATGTTTTAGAACATTTTTACCTTTAAATTTGTGTTTCCCAAGGTTGTAATGTCTTCCCTGTTATGTAATTGATCATCTCTACTCCTCTGGGTATAACCATGGTTACTCCAAAATGTTTCTTATGCTTTCTCAAGTGTGAGTTAAAATTTAACCACTTAAAACTTATTGCTTTCAAACATTTTATTTCTTCAATCAATAAATACGTATTTTGTCTTTCTACTGCCTCCATGCTTCTCTCTCCCTTCTCTCTACCACAGGATAGTTTCAGAAAAAACTGAAAAGATTTTTATGAACAGAGAGAAGTGAGCAGAAGAAACATAATAACTGATATGGCTGTAAAGACAAACATATTTCAAAGACTTAATAACTCTAAACAATATAATGACCAATCATAATTCCAGGGGAACAATTTCCCTCTCAACAGAAAGACATCAGACTCAAAATGCTAAATGAGATATAAATTCTTTGGATAGGGATAACATAAGCATTGATTTTGTGAGTATTTGGGCACTGATTTGACTCTTGGGAAAATCCAAGTCCCAGACCAGGTACAGTGGACTCGAAGAATGCCTTGCATGATGTCTTAAACAGAGTATTTAATAAATGTTTCTTGAATATCTGGTTGAAAGAAAAAGTATTGAATACTGTCCTTGATGATTTTATGATCTGGCACAGCATATATATATATATATATATATATATATATATATATATATATATATACAATCTGACACAGAAATTATTTTCAAAATATATGATAGAACCTAGAAATGTCACAGAAATCCAGTCATATAGTGTGTCAGTTAGCAAACATTTATTAAGTGCTTATTATGTGCCGGGCAGTTGCTAAACATTAATGACACAGAGACAAAAACAGTTACTGACCTCAAGTAGGTCATATAACATCTAGAGATAAACAGATACTTGGAAAGATAAATAGATATAGTTTGTCTTTACATATATACAAGATACATACATATCCATTTCTTAAATGTGAGGATAAAGACAGAGAAACAGACAAATACAAAGAGAGAGAGAGAGAGAGAGAGAGAGAGAGAGAAAATAGTAAGATTAGGGAGTGTGAGAAGAAAGGAGAAGGAGAAGGAAAAGGAGAGAAAGAGAGACACAAAGACACAAAGAAAGTGTCAATATAATGTAACACTGAAGGAGAAAACTCCCAGGCTAGGGGAGAATAGGAAAGACCACTGCAGAATGCAATCCAGAGATGATGAGGCAGTGAGCATAGACATAGGGCTAAGTTAGTAAAAAGGTAGATGGACAGGGAATTGAATTTCATATATGAGAAAGAATAAGTTTGCCAAGCATAGCTGAATCACAGAGTACATGAAGGGAGTACAAGGAATTAGGTGCTAGGTAGTTAAAAAGGTTTTCCAGAAATCTGAATCTCAGTAGACTTTGAAGTTGATTGAACAAAAGGAGGAAACTGAGCTAATGAAGAAATGCATCCACTAACATTGATTTATCCTAGCAACCATGAAGGCAATGAGGAGGAAAAAGAAATGGAAAAACAAACAAGTTTTACACAGTGTGGTGAAAGGGGCATCAACTCTCTGCTGGCATCTTGGAAGAACACTTTTAGGGAGTAAGGATCGTAAGTTCTCTGAGAGGCCAGAATTAAATGGCCAGGTTGGGTTATCTAATTCATTAGTCAATAAATTGTTTCATATCATGTTACTGGTTTACTCATAGCCATCATGACATAATCAAACTTCATAAAAATCTGGTTTAGCTAAATCTCAATTCCCAGAGGTAAAAATTCCCAGAATTTTCTGGTGAGATTCAAAAAAGACACTAATATCACTCTTACATATCTCTATAGAACAAATGTTATAGAATATCAAAATCAAACATTATGTCAAAGTTTATAAAATATATCTATAATAAAGAGGAAGAAAGAAAATCATATTGTTCTTTCTGCCTTTGAAACCTTATTCTATGAATAAGAATGAAGAGAACCTTCCCACTCATGTTTGTTTCATATACATTTATAAAGTTTTATTGCCCAAATATGGGAACAAAATGAACCACAAAGTCTTGGTCATTTTTCTCATGTTCACATGACACAATTAATCAAGAGTCCCTAATCTTGAACCATCTAATTCTACATCATGCATTTCAGAGATTTAGAAGCTTTTAACAAAAAATGTAATTACCTAGATAAACAACACAACTTCTACCATTTTTAAAATCGGATAATTTTGCATGTACATCTGGTGTATATATAACTCAAATTCAATGGAAAATTGTTGCATAATTAATAATTTTTGAGTTTTGTTATGTGAGTTTGGAGATTTTGGTTTGGTTGAGTTCTGTTTTGTGTTTTCGATCTACAGCTTTAATGTACTAGACAGAAAGCTCCTTGAAGAGGTGATCTGTTCTTTATTTGTATTTGTCTTCTGTTTAGTACCTATTGTATATTGTCCAGTAAATGCATTCAGTTGGTGATTGATGAATTTTAATTGATTTTCCCATTTCTTAAAGCTTGTATTTTAGGGATAAGTATACTGAAGATATCCTATTATCATAAAAGAGTATATATTTTTATTTCCTTGAATCAGATATTCTTTTTTTTTATTTCTATCCTTATTATGCTGAATGGTGCCAGACATAGAAAAATTAATTAATGCTACCTAAATTAATTTGAACTAAAATTCAAGTGAAACTTGCTTAATTTATTAATATTAGGATAGAAATGACAAAAAAGAGACAAAATTGTTTGCCCTTTACTTCTGTGATCAAGTGTAAGAAATGACTGCAAATTTTAGGTTCACACAATCGTTCAGAAACTAGTTGTATAAATGGAAAGAAAAAAATGAATGGTTATTATTTAACAATTGTAAAAAGAGAGAGAGGGAGGGAGAGAAATCCAAGGAAAGAGAAACAACACAAAAATAAGTATTCTCATTCATTTAAAGAAACAATATAATTTTAACAATCTTACTCTTTAACAACATCTGTCTCATTTAGCTTGAAAGTAGTTTAATTTTTTTAGTTAGTAAAAAGTAGGTCATCTGTCAGTTCTTCTAAAACTACATTTATAACAAAATACAGAAGCAGATTCCCTCTTTCCCACCAGTGAAATAAAATATAAGACAAACCATGCATACAAAGCCCAGAAGTTACTCTCTTAAGAGCTTAAGACATTAGAAAAACAGATTGTTTTTCCCAATGGTATGTTTAAACAAGTAAGATACTTGCAAAATGTTACAGAACTTCACTTATATGTGTGTTTGTGATGCCAGATATAAGCTTTTGAAATGCCTTGTAGATTACTGTTCATTATCAAGAAGGCACTTGCTAGGAAGGTAACACTTTATTTCCTGTCTCAGTACCAGATGCTTTAAGTTTCTCTTGGGGAATCTAATTGTGGGACAGAAAAAGTCACAGCAGGTAGAATTCCATAAAACTTTTAACATCTTGGTGAGAAGAAAAGAAAAAAAAAATTACTTTCCAAGAAAGTATCTTCCAATGCAATAGAGTTTCTATTTACATGTCAATTAGTGTGACTTGTTTGATGGGGAAAATTGACTTCCTCAAACAACATGTTAATCAAATTGCGAATTATTGGTCTGAGCTGAGTAATGTCTACAGTAGTTTATCTGTTTTGTCAGTCTAAATAGTTTCATTGGATATAATTTTTTTTTTTTTTTTGGTTTTTTGTTAAGGCAATTAGAGTTAAGTAAATTGACTAAGGTCACATAGCAAGGAAGTGTTAAGTTCTGAGGCCAAATTTGAACTCAGGTCCTCCTGACTTCAGGGCTGGTGCTCTATGAACTGCACCATCTAACTGCCCCATGAATATAATATTTTCTAATCTGATTAATAATTTGACAAACTATGTATTTTCAGATTGCTGAATCAAGATAGGTGTAACTTGATGGAGAGTCGTGTTTAGAGAAGAAAAAAAATCTATAACCCAGTTTGCTGGAAATTGATACACAGTATTACTCGGAGAATGCTATCTTAAATATCCTAGAGAGGCATTGTAATGTCATGGAAAGAGCAGTAGGTTTAGAATTCAAAGACATAGGATCATGTCTTGGCATTGACATTTATGTGATCACAGACCATAAGCAAGCCATCTATCATCTCTCAGGTTCAGGGTAAATCAGTTAACTAATTTATGTATAATATAACAATCAAATGAAACAAGAAATGTAATGTGTCATATTACACCTTGCTATACTGATTTTTTTCAAATGCTATTTTGATTAAACTCATTTTTCTTTAGAATTATAAACTAATAATAGAAAATCTATATATACTATAGATAATCCATAAGGGAGGGGTGAGTAGTGAGCAAGAAAACTATTATATATGAATGAAATATTACTACAAAATAATAAATCATTAATTGTAAAATTCTTAGAATCTACTCTTTGTATTAACTAAAACAGTGAAATAAATATAACTAGCAGAATATAAATAATAACTTTACTAATTAATGAAAAGAATGCTTTAAAAAAAAACCTTATTTCTGAGAAACTGAAAGAGTCTTGTTCATGAAAAACAGATGATGAAATAAATGTCCTCCATAAAAAAGAGAGGAATTACTGAAGCAAAATGTTGTGTACATTGTGAGATAGGGTCACTATAGCCTTTGTATTTCCTTAATTATTTTTCTTTGTGAATAAAAGGAGGATTCAAATCTAGGCAGGGGATGTTGAAATATATTAATACATTATTATAATGTGAAAGACAAAAAGCATTGATAAAATATTTTAAAATGGTATCTGGAGTTTACTGACTCAACCATTCTATAAAAATCTCTATTGGCCACCTAAGTCAATTACCACAGATGGAGAGTATCCTGGCAACAAAGCATTAGCAAGGCTATTGTCCTGCCAAAGGATGACATTTTAAAGTAATTACTTTTTATTATTATTACTGAGCTGAGTGGGCAGCTAAAGTTTAAATGTAAGTCCTTGGAAAAAAATGGAAGCTTAGGAAAAAAAAAAGAAAAGAAATCCCATTGGTTTTCTTTAAAACAGGTTTTCTTTCAGAGTGCTAAGGGTTTAAAAATATTCAAGAATTTGTCAGATTTCATGGGACCCATTCATTAAAAAAAAAAAAAAAAAGTAGTTCTTGAGCAAAAAAGAATTCACAGCCACAGTCCTATGGTAGTCGTTCATATGTACATGTAACTAAAGTTTGCAAAATGATCTTGTCAAATTAATACTATGAGGTAAACAGTTCAAATATTGTCCCATTTTTAAGGAGACTATTTTTAGGATTTTAAAGGAGCAGAATGTTTAGATAACTTGCCCATGTCACACTGATTAATAATAAATGTTAAAGGCAGGATTTGAATTCATGTCTTCCCAAGTCTGAGTCAAGTATGCAAACTGATTCTTGACTATGATGGGAATTCTTTACACCTCTGGGAACTGTTCAGAAAAAAAAAAATGAAATTTAGGAGAATCGGTTCAAACAAGTTCAGAGAAGAATTCAGATCTATTGCTCTGCTCAAAAAATTCAGACTATATTTGCAGCATGGAAGTGTCCTATATTACAGGAGATAAGGAAATCACAGAACCATAGAGTACATCTAGTCTAACCACTTTATTTTAGCATTGAAATAGCAAAATCACTGAAAGGTTCCACAATTAGCATAGGGTCACACAGAAAGTTGAAGTGTCTGAAGTGTTATTTAAACCTAGGTCATTCTGACCCCAGTTCTATCCACTATGCTAAGCTGCCTATAAGAGCTATTTCTATTTAACAGAGGAAGAAATAAATTATCTTCCTATCATGCAGGATCAAGGATACAGAAATATCTAAATAGCTAAAAGCTACTTTAGGAATCATTTATTTGAGAAATAAGTAACTGAGGCCTGGAGAAATTAATTGGCTTGCCAAAGATCATATAAGCTTTTAAAAGCTTTATCTCCCACTTTTAAATAGTTTAACTTAATGCATTCAGTTTAAAGAATAAGGTGGAATGTTAATTGACAGGTTGACAATGATAGTTAGTTGGAATTATACTCTATTATTTCCACAGTGTCAGGAATTTTAGACATTATTTCTGAATAGATGATATATTTGTCATTCATCAAAAGCCTATTTCAAGAAAATCAATAATCTTTGAGAGCATGGTTTAAGTGTCTTCTATATTTCTATTGTTAGATAGATTTCTCTTCTCTCAACAACACTGATTTTCATGATAGATGAAGAATGTCCCCATTAGGCTTTTAGCCATAAATATATAGCAATTATTCATTTAACAAACTTTCAGTATTCAGTGCTTCGTTAAGGGAAACAATCACTGTGAAGAATGATTCCACTTTATTTACCATGCCCAACACCAGCTACTCATCATCTTCCACTATCAGGCAGGTAAGCCCCAAAGTCTTCCAAACTCTCCAAATGATTAACTCTTATCCCAGTTCAACCCTCACAGCTGTAGTCCAAGGAAACAACACTATGGAAAAGGGAGGATCACCCTCCATGAACCTATGGAACTTACCAGCCAGTTTAACTAAAGCATCAAGGAACACTGAAAAAAGATTCCTGGACCAGACCAGTATGATCACCCCTTGAACTATTCCTATGGAAATAACCCAGCTCTCTGAATGCAAAACTTTGGAAATAACAGTCTACCCCATGAAAACTAATCATGCTTTCATCCTGGAGGTGACAAATTGCGGTGGAGAAGTGGCTTTTCTTGACACCTTAACATCTTGACATCCACAACTACTACCAATTTCACTGTGGGACAACTAATGACAAGAACCTAAGGAGTAGCATCACTCTCTAAACAACATCTATTTTCAGTCTAATTTCTACAGCCATTATCTGGGACAGTAACTCTTGTGGAGACATAATATGGTAACAGCTTCTATGGGTACCCCAATCCCTGTTTCCTCAACAGCTGTTGCTACTAAACCTTATTTTATTCTTTGATTTTTTGAGAGAATAGGGACAGAGACAGAAAGAGAAAGATAGTAAAGTACATAGTGCAGGACATATTCTTCCAGTCTTTGAAATATTTTTCAGATGATGCAATATTATTTAAGCTACATGGGTATAAGTAGATAAGCATAATATACATTATGAAAAACACTCATACTCCATATTTCTGGGGTAATTATTTTGGACACAAATAATTATCCTATACTATCATCTATATGGCATTAAAACTAGCAATATAAAACATGTATCCCATCATTGCAAAGAACTATTTCATTAAATTACCAAATATTATATGAATATAATGATGCTAAATGCATGATATGGCATGTGCCAATTTTTTCTCCATATTATATTTTATAAGGCAAATTCAAAACGTAGCACATACAAATTTTATCTTCATATTGTAAGTATATATTTAAGATAGATGTATCAGTGTAACGCATATATATATACATGTATGTATATATATATATATATATATATATATATATAGGATACTCCAAATGTTATAGTACAACTTTAAGTTTTAATAACTTAAAACTTAATAATTTAAAACGTAAAACTATTAAAAAAAATTTAATAACTTAAAAACTTAAAACTTAAAAAAAAGATACTTCAGAAACTATATAGTTATTTGTATATACTAAATGTATATATGGCTGCAAAAAATGGTAGATGATAATCATTATAAGTAGCATTGCTTGACAAAATGGTGAGCAATAGTGAAAGAATAAAAAAGGAGTACACAGGAAAAAGCATAGTATAAGATTATCCCAAGTATCCATCCCAAGAACATGTCTAGGTAAAATGCAAATGACAATAAATGGTAAATGAAATACATTTATCAGAATTTTTGTAATTTTGTGACAAATTCATGTAGAAATATGTATGCAAATATACATATATGACTTCTAGAGTGATTTCTTTAAGTACTTTTTAAAAATACCTAATATTATTAAAAAACGAAATCATGGAGATGTCATGCAGTTCAACCACTTATTTTACAGATGACAATTTTGAGACTAAAAACCATAATCTTATATCAAAGATGACATAATTAATGAGTTAAAGAGTTGGTATATAAATATGTACTGATGTGCACACCAATATACATGAAAATACTTATACACATGTAAACTTACTTTGTCCAGACATGCATTCATAGTCCCTCTCCTAATGTTAATTTAATAAAATATCACCAGAAAGATTCTTGAAACACTAAGAAGTATGATATAGTTCATATGTGTCAGATACTGGGTTTGAATCTGTTCTTCCTATCTCCTATCTTCCCTCTTTCTACTATGACTCACAATTTTTTTCTTTCATTTTATAAAAAAAAGCAATAAAAAAGAGCAAATTTGTGTTATATTTCTTCTGGTGAGTATGATTTTATGTGAATTCTGTAAGTGCATAAAAATGCATCCCTCTGATGATAATGAAGAAAATTTAAGGCCAGAACAGACAGAAAAGAACTAAAATGTAAATGTAAATGTAAAATGTAATGCCTTGAAAGAGGTTTAAGGAATTACAAATGGTTGCATTATAAATAAATGGTCAGAGGAAAATTAAGTTGTTTGCAAGTAAAAGAAGAGCTTTTTAAGGAGAAAATCATGTCTTTTGACAATCAAGAAGTGGAAATTTACCTTAAATTTGGAGCTCTTCCCTTATGATTATAAAGATGACAATTAAGCTGCAATATGAACAGAGATTTGTAGATCATTCATTCCTACATTTTTAAATTCTATGTCAGATCTCTGAATTACTGATTACTGGAATACTCTGGTGTACAAGAGAAGTTTAATTCCTATACTATCATTTACTAATATAGCTAACAATAAAAAGAGAACACTTTCTCTCATGGCAATATGCATATGCAAACTAAGTGGCTAATATTCCAATTGTCTCCTATTACCAAAGAACAATAAGCGATCCAAAGTTATCACAATACACACAAGATGCCCATGTTTAAATGCTGTGTTTGACAAATTGGTTTTAATATTCATTTTCAAGAATATGAAAGGACTGTACAATGTTTCAAAGTACTTTCAATTCTGTGAACTTAGAAATTTCCTATTCCCTCTCAGTTGATCCTTCTTTTTTATGTTTCTATACTTTTATAATGTATTTTGTTCTTTATGATATCAGATGTACAGTGTATCTATAGTTGTCATCATTGATTTAAAAAAACTTGTTATAAAATTGCTTACAGATTTGTTTGCATTCCATTTGTGTTGACCTTTGAGTTCCATCTAGAAAGATTCTTCATATTATCTTGTTAAATGTGTCATTTATTGAATGTTTTATGGATTCGCTTCCTCCACAAGCATTCATCACATTTTTTTTTTCAAAATTTAATATGAATTTTAACATCCCAATATTTTCTCTATCCAATTTTACAAATGAAGTTATGTTGTTAAAATGGTGTTGATCTTTGGTGACACCTCACTTCATTTGGTAAGAAGAAGCACTTTATTTCTGGCCAAGGAGAATTGTGAGTTCCTTCTCATTTTGACAAATATTTTTATGTCAGTCAAATCACTAAAATAAATTGATGTTCATAGCCTCTACTCACATCTTTTCTAGAAGAAAGTAAGTGCCTTGTAAGCAAAAATTGTTCCCAGGTTAAGTCAGAATGGCAAAATTCATAAGAATGTTGATATAAGAATCAGGAAAAATTGACAGTTATATTACTAAAATAAGATGAAAAGCAATGAGCTAGCTTTTTTTGTGTTTATGAAGAATTGGAAATGATAAGGATATCTATCACTTGGGGAATAACTAAAGAAACTATGGAATATAATTGTAATGAATATTACTGTTACAAGAAATGACAAACACGATATTTCAGGGAAAAAAAACTGCAAAGAATTACACGAACTGAAGCATAATGAAGTGAACCAGGAGAAAGTTGTACACAGTAACACCAATGTTGTACAATTAAGAATTGTGAATGACTTACCTATACTTATCACAATACAATACAAATGGAATAATGATGAAGCATACTATCTACCTACAAAAAAGAACTGATATTGATTGAATATAGACTAAAATATGCTGTTTTTCACTTTATTTCTTTCATTTTTTTCTTTTTTATTAACATTTTTATACAAAATGATTAATATGGAAAGGTTTTACATAACTGAACATATATAAGTTATATGTTTGTTTACCATCTTAGGGAAAGAAGAGAGGAAAAAAGAAGGGAAGACTAAAATTTAGACTTCAAAACTTTAAATAAAAAATGTTAAACTAACATATTAGATACAGAACTGTACAAAAATAAAAATGAACTAGTCTATGGCCTCTCAAAACTTTCATCCTATTTATGTACTTTCACTCTTTCATCACTATGCAATCATTATAAAAACACAGTACAGATCAATCAAGTGTGTCTTTGATGGAAATAGAAGAGAGCAAACAAACTTTCACAAATACTTTCCATTAGCAGACATCCTTACAAGTACCTAAATTGACTGAAAGGCTGAGATGACATAAATCCTATTGTGTTTATTGTATGTTGATCACAAATTTTTTTTCTCTATTTAGGGAAAATAAATTATATTTTTAAAAGCTCTCTTCTGACAAGGTGCCAATTCTTCATATGTTAGGATAATCAGAAAACATTTAATATGTGTTGACAATTCAATTAATGAAATAAGCATTCACCTCTTAGAACCCTTTATTCAAGAAAATTTTTGGTTATTTTCTGTGAGAAAATTTTCCTGATTCTAATAATTTTCTCCCTTCTGTGTAATTTTTATCTGGTTAAATGGTATGCACATACACACAAATATGCAATCAGAGAGAATTAACTATAAACAACATGAGGGTAGAAATTAGCTCATTTTTTGTATTTCCAGTAATTAAAACAGTGCTTTGCAAATAGTAAATATTTAATGAAGATTTACTGTACAAAATAAGTAAAGGTACCACTAGAAGAAAAAATCCTGAGCAGTATCCACATAAAATATATACTCTTTAGAAATTGTGAGACTTTCCAAATGATTTATTTTGCCTGTAATATTGTATCAAATACATAAATATGAAAACGAGATCAGCCTAACAATCCTTGAAGAAAACAAATGGATGAAAAATACTTCTTGTCAAGATCCTGGAACAGCCCGAGTTAGTCATTAATATGTGAATCTTAGAAAAGCCTTGCAGATGTCAAATTAACTGAACTAATAAGAAAGAAGAGCTAGTCAGATTGCATTTAGGAAATAGTATACTTTCAACCATCACAAATTACTTCCAGACAAATACACATGCAGTCACTCACCCATACATACACATAATCACACATGTGCTCTTTATCTTTTTTAATATTACTATTCTTCAAGTGACATTTGTGGTTATGAATAATGATACACAAGAAAATGAGATATTCAAAATTGTGACAATAAATAGAGAAGCATGTGGTAGGCATGATAGATTGAAACTCAGTGCCAGTGAGTGTATATATGATAAATATAACAAAATATATCATTTAGGCAAAGAATGGCTAGAAAAGAAACTGGGTAGGTCATATACCCAGACCAAGCAACAATACAGGGAACAAAACAATTGCCTAGAGTCCTTAGAATGCTAAAAGACTTAGGGGTTTTCCATGCTTCCAGCACATTGGGTATAGATGCATTAGAGGACTAATGAGTGAATATAAACACCAATCAAAAAGGATAAGGAAACATGATTGATTGCCTCTCACCATTCTTGGAAACAGTTCCAATTTTATAATAGTATATCATAGAAGTACTGAATTATCAGTTTTCCTAATGTTAATTGTCATTGATTAATTTTGTTTTTAGGTCTGTGGCAATTTCTTTCAGAGTTTTGTTTACTCCCTACAGTTAATAGATCTCAATGAATTTGAGGCTCTACAAGAGCAATACTTCTTAGATTACAGTTTCCTTACCAGCAGTTTGCTATAAATCATAAAATCTGAGTTCCAATAAACAGAAAATAAAACTCTGACTTCTATTTACAATATCTGTTATTCTATTTTGAGCTCTGAGATCAATGAAAGTATTGTAAAATAAAATATTTGACTAAATTACATTTTAAAATACCAATGGAACCTCTAACCTCACAATATCACAGAACTTGTTGTTTGTCCTTCATTCTCAAAGAGGACCGTGACATCAGGGAGGTGGTGCCATGTCATGCAAGTGAATAGGATTTAAGTGACTGAGGATTGTGCAAGATCATCCATCTCACTTTCACCTCCAGAGCCATCTGGGTCCATTGGCCAAATATAGATCAGGATGACTGGAGATAGTCTTAGATGAAATGAGACACCTTGAAATTTTTAAACAAAAGTCTTCAACAAATCTCAGATTACTTCTTTCTGTTTGGCTTCCTAATTGACATAGTAGTTGGTTAATGCAGTTCAAGAAAAGAAAAAGTATAAAATTACAGTTGAATTGTACTCCATATTCATATGTTCCTACCTAGACATTTATTGAAAATACAGAATAAGATAAAAAGGACCTTGAATGAATAATGTCCTTTCCCTTTAGTATAGTCAACTGCTCAGAGATATGGAATTAAGAGCATTCTCAGAACTAGTATTCAATCTGACCCCCAGTTTATGGAGGAAATGGAGACCTAAAAGTGAAGTTATTTGTATAAGGCCAAAAAGATTTTAAGTATGTAGGGATGGGGTTTAATAAGATCAGAAGTTTTATCCCAGTTTACTAGAAGGGTATCCCAATACTTTTCCATCCTAAATTAGAGAAGAAATGAGAATTGATTTCCAGAAAGTTTGTCCATATCCCTAATTTTTCCCATTACCATCTCTTATTTCCTTCCATGGGCTATTTTAATTGATGGTTTGAACAAATTCAAACTACACCATTAGCACTTTCTTCTTCCATGAGTTCTTCAAACTTCCAATTTACTACTGAATGAAGTATTATAATTAAATATTATTATATGCTGTATCTGCATTAAGTATTACAATATGTTCTTTGGAGCAAGGTGTTCAAAATTTTACAAGCCTGATATGAGTTTTGCTCAGATTCTTAAATATTGTGAATGTGAACTTCCATACAATGAAGTTTTCTCCCCCTCTCCTAAACAGAAGCATATTTTCTTTCTTGTGTTCTGTTCTTTTAGTGGATCAACATTGGGATTTAGTCATCCTTAAATATATTTGAATTTTACCTTATGAGAATTTGTAGAATAAATATTTAAGTGTTTTTAAACCATTTTGATTAAGTTGATTTTTTTTTTAGTTTTCTCAAAGTCTTGCCTATGTAAACTCATCCACCTATTATATTCCATATTGTTCCAAAGAGAAAGGAGAATATATCCACCTAGTAGAAACTATCAGGAGAAGTAAAATGCCCCAGAAAATAGGATGTCAACATTTTTATAACAATTGAAAATACAACTCTTAGATGAAATGAGTATGGAAAAATGTCTGGTTATTCACAGGAAATTAAAATTTTGGAAACACTTAAATTTTTGTAGGGAGGTGGGATTTTCCACATAATCTTCCAGTTAAGAAAAATGATTCCAATACTACTTGTTTCTACAAACTTAATTATTTTTTTAATTCCATGGATGCATAATCTGAGAGGTTGGGTTTTAAATTCAATGCCCAATAAAGTTTGAAAAAAATCAATAGACAGTTGATAATGATAAACCAGCCATTGTGACAAAAAGCAATTGGAGAAAATGATTAATTTTTCTCTGTCTAATCCTACAGTGATTCTTGGTGAGCAAGATATCCCTCAGAAACAAAGTTCTGGACCATTAGACCTAAATTATCTCACCTCTAAAGCATCCAAATGGTTTAGTAAAAAAGGTTATTCAGTTCAAATATACATTTTCCTCTAATTCCTTTGCAATGAAAACATTCAAGTGCTACTCTACTTAAATATCTCTAATTAAAAGAAAATGGAAGTCAGATTCTAACTTGGAGAGAACAAAATCTATGAACATACGTAAAAACATGCCCTTACATCATATTTAGGGACTGGGATCTAATACTCACATGTCAAATAAATATAACTCTTGTGGAATAAATATATTTCATATCAGGAAAGTGTCATATTTATACATTTAATAAGTTGTATTTCTTCCTTGGTAGCATTCAGTTTGTCTCAATTCAATCATGATTTTTTTATACCAGTCTGCTTTATATGATGTAGTAAAAAATTGATTAGAATCATAGAATTTCACATTTGTAAATAGACTATTTTAACACATTAGCAAAAGATTACCTACAATAGAAGAATTAGATAGGCATATAGACATATACAGAGACAAGAATTATCTATAAGTGTTTGTATAATTTGATATTATCACTTCTTGAATGATCTTTAAATAAATAGCAAGAGAGCCTGTTATGTTTGTTTTATATTGACTTTGGAATATAGCTTAATACATTTTATTGACAATTATATAGAATTATACAGAAGCTTAGAGAAGAGTGTGGGTCATTTTGTACCTCCACAGGACGTGCAGAAATCCATAGAAAAGTAAAAAAAAAAAACAGTTTTTGTTTGGTCCTGTCCAAAAAATCTTTTATGACCTATGACCCATGACTTTCTGACCCATGACTTTCTTAGAATTTGGAAGTTATTATTAGAAATTTGTCTTAAAAACAAATACATACACACACACACACACACACACACACACACACACAGTGCTTTTATTGCTGTCACATAATGTTAAACCAATTGCTAAGCCAAGAAATTTTGACAAAGAAGTAAAAAAGATAAAAAGCACAAAATTTTCTTAGAATTGACAAAACCATTTAGAGACCAGTGGATAGATACAATCTTTAAAAGATGTGATCAGCTATTTCATGCAGCTACCAATTTTTGTCCGTGCTGACCCAAGCCTATGATCAGGCCTAGAGATGTCAATTTGGAGGAAATGGGAATAATTGTATATTAAAATAATGATGGTCACATAAGAAGCAACTGCATTTCCCAGTAAGGGTCTGAATGATTTTAAGACCCATTACTCTTTTCTCTAGCTGAAGGGTATGTCATATATAAATAAGTGGTTATTGAGCTTTCAAAGATTATGTGTAGGCAGAAGAGTTATGTTTGGGCCACAAATATTCCAATGACTTAAGAGTTAAACCAGTAGCAAGTTTAATGTTCTTTTTCAGAAATGGGTGACAAGCATCATCCAGCTAAGAATTTAGCAGCTATTTATAGCCTGTGATTTCTAAGGATACATATGCCTAGTCCATAATGTCATATAAGAATTAAACTATGCCAGTATCTGAATAACGAATTGGAGATATGTGTAACAAACATGAAATTAATACACCTAGAAGTGTATGACCTACATGAGATAGTCTGCCAACAGCATTTATGAGTTTTTCTTCATTAAGCCAATATTATTTGCCTTAGTTGTCTGAGGATGAATGGTTCATTTAATTTATGAGCATGTCTAATTGTTAGCAATCATCTACCTAAGAGAGATTTCCCAGAGCAAAGATGGTGGAGTAAGCAGTAAATAACTGTAATTCAAGGCAGCTACACGGCACTTAGATAAAACACCAGTCTTGGAGTCAGGAGGACTTAATTTCAAATTCAACATCTGACACTTGGCAATTAATAGCTGTGTGACACTGGACAAGTTACTTAACCCTGATTGCCTTGCTACTCATCCATATTCACCTCCAAACAACTATACAATATTGCCCCAAAACAAATCCTGGCACAGCAGAACCAGCAAAAAGATGGGGCAAAATAATCTTTTAGCTCACAAACTTAGAAGATGGACAAGGAAAGTCTGTTTCATTCAGGTAAAAGGAGACTATAATCTAGGACATGAAGTATCCCAGAAAGAAAACAGAAAGACTTCTGCAAAGAACATGGGAAATCAGGAGCCTAAGTGTAGTGGAGAAGGCAAATGTCCCATGACTCTCAGCAAGTATATGCTAGTGGCCAGGTCTCCACGTGTTTCAGAATAGCTCTGGGAAAACAAGCTGCTAACAGTGGGTGGACCATTACATGATTCAGTGAAACTATGGGAAAATGCAGAAACTTCCCACCTGCCTCAGCTCGTGCCAAAGACCAGCATTTAGAATGTAGTTCAGAATCAAATCCCTATTATTTGAAGCAGTGCTAAACACCTCACTATCTAAGGATAGCACCAGACACAAGAGTCCCTCCTGGACTTCAGGTCAATATCAGTGCAGCATTAGGTAAACAGCCATTGCCAGTAGCCCTTGCCACAAGGCATTGCCTCAGATTGTGCCCTTTGCATACAGGGAGCAGAGCTTGAATCAACACCAAGGCAAAAATGCAGAAGTGGACAACAATATCAAGATACCTATAGGCAAAGTCATAAAGGAAAATAGAAAGTCATCTGAAAACCAGAAAGAATTTATGGAAGAGCTCCAAAAAGAGTTTAAAATTATATAAGGGAGATAAAAAAAAAGTTAGAGGAAAAATGAGAGAGAGTTTAAAATTATATAAGGGAGATAAAAAAAAAAGTTAGAGGAAAAATGAGAGAGATGCAAATAAAATATAAAAAGGAAAAAGTAGGGGGTGGAGCCAAGATGGCAGGGAAGGCACACGCAATTTTCTGAGCTCTCTCATACCCTCACTACTAATTATTAAATTCAGCCTCAAAAATAGCGCTTGACTGGTAAAATAAGGAAAATTGGAAGTGCAACAACTCACCAGCCAAAGATAATCTGGAAGAATTCCAGAAAGGTTTCTCCTGAGAAGTGGGAGTAGACCAGCCCTAGCAGGGATAGAACCAGAGGCTAGCATCCGGAGCAGACTTGGGGCAGGGATAATATCTGTGGTTGGAAAATTTATAGAAAGGACTACCATATATTGGGCAGTTCTGCTTTGGCTACAAATCAGTAGACCAACAGAGAAATTAAAACCAAAGGTAGAGAGTACTTGAAAAAACACCATAATCTTACAGGATCTGTCTATACCCACCCAAAACTGGAAGTTATTATTTTCCAGAAAATCATCAAAGAGAACTGCCAAGATGCAATAGAATCAGAAGGTAAAATAGGCATTGAAAGAATTCATTGAACACCTTCTGAAAAAGACCCTTAAATAAAAACTCCAAGGAATATCATGGCTAAATTTGAAAGAAATTAATTTAAAAGTGAAAGAACCAGCACAGGTCACAACACAGCTGTTCAGTTGCATTCTGCAGAACAGGCTTGTTCAGGGCAGTTGCAGATCTGCACAGTGTGGGGCTCAGCCTGGGGCAATAAAAATTCTGCAGCCAACTGTGCTTCCCTGGGCAGAGATACTTCCAGGCCAAGTGGGAAAGGACAATTGTTAATATCCACAACGGGCTTTTGGCAGAAGTAGTGACCCTTTTGCTGCTCAGCCTGTAGCCCCAAGGCAATCACTAATCCACACAGTGGGGCTCTCAGCAGGGCACTTCTGTAGCTCGCCCATGCAGGCCTGAGTCACTTCCTGTGTGGAGCTTTTCCAAGAGCACTCCTGCAGCCCAGCTGTTCTTTGCAGCCCATTGGCAAGATAGCTACTGTCCATATACCTATCCCTGCTCTGTAGAGGAAGCTGCTAATCTCCTTGACCTGAAGGCAGACCCTAAAGGTTTTTAAAAATGAGTAAAAAAATCAAAAGGATGACCAATAGTTTCTATACAGAAAGAGAGCAGGTTTTCAACCCCGAGGAGACTAATAGCAGACAGTGTCTAGACAAAACTGCAAAGGGGGAATGTAACCTGATCCCAATCACACAAGGCTCTCCTAAAAGAAACTATAAAAAGTCTTAAAAGAGAGCTAGAAGAAAAATGGGGAAAGGAAAGAGAAGCTATGCAAGAGAGTAGCAACTTCCTGAAATGTGAATTGAAAAAGGGAAAGAACTCCCAGGAAGTGCAGGGAAACAGACTATGTGAATTGGAAAAGGTAAAGAACTCCCAGGAAAGTAGGATTTATGAACTGGAAAAGAGAAAGAACTCCCAAGAAATTCGGATTTGTGAATTGGAAAAGATAAAGAAATTAAGTCTAATCTAACCAACTAGAAAAATATTAAATGTTCTTGGATTGGGCGAGCAAGTATAATAAAGATGACAATACTACCTAAACTAATCTATTTATTTAGTGCTATACCAATCAGACTCCCAAAAACCTAATTTGATGACCTAGAAAAAATAACAACAAAGTTCATATGAAAAAGATAAAGAACTCCCAAGAAAGTAGGATTCGTTAATTGGAAAAAGAAAATAACTCAGTAAAAAAAAAAAAAAAAAATGAGTGAAATGGAAAAAAAAAAAATTCCATACAGCAAAACAACTCATTTACGAATTCAATTGGACATATACAAAAGGAAGTTTTAAAAAAAGCTAATGAAGAAAATTACTCATTAAAAACCAGAACTGAACAAATAGAAATGAATGATTCATTGAGACATCAAGAATTAGTAAAGCAAAACCAAAAAAATGAAAAAATAGAAAAAATGTTAAATATCTACTTGGAAAAGCAACAGACCTGGAAAATAGATCTAGGAGAGATAACCTGAGGATTATTGGACTTCCCAAAAATTATGATGGAAAAAAAAGAGCATGGATACTATTTTCCAGGAAATCATCAAAGAGAACTGCCCAGATGTAATAGAATCAGAAGGTAAAATAGGCATTGAAAGAATTCATTGAACACCTTCTGAAAAAGACCCTAATATAAAAACTCCAAGGAATATTGTGGCTAAATTTCAGAAATATCATTCTAAGGAAAAAATATTACAAGCAGCCAGAAAAAAAACAATTCAAATACAAATACCGAGGTGCTACAATAAGGATCACTCAAGATCTAGCTGCTTCCACATTAAAAGATCGAAGGGCCTGGAATCTGATATCCCAAAAGGCAAAAGAACTTATAACGCAGCCAAGAATAAACTACCCAGCTAAGCCAAGCATTTTCTTCCATGGAAGAAGATGGACATTTAATGACACAGATGACTCCCATTTGTTTCTAAGGAAAAAAACCAGAACTAAACAAAAAAATTTGATCTCCAATCATAGGACTCAAGAGAAGCAAAG
Source organism: Sarcophilus harrisii (assembly GCF_902635505.1). Classification (NCBI taxonomy): domain Eukaryota; kingdom Metazoa; phylum Chordata; class Mammalia; order Dasyuromorphia; family Dasyuridae; genus Sarcophilus; species Sarcophilus harrisii. The sequence goes on from NC_045426.1 coordinate 69,649,929, forward strand.
AAAGGTAAAAAAGAACTCTTGAGAATTGTATCACTGTTGTGGACATACATAAAGAGTAAATGTATAATTTGATTTTATTGATATAAAATAAAAAAGGGAAGTAGAAATGGAAAGGGGATAGTGTCAGAAAAAGGAAAAAGGGGAGATAAAAAGAGGGAAACTATATCCCACGAAGAGGCAAAGAAAACCCATCATATCTGAGGGAATCTAGAGGTGGGGAGGAACATTGGCATCTTACTCTCATCAGAATTGGTTCAAAGAGAAAACAATTGACATATTTGGTTTACAGAGAAACTTCTATCACCTCATTAAGAAGTGGAAGAGGAAAAGAGAAAAGGAAAAGTGTAATAAGGGAATGATACAAGAAAGGAGAAGGGATTCAAAGGAGGTGGGAGGGATCCTAAAGAGGGAGAGCTGTGTGACACAAGTGATACCCACAAGTTTAATATTAGGAAAGGGAGTAAAGGGGAACAAGAAAAAGAAAAGCATAATCTGGGGATAATAAGATGGCAGGAAATACAGAATTAGAAATTTTAACCATAAATGTGAATGGAATGAACTCTCCCGTAAAGCAGAGGCGGATAACAGACTGGATCAAAAGTCAGAACCCTACAATATGCTGTTTACAGGAAACACATTTAAATCAGGGAGATGCATACAGAGTAAAATTAACAGGCTGGAGCAGAATCTATTATGCTTCAGGTGAAGTCAAAAAAGCAGGGGTAGCCATCTTTATCTCAGATCAAGCAATAGCAAAAATTGATCTAATTAAAAGATAAGGAAGGAAATTATTTTGCTAAAGGGTAGCATAGACAATGAAGCAATATCAATACTAAACATATATGCACCAAGTGGAATAGTATCTAACTTCCTAAAGGAAAAGTTAACAGAGTTGCAAGAAGAAATAGACAACAAAATTATAATAGTGGGAGGTCTCAACCTTGCACTCTCAGAATTAGATAAATCAAACCACAAAACAAATAAGAAAGAAATTAAAGAGGTAAATAGAATATTAGAAAAGTTAGGTAAGATAGATCTTTGGAGAAAACTGAATGGTGACAGAAAGAAGTATATACTTTTTTCTCAGCAGTTCATGGAACCTATACAAAAATGGACCATATGTTGAGACATAAAGACCTCAAAATTAAATGTAGGAAGGCAGAAATAGTAAATGCTTTCTTTTCATATCATGATGCAATAAAAACAACAGTCAACAAAAAGTTAGGGGTAAATGACGAAAAGAATAAATAATCTCATCTTAAAGAATGGTTGGGCGAAACAGCAAATTATAGACACATAATAATTTTACTTAAGATAATGACAACAATGAGACAGCATAACAAAATTTGTGGGATGCAGCCAAAGTGGTAATAAGGGGAAATTTTATATCTTTAGAGGCTTACCTGAATAAAACAGAGAAAAGAGAAGATCAATGAATTGGGCTTTCAATTTGAAGAGCTAGAAAAAGACCAAATTAAAACCCCCCAATCAAATACTAAACTTGAAATTCTAAAATTAAAAGGAGAAATTAATAATATCGAAAGTAAAAAAAAAACTATTGAATTAGTAAATAAAACTAAGAGTTGGTTTTATGAAAAAACCAATAAAATAAATAATGACAATATATATTAACAGGCAATTTCAGATGAAGAAAAATCAAAGGCACATGAAAATGTTTTTTAAATCACTTTTTACTAAAGAAATGTAAATTTAAACAACTCTATAGTTTCACTTCACACCCATCAGATTAATTGATATGACCAAAAATAAATAAATAAAAGGATAATGATAAAGGTTGGAGAGAATGTGGGAAAATGTGGACACTAATGCATTGTTGGGGGAGTTGTGAATTGATCCAAACATTCTGGAAAGCAATTTGGAATACACCAGAGAGCAACTAAACTCCCTAAGACATCATCAAAAAGGCAAAAGTATTTGCATGTGCAAAAATATTTATACTAGCCCTTTTCATGGGGGTAAAATATTGGAAATTGAGGGGATGTCTATCAATTGGGGAATGGCTGAACAAGCTGTGGTTTATGAGTGTACTGGAATATTGTAGTGCAATAAAAATGATGAACTGGCAGATTTTAGGAAAATCTGAAAAGATGTATGAATTGATGCAAAGTAAAATGAAGAGAACCAGATAGAAGCAACATCTGTGTGATGATTATTTATGAATGACTGTATACTTTTCAGCAATGCAATGATCCAAGAAAAGTAGAAAAAAATCATAAAGGAAAATATTATCCACATCCAAATAAAGAATTGATGGACTCTGAATGTAGATCAAAACATGTTTTTCACTTTATTATTTTTCATGATTTTTCACCTTTTCTTTTGCAAATGTGACTAATATGGTAATGTATTTTATATGATAGCACATTTATAACTATATCAAATTGACTCCCATTTTAGGAGGACAAAAGGGATATGAAGGAGAGAAAAAATTTAGAATTCAAAATCTTGCAAATATGCTAACAAAGTTTTGACATGAAAAAAAGACTATTTTTTTTTTTTAAAAAGGAACCCTGTTGTTACTCTCCTAATTTGAGCCAAAAATCCTTCCAATGATCCTAAATCTGCCTTCCACATCTTATAACAGGAAAAAAGTCTCATCATTCATACAAAATATCACACTTAATATATTTGAAGATACCGTTGTAACTCAGCAGTTGTAAGCTTTGAAACTCATTGAACTCAGTATTCAGTGTTTTCTGATAAGAAAAAAATTTCTTTCACACTTGATGCTTGCTAGGTACTCATTGCACTTGGTTATTGTATTGATTGAGCTATAGGGATGCGAGGCTCTGAAGGAGTACTGCCCAACTCTTGCTTCTTTTTCTATTGCCCTCAACTGCGGGATGCTCCTCCCCAGCAAATTAGCAATGTACAAGAGTGTCATGTTGGAGCTCATTGTGGTGCACTGGGGTGGTGGGTAGTCAAAAAGAAAGGAGGCCAGGTGGACTGGATTACATTATTTTTTCACAGGAGAAAGTCCCACTTGCCCTTTTGGGGAATTGGGTAAGGAGTGATGGCTAGACTTCAGACTAGAGATGTATTCCTTATGTGAAAAAAATTGTTCAGTACTCAGTTTTGCCACTCATCACACCATTTGGAACCAGGTAAGAAGGCTATATTTGTCAAATCTTCTTTTCTCTAGCTTTTCATAACTATTTTTTCACCTTTCAAGTTTTTTTAAACCAAACACCAACACACACACACACACACACACACACACACTTTGTGAGTCAGTTACACATGCCTTTTTGCTGATCCATAAACAAGACACCCAATCTCCAAGCATTTTTCTCTACCTCTTGTCAATGACTGAAATTATCTTGATCCCCTCTTCTCTGTCTCCTACCTTTCTTCAAGGCCCAGTTAAAATGCCAGCCTGTATTAGAAGCCCCTACTGAACCATCCATAATTCTAGTGCCTTCCCTCTGTTGATTGTCTCCAATTTATACTATATATGTGTGTGTGTGTGTGTGTTATCCGGCTGACTGATTAACTAACTTTATTTTAGTTTATTTTTGTTCCAGTTGTTATTTTTTTCCTCGTCCCCACCAATTGAGAAGGCAAGAAATCTGATACCTAATGAGAACCCCTATTTAAAGTGTATTACTAGAACTAGATTCAATACTACAGATGTGATCTTACTGGGATATGGTACAAAGGAACTAAAATTTCCTTTTCTGCTCTACAAACTATGGTGTCTGCCCAGAAGAAAATGAAGACGTTAAAAGTCTGAGATTTACACAAATTGAAATTAACAACAAGGAAGACAGCTCAATATTCATCAAATGCTACAATGTATAGATAACAGATACTATTAGAGATCATGAAAAGAAATGATCAATATGTTTTCCATTCAAACCAAAAAGCTCATATGGTATGTTTCTTGAAATTTACACACAATGCCATGTTTTATTTATTTTTTTTTTACTTTTGTTATTGCTTCTTGCATTTGAAACAATTATAAATGAGGATTCAAATATTCCAATTAAGATTTTACCTCCAGCCATAAAGTCACCACTAGCAAATGAAAGTGCCAAGTATTTGGCATGGCTTGTTGAATAGCCTAGCAACTTCAGTATATTTAACTTCTGATTTGCAAACAAAAGATAAGCTATTTTTAAATGTCAAGATCTGCTTGTGTCAGATGCTGCCTTATCCTCTACATCTTTCAATCTCTGTTCATATTCTGTGCTCTCATCTAGTCTCTCTGTGCCTCAGTTTCTCTTCTGACATAAAGGGTTACACTAGATGTCAAGCTTAGTTTCACATATTAATCCAAAATCCTTTGATCTATGAACCTTTCTATTTACCCATTGTCATAAACAGTGTATGAAAATTCCCTGGCAAATTCTGATCCAATATTATTTGCTCCATTTTTTTCATCTTAAAACCAAACTCCAAAGGTCTAATTCCTACAAAATTCCTTCAAATGAGTCTTTTTACCTGCATTCCTGAGCTCTGCTCTGACTTTACAGGCAGCCTTTCTCCAGCCTATTTCTGTAACTACCTTCCTGTGGCCTTTAAACCAACCACTGAGGCAGGATGGACTTCCCCTCTGCCCTTTGGTGAAGATTTGCCATTACTTTATTTCTGAAAGCCTTTAGTTCTCCCAGCATTTCAACAATCTGTCTGGGAAATAGAAGTTCATGCAGAAACAGCACATTCTAGGTAAGGAAAGAAGAAACACAGCTATCCTCTGGATAGGAAACCTAGATTGTGGGATGAGGGAAAGAGGGCTATAAAATACCTCCTGTCCTCATGATTTTAATTAAAGTTAAGCTGGTGCTGGGACTTCTCATCAGGCAATAAACATATGCTTTTTGGGGGTTTTGTTTTGTTTTGTTTTTCTCATTGATAGGCACTGGGATAAGTTTACAGGTTGGAATTTTGAGAGGCTGCCATTCTGTTATCTGATTTGTAGAATGACTAATCTTTCTTATCTGATTCAGTCCAAACATTTCCACTCCATGAACTCTGAACATGTAGAGAATATTTATGGAGTATTTGTGCCATTGTGCATCTTAATCACTTTAAAAGTCCAAAGGATTGGAGTAAAGCATAATTAGGAAAATAAAATTCCTAGCACTTTTAAGATAGTGCTATTCATTATCACTATTCTCAGTTTCAAAATAATTTCTCTTTTTGATGATATATCATTTGCTCTGATTTATAATCTAATAAGAGAATTCTTTAATTGCAACTGAACTATTCAATTGTGTCCATGATTCTGGCTGTATATTTTGAAAAAGAATATGTTTTTGGCAAACAAGACATATTATGTCTTCATATAGAGACATCAATTATGAAAAACTTGTCAAGGTGAAACATACAGTTTAAGATTACAGAATATTACCTCAGATTTCCTACATTTTGATTTTGAGTTGAGAGGGACTTTTGAGATCATTTATGAAGTACCTGAAACTGTGTGAGATTAAATACCTCAGGGAAGAGAACAAAGGGAGTAAGTAGAAGAGCAAAGATATCTAAATTAGACCCTCTGATTCCAAATCCAGCATTTATGTTTAAGGAATGAGATCACTTTGAATTTCCATTATCTATGCACAAAAAATAGCTTTTCTTTAAGGATGTTTGGATTAAAAACAACAACCTACAAAATATTCAATTTTAATTTTCATTGAAAAAATTCAAAGTATTTTATTTCCTTTCCTTTTCTTGATGTCTATCAACCTGCTCCCTGGACTTGTCCTCTGTATTTTGGTTACATAGAAACTCTGAAAATAGGTGTTGTTTTCACTGTTTTATTCATATCATCAATGCTTAACTAAAATGACTTGGAAGGACATTTAGGAAAACAAACTCTATCCCCATTCCTCATTTTAGAGATGAAAAGAATAAGGCCCAAGAAGATTGTGTTAAACATGAAAGACATCTAGAAGTTTGTTTTTCTTGTTTGTTTTACTTGCAAAGATACCACAATGCCTTCCTCTGCACTATAGTGTTTGAGCAGATCATAATTTTCCAACTTAAAATAGAAATAAATAATTAGAAGCACTTCTATGTACCTGAAAATATAGTAAAACTTTAAGGTTTACATTTACAAAGGAGGAAAACACAAATATTCATTATAAATTTATTTATCTCTAATAATGTTTTATGTAGAAATGTATTTATGGTCACTTTCTTTGATTTTTCTTCCTTTTCAACATCATTTAGGAAATTCTAAAGATTTCATTAGCTTAAAATGATTTCTGTTTTGAGTGATTTAGATGGGAAGTATTCTTTTCCTTTTGCTAATGCATCACATAATACATCTATTGTTCCTTAAAAATAAGCCCTTTCAAATGTTTAATGCTAAGTAGACTTTCTGAACAGTTAAATATATATATGTGTGTGTGTGTGTGTAAATATGTATATTTCAAAACATTCAAAACATTCAAAACATTCAGGCCTAGACCTAATTAAATTGAATTTCTCATTCAGAAAATGAAAATTTTTCTAGCATATTACATTGTTTGATGGTATGGTATTGTTAAAATTATTGAATTGTGATGTGATTTTCTTAAAAAACAAAACAACAATTAGCAATTTTTTAACCATGATAAAGAAGTACTTATGTGACCTTGTTTAAGTTACAATTTTATTACATATTCCAATGTTTTAATAATTCTAATAATGCTGGATGGAATTATTTATAGATTCCCCTAAATAGAATCAATCTTATGTTTAGTAATAATTTTTATTTAATCTATAAATAGTCTCAGAACCATATGCAGAAAATATGAAGTCAACTTGACCTCAGATTGTTTCATTGAAACAATAAGAATAAATTGAACTATGAATTATTGTGTCTTGACCTAAAAAAAATCTATAACTGAGTCAAAGTGAGTATAACTATCCTAAAATCAATGTAGTATTTTATGATGAGGAAAATGAATAAGGAGTTGTTTAAAACAATTTTGTTAAGTAATATTGAAAATTAACTGTTATTGTAGTTTCTAGGTAGCTGAAAGAATAAACAAATTAAATCTGCACCTTCTGCATTTTAGTATCCTATTGAAGAATGTCAGTTTTCCCATCCTACTTGTGGGTCTAGAAATCAACCAATTGGAAGTTATTTATTGATTGCTTATTGCATTCCAATTTAAATATATATATATATATATATTTTTCTTTTTGAAAGGAGTATATATTCTAATAGGAGCAAATCAGTTCTATATTTCATACTATGTAAATGAAAATAAAAATTACAATAATGTTGAAATTTTTACAAAAAAAGAATAATATTGGGGGGGTGGGCAGCTAGATAATACAGTCGGTAGAGCAATAGTCCGGTAGTTAGGAAAGAGGAGTAAAAATTGAATCAGTAACCAAATAATGAAAAAAAAATGTCAAATGAATATTGATTCATTTGGTTTAGTTGTGTTTTTTTTTTTTTCATTATTTGGTTACTGATTCAATTTTTACTCATCTTTCAAAGTACAATTGGTATGTTACCTCCACTGGAAAATCTAGTTTTACCCTACTCAACAGTGAGGAGGAAGAGGAAAATGAAGAAGAAGAAAAAGAAGAACAAGAACAAGAAAAACAACAACAACAACAATGAGAACAAGAAAAAGAAGAGGAAGAAGGAGGAAAAGGAAAAAAAAATAAAAAGAAGACAGTTGTAGTACTCTAACAGCTTTCAAAGAATATATATATAATACAGGGAAGGCTTTAGCAAATCAGAAGACTTGCAAAGGCCTTTTGTAGAAAGCATTATTTGTTTTGGTGGAATGCTTATATTTTGAAAATAGTGTTTTTCATCAAATATTCTATGATCATAAGGAAGTAGACAGCCAAAAAAGATAATCACTAGAGGAGGGGAAAATTAAGAAATTTCATGAAGAACTTTATGAGATTCTCTAAATCAGTTGATATAGACTTGCTTTCCTATGATTAATACAAAAAATCAGCATGGGGAGAACAGAAAAATTTACTTTGGAAAATATAGCTTGAGATCAAGAAATTGAGTTAAATTTTTGTGAATTATTCAGCCTCATATCTAAACATGAAAAATGCTTTCTTTAAAAATGGAGTCAAAGTTAATACATGTGTGTGTGTGTGTGCGTGTGTGTGTGTGTTTGTGTAAAACAATATCAAATTGACACCAGGTATATAACAATATGGTAGCCAATAGTAGATTTACAGTTGATACATAAAAGAAAAAAAAAAAAATACCAGTACCACATATTGGTTTTGTAAACTTTGGACAAGTCAATTACCACTCAGTCAACTTTCTAAGACTGTAAATTACAAAATATTTGTGGATCTGCCTTAGTAGAGGGAGCTTCTCACTGGGTATTGCTTATGGCACTTATATAACAGATTCTGTCCTCTGCTTAAAAAAAAAAAAAAAAAAAAAAAGAAAGAAAGGAAGGAAGGAAGGAAGGAAGTAAAGAAAAAAAGAAAGGAAAAGGTAAGAAAAAGAGTAGTTCCAATACTAGAGAAACATTAGTTACAGAAATACAAAATCCCCAGTAAAGAATTAAATTCCTTTTGCAAGAATGAATATTGAAAACTATCTCTGCATTTTTTTCAAAAATAAAAAGCTATTATTTTAAAAAAGAACTAAATTCCCTCATGTGATTATAGATATGGAAGGTAACATTTTTTTATTCAATTATTGAGGAAGAAAAGGAACCCAAGTCACTAAAAGCTAGAAATACTACCTGGAAAAAATGATCTTAAAATGTGAATGATCTATTGTTATATACATATGAAATAACTTGTTGAACTTACCAGAATGATTTTTTTTATTTATATAAGTGATATTTATTCCTTCTTAGTATATTATATATTCAGGCTATCCCAAAAGTCTTAATTCAGTTCTAAAAGAAACACCCATATTATTAAAAGTAATTAAATGTAGAGCAAGTGCTAAATATCAGAAGATCTGAATGCTAGTTGATAATACTAGTATGATATTGAGCAACTTACTTAATCTCTTTAGGCCTGAGTGATCTTACGTGGAAAATGTATCATTTGGACAAGTAAGGACATGGAGTCTTTTCCAGCTCTAAATCAATGACTTTATCATTTTTTTAATGGAATATAATCTCTTAGTATAAAGATATTTCTTTTATTTTAATATTGTAAAATATTACAAATTTTAGACAATTGAGAGACAGAAAGTACAGCTGCTTAGGGGCTTGAGGAATATCTTAATATGCTTCAAATCATATCATAGATTAGCTGTCTATTTGGCATATTCATGCAGCTGATCCTGTTCCAGCATTTTCCCTTTTTATTCCCTCACCAGAGAAATAACCAAACTTTTTTTTTTTTTTTAATCAGCTCCTAAATTAGATTATCAGTAGCAATGGCATTTTCTCATAGTAACTTAGAGTATGATACAGAAAACTGGATTCAGTGATCATTTTTCTATTAATTAAAGCACTGCCTTCAGCCCTTCTATTTCCTTTCCTAACTATGACATAACTTTGTCCTTTGTCACATATGCCTTTTTATCATTAAATGTGAAGCTCTCATTCTCTCGCTTCATGAACTACCTTCCTCCATTTACTTTTCTAACCTGTTCACAAGACATTAGGGTGGTTCATATAAAAAATTCAGAAATCTGAACATACTATTTTGTTATTCAAAAATCTTCAATAACTTACTTTTACCTGCAGAAGTTAGACTACTTGATGTGAAAAGAGAATTAGATGTAAAATAATAAAATCCAAGTTAGACCCCCAGCTCTGTACCTAATACCTGGGTGACCCCTGTACAAATCATCTTAATGTTTTTTTGTCTCATTTTTCTCATCTCTGAGAAAGGCTTGATACAACTTTGTATCTTAATTCTTTTGAGAACATAATTTATAAAGCATAAAATATCACATAAACATGCCATTATTATTATTATAGAGAAATGGTAATACTTATTCAAATTATAGTCAATATTCAGAACATTTGAACCCTCTAATGGAGTATTTATTCCAATATTCCAAGAAAAAGGACTATGTCACACTATCCTGTTCATGCTTGTCTTTCTCTCCAGGAAGTCTGCATCTTTAGCTGTCAAGACTGAGCAACAATAGTCTAATCAAATTATTTTAGAGATAAGGAAAATGTTTTCTTATTCTTCAGTAGTATCTGATTCCTCGTGATCCCATTTGAGGTTTTATAAGCAAAGATACTGAGGCAGTTTGCCATTTCCTTTTCCAGCTCCCTTAACAGATGAGGAAACTGAGGCAAATAAAATTAAATGACTTGCTTGGGGTCACAGTTAGTATGTGAGGCCAGATTTGAACTCAGGAATATGAGCATTCCTGAATTCAGACCCTAGATGTCCATAATGAAAATGAAATCAAGGCTATATCAATAGTAAGTAGAAAAGCTGGGTATGAACTTAAATCCTCTGAATTCATCCTAGCACCCTTTCTATTGATCTCCACTGAATCTCAAATAATGTTTCTTGCACAAGATTACATGGGCTATGAATAGCACAATTAAAATTTGAACTCGAGTCTATGACTTCAAATCCAGCACTTTATTCTCCTCCTCACTGCTTTGGTGAAGTACTTTGAATCATTTCTTTATTCTCCTAGTACTCAACTCCCCCTACCCACTTCTCCTCTCCGTTTTCCCCTGAATACCCTCCCTTCCAATACTAGCTCCCATTTCTAGGAAAACTACAGCTTCCAGGAGCTCTATCTCTATACACAGACTGCCTGAATGGGCAGGAAAATGCTGACTCTTGTGTCTGCTTTTAGCAGCAGGCCTGCTGTGGGAGGGAATTACACTGACTATGGCAGTGCCAAAAGGCAGCAGGGTGTAGTCTACTTAAGGAAAAAAATCCTCTCTGAGGAAGCCACAGTTCTCTCATCCCCAGCTGTGCTGGGAGGGGGTCACACTTTCCTTTTATGCAAAGATGTTGATTATCTATCAAGCTGATGTGTTTGCCTTACAGACTGGCAGAGGGGCTGTGGGAGGAGGCTGAATTCACAACCTTCTGGGAGCCGCAAATTAACTGTGGAGGAGCTGCTGGGGCTCTCCAGCTTCCCTTTGGTCAGGCCCATCTGCTTTTGCTCCACAAGGGAGATGCGGTTTTCACAGCCTAGGGACAAAATGCTTGAATGGAAACATTTCCAATTCTGCAGAAGAAATATTTACCTGTTTCTTTCCTTTTCCCTTTCTTCATATAATACCAAAAAAACACTTTCTTCTCATTGCCATTCCCCACCTCCACCCCAGCTCCTCTGAATAAGTATATGTTTGTGTAATGGAGTCATGGGTGCAAAACATCATGTATATCATTTCTCTTTCCCTCCCCCCACTATATTGATCCATTTTGTTGAATTTATCTTTTCCTTAAAAATATTTTTAAGGAAAAGATAAATGCAACAAAATATATATATAGTTATAGTTATAGTTATAGTTATATAGTTATAAGGGATGGATTTCTTGGAGGGAAATGAGAAAAAGGGAAAAGGAGAAATTCAAGGAGAATTTAGTAAATGTTAAAAATGTCAATAAAGTTTAAATTACCTCCTTCATAAAAACACATATTTTATAAAAATTAGCCCTTGGATTAATGTTTCTTTAGACTTTAAGTTTTTCGAATCACTTTTTCCTCATGATAACTTATGAAAGACATAGATTACTCTTTTAATTATCAAACATTTTGTAGAACAAATAATTGAGACTTAGAAAGCTGAATTCACTCAGGGTTCCAGAGTACTACACCCAGCACTCAAATCCCAGTCTTGTGAGTCTAAGGCCAGAAATCTTTCATATGCTTCTATTCTTTTTGTTTAATAACATAAATTCTCAACCAATGTTTATAATGACTCAAAGAAAATGAAAGAAGGGACAGAAGTACTATTTCCTTGTGTGGCACTTGTTGAAGATTACTTACTTTCAATTTCCTGAATCCTGATTTGGTTCATTTCTACTCTGTCTTACTTCAAACCTGTTTCTCTTCTAGGGATCATCTTCCCCAGAGTAGCCAATATATTAATTATATGACATATATCATCATTTGAAAAAAAGAGAATTTAATTAAAATATCAATTCAGGGGGAAATGATTGCAAAAACAAAACAAAACAAACAAACAAACAAACAAAAACATCAAACTCAATAGCCACAGTCCAGTCCTGCTCTGTCACTAGATCATTTTTCAGTCCACATCAAATTTAGTGCAATAAAAAGAGAGTAATTAGCTACCTGCTCATCAGGTAATCACAAAATGTGTTATTGCTCAATATTCCTTGAGGTTGCCATTAATTCTCCTAACTAGATGGGGAAACTTGGATTCTTTACTGCTACTTCCAGTGCAGAGGGGTGAGAATTCAAAGAAGCAGAATATCAAATTCTAATTCTAGCATCAAATCCCATGAATAGCATTGCCAAGCACAGGGAAAAGTCTAATGAACAGCAACAACAATACAGCTGCATTATAACTGGGAAACTTGTATGTCTATAATATTCATTCTCAACAGGAAGAGTTGTATGACAGCAAACTCAATAGCATTACCTCCACTTATATTCTTTTTTTTCCATTTTTTGCTTCAAATTCCATATACCTCATTCCTCTGCCTTCTCTTGCCTCTTTGCCCTACCTCATGCCAGAATTATTACAGTATCTGTTGATGGATCTGCCTCCTCAGATAAGCAACTGAGATCCTTGGTCTGGGCTAAGTAATGAAGCAGATTACTGGGGCAGTTTCCACTCCCAGGTCAGAAGGAACTTCTTGGAAATTCTTGGAAACCAGACTGTTTCCTTGAAAGAGTGGGGAAAGGTATCTCTTGCAAATAAAATGGGCCCTGTGCTCAAAGCCAAGGCTCAGAGCTATACAGGAAGCTTGGGACAGCATCCCCTTTATCTCAGGAGCAGAACTTGACCATAAAAGTAAAAAAAGAGAAAATGCAAAAAAAAAAAAAAAAAAAGAAAATGAGCAAGAAACAAAAAGAACCATGACTATAGAAAGCCACCATGGTGACAGAGAAGCCCAAAATGCCAACTCAGATAAGGACAAAATATTCACAGAGGAAATCTCAAAGAGTGATATGAACTGATCTCAAGCCCAAATGGACTTCATAGAAATGTTCATAAAAGACTTTAAGAGGCAAATAAAAAGTAGAAGAAAAAAATGAGAAAACAAATGAGAGTTAGGCAAGAGAGAGACAACAGCTTGGAAAAGGAAGACAATTTCTTAAAAAACACAAATGGCCAAATGAAAAAAATATCCACTGAAGAAAACAATTTCAAAAGTAGAATTAACCAAATGGAGGAAAAAAGATATAAAAGCTAACTGAAGAAAATCATAAATCATACATTAAAAACCAGAATGGAGAAAATGGAAGCTAGTGACTCTATGAGATAGCAAGAATCAATCAAAAAACAAAAAAAGAATGAAACAATGGAAGAAAATGTGAAATACCTCATTAGAAGAACAGCCAACCTGGAGAATAGATCCAGCAGAGACAATTTAAAAATTGTTGGTCTACCTGAAGGTCATGACCAAAAATAGAGTCTGGATAACATTCTTCAATATACCATCAAGTAAAACTGTCCTGAAATTCTGGGGAAAAGAGGGACAAATAGTCATTGAAAGAATCCATCAATCACCAAGGAACACTTGCAAAATTCCTGAACTACAATGTCAAGGAAAAAATACTGTAAACTTTCATATAAAAGCAATTCAAGCAATCAAGGATCAACAGTCAGGACTATCCAAGATCTGGCAGCTTCTACAATGCCATATCCCGATAGGCAAAAGACCTGGGATTATAAACAAGAATTAATGACAAGCCAGACTAAGCATCATGATTCGGGGGATGCAATGTATCTTCTTTTTATTTGATTTGATTTTAATTTTTTAATTAAATTTTTTTTCAAAATATATGCATAGATAATTTTTAACATTCATCCTTGCAAAACTGTGTATTCCAAATTTTTTTCCTCTCCCTTCCTTCTACCCTCACCCCTTGACAGGAAATAATCCAATATATGACAAAAAGCATAAATTTCTTTCACATATTTCCACAATTATCATGCTGCAAATGAAAAAATCAGATCAAAAAGGAAAAAAAAAAATTGAGAAAGAAAACAAATTGGACGCAAACAACAAAATAGTGAAAAAATCATGTTATTATCCACACTTTTAAAAATAATTATAACTTTTTATTGACAGGACCCATGCCTGGGTAATTTTTTACAACATTATCCCTTGCACTCACTTCTGTTATGATTTTTCCCCTCCCTCCTTCCCACCTCTCCCCCAGATGGCAAGCAGCCCCATACATGTTAAATATGTCATCCACACTTAATTCCCATAGTTCTCTCTCTCTCTGGGTGCAGATGGTTCTCTTCATCACAAGACAATTGGAATTGGCCTGAATTATCTTATTGCTGAAAAGAGTCACATCTGTCAGAATTGATCGCTATATAATCCTGTTGTTGCTATGTACAATGCTCTCCTTGTTTTATTCACTTCACTTTGCATCAGTTCATGTAAGTCTTTTCAGGTCACTCTGAAATCATCCTGCTGATTATTTCTCAAAGAACAATAATGATCCATAATGTTTCTACACCATAACTTATTTGCCCATTCTCTAAATGATGGATATCCACTCAGTTTCCAGTTTCTTGACACTACAAAAAGGGCTGTTAGCAACATTTCTGGACAAACAGGTATTTTTTCCCATTTTTATAATATCTTTGGAATACAGGCCCAGGAGAGACATGGCTGGATCAAAGAATATGCACAGCTTGATAGTCCTTTGGATGTAGTTCCAAATTACTCTCCAGAATGGTTTCATCAACTCCACCAAATCCACCAACAATGTATGTGTGCCAGTTTTCCCACATCCCCTCCAACATTCATCATTATCTTTTCCTGCCATATTAGTCAATCTGAGAGGAGTGTGATAGTATCTCAGAGTTGTTTTAATTTGCATTTCTCTGATCAATAATAGGCAATAATAAATTAGGGCATTTTCTCATATGACTATAAATGATTTTATTTTCTTCATCTGAAAACTGTCTGTTCATATCCTTTCACCATTTATCACTTGGAGAATAGCTTGAACTCTTATAAATTTAAGTCAATTCTTTATATATTATAGAAATGAGGCTTTTATCAGAACCTTTGCATGTAAAAACATTTTTTTACAGCTTATTGCTACCCTTCTAATGTTGTATGTATTTGTTTTGTTTGTACAAAACATTTAAGTTAATACAATTTAATATCCATTTTTAATTCCATAATGTGCTCTAGTTCTTCTTTGGCCAAAAATTTCTTCCTTCCCCACAGATATGAGAGGTAGACTATCCTTTGTTCTTCTAATTTGCTTATATTATCATTCTTTATGTCTCAATTTTGAATTCATTTCTACTTTATCTTGGTATAGATCAGAGGTGATGTTTCTTCATTGAAAGCCTTTCAATCATTTCTATCGAAAAAAAAAAAAAAAAACAGAACTAAACAAATTTTAATCTTCAAAGAGAGGACCCAATAAAAACATAGAAAGATAAACAGAGGGAAAATGTATATTATTTAAAGGTTAAATTATTTATAACCATAAATGGGAAAATGATATCTATAACTGTGAACTATATCTGTTACTGGCATGGAGGGCGAGAGGCCATCTTGTGGATGGAAGGTGTGGTTGTGAATGAACTCTGATGTGATAAAAGAAAAGAAAAATACATTAAGGAATAGAAAAAAGATCGTACTAGGAAAAGAGGAAAGGAAAGGTATAATGGGACAAATTAAATTACACAAAGAGGCACAAAAGACCTATTACAATGGAGGGAAAAAAGGGAGAAGGATAAGCATTGTCTGAAGCTTGATTTCATCAGTTTTGACTCTAAGAGGGAATAACTTAATCATTCTGTTAGTTATATAAATTTATTTAAAGCTATATAGAAGTAAGAGGAGAAAGAGGAAAGAAAAGGGAGGGGCTAAAATACTAGGGAAAACGATAAGAGAGGAGGGAAAGGTTATTAGAAGATAAGGTGGATTAAAAAAACAAAACACTACTAAAAGAAGGGAGAAGGGGTGATGGAAGATAAGGTAGTGGGTGCTGTAGTTCAAAAAACACTACTAAGGACAGGGTGGAGAAAAAATAGGCTGAAGGAGAATACAAAATTGGTAATCTTAACTGTGAATGTGAATGGGATAAACTCTCGCATAAAATGGAAGCAAATAGCAAAGTGGATTGAAAAATAGAATTCTACTATATGTTATTTACAAGAAACACATTTGACCCAGAGATGCATAGAAGAGTAGAGACAACAGGCTGGAGCAGAATTTATCATGCTTCAGCTGAATAAAAACAACAACAATAACAAGGATATCAATTCTGATCTCAGATAAAGCAAATGTAAAAATATATCTAATTAAAATAGGTAAAGAAGGAAAGTACATCTTGATAAAGTATATGGTAATCAATGAAGTAATAAAGATATCAAATGTGTGTGCACCAAATGATAGAGCATACAAATTGCTAGGGAAGATCTTAAGTCATTTATGGAAAGAAGAAATAGATAGCAAAACTAGATTATCAGGGAAACTCAACTTTCCCCTCTCAGAATTAGACAAATCTAACCACAAAATAAACGAGAAATAAAGTAGGAAGGCTAATAGCATCTCAGAAAACCTAGATATGACAGATTGCTAAAGAAAACTGGATACAAAGGTTTATACCTTTTTCTCAGCATTGCATGATATTTACACAAAAACTGACCTTTTAATGTCACAAAAACCACTCAATCAAATGCAGAAAGGCAGAAAAAGTAAATCTTTCCTTTTTAGAACACAATGCAATAAAATTATATTCACTAAAAGAGCCAGGAAAAGACAAGAATATAAATCAATGGGAAATTAAATATTCTAATTCAAAAGAATGAGTGGGTCAAACATCAAATCACAGAAAAGAATCATAATTTCATCCAAGAGAATGACAATAATGAGAAACATACCAAAACCTTTGGAATGCAGCTAAAGTAGTTCTTAGGGGAAATTTTATATCTCTAAATAGCTACATGAATAAAATAGAGAAAAAGGATTTAAATCAGTGAATTGGTAATACAGCTAAAAAAGCTAAGGAAAAAAAAAAAAAAAACAAATTAAAACCCCGAATTAAATACCAAATTAGAAATTCTGAAACTCAAAGGAAAGATTAATAAAATTGAAACTAAGAAAACTTTTGAACTAATTAATAAAACTAAGCATTGGTGAAATGGAAAAAAACCCCAACAAAATAGAAAAACCTTTGATTACTTTGATTTAAAAAGTAAAGAAATCAAATTATCAGCATCAACAATGAGAAGGGTAAACTTTTCACCAATGACAAAGAAATCAAAGTAATAGTCAGGAGCTATTTTGCCCACTTGTATAGCAACGAATCTAACAATCTAACTAAAATGGATGAATATATACAAAAATATAAATTGTCCAGATTAACAGAAAAGGAAATAAATTAATTAAATAATCTCATATTAGGAAAAGAAATTGAACAAGCCATTAAAGAATTTCATAAGATAAAACTCCAGGACTAGATGGATTCACAAGTGAAATCTACCAAACACTTAAAGAACAGTTAATTCTAATACCGTGTAAACTATTTGCAAAAATAGATAAAGAAGGATTACTGCCAAATTGCTTCTCTAACACAAATACTGTATTGATACCTAAACCAGGAAGAGCCAAAACAGAGAAAGAAAATTACATCCTGATCTCCCTAATCAATACTGATGCAGAAATTTTAAATAATATATTAGGAAAGAGATTATCAACAGGATAATACACTTTGACCAAATGAGATTTATACCAGGACTGCAGAGTTAGTTCAATATTAAGAAAACTATTATCATAACCAAAACCAAAAGAAATCACATAATTGCAATAAGTACAGAAAAAGCTTTTGAGAAAATACAGCATCCATTTCAATTAAAAACATTGGAGACTATAGGGATAAAAGGAGATTTTTTAAAAATAATAAGCAATATCTTTCTAAAACAAACAGCAAGCATTATTTGTAATGGATATAAGCTAGACACATTCCAAATAAGGTCAGGAGTGAAATCAGGATGCACCATCCTTCTATCCAGCAGTGTTACTACTGGGCTTATATCCCAAAGAGATCATAAAGAAGGGAAAGGGATCTGTATGTGCACAAATGTTAGTGGCAGCCCTCTTTGTAGTGGTCAGAAACTGGAAACTGAATAGATGCCCATCAATTGGAGAATGGCTGAATAAATTGTGGTGTATGAATATTATGGAATATTATTGTTTGGTAAGAAATGACCAACAGGATGATTTCAGAAAGGCCTGGAGAGACTTACATGAATTGATGCTGAGTGAAACGAGCAGGGCCAGGAGATTCTTATATACTTCAACAACAATACTATATGATGATCAATTCTGATGGACCTGGCCATCCTCAGCAATGAGATGAACCAAATCAGTTCCAATGAGCAGTAATGAACTGAACCAGCTACGCCCAGAGAAAGAACTCTGGGAGATAACTAAGAACCATTACATTGAATTCCCAATCCCTATATTTTGGCCTGCCTGCATTTTGGATTTCCTTCACATGCTAATTGTACAATATTTCAGAGTCTGATTCTTTTTGTATAGCAAAACAACGGTTTGGTCATGTATACTTATTGTGTATCTAATTTATACTTTAATATATTTAACATCTACTGGTCATCCTGCCATCCAGGGGAGGGAGTGGGAGGAAGGAAGGGAAAAATTGGAACAAAATGTTTGGCAATTGTCAATGCTGTAAAATTACCCATACATATAACTTGTAAATAAAAAGCTATGAAAAAAAAAAAAAGAAATCAGGATGCACCCTATCCTCAATTATTCAATATTGTACTAGAAATCTTGACTTTAGAAATAAAAAATATAAAAAAATTAAATGAATTAGAATATGCAATGAGGAAATAATATAAAACTCTTTGCATTGATATGATGGTATACTTAGAAAATCCTAAAAAAATCATGCAAAAACCTACTGGAAACAACAGCTTTAGAAAAGTTTCATAATATTAAAAAAACAAAAACCACACAAATCATCAGCATTTCTAGATATTACAGAGAAAGCCCAGGAGCAAGAGATAGAAAGAGAAATTCCATTCAGAAAAACTGTAGACTAAATAAAATATTTCTTTTCTATCTGCCAAGGCAAAGCCAGGAATTACAAAACTTTTCTCACACAAATAAAGTCAGATCTAACAAGTCAAAAAAAAAAAATATGGTAGGCCAAGGTACTATAATAAAAATGATAATTCTGCCTAAATTGATCTACTTTTTCAGTGCTATATGAAACTACCATAAAGTTATTTTACAGAACTAGAAACATTCATCTGGAATCCAGAATCATCGGAAGATCCAGAATATTAAGGGAATTAATGAGGAAAAAAAAAATACAAAGTTGATGGGTTAGCAGTACTATACCTAAATCTGTATTGTAAAGCAGCAGTCATCAAAACCATCTGGTACAGACTAAGAAATAAAGGGGCAAATCAGTGGAACAGATTACCTACACACAAAACAATAATCGAGACCCATAATAACCTACTACCTGATAAACTCCCAAACTCCATCGTCTGATAAAGAACTTACTATTTGACAAAAATTTCTGGGAAAATTGGAAAATAATATCTCAGAGACTTGGTATAGAAGTATGTATCATACCCTATACTGAAATAAAGTCAAAATGGGTACAGGATTTTGACATAAATAATGATAACATAAGCAAATTAGGAGAGCAAGGGATAATTTACAAATCAAATGTTTGGAGAGGGGAAAACTTATGACCAAAAAAGAACTAAAGAACATTATGAAAGGCAAAATGAACAATTTTGATTACATGAAATTAAAAACATTTGGCACAAACAAAACCAACAGAAACAAAATTAAAAGGAAGTACAAAGCCAGGAGAAATTTTTACAGCAGTGTTTCTGATAAAGGTCTCATTTCTAAAATATGTAAAGAATTATACATATTTATATGTATTTATATACATATTTATAAGACTACAAGTTATTCCCCAATTGATAAATAGTTAAAGGATATGAACAGACTTTTCAGATGATGAAATTAAAACCATCTGTAGTCATAAAAATGTTCTAAATCAATATTGATTAGAAAAATGCAAGTTAAAACAACTCTCTGGTACTACCTCACACCTCTCAATTTGGCTAAAATGACAAGAAAAGATAATAATATATGTTGGGGGGAATATGGGAAAACTGGAACACTAATGCATTATTGGTGGGGTCGTGAAACTATCCAACCATTCTGGAGAGCATTTGGGAACTATACCCAAAGAGCTATAAAACTGCATATCCTTTTACTCAGCAGTGTCATTCCTGCATCTGTATCCTAAAGAAATCATAAAGGAGATCAAAGAATCCAAAATGTGCATGAATATTTGTAGCAGCTCTTTTTGTTTTCACAAAGAATTGGAAAATGGATAGATCTGCCCATAATTGGAGAAAAGTTGAATAAATTGTGGTATATGAACATAATGGAACATTATTGTTCTGTAAAAATGATGAAAAGCTGGATTTTAGAAAGGCCTGGAAAGATGTACATGAACTGATGCTGAGAGAAAGAACAGTACCAGAGAATATATTGTAGACAATAACATCAAGAATGTGCAATGATCAACAATGAAGACTCTGTTCTTCTAAATAGTTCAGTGATCCAATGCAATCCCAATAGGCTTTGGAGAGAAAAAGCCATCTGCATTCAGAAAATGAAATATGGAGATTGAATGTAAATCAACACATACTATGTTCATGTCTTTTTTTTTTTTTGCTTTTGTTTTTCCCTCTCCCATGATTTTTCCCTTTTGTTCTGATTTTTTCTCTCCCAACATGAGTCATTAAGCAATGCCCGTTAAAAATTAATTAAAAAATAATGTTAGAGGCAGCAAATTTGAAAGATATTTCAGCTATGAACAAAACAGTAAATAATCCTAACCTTAAAAGTCTGATTGATGACACATATTTCCTAACTCTTAGCAGAGGTAGAATGAGAATTGTAGCATAAGATATGTTTTCCCAAAAAGGCAATTGTATTGAATTTTTTTCCCTTATAAATAAATATGCCCACATCTAAGGTTTTTATGGAAGGGTGGGACTAGGATTATTGGATAATGATAAATATTTTTTAAAGAAGCATTAATAAAATAGTCTTTAAAAGCATAGAATTTAAAATGTTATAAAAGGGCACAGAGGCAAATTGGACAATTGTGTTTATACCTTGTCAATAATTTATATATTATTTATGTGCATATGCATTTTTCAATGCATACACATGTACAACCAGGCACTCCAAGGTTAATGTTCAAGAGACTAGTAACTTTCAAAATCACTCTATTTTTTCTTTACTCTCATATTCTCTAAAGATCATTGTTATAGGAATGCATGTTTCTACAATAAAGATACTAGTTTTTTAATGTTCCAATTCTACCTTCACCTCAATTCTTGAGGAATAATTCTATTTTGTCCTTCAATATGGAGAGAGAAAAGAAAAAGGTTAAAGCCTGGCCATGGTATATAAATGGAACACATATTAACAGGCAGTTTTATCCTCTCACAGAAAGAGAATACTAAGCAGTAAAAAATCCTAAAAGAAGCCCCATCTACTACTATGCAAACCTCATTGGAACATCTGCAAAAAGAGACTGAATATAAGTACATCCACTGAGTACAGCCAAACACTGAGTACACCACCAACTTGAGACTTTTCTTTTCGGTGGTTCCCTTTTTTAGTGAGCTCAACTTTCCCTTGAATTGTTTCTGTCTGGCATCTTGAAGTATTTTTTCTTGAAGTTGTAGTTATGGAGTTTCACAACAATGTGCCTTGGGATTTTTCTTATGGGATCTCTTTCTGAAATTATGGATGAATTATTTCAATGAATATTTCCACCTCTGTTTCTAAACAGTTTTCCTTAATGACCTAGTGGAGAATGCTATCCAGGTTTTTTTGTGTTTTTTTGTTTTTTTGTTTTTGTTATGGCCTTCATGTAGGCCAATAATTTTTTATTTTTCTCTTTTGGATCTATTTTCCAAGTAAGCTGTTGTGACCATTTCATATTTTCTTCCATTTTTTTTATTCTCTTTAGTTTGGTTGACTGATTCTTGCTGTCTCACCAAGTTATTAGCTTCCATTTGCTCTGTTCAAGTTTTTAATGTGTGATTATCTTCAGTTATTTTTTTTCTATCTTTTTTAAATTTCATTATTCTATTGTCAAAGGAGTTGTTTTCTTCAGACATTTTTTTCCTTCTGTTTCCAGGCTGTTGCCTCTCTCATGCATACATTTCATTAGCGTTCTCACTTTTTCTTCTATCTTTCTTATTTGTCTTTTAAAGTCTTTTTTTTTTTTTTTTTTTGACTTGAGTCTCTTTTGGCTTGAGACCAACACATATCACTCTCTGCAATTTCTTCTGTGCACATTTTGTTCTCATGTGAGTTTGTGTTTTGGTCTTCCCTGTCACCATAATCAAGGTTCTTTTCTGTTTCTCGCTCGTTTTCTTTCCTTTTTTTTTTTTTTACTTTTATGGTTGAGCTCTGCTCCTGGGATGAAGGAAATGCTGTCCTAAGATTTCTGTGCAGCTCTGAGCCTTGGCTTTACAGAAGCCCTTTTGTTTGCAGGGGGTAGCTCTGCCTAGTTAAGGAAACAGCCTGGTTTCCCAGAGCTTGGACTGGAAACTGATCCACTAATTCGTTTCTCTACTGATCCAGGATTGAAAGTGTTTTGCTGTGGTTAAGAACCTCTCACTGGCCTTCCCTGAGTTTATCTGAGCTGGCCTGAATGCCATTTTTACCCCAGTGAGTTTGACCTTTCTTGAAGTTTTTTAGTCTATCTTGATCTGGAGAGTGGTTTCATTCCATCAGAGTCTGTTCAGAAGTTTGGTTTCATGTGGATTTTGAAGGAAACTGGGAGAGATCAAGCAGCTTCCTGACTTCACTTGCCCATCTCAAATCTTTTTTTTTTTTTTTTTAATGAGATAAAAATAGAAATGTTTCTAGGACAAATCACTCTCCAGTAACTGACTTTTAAAATTTACATATTTTGGAATATTTAAGATTACTTAAAGTTCATTTTAGAGTCCTGAATGTTCTTTTTTTGGCAACAGTATTTTTTTCCCAAATATGTGCAAAGATATTTTTCAATATTCACCTTTGCAAAACCTTGTGTTCAAAAATTTTCTCCCCCCTTCTCCATGATGTCAAACAATCTGATATAGCTTAAACATGT
Organism: Sarcophilus harrisii; assembly: GCF_902635505.1. Taxonomy (NCBI): domain Eukaryota; kingdom Metazoa; phylum Chordata; class Mammalia; order Dasyuromorphia; family Dasyuridae; genus Sarcophilus; species Sarcophilus harrisii. The sequence continues at coordinate 69,673,188 of NC_045426.1, forward strand.
GCAATTCGTCTAATCATATTTCCAAATTCATCATGCTACACAAGAAAAATCATATCAAAAGGGGGGAAAACATAAGAAAGAAAAAATTCAAATCAGTTTGTTATACATTTTAGAAAAGAGACCTTCACATAGATCATAAAAAAATTTTTTCCCAGCTTTCTGATTCCCTCCTTATCTTGGTTATATTGGTTTTGTTTGTGCAAAACCTTTTGAATTTAATGTAATCAAAATTATCCATTTTTCATTCCATAATGTTATCGTTTTTCTTTGGCCATAATGTTGTTGATATTGTGTAAAATGTTTTCTTTATCCTGCTCACTTCACTCAACACCACTTCATGTAGATCTTTCCAGGTTTTTTTCTGAAATCACCTTGCTCATCATTTCCTATAGAACAAAAATATTCCATTACTTTTGTATAACATAACTTATTCAGCCATTCTTCAACTGATGGGCATCCATTTAGTTTCTAGTTTCTTGCTACTATAAAAAGGGCTGCTACAAAAATTTTTAAACATGTGGGTCCTTTTCCCTTTTTTATGATCTCTTTTGGGATACAGATCTAGTAGAAACACTGCTAAATCAAAGAGTATTCATGGTTTGATAGCCCTTTAGACATAGTTCCAAATTATTCTCCAGAATGGTTTAATCAGTTCACAACTCCACCAACAATGCAATAGTGTTCCAGTTTCCCCACATCCCATCAACTGTTTAATATTATCTTTCCCTGTCCTATTAGCCAAACTAAGAGACATGAAGTAGTACCTCAGAGTTATTCTTAATTTGCATTTCTCTAATTTAGCATGATTTAGAACAATTTTTATATGATTAGAAATGGCTTTAATTTCTTCATCTAAAATTATCTATTCACATTCTATGATCATTTAATGACTGGGGAATGGTGTGTACTTTTACAAATTTGAGTCAATCTCTATACATTTTAGAAGAGACCTGTAAAAAAAATTTTCCCCAGCTTTCTAATTCCCTTCTTATCTTGACTACATTGATTTTGTTTGTGCAAAACCTTTTTAATGTAATATGACCAAAATTATTCATTTTTCTTTTCATATCGGTCTCTATTTTTTCTTTGGCCATAAATTTCTCCCTTCTCCACAGATATGAATGTTATTTAAAGATTAGTATTATATAGATATTATTTGTTTCAAACATAATCTACCCTTGTACTTTGATTTGAGCATGACAGTACATATCTATACATTTTCACTACCTCATTTATTATTGATATGTGAATTCAGCATGTAATTTACTTTGTTTTGATGTAATGAGTCAAATAGTTGGATCCAGACTAAGAAAATCAAAGAGGGCTTTTTTTTGGTATTTCAGACTAAGTACATCTATCTGCATTTCATAACTATTTCAAATATTGATGCTATTTTCCTGATGCATTGTGTTACCATTATATAAAATTTATGTATTTTGCATTAAGGTAAGCCTTTCAATAATGTAGAGTCTTCTACTTTCACTTCTTTAGATTTCAGTAGCTCATAGATTTTATTTATTATTAATAAATATATTTTCTTTACTTTGTCTAAATTTGCTTTACAGATGAATGTATGTCTGTGAATCGGTCAGCTGACTTGTTTTAGCCAGCAACATGCTGTTATCTAACTTATACCTGATTGTATAATTGATCAAAAATCCATTATGAATACTTTGCTTATAATATATATTATAAAATCCCCCCCTCATTTTGCTTTAATAAAGTGCTAAGCCAGTGAAAATTTTCATGTCTTCACTGCTTATCATGGATAATTTTGGTTTGCCCATTTTAGAAACTAATGTCATCTGCATAGAATCATTTTCCTCATGTTAGGTTAGCAATCCTGATTATTCTGATATGTCTTGCTCTCTCGTGGTAACAGAGTAGTGAGAACTGCTATTAGTCCTAATCAAATGAAGTTCACAAGATTAAACAGAACCAGATCAACTTTGCATGTTTCTGGGAACTTACTCATATTGACCAACACATGGACTTTATGACATCCCTATTGAGCTGAAAACCATAACATTTTACCAGGTGCAAGCTGTAGCAAGGCATAACAAGGATACTGTGACCAGAACATAATCTTCATTGTGTCCAATACAAAACCTTGGATGTGTAGGCACTCATCAAAGTCCTGTGCAAAAGCCCTGGGACTCAGATTCAAAAATAGAACTGCTACCTAAGTAAAATGAAAATCCTTACTGACATATATAATGACTCTATGCAGCTTCTCTGTCCTTTGTTTGATTTCCGTAATTATCATGGGATTTGGGAGGAAGGGCTCTTTTTGGGCATCCGTTGAATATTCTGGCTGCCACCCCAGACTGCATACAGGGATCTGAGGTCCATTGAATTATCTGGCAGCCACCCCCAGACAGTGCCAACATAAATAACCCATTATAATTTGTGAACCACTCATATAGTCATAATGGAGCTCCCTGCCTCTTTCTTTGGTACAATTAGCTTGCCCTTTGGACAGGGATAGATAGGAGGAGGCTTAGAATTCGCTTTTTGGGGAATTCCAGACCCTACAATTGACTTTTTAATCAATTTATTAAATGTAACCTGTTGTAAGAGAACTCATTGTACTAAAGTTAGAACCAGAAAATGTGCTAAATTAGAAGCAGGTGATCAGTTTCAGAAAGAATTATAGGATTATATATATATATATATATATATATATCCCTTATTAGCATTTTTTAGACCAATAAAACTACAGATAAAATATCATGGAGCACCTATTCATTCAAGATATTGAATAAATAAAGATATTGAAATCTCTGAAGTGACAATATCAGTTTAGGAAAAGTAGTGTTCTATTTATTATTCTTCCATTTATAAACAAATCCATTGCATAAAACCAGGTAAGTCTATACACAAATCAAATTGAATATGAAACAATATTCATCTCATATATAATTTTTACTTAACATGTTATTTTTAAAATGCTGAAATCAGAAAGGCCTGCCTCTTATACATTCTGAAAAATAAAAAATTAGATTGATGAGACAGAATTTGCATTGAGGACAGTAGCCTCCCCCTTCTCTATGTGCTTTTACACTAACTGTATGCTGTGTATACACAATGCTGAAATCTAACAGTAATATTTCAAAGATTTATCATATCAAGAAATACTTTTATCATTGTGTAGAAGCTTTACTTATACAAAAGCAATATCATTGACACTTTCACAAACAGCAGTCAAAGCCCAGACAAAGAACAATGGACTCAGCTGGCACACAGTTCCTCACAAAGGACAGGTATTTTCTAAGCTGATTTTCTGAATATGAGCTGTGTATATTTGTCAATGACCCTCCATGAATGTCAATTCATGAACTAAAATTAAAGTCAGGAAGGAAGGAAGGAAGGAAGGAAGGAAGGAAGGAAGGAAGGGAGGAAGGAAGGGAAGGAAAGATCCCAATTTAAGTCCTAGGGGTAAATTTGTCTTTTCCCCTTTTTTTCCTTCCCCTGAACCAGCACACTTTTCATACGTATTCTTTCACAAAAAAAAAAATGCTTTAAAACTCTGCAGTTATTGCTTTAGACTATCCCTATTTTCTATATGAATTTGGGTTTGAAATATTTTCCCATGTGTAAGCTGATTTGCATTTCTAGTGGAAATACAAAGAAGATCAGATCAGGAATATTGCTTCTAAATATGGGTTCCAGTTCCTACGTAAACAGAGGAATTTGCCATTTCCCTGCAAATTGGTTCGACATGTTTTGGGCAATTTTGATGAAGTGACTAGCAGTAACAGGTTTAGTCAGAGACAGAAAAGGAAGGACAAAGAAACACAGAGCATAGCTGCCTGAAAGTTCTCAAGAACCCTTTGTGAATCAGGATATAGTGACTGAAATTTCCAGGTCATTTGATTGCTGTTATTTGTAAAATAGCTTCTACCCTATAATCATCACTGCCAAATAGTACAGATTAATTATGTGAGCAGAATGTTCCATACTGTAGTATGTGACAATGGCAATATTTTATAATATTGCTGAATATAATGCCTTGCATTTGTATAACAGTTTTTACATTTTCAAAGTAAGAATTTGAATTTTGAAAGCATTATTCCTACAATGTTTCTGCAAAGTGATTGACTACAGTTATGGAGCATAGATCATAGATTTATAACTAAAAGACCTTTGAGATTTAATCATATCATTTTAAAGATGGGGAACTAAGGCTCAGATATTGGTAATTTATAAAAGCTAACCTAGATAAAAAGTAGCAGAATTAAAATTTGAACCCGATTCTTTTGATGTCAAATCCCCTTTCAAATGTGTCATGCTCCCAAAATCTTACTCTTATATTTTATTAAAAGAAATAATGAAAAAGAGAGTATTATCTTCAGTACTTACCTTGCTCCCAGACCATCATGCTAAGTGCTGGTGATAAAAATACAAACTAAGAAGACAGTTCATGTCCTCAAAGATATTTAGTAGTGAAAAGCAACACATTAAGGGGACTAGTATCAAAAATAGTGCTTTATGAGCATGTAACCTGATTTGGAAACACCCAGAAAATGAAATGGAAACTGCTTGTTGATAAGTTGAAGCCAAATCTCATTAATCCAAAAAAAGAGCCCTAAAGGATGGGCATACTTCTGGGTTCTTTGAGGCCAATATAGTCCAAGTTCACACAGCTATTACTAAATATTAAAGTTTTCAGATATGATCCCAGTGACATATTTCATGTCTGTAATCCAAGGGATCAGAATTATATTTTGGTCTCAGGCCATGGAAGATCTCAAAAGGGATTTTGAAAATCAAGTAATAGAGACAGAGGAAAAATTAGGAGGATAATTGATAGGGATTCCCAAAGGAAATACAAAAAGCTATAGAGCAGAAGAATGCCTTAAAAAGTAAAAGTGGGCAAATATGAAAGGAAATACAAAAGCTCACTTAGGAAAGTAATTCCTTAAAAATTAGAATTGAGTAAATGGAAGCTAATGGCATTATGAGAAATCAAGATAAAATAAAGCAAAACCCAAAAATATGTGAAATATCTCTTTGGAAAAAAAATTGACCTGGAAAATAGATCCATGACAGACAGTTGAAAAATTATTGGTCTCCCTGAAATTCATGATCCAAAAAAAAAGTCTGGACATCATCTTTCAAGAAATAATCAAGAAAAACTGTCCTGATGTTCTTGAACCTGAGGATAAAATAGAAATTGAAAAAAAAAAAATCATCGATTACCTGAAAGAGATCCCAAAATGAAAACTCCCAAGAATATTATAACCAAAGTCCAGAATTTTCAGGTCAAAGAGAAAATATTACAACCATGCAGAAAAAAACAATTTAAGTACAAATGAGTCACAGTCAAGATAACACAAGATTTAGTAGCTTCTACATTAAAGGACTGGAGGGCATAGATTATTATATTTCAAAGAGCATTGGAGCTAAGATTACAACCAAAAATCAACTACCCAGAAAAACTGAATATAATCCTTCAAAGGAAAAGGCAGATAGTCAATGATATAGAGGATTTTCAAGCGTTTTTATCATTGTGATGAAAAGATCATAACTGAACAGAAAATTTAATTTTCAAATATAGAACTCAGGAGATGCATACAGAAGAAATCAGGAAAGTGATATTTATAAGACACTTAATAAGATTTATCTGTTTACATTTCTACATGGAAGGATGGTAGTTGTAATTCATTAGAACATTCTCATTGTTGTGACAGTTAAAAAGAGTATACAGACAAAAGGACAGGTGTGAGTTAAATATGAAGGGATAGTATCTTTAAAAAAATAAAAATTAGAGGTGAGAGAGGAATGTACTGGGAGAAAAGGAAAAGAAAAAGTGAAACAATGGAAACTATTTACTACAAAAAGAGGAAATAAAAACAATTATAGTGGAGGGGAAGAGAGAGAGAAGAGGGTGAGTGAGTAAACCTTACTCTCATCAGAACTGGTTCAAAGAAATAACACACATACTCATTATGAATATAGAAATCTATCTTACCCTGCAGGAAAGTTAGGGAGAAATAGGATATTGGAAGTGGGGAGAGTGATAAAAGAGAAGGCAGATTGGGGTAGGAAGTGGTCATTAGGAAAGCATTTTTGAAGAAAGTAGAATAAATGGGAAGGGAATACAGTTAGCAATACTAATTGGAAAAATAATTTTGAAGCAAGTTTCTCTTCTAAGTCCTTATGTCTCAAACTTAAAGGGAATAGAGTCACATTTATTGAAAAAATATATGAGCCATGCCCCAATTGATAAATGATCAAAAGATATGAACTATGCCCAAAGTGCTATAAAAATCATGCATATGCTTTGATCTAACGATACCACTATTAGCTATGAATCCCCAAAAAGACTTTTTTTTAAAAGGAAAAGGAACTACATGTACTGTGTTGTGTGTTTGTGTGTGTGTATGCATGTATTATATATATATATATATATATATATATATATATATATATAAATATATATATATATATAGAGAGAGAGAGAGTACCTCTATTCTTAGGCAAAAATTTAAAAATTGGGGGGATGCTCATCAATTGGAGAATAACTAAATAAATTGTAGTATGTCATTATGATGGAATATTATTGCTCTATGGAAAATGTTGAGCAGGATGCTTTCAGAAAAGTCTGGAAAGTCCTCCATGAATCCAAAGAAAGTGAAATGTACTCTGTACAAAATAATATCAATGTTCTGGATCACCAGCTGTGAATGACTTTGCTATTTTCAGCAGTATAATGATCCTCAACTATTCTGAAGGACTTATGATGAAAAATCCTATCCATTGCCACAGAAGAAAAAAAAATGATTTTGTCTGAATACAAACTGAAATTCTCTCTGTAACTTTGTGTCTCTGTGTCTCTGTCTCTGTCTCTGTGTTTCTGTCTCTCTCTGTTTCTGTCTCACTCTCTATCTTTCTTGGGGAAAAGGTTCTTAGAGAAGAGATTTATGTTTTTTATAACATGACTTCTATGGAAATTTTTTGCATAACTTAACATGTTTTTTTTCTTAAAATGGAGGCTGTGGGGGAGATAAGGGAGATAATGTAGCGCTCAAAGTGTTTGGAAAACAAATGTAAAAACTGTTGTAAATATAACTGGGAGAAAATAAGTTTCCCTCTTCTAACTAAAGATATTGCCAAAGACTCTGTAGTGCAGTTAATTTTAATTTCTTACTATATTACTTGATGAATTCATGAATCCTCATGGATTTATAAACTCTGCTGATTCTTATTATATTTACTTATTTAATACTAAACTCTTTTCTGATTTCCATTCTACTAAAAATATAACTTTAACAGTGGTGATCACTTCTTTCTTGAAATTCTTTATGTGTTAGGTGAAATTTCTACAAAAGCAAAAGAGTAACAAAATTTGGAACAACAGAAAGACCATTATCTCTGAAATCAGAAGATCTAGATTCAAAGGCCACCAATAAAACTAACTACCTTTGTTACCTTATACAAGTCACTTAAGCTCCCTCAGAAACATTTTTTCTCATTATATAATGAGGGAATTAGGTTAGATGCCTCCAGCATCTGTTGCATTGTCAGATCTATAATTCTATATAACCTATTCAATATTTTGACCATCTTAGTAACCAAGTTGGATCTACTTTAAAGCTAAACACATTTCTCCTGTGACATTAATTAACATAGCTAGAAATTAGAAGAAAAAAAAGCTTTTTAAAGAAAGATGGTTGTTTCCCTCTGCCAGAAAATTTGGGTATATACTCTAAGTTAGCAAATCAAACATAGCCAAAATTACAAGATGAATTAGGTTCTTTCAGCAGCCAAAACTCATCTCCTACTCATAATATTTATTCCATTTGACAATAGCTACTTCATTAATCACCTCTTTTAAATTTTTAATTCTCATTCCCTTAGTTTAATTTTAAAATATTAATTCTTTTTTATTTTCAAATTCTTTCTATCAGTTCCACTCAAGATGACAAAGTGTTGGGAATATTTTAAATGTATAAGTCTACCAACAAGAACAGCATAATAGCTAACTTTTGCATAGAACTTACTATGTGCCAGCAACTATACTGGGGATTTACATTTATTATATCATTTGATCTTCACAAAAAGCCCAGGAGGAAGGTGCTATTATTATTCCCATTTCATAGGTGAGAAACTGAGGCAAAGAGAGGTCAAATGACTTTCCTAGGATGACACAGCCTGGAAGTTACCAAGGCAGGACTTGAATTCAGATTCTAGACTCAGTGCTTTATCCACTGGACCACCAAGCTGACTCAATTCTATAAAATTCTATAGAAATGTTCCATATTGAAAATATACTTTAATTTGAAAAAAAAAAACAATCAAAGCCATTTTCAGGTATATTTACCTGGTTCCAATAGATACATTTTAATTAAAAAGCATTATATGCATACATGAATAGCATATTTTGAATATTTATTCATGACAGTGAAAAATGTCCAAGGCTCAAGATGGTAGATTGACTCTTATGTGAATTTGAAATATTTGAACATTGCCTCCAATCCTAAACCAAATCAATTTAAATTTTAAAATGTAGATAAGCAGCATTGAGTTACTTGAAATCTTTATTCACTCTTAAGGAGAATATATATTACAAATAGTCATATTCCACTTATATAAGGAAATAAATGATTTTGGAAGGTTTCTTCCCTTTAAAAATGTATTATGTGTATATGTGTACCTGTGTGAGAATATCTACATAGGTATATATGTGGATATATATATATATATATATATATATATATATATATATCTGCATATCTATTTGTTAACATATACATATATGTGTAAACACTTATATGTTGGTATAGATATAGTGGGTAAAGAGGGGAGTCTCGCACTGCATAAAATCTTCAGTCATAGGTAAGTGCCTAAGGCAGATGAGAGGGTGATGAAGGGAGTACTGTACTTTATCTCAATTTTCCTCAGTTTTCTCATCTGCAAAAGGAGTATAATAATGGTACCTATCCCCAGGACTGTAGGGAGGATCAAATGGGCTAATAATTATAAAGAACTTAGTATAGCACTTGGCACGTAGGAAGAGCTATACAAATATTATAAATTATTATTATGCTTTTTAATGATGATGATGATGATGGTCCTGAAGAGGCATTTCTCATTTCACTACATTATCAAAGATTTACATGAATATTACTTTTGTCACTAATCCAGTTTTTCAAGGTAAAGCACAAGGCTTGCTGGAAGAAACTGGGTCCAATTACACTAGAGTGCATAGAATGATTAAAACATTGTGAAACTTAGAGATGAAGTCAGTTGAGTTTATATAGTGAGTCACTCTGTAATACTCAAGACTTTTAAAAGTAAAACCAAGGTCAGAGTCTTGGATTTCACATAAATCTAAAAGACATGAAGGATCAATTTAGACCATTAACTGTCACCATATATTTTTGTTCAGTGTTTATAACAATGTGCCTTAGTTAGCAAGCAGTGCTGTATGCTGGGGCCACGAGGCATCTGTCACTATAGGTCCTACATTATGTAGAGCTACATGGACTGAAAGCGATCATACTAAAAGACATCTCTGACCCACCTCTTCTGGATGATTAAATCACTCAATTAACTGCATCAGATTGATCTATGTCTTAAACTAGGTCTGGAGGCAATGATTAGAGAAACTGCCTGAGAAATTCAAGCCATTCACAAGTTGTCAGAATGAGTTATCTGACCATAAAGGATGCCTTTTGTGGGGAAATTATATTGTTATTCCAGAAAGAAGTTGTCAAGTAAGTCAGCCACACTAGATAGAAAGTGTATAGGAGTTTTTCACATGAAAGAATTGATTATAAGCTATATAAGATGGTTGTTAGAATTAATTGACATCAAAAGAATTGTGAAAAAAATAGAGCACATGTAAAGTTACTTGGTTTAACTCCTTGAATTAAACTTAGAATGTAAATATGTATATTTACATGTATAATATATATATTTTTACATACAGATAGATAGATAAATGGACAGATAGTTTCAAGTGCTAAATATGTGCATGACATCACATTCTGCTGGGAATACAAAATAAAAGACAATATCATTTTTGGCATCAAAAAATTTATAATTCATAAAATAGACTATGCATACAAAACTATACAAGGTAAAAAGTGAGGGAAATGAAAGAATGGTCCAGATAGAGTTATCAAGAATAGAAAAAAGCCATGCTGTAGGATCACATATTTAGAACTGGAACAAATCTTAAAGGTCACTTAGAACAGTTCCTTCACTTTATAGATGAGAAAACTAAGATTCAGAAATACAATGACTTACTTTTCCCAGGTCATATAATTCATCATGGTCGAAGGCAAGATGTCAATATAGAGCTTCTGGCCCCAGAATCAAAGCTCTTTCTACTGTATAATACTTCCTTCTTAAATGCAGTTGTTGCTGTTGCATCATTTCAGTTGAGTCCAACTTATTTTGACTTCATTGGGGTTTTCTTGGCAAAGACACTGAAGCGGTTTGTCATTTCCAGCTTCAGCTTATTTTATACAAGAGGAAATTGAGGCAAACATAATTAAGTGACTTGTCCAGGATCACACAGGTAGTAAGTGACTGAGGTCACGTTTGAACTAAGGTTTTCCTAACTCCTCTGGACCGCTGTGTAATGCACTACCTAATTACCTATTTAAACAGAGTAGGCACTTATAAAATGTTTGAATTGAATGCAAGACCATTCAATTTCACATGTACTTTTCTACTTACACAATAAGCAGAAAAGAAAAAAATATACATTTTCTAACCAGGAAAATAAGGCACATTTCTGTAGCAGTTGTTGATTAAAGTAGGATAGGTTTTCTGAAAAGCTTCTGATCTATGAATTGCCTAGTTTTTACATTGTTTTTCCTCTGCCTTGGTATACTTGCCAAATACCATTTAAGAAGCATGCATGAGATACCAGTCAAAACTTTTCCATCTTTACCAGTTTAGTAAGTAGAAAGTAATATCTTGTGAGTAATCTAATATTTCTTTATATGGGAAATACTTTTTGAAGCTTGTTTAATAATAATATTTATTCTTTCGAAAATTATTTGTTTGTATCTCTGTATGACTAGTGCATCCTGAATAATCTCTAACTAAGCATAACCAAAACAATTTAGTATATTTCTTTATAACCTTAGTTCCCTACCTTTCTTCCTATGCTACTATCTTTCACAATCTTTGTTTCAATCATAATTGTCAAATTGTATTTATACATCATACTCAATTAACTGTTGAGTAGTGCATTTCATTCTTGGTTTTATTGTTATTTTTAACGTTCACAACATCTTTTGAAGATATTCCCTTCTTTCAACTCACACAGCTACCACTATTTTTCATGCTTCATCATCTCTCACCTAATTATCTTTTAATTGAACTCTCTGACTCAAACATCAAACCATTTTAAACCACCTTACACTCAAATGCTAAAGTGATCTAATAGGAAGGTCTAACCATTTCACCTTTCCCTTTTCCTCTGCTATAAAGGCACATTCTCCCTTTCCCTCTCCATCTCTTTCTCCCTCTCCCTCTCTCATTTCTTTCCAATTTTAAGTTATTCTTCCCAACAAACTCTAGTATCAAGAAAGTTTGACTTAATTACCATTCAAAAAACAGAATATTACTAAACTTCACTTGCATAAACTGCCCTCCCTGATCCTAATCAGGGTTTTATTAGGTCACTCCTCCTCTGATTGCTACTTTCTTTGGCTTCCTTTCTTCCTTCAAGACTTAATTCAAATCTCACTTTATAGATTAGGCCCTTCCTAGTATTCCCAGTTTTTAATCCCATTCCTCTGATAGTATCTTCAATTTACTTTATACGATGAATATTTTAATTTTAATTTTAAAATTTAAATTTTAAATACATTCAGTGTATTTATTTGAATATTAGTTTTTTCATTAGAATCAGACAGTTGAAAACTGAGACCATGCTTTTAGTGTTCCCTTTATCCCTACTTTTTGCCACGTCTATCATATAGTAAATCTTCAATAAAAGCTGGCTGATAATCTAATAATAAACTTTCTCCTTATTTTTCTCTAATTCTTTTATTGAGATTCTCAACTTCTCAGGGAATTCTTCTACTTAGTTCAATTTCATTTCTGGGAGCTGAATTATAGTTATTACAAGATTTCCTTTCATTTTTTATTCACTTACTCATTGTTTTAGTCTCTGTAAAGATTGAGGCCCCTTTGAATATTTCTTTCAGATTCCTGACATTTGATTTGAAATGAACTTATATCCAAACTTGTTCACCCCATCTTGCTAAAACTCCTTGATCATATAATCTAGTAAAGTATGAGGAAGGGATGGGAAGGGAGAAGCCAACATGATGAATCTTTTTTTTCTTTTTTTCAAATTGTCATGCAATTAGATGACAACATTGAATATACTTTTAGCCTACAGAATTAAAAGAGATTTTAGAAGATTATGGTGCATAATATCCTTAGTTTACAGATGAGGAATCTGAGATTGGGAGGTAGTGTCTTCCTAAGTGTTTCCAAGGTTGCAGGAATGATCAATCAATACCAAAACACTGTCTTTAACATTTTGTCATATTTCATCATCTATGAATTTTTTCTGATGTTGTTGATTTTCTTTCTGTCTAATGACTACTCCATCCCTAACATTCCAATATTCAAACCATTATAATCCCTCCTCATCTTCTCTTTTCTTCTGTTAAAATGAATTTCCTATTGTGGACCCTTTGCTTTTGACACTAGTTTTATTGTAATTTTGAGACTTAATGGAATTTCACTGCCTATCTTCAGTTTACAAAGCTTTTTCAGATTTATCAACTTTTTTATTTCCTGTTATCCCTTTGTGTGATATACTTATCTCTATTCTTTTTGCTTTTTTAAAAATAACTATGAAAAAGATTAATCATTTCATATAATAAAAGTCTACTGAATTTGCCCACAGCACATTTAACTGATTTGAAACTTTAGATATTGGCACCAAAATGCAACATTTGGGTATTATTTCATGCTGAAAAGATGATGTTATAAATCATACATATATACATAGGTTGGGTAGTGATAGAAATAATTATTTTATTAATGTCCTTTAACTACTTTAAGAAGGCATTGTATAACAGAGAGACAGATAAAACAGAAAAGACTTGAGTTCATGTACTTCCTCTGGAACTCTAGGATGTAACTTAACCACTTAACTTTCTCACATATTGGTCAAAGAACCAATATTTCCATCTCTGCCCAAGGTAAATTCCACTTTAAGACTCATTGCATTTATAAATTAGAGTCAGAAGATAGCTTCATGATCATAGGATCAAGAGAGGGAATTACAAATAATTTTAAGGAATCTTTCCACAGAATTACAATGATTTACTTAATTTCTCTCTCTCTCTCTCTCTCTCTCTCTCTCTCTCTCTCTCTCTCTCTGTGTGTGTGTATGTGTGTGTGTGTGTGTGTCTGTCTGTCTTTCCCTCTGTTTCTCTCTCTATCTCTGTTTCTCTGTGTGTGTGCATGTGTGTATCTTTCTTTGTTTCTCTCTCTATTCGTGTCAGACTCTGTCTCTTTCTGTTTCTGTCTCTATATCTGTGTCTGTCTTTGTCTGTCTGTCTGTCTGTCTCTCTCTCTCTCCCTCTTTATTCTTTTATTCTGGCTAACCAACTGGTACCATCTAAAATTAGAGTACCATATCATCTAGGCAGTATTGAAGACACACTGATCAAATAACTATTATCCAACTCTCATTTCTTATTAATTTCTTAATGACCCCTCAGTAATTAGTTTCATAGATATCCTCATTTTAAAGTGGTTTATGGGATATTCTATATATAGCCCATATAAAATGCCAAAGTACTTTCTACTCTTTGCCTCTATTTCATTTGGAACCCTCCAGAACAAGGACAGGCATTATAAAGAGTTTATCTGGCATAATACCTGCAAAGGGATGATTTTTCTGCTTTAAATTTAGTTTGAATATACTGTGTTGCATACTTAATTAGATTAATCTTTATTTGTGTCAGTATTTTCTCATTATTCCTCATGCCTGACAGTTATGCTTGAACTATGCTGAAATAAATTGTACTCCCCAAATTTGTTTACATTTTTATTACTTTGAAGTTAGGAAGTTTATTAGTTTGATGTAGTATTGGAGACAAGTTATGGAATGAACTTCTGAAATCAATACTTTGCATAATATTTAATCTGGGTGATCTAGCAAATAGCTGTTTCTAGTGTAACCCTTGTATCAAAGCTTCCTGAAGTGTAGCAGCCAACCTTCCACAGGGATTATTACTCACTGTTCCAGATTCTTTATATTGGAAAAAAAAAATCTTTGCTCTTGATAGCTTGTCTCCTTCTCTTAGAATCATACTGGTTGAAATAGTCAGCTTTTATTATTATAAAAAAGAAGAAAGAAATATATAATCTACAGTAGCTCATTATGACTTCCTAAGAGTCAGGATTGCAATGTAGACAATCTGGTTTAAGTTGAATAACTCTTGGGATGCAGTTTCTCTCTGCTATATAGGCTCCCACAGGCCAAAAGCCCTATGCTGTTTCTGTGGAACCAATTGCTTTTCTTGGCTGCCAAGGCTTCTTCTCTGGCCACCTTTCCATCCTAGAAGACTTTTTCAAGATATTTTTAGCCACAGACAACAATAAATCATATTCCAGATTCTTCCTCTTGGAATCTATCCACCCAACCTCCATTTCTCAATTCTGAAAACAAGTGGTACCCTGTAACAACAAGAAATAAAGTAAGAGAATGTAGTAATCAATAGTTGAGGGAATAAGCAACACATGTTTAGTGATGTACACATGTTTAGAAGTCTATAACATGTGTGTGGCTCCAAGAGAGACAAAATAGGCAACTCTTTTTTTTTTTCCTTCCTGATGTTTTCTAGGGAAGACTTTTATTCCTCCAAGAAAAAAGAGGAAGTTGGGAATGGGGTATCACTCTATTCTCAAGAGAGAGGGGACACTGAGGTAGAATTATACAAATCTTCTCCCTTAAATATTGTCCATTTATGGGATATGATCATGTTTCATATTGCTTTTGATCATTTTGTCATTTTAGGGAATAAGGGGATTCAAGCTCTATAGTGAAGGCTTAATTTCTTTCCCACACAATATCACTTCCATGATAAACACAGATAGAGAGTAGTAAAGAAACCCATTTATCCAAGTCATAGCAAAACAGAAGTCAGAAAAGTCATTATATAAAGGTTTTATATCACAGACATTACAAAGAGAAGGAGCTCTCCCATTATGAGAGGCAACTCATTCCACTAAGAGTGAGGGTCCTGAATCTCCCCTAAATGTTCTTTATAGTAGCAAGCTAAGAATAAACACATGAGAGAAATAGCCACCTTGTTTCATATATTCCTAGAGTCTTTTCCTTCAGCCACCTGAGGTGGATGGGCATTGTCCAACTATTTTCTCAAAGCCAGAGGTTGACTCAATGAGACATATTTGAAGAAAACTCTCTCTCTTGGGGAGTTCCAAAGGGTGGCCTTTGCTTGGAGAATCCCCAAGGTGGGAACTAGACTTTGGAAAGTCCCAAAGGAGATAAGTGAAGACTGAAGCTATCTTGCCTCTTGCCAACTCTGACCCTCAAGTAAAGCAGCTCCATAAAGAGAGGCCCATACCATTGGACATTGGGACAGTGATTATACTTATAATTAGAATGAAACAGAATTTGCCTACCATCCTCCTTGACTTTGTTTTTCATTCTGGTATATATTCTGTAAGAAGGAATAAAATCAGCAATGACTGTTATATAGCAGGAGCTTGAAGGATTTTTTTTTTTAGAATGAATGATATTAATATCAATTGATTATTTTCAAATTTATATTAGATTTTAATTTATAATTGTAAATTATATTATAAATAGTATTCTCATTGTAAATATGTGTGTAGCTAACAATATAGTTGATAAACTTCTTTTATATAGTCACATGAAAACATTAACATTCATGTAGAATAACATGTAATAATCACACGAAATATCATTTCAGGGATGCTGAAATACCTAGTCATACAACCCTCTATCCATCAAGGAACTTTAATCTCAATAGTATATGGTAATCACAACCCATGTACAATTAGGAGATAAGTTTTACAGAACTATATAAAGTTCAGAGAAATTAATTGAAATGCCTTTGGCCACATACCTAAAAAAAGGTCAGAAGCAGAATTTGAACTAGTAGTTGTTTAATTACAAGTTCAAGCACATACCCACTTCTCTGTATTATCTACATTTTATTTTATTTTATTTATTTTTTTAATTTATTTTTTTTTTTTTTTTTGCTCAGGCAATTGGAGTTAAGTGACTTGCCCCCACACAGCTAGGAAGTGTTAAGTGTCTGACGTCAAATTTGAACTCAGGTCCTCCTGGCTTCAGGGCTAGTGCTCTGTCCACTGTGCCATTTAGCTGCCCCTATTATCTGTATTTTAAATATTTAAAATGAGAAAGGCAAAATAACCAACCTGGAGATAATTTCAACCTTCTTAACCAATATCTGTTGCAGAGGATGAAGAGATAGGGAAAATTTATGAATAATTTAACAAGATCATTTCTTCCTGGCTATAATCCAAACTCTTCTATCATGCCCCAGAAAATTCTTCATCCAAGAAGATCGCTTCAGCAGTAAAATTCATATTTTAGAAGTACTTGCAGCCTCACAGGCCACCCTCCCCATAAAGTCCCTATTTAAATTGAATGCCCATTAATTGGTTCTTCATTTTCTTTTTCCCCAGACAGTACTGTGAACCCCTCCATTTCCCCCCCCCAAAAAAAAAACCCAAATATTTCCTACCTCCATCTGCTCTTTTCAGCTTCTTTTCATGTTATCTTCTCCATAAGCTCTTTGAAGACAGATAATGTGTTTTATTTTCCTTGAACTTTGTCTAACCAACCCCTAGCACAATCCTTGACATATATTAAGCATTTGAATGCTTATTGACTGATTGAGATCCTTAATGCCAAGTCAAATGCATCACAACTATTTGGCAACTCCAATATCAAGATAATTATGGAATAAAAAGAATATGGTCAAATAACATATATATATGTATATATATATATATATATATATATGCATACACACATATATGTATATATATATATGCATACACACATATATGTATATATATATATATATAAAGAATTAAAATGGCAAAAGGCTTATAGTCAAATGCCTTCCATCACAGTATCATGAATACTTCATTCTAGAAGAGAATAATTAGGACCTAAACAGGCTAAAAGCCAAATTCCAAAAAAATAACATTGTGAGAACAAGGAATAAGGCATGTACAGATGGAGTTCTCTGCTGCTATCCATTTAATATTAAATGAGCCAGAAGAACACCTCTAGCAGGTGAGACAACAAGTGAATAGAAGAATTGACCTCCATGTCAGTTATAATAATCAGTAAGTTCCAGAAACAAATTCCTTCTGTAAATCTATAAGTTTCCCTCTGCTTTGTTCACTGTTAGTGAAATAGGATAGATATTAAAAATAATCATTTGCTTTCATATTGCTTTCTAAAGTAGATCTTTTTTCATTGATTATTATTCTCCATTTTTGGACCCTTTCTTCCTGTTATTCTTTTCTGTTTTTTTTTTTTAATTATATTTTTCCAGAAACATATTGGAAATTTCCGAGAAAGAATCCTGTGCAGAGGGGGAAGAAGAGTGTATACAGCTGAGACAAGTACCTTGATAGATTATAACGGAAGGGTGTATGTATCTTGCAACAACAACAATAATAACTAACTCTCATATAGTGCTTAAATGTTTGCAAAGTACTTTCCATATACTATCTTATCTCATTTAAGAAAGAGGGAATTGCTTCTAGCTCAGCTAGAGGCAGAATTTAGATTTTTGCTGGGAAGGCAAACTTCTAGCCCATGTGAATTCATCTGCAAGTAAGAACATTTTTATTTATCAAGCCAAGTTGTTTCTATATATAAATCTAAATTCTTGAATCATAGATTTAAAATGGGAAGGGGATGCAAGCTCAATCCCTTTATTTAATAGATGAGAAAACTGTTGCCTAGAAATTTTTCCAGGGTCATACAGGTTTTAAATATCAGAAGGATGAGCAGACTTAATATACCCACCTCTATTTGCTTTCCAGAAAAAGAAGGCAAATCATTTAAAATCTTAGTGCTATTAAAAACTAATTCAGAAAAGTTTTAACTTTATATATCATGTTGTTTCAGTCATGTTAATCTTCTGTGACCCTACTTAGGGGTTTTCATGACAAAGATATTGAAATTGTTTTCCATTTCCTTCTTCAGCTCATTTTACAAATGAAAAAACAGGTAAAAGTGACTTGCCCAGAATCACACAGCTAGCTCTAAGGCAAATGTTGAACTCAGTAAGATGTCTTGTTCTACTTAGCTGTCTTAGACTTTATATTGTTTATTCCGATTGATTTTTTTTTTTTTTTTTTGTAGATTCAGCCCAATGTTCTTGCTTTTAAGACATCTTTTTGGCTCTTGGCTCACTCAAATAATGTGTTACATAACCCTTCTATATCTTTGTCAAATGTAAATCTAATGAGCACACTATTTATGCTTTTATCCAAGTCCTTAATGAAGATTTTCAAGGGCAAAGGGAAAATACACAGAGACATATATGTGTGTATAGGTGTGTGTGTATATATATATACACATACCCATATACATATGTGTATATATATGTACATATATATGTGTGTGTATGTATGTATTATATATATGTACATATATGTGTGTCTATGTATATATATATATATATATATATATATATATGCCTATATAGTCTAAATATTATAATGTATCCAAAATGATCATTTTACAGAAGAATAAACTGAGACCCAGAGAGGGGAACTGTTGGTTTGCTGAAAGTAAGGGAAATAGGTGATAGCAGAGCTGGATAGTAACACAAATATCATCCTTTTGACGATATCATGATGATACCAAGAAAGCCAATGTAAAAATCCAGGAAAATGATGCCATTATGAATTGAGAAATATGAGAGATGTTCTAGAGTTAAAATCTATACATAGGTCATGTCAATTGATTGATTAAGAATAATTAGGGGATGGCAAGGATTCATAAGTGATTCTGATTGATTTATCCATTAGATTTATATTCTATAAAAGTTTGTTGTTTGTTTTTCAAAATATTAAAGCAGTCCAAGATCAGAAAAAGTAGCCTTAATTTGAATCCTTCTTATTAGACTAAAGAAAAAATAAAGCAGAAATAATGTAGAAGGGATTCTTTCATGGATGGGTGGTGGATTGAATTAGATTATGTCTAATTTTTTGTGATTCATACACAAAGGTCTCTAAATGCCAAAACAACATAGGTTATAATTTCTCTCTCAATGCCCTGGCTAAAACATATCTAGATTATAGTTGCTAATTCTTGGCTCCAAATTTAACATTCTTAAAACATGGCAAGCTCACTTTTGTCAGAAGAGAGAATCTAAGGAAGTGAACTCAAATCTATGTTATATTTGAATGTGTTGAATGGAATACAAGATGCTTATTTTGAGGGAAGAGGATACTTTGAGTTGAGGGAAGGGGATCATAATTTCCTACTAGTTCAGTATAGAATTTGGGGTAAGTTATTGAATGTTTTTTGATCCATTGCATTCCTATGTTAACTTACCCTTAAATATGATCCTTAAGACTACTTCAGGAATGGGGAGCAGAGCAAAAGACCCTCAATGTTGTATTTATGTATATTTGAATCTTTATAATTTCCAGGTATTTTTAGTTACATACATAACCTAATCCCTGATATATCCTAAGCACCTCTATATCCTCTCCCCAGAAGTAATCTTTTTTTAAAAAAATAATTCATTGACTGTTATCTGTGTTCCTCCCTGGAAGTAGGAATACTATATGGCACTGTCCCCAACTCTGTTCAAATTCCCTGTACTCAATATTAATCTCATTAACCTCTATCTCTTTCTTAAATTTATTATTCTTCCAAAAAAAAAAGTTCTCCTGCAGTCATCACAAAATGCAATCATTCCTAAATATACCAAATCTTATAATAATACAAAGCCTAGGAAGAGGTAAGAGTAGAATAAATCAAATTCTCTCATTTTTGATACAATCAGTTTAACCAGCTGATACACACTAAAACAAGTGCTGGTTAAAAATTCTAAAATAAGATTTTAACAATGGTCTTCAAATGGTCTTTACCATAATTGGTCTCCAAATAATGACCAATAATTATTACAAAACTTAAAACAGAAAGCATTGAAATTCCTGGTAAAGTAAGAACTCTTTATTTGACTCCTAACTGATATGTATTATAGCATTCCCATGATGTGCTATTCTCTCAAAGTGCTGCTACATCTCAGATTTAGATTTGTAAAAAAAGGTGGAAGAATAGATTGACAATCATAAATAAATAGTCATTCTTCTTCGACATTCTCTAGCTAATGGAAAATTCAGGAAGATTGCTAGTCTGACTTGGTTGAAAGGAGACAATAATAATGGACACATTTATCATTTCTCAAAGTTTCTCTCTTTGCTTTTACTCTTATTGCCACTATCACTATTATGAAACTGTTAGCAAGTAATCCATCAAAATGCTACTGCCCTGCTTATTAATAACACTGAAGATACCACCAAGGTTTATCATCATAGAATGATATGATAAATTGGCAATTATATTATCACATTAAATTTACATATTTTTAGCTTTTTAATAGAAGATCTCAGATCAGAGCAGGGCACAGGTAGAGAATATTTTAAAAATCAGCTGAAAAACGAATTTCCTAAGAGCCCTAATTCTTTGCAAGTATTCTGAGAACTAAGCCATTTAAAGAATTAGTCCAATGTCCATTATGTTTTCTTCAAATATTGTACATATCCAGCTCTCATTTCTTTTCTGAGTGCTAAACATATATCTCCAGTTGCCTGAATTACATATCTCTTTGGATGTTCCTGTGGAAATGATTGGGGATTAATGACTTTACTAACCACCTTGATTTGCTCAAATTCCATTAGCATCAAGATGAGGCTTGACTCACCTGGGAGTCAGAATCAGGAAAATTGAGCTTCCCTTAAACTGGACATATTAAAGCTCCTTTGCAGTGTTCACTTGCTGAACCTGGAATTCCCTCTGCTATGCTAGCAATCACAAAATTATTTCAGACAAGCTTATGTTGCCCCCAACAAACTAAAGACTTTCCATTCTGACCCACTTCCCTGTACTTTGAGAATGTCTTATCATATCTAAAAACAGTCCAGGCCAATGGCTAAACCTGATTAGGTCACATTGAAATTATCCCTGCTACCCATTGTGGGTTTTGTATTTTTAAGTCCTGCTGCCTAAACCCACCCAGGGCTCTGGATGTATATCTAACTGTATATCTCATGCATACATATTCACTTGAGAGGGAGAAAAGCATACAAATAATTTAATTCTTTTTATCTTTGTTAGACTGAATTCTGGGACAAGGTTGACATCCCATAGACTCACTCTTAAAACAAACTAATTATCCTGTTCTCTAAATTCCCTAATTTTTAAGGTAATTCCCCAATTACTCAAATTCAAAATCAAGGAAAAATCTTTAAATTCTTCCTTCTCATTCACTCCCCTGACACAATTAGGTGACAAAGTTTTTAATGTGTCTACCTTTGCAAAGTTATTTATATCCATTCCTTTTCTTCATTTGAACCACAAAAATCCTACTTTAGGGTTTCATGAACTCTCACTTGAAATATCAAAATAACATCCTAATTGGCATCTGTACATCCAGATTCTATCTTCAATCCATCTACCATCACATAGCTGCCAAATTGATATTCCTAACATTCTTGTCTCTATTTGAAAATCCCTTGATCAAGAAAATTCAATGATTTCCTGATCCTTTTAGAATAAAATGCAAACTTCTCTTTTATTTCAGGCCCTTCAAAATCAGTCCTTAAACTAACTATAGAGACTGATCACAAATAATTTTTCCTTGCTTACTCTGAACTAAAACCATACTAGCAAATTGCCAAATAAGACATTTTATCTCTGGTTTTATATTTTTGCATAGGCCAGTTCCTACCACCACACACTCCACACACACACACCAAGAATAGTATCCTTCCCTTATCTTTGCTTCCTGGAATATCTACTGCCCTTCAGGGCTAATTCCAAAGGCCACCTCCTTCTAGAAGTCTTTAGTAATTTTCCCAGTTGCAAGACATTTGGGTCTTTTAAGGGCTACATTCCTTTCTTTCTTAAGAATCATGTCTTAAAACCAAATCTCAATAGTTCTCATTTATTGGTCAGTAACAGGTCCCAGTTCAAGCCTCACTTGGTCATTGTTTGGGCCCTGATTGCTCAGGAGTAATTGTAAATAGTACTTATTTCTGTTTTGGATAGAAACCCTGAGGGTCTTTGCCTCCCAGATTTATTATTATTATTATTATTATTATTATCATCTCTGGTAAGTGAGGCCATTTTTTGCCTCATTTGTACAACTCAGATGACTCTGAAGAAGACCCTGAAGCTGGTGACTTTGCATAGAAATCCCTTACTTTAATCCAATTCACTTGCAAGTTATGTTATCACTTTGGTCTTCTTCAAGAATTAAGGACAAACAAACAATTGCTAGTACCCACTCCCACACTCAATTAGTTTGTATTTATTGTGTATATATTCAATTTTCACTAATCTGGAACAATTGTGTTTCTTCCCATTCCATTCCCACCCCTCTTTCTACTGTAAATTCCTAGGAAGGGACTCTAAATTTTTATCGTTATCTCAGGAATCTAGCAGAATACTTGTCATAAAGGACTCTTAATGACTGCCTATTGGAGAATGATTCATGAGAAGATTATTTTCTCAAAAGATTGAACATTTGCAGAAAATGTGACTAGTCTAAACCAATGAAAATTAAAAGCCATGAAAATACATATCATGCTACAGGACTTTTAAAAAATTCTTATTAAAATGTTTACATGTTCTCAGAACCATTTTCTTCAGTTTCTGGTCTTATAGGCTATCACTAATTTGCATTTCTATTACCTGAAATATTGATACCTCTAGCAAGTAATAGTTTGCCAAATAACAGGCTCCTCATTGTGCTTTTGCTACTTATTTCATCATTTAACTTCTGTACTTAATTCAACTCTACAAATAGTGATTAAACAGTCATATATGAAAGACATGGTGGGTTGGTTCAGTGTGAACAGATTTCAAGAAGGGATTTTTATTATTGGCAGGGAACATTTACAGAGAAAACACATGCTCAGAATCTGTACTGAGAAAGGGGAAATAGAATCAATATCAACAAATATTCTCCTACCCATTAATGAAAAATCGATTCTCTGGCTAAAACTCCTATAACAAGATAAAAAGTTTCCTCCTGAAATGACTAAGTTTCTTAGCATAAGAGACATCATTTTATAGGAATAGTTACCCAGTATATCCTGACTGAACCATTCATACACTGTTATCTAATGAAGTTCTCCTTCATCAGCTCTAGGATCTGACCTTTAGCCTTCATAAACATAGAAAGATTCTATCTGAGAAGCCCAGATTTAATACATTAAATAAAATTGTGTTTTGTTAGAGATGTTCAGAAAACATGTATCTTAATCAAAACAACAACAACAAAACAAAACAAAACAAACAAACAAACAAAAAAACACTTGCACCCCTTCTTTCCCCCAGAAAGAGTGCAGGAGTTAATAAATGAGAATGATGCTAATATCACTTACTGAAGGAGGGTCCATGTGAACAAATAGCCTAGTGAATATATCAATAAATGGGAATTAATAGATGGTATTTTAAAGCATGGTAAAAGAAACAGAAAATTAAGAGAGCTGCTGCATATAATACAGTAAATAATGGAAATCATCCAGTGAATTCAAAAGAAATAGCTCTCCAATATCTCTTCACTACTAAATCTTACCCTATTTATCCAACCCTCCTAGTATTCAGCCCAGTATTCATATGCCAGATTTACCACAAACCAGAAGGACAGTCTATCGCCTAGCCATCACTCCCTATGAGATTACTCATAGCATAAACTAGTGTACAGGTGTTATGGGCCAGAACTCTGAACTTCTTACAAGGTACTAACTAAGTGGAATTGATGAGACAATGGTTATCTAGTTTAGCATGGTGCTTAATAGTTCCCTAAATTCAGTATGGTTGATTTAATCTTACAACAAATAATGGTTTCCTAGTGATACAATGATTGGTTTATACTCAATGTGGAGGATATAAGCAGGGACTGAGAGCCACAGGGGAAAAGTTCTCAGAGCCAAGGAGACAGAAATTCATTTCCACCTTCAGTCAGACTCCTGGTGGCAGTCTTTCCTCCTGCATTTCTCCACTGAGACCAAGACAGGTCTGAAAAGCTCTCCAGAAAGCTGACAAGCATCAGGACAAAGATAATAAAGAATCTGGACTTTTAACACCTGGCTACTCTTGTGGTGATTGTGAACTGAAACAAAGGCTGCTCCCAGAGACGCCCAGAAAAACCAAACCAAGAACATTACATACAGGACCCTGGATTGGAATTGGGGAGAACTTGAGTTCAAATCATTATGTAGATAATTATTACCTATGTGACTAGAATCAAGTCACACTTTTGTACTTCAGTGCTTTGTTTGTAAAACAAGGGGATCTGACTCAATACCTTCCATTGTTCCACTGAACTCTGAATCCATGTTCCAAAGGCCTCAAGATTACCTTACTTGATTTTTTGACTAAGGTGAGTCCAGGAGACCTCTCCTACCCCTTTAATGATAATCATAACTGAAGAACTACCCAGGAAATGATATAGACATTACAAGCTTCTATATGGCATTAAACTTTTCAGAATCAGACATCAGAGTATATACATTAATTCAATAAGCAATTAGATACTAGACATATAAAACATGAGGGAAGGAAGAGAGAAAGACAGACACAGGGACTGAGAGAGACAGAGATAGAGGGACACAATCAGAGAGAGAAGTGATAGAGGGAATGAAAGAAAGGGGGGAAAAAGAGAGAAAGAGACATTATCCTCAAGTATCTTACAATGTACTGAAAGAAAAAAAATTAAGAGAAAATTCAGGTTATTGACTGTAGAGGAATGATGCATGGTGGAGGTTCTGAGGCAGAGGTCAAAGAGGAAAAGAGTAGATCCCAGATTAAAGAGCTCAGAATGAGCTTCCCAGATGAAGAAGTTTCTGCTCCATAGTAGACTATGTCCCAAGGAGAATCGTTATGATTCTAAAGAATAATTTGATTGTATTTTTCTGAGCTTTAGTCCTCTTAACCCTAACTTTAAATCCCTGTTGCCTATAGCCTGCAAGAATGCTTTAATAAAAAAGGGGAAAACAATGAAAATCTTTCCCAAGCAAATTGCAAAGACCAGCTGAAGCACTCTGTTCCCTGAAGCCTTGTTTTAATTAATTCAATTCAACATGTTCATTAAATACTTGCAATGTGCAAAGCACTATGTAGAGCACAGGATCTGCTTGCTTTCTGCCCTGGCTCCCCAGGCTATCTGTATTGACTCATTTTTTTGGATCCCTCAAATCAACTTGTCTGCAGCTGACCTTGACCTGAGATTCCTGGACCTGAGATTGAATGTATCTGGCATTATTAAACTCACTGTCTCGCTAAGGTTTTGGCTTTTCTTATTCTCCAGTTATCCTATCATAGTCCTTTGATTTCTGAGTGTCCCCATCTGATCTACTTTTCCTGAGGCAGGAATTTTAGCCTCTTGTATTCATCAGAAAACAGCTAATGCATATCACCAAATTGCACTTGCCTCTGGCTATCAATTTCTCCCAGGGGCCTCTTAACACATTCTATCACCTGTAACACAGACTAAATCCTTATGTGCTGAAGACAAATTGCATAAGTCTGATACTGAAGATATAGCAGTGAATCAGGATTGAATTTTTACTTTTTCCCATATAAAAATACCTACTCTTTTTTTTTTTTTTTAAATTTGCTTTATGAGGTATATGAGACAGTTTGGCAATGTGTATAGAATGAGAGTTATCCAAGATGTAGATTCAAATATCACCTCTGATTTTTACTATCTAGGTGATGATGGCCAACTTACCTACCTTCTGTACTTATCAATTACTTCCCTAGGACTTTTTGTAAAATTGAGATTGACATTGGTAAATGGGATTCTCCAACCAGTACTTTTCCTTTCTGGCTGAATAGTTCCACCTACCATAGTGTAATTATAAATTTATGAAGATTAATATTTATTTATTTCTATTCTATAGATGGGGATAACTAAAAATCCAATCAGATAGTCTCTCCAGAGCATGTCTCCCCACACATGAATCCCTTCTCTATTCCCCTGCCAGAGTGATTTTTCTAAGGTTTGACCATATCACCCAATTGCTCAATAAACTTCAGTGGCTCTGAATTTCATTTAGGATCAAATATAAACTCCTCTCTTAAGACACAAAAAAAGATCTTTATAACCTGGCCCAACTTTATCTTTCTAGGGTTATGGCACAATCCTTCTATCTACACTCACTATAATTCTACTAAATCAGCCTTCTGGCTGTTTCTTGCACGTGCTGCTTTATTTTCTTTGTCATTCTTCTTCAGTCCTTTCAATCATAAGTCTAGTCTGACTTTATGAAGTTTTCTTACCAAACATACTGCAGTGGGCTGCCATTTCCTTCTCCAGATCATTCTACAGTTGAAGAATGACAGAATTCAGGGTGACATAACTAGTAGTGTCTGAGGCCAGATTTTAACTCAGGAAGATGAGTCTTCCTGTCTCTAAGCTTGATATTCTATCCACTGTGCCACTTAGTTGCCTATCCTATGTGTATATATATATATATATATATATACACATATTTATGTATGTGTGGGTATGAATGCACATTTCTGCACAGACTTATGTGTATATGCATATATATATATAAAAAAATTGGGAGATGTTCTGGCATTTTAAAATGCCAGAACATCTCCCAATTTTTTGTGATATGGAGAAGTTATTAACATTTTCATCAGAAGGATTGCTGATAAAAAGAAGGCTGTTAAATCTTGAATTAATTTTGTATTAGATGTAGCATTGAATGGTGGATGAAGAGTTGTCCTCAAAATCATAAATAACACTAGATGTTCTTTTTCTGATATATGACTGCATGGTGTTGGTTAAGTCATTTTAGTTTGTGTTCTCAGAAAGTCTCTGAGACTATAATGTACAGGGAAGATATCAACCTGCTTTGATAAGATTTTCCTCAATAGAAGTTCCTAATATCACTAAAATCACCTCTAAGTTACTCCTATATTCTTGATATACTTATGCATATACATGTTGTTGTTGTTTTTTTCTGAAAAGCTACTGGAGAACAGTTGTTATTTTTTTTTTCTTTATCCCAAAGCCTAACACCATGCCAGACGTAGAGTAAGAGCTAAATATGTAATGGTCGGGCTAGCTTTCTGAAGGTCTTGGGACCAGCCTTGGTCTCAGCAGAATAATCACCACAAGAATAGTCAGGAATAAAGTCCAAAGTATTTAGTGTTTCCATCAGTCTCCCATTCTGAACCAGTCTGCTCCACAGTCTCTTCCAGGAGTCTGACTCAGTATGACTGACTGTCCCCAGTTTCTTCCAGCAGTCAGCCAGTCTGCCAGTCTCTCCCTTAGTGCAGGAGGCAGGAGAGAGCTACCACGAGGATAGTCAAAGATACAATGTCTGTGGCTGACTTTATCCTCAGTTTAAATACCCTATGTAATAGAACTATTACATAGTTCTATTGACATAGTCTATAGACTATTGTCTATAGACATTCAATAGTTCTATTGCATCACCATGCTAAGTACAAAGTACATGTCAACTAAATAACCATTGTCTCATCAATTCCACTGAGTTAACACCTTGTTTCAAGTATACTTCTCCTGAGTTCTGACCCTCTACATCTCCAGCTTTCTTTTGTTTTAGAACACAGGTGACTTCTCAGGAAGGTGAGAACACCAAACTAGATATTGTTAGCAGGTTTCCTCTGGGTTAAAGGGTCTTACTTGAAACAGATCTACATAAATCCATCAGTATAGAAGGTATTACACAAGCACATAGCAATATAACACAATATAACACAGGCTGGTAGTGAGGTAACAAGCAACATAAATCAACATGAGGAAGTATACATGTCCATAAGTCCTAGAGATAGTCCAAAACCAATCTATATTCCATTACTTCATGTGTCAGGGAATCCAATGATTCCTGCAGATTTTGAAGTTTTTGATGTTCATGAGCACAAGTAGTTAGAGATGGAACCATCTGATGTTTCTTGGGTTTTTTCCTTTGTTTTGAGGGTCTGCTCCGTCTCTCTCCAATTGGACAAGGCAAATACAGCTCTTTGGCACCCATCTGATTCCTTTTCCATTTGTAGAGATACAAGCAAATCCTCTCTCTCAAGCAGTTAACTATCTGGTCTCTTCCATTCACCACTTTCTGGATCTCTCCACATCACCTGGCAATTGTCAGATAATAGAGGTGCTTGCACTGGACACTGTCCTTCCAGTGGGTTGTAAAACCTGTTTGCCGGAGCCAGCGCATCTTTATCAAAAATCAAGAAGTTAATAGTATAAAGCCCTAAATTTAGAAGTTCTTTAGGGTTACCTGTGGCTCCCCCTTTCTTTTGTTTTTGAAGGAGCATCTTGATGTCTGTTTTTCCCTTCTACTATTGACTGTCCTTGAGGATTAAAAGATACACCAGTGGTGTGTAAAATCTGATACTGTGCACAAAAGTGTGCAAAATGTTTAGAAGTGCAGATCCATTATCTGTTTTTATTGCTTGTGGCACACTCATAATTGCAAAAGCTTATATAAAGAATTCAGTGACCACTCGGGCTGTCTCTTTTACTTCTAGTATTGCAAAAGTCAATCCTGAAAAGGTGTCTACCACAACATGGATAAAAGACAGATGACCAAAAGACTTATAATGGGTCACATCCATTTGCCAAATTTCAATGGGTCTCAAACCATGAGGGTTCATCCCTGGAGGGTACATAGGAGCGTGAAAAGGAAGGCAAGCTGTACAGGCTTTTACTATGCTCCTAGCTTCTTCTTTTGTTATCCCAAACTGCAAACATAAAGCTCCAGAAGATATTTAGAATGAGATTTTTGGGCTTCCTGAAATAAAGGAGTATTGGCCAACATAGTTAGAAGGCTATCTGCCTTTGAATTATCATCAAAAATAGAGCCTGGAAGTCCACTATGTAAGTGGACATGCAAGATACAAATCTTACCTGGATGCTTTCTCACCCACTCTTGAAGTTCCTTAAAGAACTGATATATATTAGAAGCTGCAAATTTTATTTGGGCTGTGGCAATTCTTTGTACCACACCTACTGAACAAGCTGAATCAGATATTATATTTATATCTCCCAGATAATAAGTAAGAACCAGCATGATTGCATACAACTCATTCTGCTGAGTGGACTAAAAAGGAGTTCTGATTACTCTCTTTATAGTTAAGTCATGAGAGTATACAGCACAAATCTTATGTTTGGATGCATCTGTAAAGATAGTTGGTCATTTAAGAAGAACTTTAAAATTTTCTTTTCTTCAAGAATCCATCTCCAATTATGTAATAGTCAGGTTATCTTTAATGGAGACCCGTGTGTAAGATTTGGAGCTGTGGCCAATAAAATTTGCTACTCTGGGATGGTTTCACAGCATACATTAATTTGTGCATTAGTATAAAAGGGGTATATCTTGTCAGGTGTTATCCCAGATAATTGTACTGCTCACTTAATGACCTTTAATAAAATTCTAGCCACAAGCACTGGGTAAGGAGTAAGGATTTGGTCTGCTTGTACTGGAAGGTTCACCCACTCTATCACACTGTCTTCTTGATGAAGAACTGCTGTGGGTGCCTCTTTTGTAGCAAAAAAACTGATATTTCCAAGGGTTTTTGAGTGACTCTTACAACCACATTGGGTAAAGCCAGTTCAACTTCTCTCAAAGTCTTTTGAGCTTTCTTGTAAGCTGGTGTGGTGAGTTTAAAGCACTGTCTCCCCTCAAACTGTTATATAATGGTTGTATTTGATAGGTAGTCAAGCCTAACACTGGATGCATCCATTGGATATCTCCTTTAAATTTCTGAAAGTTATTTAAGGGGTTTAGCTTCTCTGTTCTTAATGAAAGTTTTTGTACTGTAAGCACCTTAGTATATACTTCATATTCTAAATATCAAAAAGGAGCATGCCTTTGAATTTTTTTGTGGAGCTACATGCAATTTGTAGTTCTGTAGAGGGCAGTACTTTGGAAAAAGTATACTTTGAAATAAGTATACTTGAAACAAGGTGTTAACTCAGTGTGATTCATGAGATGATTGTTCTCTAGTTCACATACATATTTAGTACTTAATATGGTGATGTAATGGTTCTCTAGTTCACACATTATCAGTATGCTGTAATGATGTAATTACAATAAGGTACATAAGAGCTAAGAAGGATTGGAAGATAGATATTCTATCTTTGACTAGCCTCCTGTTGGCTCTCCTGCATTCATCATTTCTTCAGTAAAGACCAAGGACCTCCAGAAAGTTAGCCAGAACACTAAATAATTCTGTAGTGTTTCTATGGTCTTTTGTAGACATGCTTCTAACATTTGCTCTTCAGGTACATACCCCAAGATATCATCCATGAAATGTAATAATATTACTTTGGAAATGCTTTTCTTACGGGAGTAAGAGAAGTAGCAACATACATTTGACACATAGTAAGGCTGTTTTTCATTCCCTCTGGCAAAATTGTCCATTCATATCTTTAATAAGGTTCAGCTAAGTTAACACTGGGCCCTGAAAAGGCAAATCTTTTCATATCCTCCTTATCTAGTGTGATAGAATAGAAAAAATCCTTAATGTTTATAACCCCAAGAAGCCATTCTCTAGGCAATTGAGTAGGAAATTGAAGTCCAGGATGAAGAGTTCCCATAATTTCTATAAGTTAATTTACTTTTCTCAAATTAGTCAACATCCTCCATTTTCCAAATTTCTTTCTTACAAAAAATACAGGGGAATTCCAAGGACTTAAGAGAATGTTGTATGCATCTTTGGTCAAATTGCTACTGTACTATATGTAATAAGGCCTGAATTTTTTTCACTAGCTAAGGGCCACTGTTCTATCCACACTGGTGTATCAATTTCCAATGAACAGGAACAGTAAGTGTGAAAATCGTGTATTTTGAAATCAGCAGGAGTCAGGAATTCAGGTTAGGGGAAAATCATCAGTCTTTATTCTCAGTGAAGAAGGATCGGAGGTGGAAGAGAATCGGCGATAGCAATGTGTGCAGCTGAGTCAAGAAGCTAGCTAGACCAGCAGCCACACGACCAGCAGCTAGGAGTCTCAAACCCAGGCCAATCTGTCCCAGCTTCTCTTCCTGTCTCTCTCTGCCTCCACCCACCAAAATCGTCATTTCCTATATAACACATCAGGACTTGCACAGAGAGTGGGCAGGGACCATTCTTTATCCAATCATGTATATTAATAGAGTATAGCCCAATTACTATTTAGCCTCACGTACTTGGGACCTCAGTGCATCAACTCAAACCTCAGCCCATTACAGGTAAGAGTGTTGGCAGGCCTTCAACAGCAGCCCTGCCTAAAAAGCCGAATAACTCATTTGTAATCCTAACTGTTATGTTTCTTCTCCACAGATTGATGGGGATTTTTCTACTACAAAAGGAGTAAAAACTCCTGTTTCACCTTCAAAAGTCCATCTCAAAGGGGTAGCACTAACTTCAGCTGCTATTGATCCTCCTACGCCAGACATGTAGGTGTCTGCCTTAATCTTTGGCCAATGACTGGGCCAGTTGTCACCTCTAATGACTGTACGATCTTGCACCTGTGTCTACCAATCCTTCTAATGGTAAGCCATTTATATAGATAGTGAGCATAAGTTGGTCAGCTGTCATAGCTGCTGTCTAGAATATTCCTGCATTCTGATGCTTGGAGTCAGAATCTGGCAACTACCACCAGATTGTCTATCAGGAGTCTGTATCAGTAAAGCTGATGCTACTATTTCTCCTGGTTGATAATTCACATTGTCTACCTGTATTAGTGACTGGGACATTATTTACACAGTCCTCGAGTTTCCCACATCAGTATATGGATGGACACTGTTTTGTACTCTCAAGAAGTGAAATGGTCAAGTTTACTGTGCCTGGAGGTATGCGATCCATAAGCTGGATAGGGACAGATTTCACCTCTCCAGAGGATATCTCAGAAGTCCCAGCTGCATACAACTCTATTCTCTCCAATTGTAATCCTTTTCTCCCATCAGATTGCTTCTCAACTGATTGATCATATAATCCCTTTCTCCCATCAGATTGCTTGTTGGTTGATTGATCATGTCTGAGTACTGAACTCTCAAAGACTCTCTAGGTGTAACCTCCACTGCATCATGCTCCAAGTGTTTTTTGCCTGGGTCCCTGAAGCGGGGCCCCACTTCATGTTTCTCTGAATCAATCTACATTTTGATGCCCAATGGAAGCCTTTGTTGCATTTTGGACATGGGGTTTTGGGTCTTATTCTCCCACCCTTTTTTTTTCACTCTATCTTTATGCCAACATTGAGCTTTCAAATGCCCTACTTTATAAACCACATAGAAAGCGTTGACAAGTCTCTTTGGAAGTCACTTGCGAAGAGGGACCCTGTTCTGATCTTGGGAAGTATGCATCACAGCCTGGGTATAAAAGGCATTTGTGCCCACTGTGGCATAGTGTCTCATGATCTCCTCTAAAGGAGCATCCTTATGTAGTCCTAGTATAATTCTTCTAGAAATCTCATCAGCGTTTTCCTTAGCAAGCTGTCTTATTTTAATTTCTATTGCTGCATTTTCACCAATTGTTCATATGACAGTTGTCTGCAGACGTCCCACAAAGTAAGCAAAGTATTCATTTGGACCTTGCTCTATTTTCGTGAAGGTTTCCCTCTATCTTGTCTTCCTGGGAGGGTGCCTTATCCTTTGATAGCAGCAGCAGCAGCAGCAATTTTCTCATATGTTGCTATGGGGTAATTAATCTGTACTGAAATATCTGCATAAAAACCTTCACCTGTTAGTTGGTCATAGGTGATTGGAGTATTAACTCCACTTTGACTATTTTGTTGGGCTTGTATCCTACAAAGTTCACTATATTCAGAAAGCCACAACAAGTTTTGTCCAGGTTCTAAACATGTCCTTGCTATAGATTTCCAATCACTAGAGTTAACATTTCAAAAGCCAAATTCTCTAGTAACAGTTTAATAGAAGATGATGTAGACCCATAAAGAGAGCAACCCTTTTTCAGATCTTTGATAATTTTCAGACTAAAAGGAGTGTATCTTGTTCTTTCTTAACCCGAAGAGTCAAACTCTTTAATCACAGGGTACATTTCTATTCTCAAATCAGATGTATCCTGTCCTTCCTCTTTAACTTTAACTAGTGTCTTTTGTAATCCTGGCATAGGGGGTGGACAAAGCTGCTGCATGGGTGGTGCTGATGTTGTCACTGCCCTTCCTCCTCCTGCTTCTTCTCCCTCTACCCATGAAGGCAAAATTGAGGGAGGATGGTCAGGAGATGGGGAATGCCCCAAGGGTACCTACTGGGGTGTAACTGAGCTGTGAACATGAGAAGCACCCCTTAAGTTCATCGGTGCTGTACTTAACTCCTTTACTGTCCAAAATTCCATGCTTTTCAGCTGCCTTGTCAGTACCATCCCCCTCCTCCTGCTCTTTCTCCTCACACTTCCTTGTTTGGCTGTTCATGTAATGTCTGGGTGAGCTTTCTGAAGGTCTCTAAACTAGACCTTGGGCACAGCAGAATAATTATCATGAGAATAATCAGGAAAAATCCTAAATCTTTATTGTCTCCTTCAGTCTCCCAGTCTGCACCAGCAGTCTCAGTCAGTCAGCCAGTCTACAATCTCTCTTATCATACAGCCAGCCACTCAGCAGTCTGCACATCTCAGTCTCTGACTTTGGCCTGACTCTGACCTCTTACATATTCTATTACAATTACATCAATTCATCATACTAAGTATAAGGCAACCATTAGATCACTAGGGAACCATTTATCTCATCAATTCCACTGAGTTAATATCTTGTTGTAAGATTATAATTCTATTGAGTCTTAAATATACCTTTACACCGTTCCTGCCCTCTATAATCCTCCTTAAAACTTTTCTTTTTTTAAGAACTTGTGGGATTCTTTAAAGCCAATTGTATTATATTGTACAAAAGGAATGTTTCCTCAGGAATTGAATCAGGACCCATAGCTTCATAATATCCAAATGGTTGCTCTCCCACTAGTTCCCACATACCTGGCTCTAATTTTTCTTCCTTAGAGAGCCAAGGAGATGTGAATTCTAACGTATTTAAGAGTCCAGTTATCTGCTTTCAAGTTACCAATAAACCTTGCTACTTTCTTAAAACTAACTATGCATTCTACACACTTCCCTTGGCATAGGGGAGGTTCTTTTCTTAGTATTTGCCCCATTTCAGCTGAAAAATGAAATGGACTATTTTAGTTCTTACCAAAGTTTCCTGCTTGTCTATATACTCGCCCTATTTCAGGGTCTTAGGGACTTCTCTACTGAGCTTATGATCCTGTCAGTTGAGCTGATTTGTTTCCTGCTTTGCAAGGCCCTGCATTTCTGGGGCTCCCCATTGGGAACAAAATGTAATATTTGGGCTAGCTCTCTGGAGGGTTTCAGGATGGGCCTTGATCTTTAGGTAGAGAAGTGATGAAGGCAGGAGGGCCACCACGAGGCTAGTCAAAGATGGAATCTGGAACCTGGAGTCTTGAGTCTCTTCTGTGTCCTCATCTGAGTCTTCTATGTTTCTGTGTCTGAGACTCCCTGTTCCTAGTCCACTCAGCCCTTAAATACATCAGTATGATTACATCACTACAGCAACTGAGTATGTACAACTATTACATCACCATATCACATTAAGTATATGTTTAGAGAACCATTATCTCACACTTCATAGGTGCTTAACTATAAGTGTCCTGTCTTCCTTGATTCAAGTATGCCTTTTCAGAGTTCCAGCCCCTCTACCTATAGTCATCTTAGTTAACATAAGTTTGGTCAAAAAGGAGGCCAAAATTGGCAGTGAGGAGGCTGTGAAACATTAGTCTGAAGCACTTTGGAAAGTAGATGTCAATTTAGTTGGAAAGGCACTGTGTACAGGCTTTTCAAGTCTGAGAAAAGCATGCATGCCTTTTATTTGTTTGTTTGTTTGTGTATGGGTCACATAATTAGAAAATATTAAGTATCTGAGGCCAGATTGAACTCAGGCAGCTCCCCACTCTAGGGCTGGTGCTGGCTGGTGCTCTATCCCCTGCCCCATCTAGCTGCCCCATATCAGTCTTTTAGACTTTGATGCTGAACTAAGAATCAGGGAAGTGGGAGTGGGGGTGTGGAGATAAGAGACCAATCATGTAGTTTTTTCAACTTGTGTGCTTAGGAATATTGCTTCCTGGGTGGTCTGTCCTAGAATCCTGTTTCTTTGAAGGTATAGGCCAATTAGAAATGCCTCTTCTTTCCTGAGGCTCCACTTTATTCTCTCAGGAGTTGGGCATTGAGCCTGCTGTTTTAGACCAACACCAGGCCCAAGACTCCCAAAGGGACACACTTGTAATAAAACAGACCAGAAAAGAGAAAGATGTATTTCTGTCTCAGCAGACCTTCAAACCCACAAATATACTAGAAATTTTTTTTTTGTTTCATAGATCTCACAATCCTTGAGTAATGATTCCTTATGCTCCCTCTCCTCACCTTCCTTTTGCTCCAAACATGTGAGAACACACACACACACACACACACACACACACACACACCCCTTCCCCTCCCCCATTGTTCTTACTACTTCATTAATTAGGCATTAAAAAACTGGTAATATATGTGTATATATATATATATATATATATACACACACATTATATATATATTTACATGTATCTATACATATATTTACATATATACATATATTTACATATATGCATATATTTACATATATACACATATATTTACATATATGCACATATATTTACACATACACACATATTTACATATATACACATGTATATTTACATACATACACACATATATATACACATATATTTACACATATACACATATTTACAAATATACACATATATGCACATATATACATATATTTACATATATGAACATATATTTACATATACACACATATTTACATATAAACATATATTTACATATATGCACATATATTTACATATAAACATATATTTACATGTATGCACATATATTTACATATATACACATTTACATATATACACATATATTTACATGTATACATACATTTACATACATACACGCACATATATTTACACATATACACATATTTACATATATGCACATATATACACATATATTTACATATATGCACATATATTTACATATATACACATATACACACATATATTTACATATATGCACACATATTTACATATATGCACATATATTTACATATATACATACATGATTATATATATACACACATATATTTACATATATATAGGTATACAGGGTGCATCATATAAAATTAATTTTATACTCAGAAATTATAGGATTTATAATTGGAAGAAACATTAAGAGCCAGCAATGCAGCCTCTTAAGGGACAGGTCAATTCTCTGAGAGCCTCCACAGCTGTGGATCATACCATCTGAAGGAGTTGCAGGAGTTCCAGACTAGGAATGAGATAAACTGGAAGCAGAGAGAAGAGGAGAGAGGTCAGATAAGGCAATGGCCTCTCAGTAAGAGAACAGCAGCTGCCTCTCAGTCTCCTTGTATCATCCTCTCACAAGAGGAGATCCATTCTGTCAGGTGGCTCCCGTGTATTTCAGTAGCTCTCCCATGTATTCCAACAGCAGCCACCCTCGGTCTCCGCAAACACGTGGAACTGTCCCCCCTT
This sequence comes from Sarcophilus harrisii, assembly GCF_902635505.1. Classification (NCBI taxonomy): domain Eukaryota; kingdom Metazoa; phylum Chordata; class Mammalia; order Dasyuromorphia; family Dasyuridae; genus Sarcophilus; species Sarcophilus harrisii. The sequence goes on from NC_045426.1 coordinate 69,710,058, forward strand.
GGGCCAGGCCCAGCCCTGCCTCGGTCCATCTCCAACCTTGCTCCCTCGCTCTTCACCCTCCGCTCCCAAACCCAGCATCAGCACCACACAGCGGCCGTGTTTGCTGCTGCTCCCCCCTCCTTCCTACCATCAGCCGAGTTATCCCTGGACACCCAGCTGAAACCAGCCTGTTGATTTCATTCAACCAGCCAATCATGTATGGCCAGCCTCATTCGGGGATTCTGATTGGTGCTTTGTCACAGGCAACTCTCACACCTCCACCTGAGTCCTCACAAATAGAAAACGCCCACAACATGGCCACCGCCCAAGCTGGACGGTCCCTACTTCCAACATTGCCATGGGAATTTCTTTCCATCACACTGCAAAGGGGGCGCCATCCAATGAGGGAGCTGAAAATGAGTGAGGGATGATGGCGCCTGGCTGGTCGTTACTTCTCTGCGCTTGGACCAGATTAGACCTTCCCATCTTTGAGGACGGAAAGTACCTCGTTTTCTTTATTTCTCCCTGGTGTGAGGTATTTTAGGGAATGGGCCAAGGCACTGACAAATTACAACTTTTTGAAGGATGTGGTACTTAAGCCGATGCTTGAAATGGATTGGAATTGAATTAAGAAAAGAAGCCATGTCAGCGAGAGAGGTGAGAAGAGGACCAACTACAGATGGAGTCCTCTGTGGGAGGAATGAAGAGAAAGAACAATCGAACACAGTGACAGAGCGGGAGAGGGTATCATCCAATGGAGGCAGAACCATTGATTGTAGACTGGTTAGAAAAAGGATTAAGTCCATGGTTATACTGGATTGGAAGGAGAATGGAAGTGTGATGACGCCTTCAGGGGAAACAAATGGGGGAATTTGGAAGGGGGCATGGCTGGGGGGAAATAAATAAAGTTCTGCTTATGAGGGACAGTTTGAAATCTCGTGGACATCTTCTTTAATTTTCCAAGAGGCAATTGGTAATAATCTGAGACTGCAATTCAGGAGCGTATGAGACATTTTACTGTACAGAGACATTTTAAAATTGTTTACATAGAAATAATAGTTAAATACATATGACAACAGTACCAAGTTTTCAAAGTTTAAAGAGAATGAGGAGTGAAAAAAGCCATGGGATTTATCAATGAAGGCATTTTTAATGATATGGGATATTTCATTGGAATTCTGTTAGAAGCCAGAATTAAAAGAGAGAGAGAGAGAGAGAGAGAGAGAGAGAGAGAGAGAGAGAGAGAGAGAGAAAGTGGGATATATACAAACAAATAAAAGGAGTGCACAGTTTTTCAAAAGTGTGACCAAAAATCCAAAAATGCAGAAGATATATGACATGATAACTTGTGGGGATGGTAGGGTCAAATTAAGGATTTTTATTTATTTTGTTTTGTGAAAGTTTTGTTTATTGTTGTCACCAAGGGGAAGATCTGAAAATGTTTGGTAAAGTAGGAAAAATTCCAGAGAAAAAGAGAAGTCCTTAAGGAGAGGAAGAATCGTGAAAGAAACAAGCTGTGGAAACAGTGTGAAGGGCACAGATGGATAGGTTGGTTTTGACAAGAAGGAAGAACATCTTTTCGACAGAATACTCAGAAACATATGGGATCAAACCTTTCTTCTGACCCAGATTCCCTCTGAACTTAATTACTTAGTAAACATTCAGTTCTTTAATATTAAATTTTAGAAAAGTTATATATTTGTATTAGTAAAAAATAAAGCTTTCTCACCAGTAGCTCATTTCAACATTAAAATCATAAGGTTAGTAAAAACAAAGACTCAAATGAAATTCACATCAGAAAGAGATTGATAATATGAAATAACCATCTTTTCCTGACTTTTTTTTTGTACAGAAAGGCTATTAAATTTTTTTTTTTGGGGGGGGGGAGAGGCAATGCTGCAAAAAAAAGAGCACTAGATTTCGACTCAGAGACATGGATATATATATATATATATATATATATATATATATATAAAAGTTTGAACAAGTCAGCTAAATTCTTTAAGCATCAGTTTCACATTGGATGATTTTTTTTGCCCTTGATAATATTTTATTTTTTAATTCCAAAATAAATATTTTCAACATTATTTTTTGTATTTTATTTATTTAAGATTTTATTTAATATTTATTTAATAAAGGTCCAGGGAAAGATAAACTAAAAACCAGTCTAAATAATCTAAAGAATGAGTTTGTCAAACAACAAATCAGAGAAACAATCCATAATTTCTTCCAAGAGACTGACAATAAGAAAACATATCAAAACCTATGGGATGCAGCTAAAGCAGTTCTTAGAGGTAATTTTATATCTCTAAATGGCTACATGAATACAAGTGAGAAAGAGGAAATCAATGAATTGGGCTTGCAACCAAAAAATTAAAAAAAGCTAGAAATAGAATAAATAAAAAAACAAATAAATACTAAATTAGAAATTCTGAAACTCAAAAGAGATATTGATAAAATTGAAACTAAGAAAACTATTAAACTAATTAATAAAACTAATAGTTTCATGAAAAAAAAAACACAGATAAACCTTTGATTCATTTGATTAGAAAAAGGAAAGGAAAAAAAAATTACCAACTTCCAAAATGAAAAGTGTGAACTTACAACCAATGAAAGAAGAAATTAAAGAACAATAAGATGTTTTGCCCAACTGTATGCCAGCAAGTATTACAATCTAATTGAAATATTTATAAAACTTATAAAGTGCCCCAATTAGCAGAAAAGGGAATAACTTACTTAAATAGCCCCATTTTAGAAAAAGAAATTTAACAAGCCATCAGTAAACTCCCTAAGAAAAAAATCTCCAAGGCCAGTTGGATTAACAAATGAATTCTACCAAATATTTAAAGAATAATTAATTCCAATACTATATGAACTATGTGAGAAAACAGGTAAAGGAGTTCTACCAAATTCTTTCTACAATACAAACATGATACCAATACCTAAACCAGGGAGAGCCAAAACAGAGAAAGAAAATCACAGACCAATCTCTCTAATTCCTATTGATATAACACATTTTAAATAAAATATTAGCAAAGAGATTACAACTATTTATCAGCAGGATAATACCAAAATAAGGTCAAAATGGGTACATGATTGGGGCATAGAGGATGATACCAATCAAGAGAGCAAGGGGTAGTTTGTCTATCAGATTTTTTGGAGAAGGGAGGAATTTATGACCACTAAGAACTAAGAAACACATGAAATACAAAATGTTCAACTTTGATACCTTAAATTAAAAAATTTCTGCACAAGCAAAACCAGCACAAAATTAAAATGGAAGTAACAAGATGGGAAAAATCTTTATAATCACTTTTTCTGATAAATACCTCATTTCTATATATCAAGAACTGTGGCAAATTTATAAGAATACAAGTCATTCTTTAGTTGAAAAATGGTCAAAAGGTATGAACAATTTTCAGATGATGAAATTTAAGTCATGAGGAAAGATGCCCAACATCACTATTGATTAGAGAAATGCAGACTAAAACAATTCCAAGGAACCAACTCACACCTCTCAGATTGGCTAAGATGACAGATAATAATGATAAATGTTGGAGGGCATGTGGAAAAACTGGAACACTAACTCATAGTTGGTGGAATTGTGAAATGATCCAACTATTCTTGAGAAGTTTGAAACTATGCCCAAAGGGTTTTAAAACTGGATACGCTTTGATCCAACAATGGGGTTTGTATTCTAAGGAAATCAAAAAGGAGGGAAGGAGTCCATTTGCAAAAATGTTTGTAGCAACTCTTTTTGTAGTGGCAAAAATTGGAAAATGAATAGATGCTTATAACCTGGGGGATGGCTGAATAAATTATGATATATGAAAGTAATGGAATATTATTGTTCTATTAAAAATGATGAACAAGTTGATTTTAGAAGGGCCTGGAAAGATTTACGTGAACTGATCCTGAGGGAAATAAGCAGAACCAGAAATACGGTTTACATAGTAACAACAAGATTTTGTGATGGTCAATTACAAAAGACTTGATTCTTCTAGGTACTTCAGTGATCCAAGGCAATTCCAATAAACTTTGGATAGAATATGCTATCTGCATCAGAGAAAGAATTATGGAGAATGAATGTAAATCAATACATGCTATGTTCACTTTTTTTTCTTTTCCTTGTTTTTTTTTTTCTTTCATGATTTTCCCCTTTTGTTCTTATTTTTCACTCCCAACATAATTTATGAAGAAATGTGTATTTTTCGAAAAATTATTGTACATGTATTACCAGAAAAATAAACAATAAAAATTGTAATTTGATCTGAATTCAAACTCCATAATTTTTTCACTGGATGTGGATGGCATTTTTCATTACAGATTTTTTGGAATTGTTTGGGGTCACTGTATTGCTGAGAAGAGCTAAGTCAGTGATAGTTGATCAGCACACAATATTGTTATTACTGTGTATAATGTGCTCCTGATTCTCTTCACTTCCCTCAGCATCAATTCATGTATGTCTTTCCAGATTTTTTTTGAAGTCTATCTGCTCATCATTTCTTATTGTGCAATAATATTTTATTACATTCATATATTAAACTTGGTCAGTGCTCTTAAATTCCAGTTCTTTGCCATCACAAGAGATGCTATAAATATTTTTTTGTACACATGCATCTTTTTCCCTTTTTAATTATTTCTTTAAAACATAAACCTAGTAGCAATATTGCTAGATCAAAGGATATGCACACATTAATGAGGGAGACAGTAGTACCTATCTATTGAATTCTATGGGTGATATCTCCCTGGTGGGTTTTGGGGGGACGGTGAGTGAAATAATAAACAGAGTGAAGCTACAAAGTTCTAATTGACTCTCAAACTCCTTGAAAGCCTTGGCATTGATGATTGATAGGAAATCATAAGATGTCTTTATAAAAGTTTCCTTTATTGCAAAGAAATAATATATCCTCCTTTGCTAAAAACTGCTTCCTTTACCATCCTATCCACTTTCAGGAGATTATGTATTGATTTCCAAAGACTGTCCTCCTCGATGCCTGTTAAATGATATTCATTGTTTCTTACTTGACTCTATTTTTTATCTTTCATGCAATTCATGTTCCACATAGTATTCGTTTTAGCTAATAAATTATCTTACAGCCATTCTTTTCCAAGATTATCTAGACAAGGCTCATCCATCAGGTTTAAACCATTCCATTTGTTTTGTGTTGATGTAGATTAAAAAAAAAATTACTTTGTTCTCTCTTGTCTTGTAACATGTATATATCACATGCACTTTTATAATGAGATAGTATGGTGCATTGGATTGCCAATTTTATATACATATATATTATATATATATATATATATATATATATATATAATATTATGTTCTGTTGCAGACTGTAGCACATTATTTAATATGACTTAGGTAAATTATTTCGTCTCTCTGAACCTCAATTTCCTTAAGCATAAAAATGATATAATTATATCTTTTTTCCTACCAATAAGTATGTTATAGGGATCAAATAAATGAGACATCATCTTTAAATCTGTTACACTATGTAAATGTAGTAGTACAACGGTTGTATGGGGTGTTCAGAGAGGACTAGCACCTCAGAGAGGACTTGCTGAGCCATTTTCTGGGTTGCTCATCAAACTTTGGTATCTACCTGGCTTTCAACTTTTACCTGGCTCCAAGAAGCTATAGCAATGTATGCCTGGAAAATCATCTTGACAAATGGCTAAACAAGAATATAAGAAATAAATAAATAAGAAAATATGAAGTAAAATAGAAAAAGAAAGAAAAAACAAAAAACACACAAAAAGAAAACACACACACACAAACTTTTTTTATGTGCCCAGAAGAATATCAGAGAGGATTCAAAATGTATTACAATAAATTTCCATCAAGAAACAATATATAACAATAGAAAACATTGTAGTCCCATCTTTTCTTTGTTTTCTTGTAGGTTTTCTTTTGTTCTCTGCTGTGCACTTTTTACTTTACATTGTAGATTTTACCATTATAGATTAGCTGCTGCCCTCTAACATATACAATTAAATACCCATATCACTGAGAGGTTAAATTATTTGTTTGTTATTGCTTATAGCATATCATCAGTTTTAACCTGAAGTTTTCCAGTCTCTTAGAGCTCTAACTTCCTTATACATAGCTTCTTATAACTTCCTTATACAACACTAATTGGATAACTCCTTCTTCAATGATTTTTATAGAAAGTATAGTACCCTTTTAAAAGAGATTAAGCTACACTTTTACACAAATAAACTTATGAATGAAAAGTGAAAAAGGACATTTAAATTGGAAGAATTAATCATCTTAATGATTATGCAAATTTTTTTCATTGATTTCCATCTCAAAGTAATTTTTTACTTTATCTCTATAATTACAGGCATGTAAAAAAAAAAAAAGATGATTATATTCAGTCTATTTCTTCTTGCTCAGTTTCCTATGCATCTCATCTGACTGGTCTACAACTTATGCTCAGTAAATGCAGACTACAGCTGCAGGTTATCTTCCCTGAAGCATCTTATCTCTTCCTCCTAAATTTCTTTTCCCTTAGGCAGCAGCATTTTGGACATTAGGGGTCCTGATTGAACATCCTGAGATAGATCATTAAGAAGTCATTAGTTCTACTTCTCTTGGATGTCATAGCAGCATGTTCACGGAGCCAGGAACATGTCAACTGAGAAATTATTTCCAACATTCTATATTCTTGGATAATAAGAACAATCATCATAATATTTCAAGGATTCAGGATTACATTGATGTGGCTTTTTCTACAGCCAAGTCACAACCTCTTTAGACTTTCACAGCCATTTGTGAATTTTTGTAGTAAAAACATACATAACCCCTCAACCAGCTTCCCCTCATTGGTAGCCTAGCTTCTCTGACAACAAATACAGCATATATCCCCAGGAACAATTTAAACTTTTACCATTTGGTTGGAATTTTTGAAGTTAATTTAGCTTGCAGGAAATTAGAATAATCTTCATGTCATGATGAGATATAAGAAGTGATGATAATAATAATAACAAGCAAAATAATATGCGCATGCCACCCTTTAAAGATTACTAATTATCTCCCTTAGAATATTTGAATGAAGGATTTGAATCTAGGTCTCTTGATATTACATCCAATCCCTTCTTTACTACACAGTGCTGCTGCTCAAAGCAGAGTGGGACATCCAGCATAGTTTGATATGATAGAATTATAACAAGCTAGGGATTATAGACACAAAGGTGAAAGGAACTTGGCCTGTCTTGCACTCTCATTTTGTAGATAAGGACAGGGAGGCCCAAAAATGTTAAGTGACTTACCTAAAATAATAGATGAAGAAAGGAAGATTAGAACTTAATTCCTGTGACTCTATTCAGCTCTCTTTCTATTGTATCATGCTGCCTCTCTAATTCCTACAGTGCATTTCATATTGGAACAAAATATTTTCCCCTATGGGCACATCTTATTTCAAATGTTGAGTTCTTAGAAGTAGATGGTACATACATTATCGTATCTGAATTCAAAAAGGACCCATTCTATTTACACCCAGAGTGAGAACTGTGTGAACTGAATGTGGATCACAACATAACATTCTCACTTCTTTTGTTGTTGTTCACTTGCATTTTATTTTCTTACTCATTTACTTTCTTTTTTTGATCTGATTTTTCTTGTGCAGCAAGAGAATTATATAAATGTGTTTATACATAAAAAATAAAGGTGCCTTCCAAAACATGAAAGAAAAAAAGAAGGGCCCATTGTAGTCCTCTCTCAGATATTCAATAGCTGTGTGATCTGATCAAGTGTCTTAATCTCAGCTTTATTTCCACATTTGTAAAATGGGAATAATACCTACATCATAGGAGGATCAAATGAATTAAGATATAAAAAAGAGCTTTAAAACTTAAAGCAATCCATACATTACAAGAAATAATCAATCCTTTAGATTGAGTCATAGATCATTTGTACATCTCAAAATACCCAGGGAGTATATTGAATATAGCAAACATTCAATCAATAAATATTTGCTAATTTATTACTATAGGCATACTTTTAATAGTTATTTAGTATTAGGGATAAGATTATTGGAGGAGGTTTCAAAAGGGGCAACATCCTAAGTTTCCTTATACTAAAATAAGATGACCTTAGGCAAGTTGTTAAGTTTTGTTTTGTTTTGTTTTTCTGATAGTTGATTTCCTTACCTTTAAAAAGGGAGGAAGCATGGTTCTGAAACTAACATATTAGAGGTGAAATTATGCTCCTGACATTTCCTGTATGACTTTGGTCATGTAATGTGACTATTCTTCATCTCATTTTCTTCCTATGTTAAAAATGAGGGATTGGACTGATAAGCATTGCCCTTATATCTATGATTGTCCTTCTTCTGCAGACTTCACACACTTAAATGTTAAAAATTATCATGAAAAATGTAAATGTAATTTGCATTTTGGAAATTGCAAAGTTGTATGAATGAAAGCTTTTGTGTGTATGTGTAAGTCAAATACTCTGGATGGATCTAGTCTGTGCATTGGTTTAGAGAAAAACTTCATCTTATTGCTTTAATCACCCACAACTCCTAGCCCATTTTGTCACTGCTAAACCTCTGGATCCTTTGATTCTTGCTGCCATAGCCAACAGCTTTCCAAGCAGATTTCCTCCCTCTCCATACTGTTGGGGTACATAAATGAGTGAATGAAAAAAAAATAAGGCTTAGTAGGAAATGGACTTAGTGATGACTCTCAAAGGGATTCCTGTCTGTGAGACAGGAATGTGAGAGTGAATGTGGGCAATTCATTGAGGGTGGGGGACCAAAAGATAAGGAACAAAGACTCCTGAAGGACTAGTCCTATTTGATTTTTGTCTTTGTATCCCTAGCTTCTAGCACAGTTCCAAGATCATGGGAAGCACTAGAATTCTTGTTGATTGATTTATTAATATCAAGATATTCACCACCACAATGAACTTTTCTACTTGATTCCAAAACCCTACTCTAACATGATTTCTGATAGGAGATATATACAGAATGATCCATCTACCTTTTTATTTTTCACATCAATGAGGTCAATTGCCTACATAAAAGCCAAAAAAGTGATAAAGCCAAATAAGCTCCATAATCATCTCACCTTACACAGTAAGGCAATTTGCTTTTGGAATATGATTACCCTTAGCTTCTCAAATATGATTTCCTTCTTTATTCCCAGACAACACTGCTCACCCAGGTTTCTCTGACTTAGACTTTTGGTCATATATGAGCATAAAAAGCTTCAGTTGGGGAGGGTCTGAGCCCTACCTGATGGGTACCTAAGATGTTGAGAGTTTCCATACACCTATAACCTTTTGATCAGCTACATTTCCAAATATAGAGAAGAGGGCCACATCTTGAGAAGGTAAATGCCACCATATCCTTATCACATATTTTTGCTATTATTAAGGACAAATTTCAATATTTCAGAGTGCTTCATTTCATGCCCAACTCAAACCTGAAGTAAGAGGTTACTGATATTCAACTTATTTTTGATATCTTATTTGGTGAGAGGAATGGGATACAAAACAAAGCATATTTCTATATTTATGAATTTATTCAACAAATATTTAGAAACTGTCTATAGAATACTCTGAAAGTGGAGGAGGACAAATAATGTCCCTCAAGAAGTCTGCAGATTTACTCAAGGAAGAAGTAAGCACTTTGGTTATTCAGTAAATTTTTATTCCCTCATAAACTTATATATATGACTATTACATACTTTCCTTCATAATCTGCTCCAACTTTCCCTAATACTTTCCACTCTTCTTATCCTTTGTGTCACAACCGTAACTTTGCCATGCAGTAATACTGACCTCTATACCTCAAACAAAACATGATCTCTCCCGAATCCATCAATTTTAGTAGATTAATATATTAAGCATATCCTCTACTAAGTGTCTCATTTTTTTCTCACAACAATTCTGTGAGGTAAATTTAACTATTATTCTCATTTTTCAGATGACTATTAAGTGTTAGGAGGACATATTTGAACTCAGCTCTCTCTGACTTTAATCAGTGCCCAAGCTACTGTTCCATAGTAGCCTTGCTGCTAGAGAAAAAGACAAGAAAAAAATGTTAATTAAAACAATTTCTAGGTGTCGCTATTCAAATATTAATAAAAATGCCCAAGTGTGACCAAAATTAATATTTCTATTTTTGTGAGGGTTAAGCACTATAAAACATTTTATCTATCTATGCATATATATATATATATATATATATATATATACACATATTATTACAGGTATTTTAGAGAATAAATATGAAATATTCAATGTTATTTAACTAGAGATTAACAATTTTCTAAAGGTATAATGAAAAGAAAGGACTTATTGACTGGGAATATTCATAGCCATGAGAATATACTAATGTGGCATATGTATTTCTAATCCGAAAGAATATGGAAACAACTTTTATGTTCAATGAGTCAAACATAACTTTAAATAAGTTAGTTCACATTTCAATGTTCTAATATATCTAGAATCAGTGATGTCCATCATAACTCATTGATAACACTGGTGTACTATATGACTGTCATCTTTTTCCTTCTCTAGATATTACATATGGAATGTACCTAATGTATTGGGTAATTTTTTAAAATTCTTGATATGTATGCATACAAAAGGTTTTGAAACTGAATCAATTGTAATTTGATTCCTTATAAAGTAATTTGCTTCCATATGCTCAACTTGAATTTTTAAGTAATTATTTACATTGGTGAACTTTTGTATCTCCTTTTCCATTTGGCTAGTTTTGTTTTTTAAGGATTCTTCTCTTCATTAGCTTTTTGTATTTCCTTTTGCATCACTCTCATTTCTCTTCCCATTTTTTTCTCTACCTCTCTTATTTGATTTTTGAAAATACCTTTTAAGTTCTTCTATGAACTGAGATTAACTCTTATTTTTCTTGGAGGTTTTTTTATTTCAGAGCTTTGAGTTTGTTTTCTTCTGGGTATGTGTTTTGATCTTCCTAGCACTCAGCTTTTTTATTTTTTGTTTCGGGAAGGGGGGGAAGAGTATAATGACCCAATTTAATTATAATGTCCCAGTTTAATTAATATGGTAATAGAACCATGAACTCATAAATAGGGGAGTACTAATTCCAATGGCTGAGACTTCAATTCTTCTATATATTTTTATGCTGTATGTCTTGCTTTTGTCCTTTCTTTAATCAACTACAGAATGTCCTTCAGTCAATTTGCTCCAGAATTTTCTTATTATTTCTTTTTTTAAACTATGAACTGATAATATTTTTTAAATGTATGCAATATTGTCTTGCTTTGGCTTATTTCACATATAATTATTTAGTTCAATAATTTCCATGTTTTTATGAAGTCAATGAGATGCTCATTTCTTATAACACAGTAGTATTTTATCACAATTCTATGACAACTTTTTCTTTAATTAAATGTATTTATTTATTTTAATACACTTTGCTTTATGAATCATTTTGGAAGAGAAAAATCAGAACAAAAGGGGAAAACCATGAGATAGAAAAACAACAGAAAAAAAGAAGTAAATATAGAATGTGTTGATTTACATTCAATCTCTGTAGTTTTTTTCTGGCTACAGATGGCATTTTCTGTCCAAAGCCTATGATGAAAATAACCATATTTTTCATAGTTGATCACTGCAAACTCTTACTGTAGAGTTCCTGTATATTCCTGGTTCTGCTGACTTAGCTCAGTATCAGTTTGGTAAATCTTTCCAGGCATTTCTAGAATCAGCTTGTTCATCATTTTTTATAGAAAGTATTTACTCTGTTAGCTTAACATGCCACAGTTTATTAAGCTATTTCACAGTTGATGGCCATCTACTCACTTTCCAATTCTTTGTTACCAAAAAAGAAGCTTTTTGTTACCACAAAAAGAGCTGCTACAAACATTTTTGTACATGTGGGTTTTCCCTCCTTTATGATTCCCTTAGGATACAGATCCAAATACTGTTGGGTCAAAGAGTATGCACAGTTTTATATCCTTTTGAGCATAGTTACAGATTGCTCTTCAGAATGATTGGATCATTCCACAATTCCACTAACAAAGCATTAGAGTCCCAGTTTTCCAACAATCTCTCCAACATTTATCATTATTGCTTCCTGCCATTTTATCCAATCTGGAAGGTGTGAGGTGGAACTTCAGAGATGTTTTAATTTGCATTTCTCTAATCAATACTAGTTGAGAGACTTTTTTTCATATGACTATAAATGGCTTTCATTACCTGAAAAGGGTCTGTTCATATATTTTGAACATTTATCAATTGGGGAATGACTTGAATTCTTCTAATTTTGACACAGTCTTTTAAATATTTTAGAAATGAAAGCTTTATTAAAAATACTTGCTGTAATGTTTTTTCCAGATTTGTACTTAATTTTAAATTTTGTTTCTGTTGGTTTTGTTTGTGACCTTATTTTGGTATGGTAAATGAGATTTAGGTCTATGCCAAGTTTCTGATATATAATTTTTTTTTATTTTGTCTAGCAATTTTTTTTTCTAACAGTGAGTGCTTATATCAGAAGCTGGACTTTGGGGATTTATCAAATACTAGATTTAGATATCTAATACTAGATACTAGATAGGCCTTGATTATTATTATTATTATTATCTACTTTCTTCTACTGATCCATCATGCTGTTTCTTAGCCAGTACCAAATGGTTTTGATGACTGCTGCTTTAATAGAGTTGTACTTCTGGTACTGCTAATCCTTTATCCTTTGCAATTTTTTTCCATTAATTTCCTTGATATTCTTGACCTTTATTCTTCCAGATTAATTTTATTATTTTTTCTAGTTCTAGAAAATAATTATTTTGGTACTTTGATTGGTATGGTCTATTCATGAACAATTGATAATTTTTTCCAATTGTTAAGATTTGACTTTGTTTGAGAAGTGTTTTGTAAATTTGTTCATACAGTTCTTGCGTTTGTCCTCTAGGTAGACAACCAAATATTTTATTTAGTCTATAGTTTAGATTTAATAAAGTATTTGGGGGGTCTATCTAGAATTTCTCTTTCTATCTCTTGCTGTTGGACTTTGTGAGTAATATATAGAAATGCTAATGATTTGTATGGTTTTTTAAATGTTCTGCAACTTTGCTAAAGCTTCTTTTTTGAGTACATTTTAAATGATTTTCTGGATTCTCTAAGTATATTATCATATCATCTACAAAGAGTGATAGTTTTATTTTTTCATTGCCTATTCTAATTCATTTAATTTCTTTTTTCTCTTCTTATTGCAAAAGTCAACACATCTAGTACAATGTTGAATAACAGAGGTGATAATGGGAATCCTTGTATCATAGCCTGTTCTTATTGGAAATGGGTCCAGTTGCTTTTCATTACAAATAATGTTTGCTATTAATTTTAAATATATACTTCTTATTATTTAAGGAAAGTTCCCTTTATCCCTATGCTCTGTAATGTTTTAAGAGGAATGGATACTATATTTCATCAAAAGTTTTTTTCGCCATCTCTTGAGATTATCATATGATTTCTGTTGGTTTTGTTCTTGATGTTGATTACCAATTATGCTAATAGTTTCCCCAATATTAATTCAGTCTTTCCTTCCCAGTATGAATCCCACTATGTCATAATGTATTATCTTGCTGATAAGTTGCTGTAATCTCTTAGATAATATTTTATTTAAATTTTTTGCATAAATATTCAATAGGGAGATGGGTCTGCTATTTTCTTTCTCTTTGTTTAACTCTGCCTGATTTCGGTACCAATACCATATTTGTGGCATAGAAGGAATTTGGCAGGACTCCTTCTTTGCTTATTTTCCCAAATAGTTTATATAGCGTTGGAATTAATCATTCTTTAAATATTTAGTCGAATTCATTTGTGGAATTATCTGGCCTTGGAGATTTTTTCTTTGGGAATTCATTAATGGCTTGTTCAATTTATTTTTCTAAAAAGGGACTATTTAACTAATTTATTTCCTCTTCTGTTAAGCTGTGCAATTTACATTTTTGTACACAGTCATCCATTTTGGCTAGATTATTGCATTTGCTGCCATACAGTTGAACAAAATTATTGCTCCCAATTATTGCTTTAATTTCTTTTTCATTTGTGGTAAGTTCATACTTTTAATCTTTGATGCTGGTGGTTTGTTTTTTCCTTTTTCTAATTAAAGTAACCAAAGATCTATCTATGTTACTGTTTTTTTTCCATAAAATCAATCCTTTGTTTTATTAATTAGTTCAATAGTTTTCTTAGTTTCAATTTTATTAATCTCTCCTTTGAGTTTCAGAATTTCTAATTTGGTATTTAATTGGGGGTTTTAATTTGTTGTTTTTCTACCCTTGTTCGTTGCATGCCCAATTCCTTGACCTCTTTCTCTCTATTTTATTCATGTAGCTATTTAGAGATATAAAAGTCCCCCTAAGAACTTCATTGGCTGTATCCCATAGGTCTTGGTATTATTGGTGTTTTCTTGGATGAAATTATGGATTGTTTAGAGTATTTCTGTGATTTGTTGTTTGATGCACTCCTTTTGAAAAATTAGATTATTTCATTTCCAATTGCTTTTTAGTCTATCTTTCCCTGGCCCTTTATTCAATATATTTTTTATTTCATTGTGCTCTGAAAAAAAAGCATTTACTATTTGTAACTTTCTGCATTTGATTGTGAGGTGTTTGTGCCATAATACATCATCAATTTTTGTGTGGTGCCATGTACTGTTGAGAAAAAGGTACATTCTTTTCTGTCTCTATTCAATTTTTTCCAGAGGTCTATCATATCTAGGTTTTCTAGGATCTTATGAACCTCATTTTTTCATGTTGATTTTATGCTTAGACTTGCTTGGCTGATTCTGAGAGGAGAAGGTTGAGTTCCCCAACTAATATAGTTGTTTTTTCTATTTCTTCCCGTAACTGACTTAATATATTCTCTAGAAATTCTCATGCTCTATCACTTGGTGCATATACATTAAATATTGTTACTATTTCATTGTTTACAGTACACTTAATCAAGAATTTACTTTCCTTCCTTAATATCTTTTAATTGGGACTATTTCTGTTTTTGCTTTATCTGAGATCAGAATTGCTCCCTCTTGCTTTTATTACTTCAGTTGAAACTTAATAAAATCTGTTCCAGCCTTGTACCTTTAAAATGTATATTTCTCTCCGTTTCAAATATATTCATTGTAAACAACATATTGTAGGATTCTGTTTTTTTTTTTTTTTTTTTTTAAACCATTCTACTATTCCTTTCCATTTTAGGGAGCGTTCATCCCATTCATGTTCACAGTTACCAGCTCTGTAATTCCCTCCTTCCTATTTTCTTACCTGTATATAGTTTGGTTCTCTCTTTTTACCCTGTCCTAAGTAGTGTTTTTTTTTTTAACCCACTTTACCCACTGCTTTATCTTCTACTACCCTCCTCCTTTCTCTTACTGTTTTTCCCCAGAGTTTCTGCCTTCCCTTCTATCCAGCCCTTCTCTTTTCTTTACTCTCTCCTCCACTTATTTATATGGTTAGATAAATTTCTACACCAAACAGAATGATGAAATTATTCCCTTTTAGAGCCAAAACTGGTGAGATCAAGCTCTAGACAATGTTCATCCTCCTTCCTTCTTTCCCTCGACTGTAACGGGCTTTTTGGCTCTTCATGACTCTTCTTACTTGTACACTACAAATGGTATGCATTATTTTAGCACTCTATAGAAATACTATGGGCATGTGTATACATTTAATTAGTAAAATAACAATAGAAATAATTATAATAATCCAAATTTTGGACATGCATACATAAAAAATAAAAATAGAATACCAAGAAATCAAATGTAAGAGAATTTGCACTAAACCTTGAAGAAAGAAAGGGGTCATAGACAGAAATGTCAAAAGAGAATAATATAAAATGGAAGCAAATTCCAGAATTTGAAGAGGAAATGACCAAAGTGACAGAGGTAGATATAATGGAACCTGTTAAGGATTGAAAAGTATGTCATTTTTAAAAAAATTCCTGTAACAATGCAAATATAAGTCTATATCAAAATAGGTAAGTTTAAAAATCTCTGAGAATAACTGCTACAGTGGCCTAATCACTGAAGCGAAGTCAGGAGATGTTTTAGCTCTAGATTAACTAACAGATTAGTTAGTTGTGTGACTTTGCCAAGTAATTACAATTCTCTGAGATTTAGTTTGCTCATCTCTCAGATGGAGGAGAGAGGTAAATGTGGAAATATTTAGAGTTCCTGAAACTCCACAGTTCTAAAAACTTTGTGCTAGTTCATTGCTAACCTGATAGAAAGCATTAACACTTTCAAAATGCAAGTATGGGAGGTATATAAGTAGTACAATGGATAGAGCAATCAGCAGAAACTGAATTGAAATTCAGCTTCAGGCCTTTGACACTTACTAATTATTCGACTGTGGAAAAGTCACCAAACCATCATTGCCTTGCCCAAATAATAATAATAATAATAATAATAATACAAGGAGGCCAGGTTAAATTGAATGGCATTAGTGCTAAGTGAGGTAACAAACTGCATAGAAGAATGAAATTCACAATCCATTGTATTAGTTCTTTTCCACAATTGAGATTGTGCTTGTCACTATTTTTACAGATGACAAAAGTGAGACAGCAGAGAGAGAAATTATTTGCCCAAAGTTATATAGCAAATAGAATATGAATGTGGTATTTCTGGTCTGTAGTCATTTCTTAGGACAGTGAGCCACTTTTGTACAATCAGGAATTTTGAGATGGATTTGTAGCCAAAAACAATGTCTTCTGTGGTGTATTTTGAGAATCGTGATGTTGCTAATGTCTGTAAGTACATAAAGGATTATTACATGAGGGATACTGACCAGCTGTCCCCTAAGGCTAAAATGCGAAGAAATGGCTTTAAGCTGTCACTGGAGGTATTAAGGTAGATTTAGGAAGATGTTGAGGATGTAGGATTGGACCTTTATCAAAATGAAAGAACTGTCTATGAGACCTGTCAACCCAGACCTCAGTCAGTTTAACCATTCAGTGAAAAATTTCCTGACAGCACTGTTGGAATAATTTTCATAGGGAGCTGTGTACTTCTTTTCCAAAGCATTTAAAAATAATGCCTATTTTTATGTCTGAAGAGGTTGAAGTAAGGTCTGGTCAGAAGGAAATGACAATTAGTAAGCTTATTAGATTCCTCTGATCCCTATGATTTCCTCAATATTTTCCATAAAATGAAATTTACACAGAAGCCTCTCTTTAATAAGATTAGAAACTTGATATTTTAATAATAAGCCTCAATTCTGAGTTTGAAACTTGTCTTGAATAAATATTTCAATTTTATTTTGATCATATTTTATAGAAGAGGTAATTTTTATCCTAATTTTAATTTTTTTCTAATATTTTATTTTTCAAATTAAATGTAAAGATAGTTTTCAATATTCATTTTAATAAGATTTTGACTTTCATATTCTTTCCCTCTCCTCCTCCTTCCCCCAGATGGCAAGCAATCTGATATGTTATACTGTGCAATCATATCAAACATATTTATTTCCACATTAGTCATGTTAGGCATGAAAGAAAAATCAGGAATTTCTAAAAAACAGGAAAGACTGTAAGAAAGGGAAAAAAAAATCAACAAAAGTGAAAAATGGGATCATTGTTTTTTCTTTGGATGTGAACATTTTCTGTAATGGGTCTTTTGGAATTGTCTTTTATAATTGTATTGCTGAGAAGAGCTAAATCTATCAAAGTTGCTATTACTATTTACAATGTTCTTCCAGTCCTGTTTATTTCACTCAAAATAAGTACCTGCATTTTTTCCAGATTTTTCCTGCTCATAATTACTTAGAGCACAATAGTATCCTATTACATTCATATACCATGACTTGTTCAGCCATGCCCCAATTGATGGATATTCCCTCAATTTCTAATTATTTGCTCCCATGAAAAGAGCTGCTACAAATATTTTTACATATGGGTTCTTTTCCCTTTTATAATGATCTCTTTGAATATAGACCTAGTTGTGGTATTGCTATATCAAAGCGCATGCACATTTTATTAGGTATTTGGCCATAGTTCCTAATTATTCTCTAGGATTGTTGGATCAGTTCACAACTCTAATAACACTGCATCAATGTCCCAGTTTTCCAACACCCCTTTCAACATTTATCATTTTTTTCTGTCACTTTAGCTAGTTTTATAGGTAGTATATCAAAGCTATTTTCATTTTCATTTCTCTAATCAATAGTGATTTTAGAAGATTTTTATGAAACTATGTGTAGTTTTAATTTCTTCATCTGAAAATTGTTCATATTCTTTGGGATTTGTCAATTGTGAAATGATTTCTATTCTTATAAATATGATTCAGTTCTATATATATATTTTAGAAATGAGGCTTTTATCAGAAACGCTGACAATAAGTGTTTTCCTCTACTTTTAATTTTTTTTGAAATTAACCAAAGTTACAAAAATATTCCCATAAAACACATTGTTCTAGTTACTTTTAACTCAAAAAACTTTCATTTTACATTGAGAATTTCAAAGCTTTTCACTCAAGTTACTGAATGTATTTATCCTCTCAACATGGCCCAAGAGAGAAGCAATTGTGTGCCCCAAATAAAACATAAATTGAAGAAATGTGATTTAGCATTGACATGAAGTGATATCTCACACTGACCTTCAGGAATTGATTTATCTTAACAATGATCAGTTAAAAAAATATATTGTCTCAATCTGCTAATGTAAATTTTCTATGCATCTATTTGTCTCTCTCCATATCAATGCCTCTCTTTCTCTTCCATTTGATATTCATTTCCTTCAGTAACACATATTTAACATTTTTATTCTCCATTTTGACCTTTTAACTTAAATATTTGGGGGAAACTGAGAACAATTTTTATGGAATTTAGAAAATTGGAACACACACACACACACACACACACACACACACACACACTCACCCTACCTTTTCAAGAACTAAAGAATACTCATTTTAAATTTCTATCTGCAAATAAATTTGGATGTTACAACTCTTGCAGTTAATACAGCATGGTAAAATACATACTTTAGTAAAGTATTTGTCCTAATCAGAAAATACATGGGAAAAGAGAATGTGGAGGTGAAGAGGAAGTGGGGGAAGTGTTATGATGAATCTTTGTAGATAATATATCGTCAGAGAAATATGGAAAGACTTTAAAGAATTAGCACTATTCTGTACAGGATCCTTTTCTGTTCTTCCTCTATATTATTTTGTATGTAGATCTCATATATTACAGTAGATTTATCCAGTCCTATTCTGTTTTCTGAACTCTAGTGTCAAATCTACAGATCTCTATTAGACATTTTGACCTAAATATACCATAAACATCTCAAAAGCAACATTTTTCAAATTGAATTTGTAAATGGGAAAGAAAAAATGCACTTGACCTTGATAATCTGAAGGGCTGCCTGACATTCTCAGGTTCCAAGAATGGGTAAAAATTCTGATGAAAATAGACTGATATCTTTGGAAATGGTATTTCCTTTTTTGCCTACTTAGTTTTTTCAATGACTGGTCCTCTCACCTCCACATTTACCTAACTCCCTATTAGGAGGAAAGTAACCTGCTCAAAGACTCTCAGGAAAGGAAAGGAGGAAAGCACAGGGAGGAAGGAAGGGGGTGAGGGAGAAAGAGGGTAAGAGAGAGAAAGGAGGTAGCAGGAAATAAAAAAAAGAAAGGAAAGGAAAAAGGAATAAAAAATAAAAGAATAAAAGGAGGGAAGACAATATGAAGAAGAAAAGGGGAAAAGGAAACTTTTTAAAAATTATGATGAAAATTCCCTTAAATTAGAGCTTTTAATTAATATAGCATGAGCTTTCATTGTGCAATATTCCTACCAATCTTGCTATGGATACCATAGGTATTTTAACCTAAAAATTTGATATGTGGTCAAATGCTATAATATCTCAGTAGTAAATCCAACTATTTTGAAAAATAAAATATGTTGAATAGTATATACTATATACATCCTGTAGGTATATGTTAAAACATCACAAACCTCTTTAAATCAATTTAAATCACTAGGGGAAAAAGTGTAAGAAGGGAAATGGAAGGTGGCTTAGCCTTTATAAAACATTTTGGTTATTTATCATATAATAAGTTATTATTGATTTTGCATTTTTATTTTATCAGATATCCTCAACATTTTAAAATTTATGCTTTAAACAAGAAATGTGACATCCTAGAAAAACTCAGCAAACATTTGAACTATAAATGACAATGTAAAGGGTTTACTTTTAAAAAATAATAATGTTTGAATGAGGACATTTGGCAGTTGCATTTTTAAAACTCAATATAAGCTCCCATGGAATATAAAAATGATTAGAAATTCAGCAAAAGATTTCCTACATATGGATCTATCCTAAATATTATATTTTCTAGGCCTCAGGTAATATTTCCATATATTCCGTTTAATTTTTACTCTAATAAAAAGGTAAACAGTCTTTCTCCAATATAAATCAAAACTGAAAATTATTTTATAATTTCAAAATTATTACATTATTACAGTTATATTTAATTTCTTTATTCTTCCATTTTGATCTCATTTTACCTTAAAAATTTGGGTTTACTCGGGACAAATTTGTAGTAGTATATGGAGAGCTGGAACACAAACACACACACTCCTAACAATTCTATTAACTAAAGAATACTAATTTTTATTTTGTATTTGTGAGAAAATTTAGATAAAGATTTTTTTTCATGAAAAACACTGATCTGCAAGATCTTGTTTACTAATCAGTGGTTATGTTTTCTCTGAATTTCCTACCTTCTTGGCTTCACAAATATGGTGTTTGCTTTGGAAAGAAAATAACACTTTGTCTGAAAACCCAGTGAAGTGGAAACATCTCTGTTATTTCAAAGGATATTGTTCAATCCTAAAAGAGGACTCAGCTTTGAATACTAAATGGGAAAAACATTGAAAACTAAAATAACACAACTCCCAAGTTTTCTTTCTCTCTCTCTCTCTCTCTCTCTCTCTCTCTCTCTCTCTCTCTCTCTTTTTTTGCCATGGAAAAAATATACCACACCATAAAATAACAGAAGAAATCCATTTTCTGGGGGAAATGTATGATTCTGTCAAACCTCAAAGAGCTGAAATATTATGCTCTTTTTTTAAATTTTGGGCAATACCCCAAGCTACCTGGATTTAAGTGATCTCTCATCAGCTTGCTGAACTATCACAGTTTACATGGTCCTTTTGGCAACAACAAGCTGATTTCTATCATGAGCATCGAAGAAACACTGAGCATAGTGGAGGATTCTGTCAGTTATTCTTGAATAAGAGAATTTTGCCTAAATTCTTACTTTTCCAAAAAGCTCTTGTAAAACTCATTATAGCCATATTGACCCAATTCCAAGTGTATGCCTAAAATAATTGATATCAATGACTTTTTAATTTGTTTTTGCAATTTTAAATGTGATTATGACCAGAGAATAGTAAATTTGACTCATTTTCCTTTTCACTTTCATTTAATGCTTCTATTATAAATGCTTACTAAGGTCATTCACAGATGCTCTATGTCATATGAGATGATCTGGGATTCCTTTTTTCCTTGTATACCTGTGACTTTTCTGATTGTGTGTGTTTCTGAACATTATATTATACATCTAGATTGACACCTTACTGACTAAAATGCAAAGAAATCACAACATTGATCTCTGGAGGTTCTGATCCAGAATGGAAAATACTTTTATCTTGAGAATACACAACATTTGTTTTAATTTTCTAGAAAATCTTAATTTTGTAGAACCTTTCAAATAATCCACTTAATGTCATGGAAAACTCTCTTAATGAATGAGTTGAACAGAGAAAGGAGACAGGAGTAATGATCTGAGCTATAATATAAAAATAAGGCCACTGTGGTGTCCCCATTAGTACTTGCAGACCAATCCTGCCATAATCACTCAATTATCTCTCCCACTTTGGAGTTAAAATCATCTGATTATACCATCCAGGCAATCTACTTATTATTATGACTTATAAAGCTTTTGTGAGCTACAAATGGGAGAAAGAAATATGAAAGAAGCATCAGTAGTTTTCAATAAATTCTTTCTATATCAAGGATAGAGAACTAACACATTAGTCCTTGCAGTTTCACAGCTGTATTTGTTGACATGATGGTTTATTGTTAACATGACAGTAAAGGTCAATGATATTCCTTATTATAATATAACTTTTCTAAACAGCTCTATTTCCAGAATTAAATACACACACACACACACACACACACACACACACAAAATAGTGACTAGGATAACTACCTGGACTGTGTTTCAATTGTTGTTACTGGTGTTGGGCAATTCATTACACTTTAGGGACTTCATTGTTCCCATCTACAAAATCAGGCATTAGTTTAACTCTACTTGAATAATGGTGCTATTTCTAACTCATAACATTGTTATAAGGATGGAATAACATCTACTTGCCATTCGGCAAATCAGGACTCAGTTTCCTTATTTATAAAATGAGAAGTTTGATCTAGATAAATGAGTACTTTAAAATTAACAAAGTATGATAGACATAATAAAGATGGACATTAAGCTTCTCAACAACCCTACAAAATGGACGTCATTATTTTCTTTTAGAGATGGGGACACTGAGACTCAGAAATTAAGTAATTTTCCCTGGTTCACAGAGCTAAGAGGTATCAGGAGGCTGGAATTAATCTAAGGGTTTCCTGATTCCAGCACTCAACCGTGCTTTTTCTGAAAGAATATACAAGTCTTTCCCCCCCCCCTCCCCAAATCCTGAAGTCAGCAGTTCTTAGATAAGTTAATAATGTTTTCATTTTGCCAACTGGGTATGTGGATCTCAAGGGAGTAGGTGAATGTGTTTTATGATAGTTGAGAGTTTTGTTAGGTTTCAAATTTCAAAGAACATATATTCTGACTCTAACTTAATTCAACTACAAGGTTTATTGCTGTTCCACAAATTGATTCATTACATAAATTCATGAATAAAAGAAGAATGTTAGATATTTGTACTCTGCTTCTTTGCCATGGCAGGTCTTCATTTTGAGTTGGTTTGTAAAGTTAAATCTTTACATATAAATAGCCCTGATCAAAGTAACACACTAGTTCAAAAATGTTAGTGACTTTATCATTCTTATTGTCATTCATATGGACATGGACTAGGTTAACTAAGCCCTAGGCACCTAAATAATTTAGTACAATAATGAGTAGGTCACAAATAGTAAAAGCTATTTATATAGGGCTTTAAAATTTGTAAAACACATACAAACATTTTCTTATTTTATTTTCACAACAAACCTGAGTACAGTTTATTAGTACCCCCATTTTACATATGAGGATAATCTCCTCAAATAGGAAAATTGGGACAAAGGTTGTGTCTTGACCAAGATCAACTGATAAAACTAGTAGGAAATTAAGGTTAAAATTGAACTCAGGTTTTCCTGTCTTTATATCTACAGTTTTCTCTACTGTACTACTCAGATACCTCTACATTTCTTTTGAATTAGGGTGCTGAACTCATGGGTATTACTCCATCACTCTGGCCATTTCTATCAATGTCTTTCCTCTTATGGGTAAAGCTACAAGATGTAAACAGCCTGTGCCAGATGTCATTTGTTCAACTAAGGAGAACAAAATTTCCTCTTACATCTCTTGAGGGTGAAAATGATCAACTCCACTCTGTACAAATAGGAAATGTAATCTTCCTCTTCCCCCATAAATTTCTGCTGAACATTTTTACCCATCTGTCCACAGAACTCGATCTATACATTTTTCTATTTTATTTTTGTATTTTGGTAGGTGATGAATGGTACTAGTAGTATAGATAGGCATGCTCAAGGGTATGGAAGGACTTTTTAAATGTAAAGATCACCAGATTATATGAAAGAAATGTTTGCAGGAGTTATAAAAGTGAGAGAAGGGAATGGAACATATATTTCTTAAGCATTTTCCAAGCTCCAGACACTATATTGCATGCTTTACAAAAACTATCTTATTTGATCCACATAACATCCCCGGATGGTAGATTAATATCATCCCATTATTATAGATGAGAAAACTGAATCAGACAAAGGTTAAATGACTGGTCCAAGATCACACAGCTAGCAAGTATGTGAGGCAAAATTTGAATTCACATATCCTTACCTCTAGCACCAGGGCTCTGTCCACTATGCAAGTCAATTAACTCTAGGTCAAAAAAAAAAGTATTGTAATATAAATATATCTGGTTCACAATAGATCTCAATTAAATTATTTCAAAAGTTACCAGTGAATTAATTTATATTGATCAAACAAATATTATTTTAGAGGCTTAATGTGTACATATATACATAGTATACATAGTATATATACATATACATACATATATGTACATACATATACATACATATACACACACACACACACACACATATATATATATATATATACACACACACACACACACATACACATATATTATACACACACACATATATGGGAAGCTAAGTAGCACAGTGGAACTCCAAGCCTGGAGTCAGGATGACCTGAATTGAAATCCAGCCTCACATACTTGCTAGTTCTATGTCTCTGAGTATGTCATTTAAATCTGCCTCAGTTTCCTTATTTGTAAAATGAGCTGAAAAAAAGGAAATGGCAAACTACACCATTCTTTTTGCCAAGAAAAGTCTCAGTGTTGTCACAAAGAATTAGACACAACTGAAAGGCTGAAAAATAACATATACATATATGTTTGTTTTTTTTCCTATTGGATATTTATTTGGATATTGGCCCAAATATCAGGAGGTGAATGAACAATTTTAAGAAATATGAAGAAAATTGGTATTTGACAATAGCATTTTCATTTCTATAAATGGCGGGAGGAAACATGATTTAGTAGAAAGAGAATGACCTTTGGAATAACAAAAACACTGTCTTGTATCCTTCCTCTGGCTTAAATTGATGTCATGACACTGAGAAAATCATGTGGCTAATTCCTTGGGCAACTCTGGAAGTTGTTGAGCCGGTCTTGATTTCCATTAGTAAAGAGAGTTTGCTCAATAGAATTTTTTTTATTCTGAAGTTATTAAAAGTTAATTTTTTTTCTAAAAAATGGCATTATGAGAACAACAAATTCAGAATTATTTATACATGCAACTGTTTAACTTCATCACAAATCTATTCGTGCCTAACTGCTAGCAATCCAAGAATACCAAGAAATATAGAAATGTGAAACATTCATTCAGTACTGAATGGTTTATATGTATAGTAAAACATAGTTTCAATTTGGGAAAACTGAGAAAAATAACCTCAATTCAACAACAAAACAACCCATACTAACTTTCATATATTCAAAGTAAAATTAAAAGGACAGACAAGATTAAGAACATACACAATGTTTATAACTTTGTTGAATTATTTTCATTGCATTTTGATCACTAGCTTCCACTCTCAATAAATATTCTGTGTGATCTAGCATTTTACAGATCTTATGGAGACATGATTTATAAGCCCAATGAAATGTAAAGTTACTGATACATAAACGTCAACAAAGAGCAGTGAGTTGATCAATTTGAAGCTCATTTGGGCATTTTATAACATTCTAATGATACATTGGTATTCTGTATCACCTTTCTGCATAAATTCTAAATTTTCAAATATTCTTCATTAATCCTGAAAACATTTATGTAAGCTAGGAAAGGGTAGGGGCTAATATACTGTGACTAAGACAGGGTACTATTTATAACGGCACCCTGACTTTATTATCATTAATCCACATTCAAAATCATTAGTGCAAGGCAGTCATCATTCTACAATCAAGAATATAGCTGCGTTTCAGTAGGAAGACTAGATATCACTATTATGAAAACATCCAGCAGCTTCACATAAGATTATTTGGGACTCCAAAATGTATGACATTAGCTCACAGGCCAGATGGTAAAAGCTACTGAGCCTGTCTGTATGTCATTCCAGACCTACAGAAGAATGACAATCTATTCTATATTTTAAAAGCTTAAATTTAAATTTAAAATTTCCTCCAAATTCATCATCCTACAACTCATCATAGATTTAGAGCTGCAAGCTCATCCCTTACAACTTTCTCATGTCATAGATAAAGACATTGAGGCCTGGAAAAAGTAAGTGACTTTCCCACAGTCACATAGACTATAACTGATAGAGAAAGAATACAAATTCAAATTGTATGACTTAAAATCCAATATCATTTCTACTTTCCCACTCTGTCTCTTGAATCACAACTACACTATAAGAACATTCTTGATGCCTCATTCAAACACACATAGAGTGCTATGGACTAGCAGTAAAAAAGGGACTTGCATATCTTGCACATACATATTATTATAACTCTTATTTTTTATGTTCTTCCTATTAACCTAAAATCTAACTTCCACATATCCTGCTCTGAGCTGCAATGATTGTCATTCCCAAAAAGAAAGCATACTTTTGCACTCCGAAATATGACATTTTTTGATATCTTTGCTCATCACACTCCCAAGAATTCCATTCTTTTAATGTCCCAACATACAATTCAGGTGTCCTGAGAAGACCAGAGTCATATGTCTTTTGGTTATTCTACTCCTGAGATGAAATTACATTGAGTTTGATTGTATACTTTAATGAATTCAAGTCTATAAGCACAGATGATTATACCTCAGGGCAATGAAGAAGCAATTAGATTTGATCACCAGGTAACTGTCAACCAATTTCAAGAAATCAATGTGATTTGAGAGAGTCTAAGATCTAGATAGAGTCTAATGGTATCAATAATAGCAAAAATGGGGATAGGGAAAAATTTTGGAAACTTGGATTTGAACTTTGAATTTCCTTACATAAATTTATATTCCCCTTGGTATTTCTCTATTTTAAGAATACAAGTCAGAATATGTAACTTTAGGGGTGTCCTTTAACTCCAAAAATTTTGTGATTCCATGGCTGCATCAATCAATTCCTCAAACTGAATATTCTCGAAAATTAAGTTGATATCAATAGCAAACATTTATATGATTCTATAAACTCTTCAGAGTTATCTAATCATCAGCTATTTTCAGTGTTGTGATTACTAGCATTTTCATGATGCTTTAAGGCTTGCATGTCTTAGTTGTTTTTTTTTTATTTCATCTTCTCAGTAATCTTGCTATAATTATTCACATTTTAAGAGGAAGAAACTGAGACTAAGAGAGACTTGTCAGGATTACATAGTCTCTAAGAACTGTAATGATTTGTTAAAAAAATAATTCCAAGAATAACCCATCATGTTTCATAACTTTATAATTGTGATAGGCCAGGTAAGGCTATAGACTGAGTATATCAATTTTAGAATATTGTTTACCATATTGTGAAGGAAGTTCTCAGTAATACAAGTCACTTATTCTATAAAGTTATTAGTTCTTATTGTTCTCCTTCCCCATTAGTACTGCAGATGTTCTCCTAATATTTTGCAGTAGAATATATGGTATACATGGAGCCAAATGAACAAAATCCAAGTTTTAGTTTGGTGTTTAATAGCTGTGTGATATTTGGCTATGGTCTCTGATTTCCAGTTTTTTCCTTTTTTTGTAAAATAGGAACACATGTCTGATCTAATTTTCAGTTATTGTGAAGATCAAAAACGAGAACAGTGTATGTAAAAATGCTTCATTAACTGCAAAATGTTATACAAACCTAAGCCATTATTGCTGATGCAATTTTAAGGATTCAGTGGAGAAATGGATGCAGAAAATGGGCAGAAAAAATGGCATAAACAAAGGGTTTGAAGTCAGAGAAACATATGATTGGAAAATAGTGAAAGCTCAGTTTATCTAAGGACATATCTAGCATGAAGACCAAATGAGGATGAAAAATTGGGTTGGAGAAAGATTGACTTGAGTGTCTGATTAAGGAACTTGAACTTCATAGTGAAGAAAATGGGTTATCATTGAGCATCTTTCAGCAAGGAAATGTAGTTATGAAACCATTGTTATAAAAATTTGAAGTCAATCAGAATTTAGAATTTAGTCAGAGGAATTGGATGCAAATTTAAGTTTTGCTACATATTCCCTATATGTTTTTGGGGTAAGTTACCTTCTACGAGTTCAATTCTTTAATATATGCTGTGAGAGGATAGCCTCTAAAGCTTTTTCTTATTCATACTCCATGATTCCATAATTAATCTGAAGATTATATGAAAAAGCAGTTAGTTTGTGTGGGTTACATCTCTTGGCACTGGATTGGAAGATCTTTGAGGTAAAAAAAAAACTATTTTAGTTATTTTTGAATTTTCTTTGGTTTATCTTATCCATGCCGGACTCCTGAGATATGCTTGTTCTTATAATGTGTATTAAGAAAAACAAAAATAAATTGCTTAAATCTCTTTATTTCTTTCCTCAGGAAAATTTAAAAGAAAAGAAATATAGACAGAAATTGGAGAGACAGAATTGTCTTTAGTCAAAATATGTTATTGACCATCCCTCAAGGAAACAAATATTTTTAAAAGATGTGAATGGAAAGTTCACCTGCCACTGTCTCCTTGGATAACACAGGCGATTTTTGAGCAGAGAATTTCTGACAGGTTCTTTTCCTTAATTGAAATCTTTAATCTTTTAGCACATAAATAATGTCTGTAATTCAACAGAGAGCTACTTTTAATGAAAAGATTCTGGGCAGGCTTTGATTTGCTATTTGTTATTACTTTCAATCTGTCTGTATGAAGGACTTGGTTGACAAGGAAAGTATATACACTATGTCTCTGGACCATGGTTCTAAAGCCCACTCAGCAAATTGATAGAGCCAAAATAATCAATGATAAATGCATTCATTATAAACAGTAAAATGATAAAAAGAAAGGAGACCAGCTAAAATGGGAGTTAACTGAGACATGAATGAATAAGGAGAAAGGAAGGAAATAAGCATTTAAACGGCAGTTGCTATATGCCATGGACCCTAGATGTTTTGCAAATACCTCAGTTATTCCTCACAACATTTCTGTGAAATGGGTCCTGTAATTATACCCATTTTACAATTGGAGGAACTGATACACGTAGAGGTTAAATGATTTGTCCCACAAAGACAATAAATCTGAGGCCATTTTTAAGCTCAGGTCTTCCTAACTTGAGACATAGTGCTCTGACCATTGTACCACTATTTACTTGGATGTTCTTGTTGTTTGTTCCTTGTTCTTGAAGAGGATAATAACACATCAGGGAGGTGATGCCATGACATGCAGATAAGTTGTAGGGCTATGCAGGGTCACATGCCTCAGTTTCCCCTCCAGAGCTATCTGGGTCCAGTGGCCAGATATAGGTCAGGATGACTGAAGATGGCCTCTCATCTTCCTGGATGGTTGGTTGAGTTCCCTTTTCTCTCTCCAGTTCCCAATACAATATCTATTAGGTCCTTAATAAATTAATGTTGTCTGTTGACATATGGATGAGGCTCTTAGTGGGAATATACCCTTCATTGATACGGATAGTGCACAGGATTAGACTAAATATTTGAAAAGAAAATCTATTGCTGGTGCAGTTAAATGGCTTTTTTAGTCCTCAGACAACAGACACATCACAATAATTTTCCAGCTCAGTTGTAACCTTTATAGTTTGTAGTTTATTTATATGGAGGAGGTTAGTTTCACAGATGAATAGCCTATCAAAGGAACATAAGTAAAGACAGCTTCCTGATAAAAACCAAATTGTTCTTTTCTTACCCTCATCTTATATCAGCCTGTGTCTATTTACAAATTTGGGCAGAAAACTTTAGGTTGCATTTCAAAAGATAGTAAGAGAATATTATGATAGATCTGGAGAACAAGGGGAAGATCAGAAACAAATTAGCTTCAATTTTCCTTTCAGAAGTTTAGGCTAACTAGATGGTGCAGTAAATAGAGCTTGGGGCCAGGAATTCTCATCTTCCTGAGTTCAATTCTGCCCACAGACACTTTCTAGCTGTGTGATCCTAGCTAAGTCACTTGACCCTGTTTGCCTCAGTAAACATCTGTAAAAATGAGCTGGAGAAGAAAACGGTAAATTGCTCCAGTACTCTTGCCAAGAAAACCTGAATGCAATAACGAAGAGTAAGACATGACTGCAAAATGCCTAAACACACACACATACAACTCCCTCCTGTCAGGATTTCAGTCATTATCATACTTTTTCTCCTGAGGTATTCTTTATCTTCTCATCTCAATGGCCACTCAAAAGAATTAGTCCAGATTCCTGATACTTATAATTATTGTGCTGGTTCTCAGTCAAATCTTTTCTCTCCAAATCATAAGCATCCAAATCCAGTATCTTACTTAAATTACTCTGTCCTATAATGAAGTATGGCCTCACACCATCTCCAACAGAAGATTCTCTTGAGTTGCTTCTGCTTTTAACCTTTCAATTTTGCCCAAACTTCCAACATTGTTAGTTACTTTTACAGCTGCCTTGGTTGACTGCTCTATATAGCCACATGGATTTCCTTTTTTATCCTACATCTCCAGAACCCTAAGGTTCCTCTATTTCCTAACAGTTTCTCCATCATTATTCCTTTTTATCAGTCAGGATTTTGGTTTGCAAGTATTATGTGACAGATCAAAATGAAATCTCTGATGGAGTTACTTCCCTCTTGTGCTTGTCTTCTGGCTTACTATTTCTTTTCTGGGCTTGTACTAGCTCAAACATTGACATTTCTCAAATACAAGGATATTGGAGAGACAGTATGATGCTCTCTAGATGGTACAGTGTACTAGGACACAAGACACCTGTAATTAATCTTCTCTTCTCCTCCCCATTTCCTAACTCACCATTCCTAACTGTATGACTTTCATTCAGGAATTTATCTTCTATCAATCTTTTCTGATCTATCATCACACAACTTCCTTTGATTTTTAGGAGTAATATAGTATCTATCTAAATCTACTGAAGTGACTCTTAGCAAATTACTTATCCTCCCTGGGCATGTTTCCTTATCAGTATAAGATTAGACTAGATGATCTTAGATGGAATTTCTCATTCTAGATTTATAATCCTATAAAATATTGCCATTCAGAGACAACTTGCTGCGTGTTGGGAAGTAGATTAGGATATCTCAGAAAGAGAATATAGCACTATGTCCTAAATGAAGAAACAAGGAGATATCAGAAAGTATTTATCTTACAGAAATTAGTATATATATTTAAATACTTTTGTTTAACTCTGCAGCATATTTGTTCCTGTAACAGTAATTCAAGGAATTTTTTTTATAATTCACTTTTTAAATTTATTTCCTATTTATAGTGAGTCAAAGGCACAATTAGACCTGGATGTTGGACATCAATACACAAAAAATAATTTACATACCTGCGTTTTGACCTTTCAGAGATTCAGTTTCCTAATCTGTAAAATGGGAGTATGGATTACATGTTAATTTTTCTCAAGACAAAGAAATGATTATGAAGAGGGAGATCACTTCTCATGAATAAGTGACAGCAATTGCCTTTCACATAGAACACTATTAACATATTAGATTTATCAGAATATTTTACCCAAAAAGTTAGAATATAACTGCACTGAACATTTTATAGAACTATTATGGAGAGTTGTTATTTGGAATTTGATTTTGGTCAAAAGCCAATATGTTATATATTTCGGGTTAACTTCTACATATCCCTATTTAA
Source organism: Sarcophilus harrisii (assembly GCF_902635505.1). Taxonomy (NCBI): domain Eukaryota; kingdom Metazoa; phylum Chordata; class Mammalia; order Dasyuromorphia; family Dasyuridae; genus Sarcophilus; species Sarcophilus harrisii. The sequence continues at coordinate 69,741,567 of NC_045426.1, forward strand.
AAATATATAATTTGCTACCTAGCATTTTCCAGAAAATAGTACCATCTACTGTTGAAATCATCAGGATCAGAAAATAAGATGCTTTTTAGATCATCAGCTTACAGTTTCAAAGGCAGTGATTGATGGCTTAATAGCATATGAAATTATCCTTTTGATTAGATCACCTATAAATCTTTTCTTTTTTCAAAATTCTCTATTCTTCTACTGAGTTATGAGATACTGAACTCACTGTATGAACTCACCTTGACTAATATAATCAGTTAGAAGAATAAGCTAGCTATCCCTTAAAGGTTATGATTAGGTTTGGCTCCTATGAAAGAAAAATTTGAAGACAGCACTTGACATTCAATAATTCCAAGGGGGAAACCTCCTGTTAAGGAACCCTTTATACCTTAGAAAATTAATGGAATTTTATTACTTGATCCAGTTTTATTTTTGTTGGGATGGTTTTTAATTTGACAAAATGGCATCATGTCACATTTTTAAGGGATCTTTGTCAGAGTGTCTTTCATGTGTATGCCCAGTTTCAGTATTACTAAAGTACTAATCATCTTATGACTTTAACAGAGATGCCAATGAGCTCTAATTCTGTAAGCATTTCTTGATTGGAATAACCAATTTATATTATTATTATTTCACATTATATTATTGTTGTATATATTACATATTATAGGGTGTATATATATATATTAATACATTATATGTTATATATATATTATATATTATATATATACATATATATATATATATAATATATATATATATATATATATATATATATATATGTATAATTCCTGCAAGAAAGAGAACCTATAGTCTGATAGGGAAACAGAAACTACATTTCTTCTCAATCTTCCCGCTCTTGTTCTTTTCATCAATGACAATGCTATATGACATTTTCCATCTCTCAAAGACTAAAAATTACTGCATCACTAGATTCTAGAGTTGACCCTGTTTCTACTGGCCCTTGAACTAGATCCTATGTTCCTAGGCTGCTTGGTCATACCCATGCTTATTTTCCTACTGTAATTCTGATCTCAAGGATATTTAAAACCACCCAGAAAAGCTCAAATCTCACTTCTTTTAATAGGCCTTCCACTGCCATGCCCAACCCAGCTTCTAGAACATTCTCCTGATAAGATAACCTTCCATTAACTCAGAATATGACTTGTATTATCTATTTATTTACATTTGTTTTCTTGCATAAGACTGTAAGCTCCTTGAGGTCAGAATTTTACAATTTCTTGTATCCCCAGAACAGCATCTAGCTCAGTCAGCTCTTAATAAATATTTGTAAATTAATTAATTATGAAGAATGACACTATTATTCTCAGCTGCAAAATATTCTTAATTCTGAATTTAATTTGTTCCTTTTCTTCCTTTACAACCCTCCTCAAAAATCTACCCTTTTGCCAGACAAAGCAATGCTTTATGCAGTGCATTTTTATATACATCCATTCCTTATAGTCCACTCAAGTCTCAGACCTATGCATTATGTGACTACCATCCCATTGTTATTGTTCAACTGTGTTTATCCAAAGACATAGAAGTAGTTTGTTATTTTCTTCTCCAGCTCATTTACAGATGAGGAGCTGAGACAAACAGGATTGAGGGGCTTGCCCAGGGTCACACATGCAGTGTTTGAAGCCAGATCTGAGCTAAGATTTCCTGACTCCAGGATCAGTCAGTACTATATCCAACAAGCTACCTAGCTTCCTCCTGAAACCTACAGTAATTCCTTCCTAATTTTTTCTGTTTTCTAATCTAAGCGCCTTAATCATGCACTTCACAATTCTGTTGAATATCCTCACTTTTCATATCTTTCCTGGAATCTTATCAAGCATATACAGAACCTAATGTTTTGCTAAGTCAGTTGATTATTGCTTGGTGTTTGTTTGTGACGGTGGTTGTTTAGTTGTTTGGTTTTCTACAAACACATTTATTTCATCTAGCTAATAATATGACTCAAGACATTCCAAGTATGTCTTTCCACCAAAATTAGGAATATGTAATCACTAGACTATCAGAACAAGTTGCTTCCTAGTCTTCATATTGGAACCCACAGAATCTTTCTTGATTATATTACCTCACGGGAGTGAAATTATCATTTACATGAAGATGACTCACAGACATATCTTCCTATTCTGATTTCTCTCCTCAATTCTAGTAAGCATTATCAATTCCCTGAAGACATTTTCCACTGATTGTATTATCAGCCTCTCAAATGTACTCATCATTGTCTTCCTTAGGTCCTTCAGTCCAAAATCTTTATTTCTGTTGAGACAGTACCATTTGTTGAACCTAGAAACCTTAGAATCATCTTCATTTCTTCCTTGTCCTTTAGCTACTTTATACAGTCAATCACAACTATTTGTCAAATCGACTCTTTAAGATATCTTACATTTAGCATCTTTTTCTCCAACATGATCACCATCAAAATTCAGGCCCACATTATCTCTCTCATGCGTTATGACAAAAGCCTCCAAATTATATTCCTGGTTTCCAGCATTATCCTCCTGAACTTCTAACTCCAAACAGATTCTTGAGTAATCATCCTAAATCACAGATCACTTCCTTGCTGAAGAGTCACATCAGTATTCCAGCACCTTAAATGACAAACTCATTTTTTATGTTAAGCCTTTACAGATAATGGTTATCCTTTTCTGGTTTCTCAAACTATTGCACATACACACACACACACACACACACATAACACATATACACACACATAACACATACACACATACACACACACACTACAATGCTGATTGAATCACAGTATAATATATTATCAAAACTGAAAAGGCCTTTATAAATCATTGATTTAATTCTGGAAGGGGTTTAACGATAACTGGTTCCCACTTCCTCCTTTCATACCTGATTCAACTGGGAATCAAAGAGATAAAGTTATTTGCCAAAATTAACACAGCTAAAATGAGACAGAGCCAGGGCAAAAATCCAGGAGGTATTGTATTCCAATGTGTTTTAGTCAGGCCCCTTGATTAAACTACCAGATGGTGTTCCATTATCCTGATCCTATTCAATAAATTGACATCTTAAGAGTCACCCTGATGGTTTTGTATTTCCACTTCCCTGTAAGAAAGGAATTCTCAACCTTATTTTATTTTATTGCCTTATAATTTTCAGAGAGTAGATAACTTTTTAACCTTCAACTCTATCTCTTTTTAGATAGTGCTAACTTGTAACCTCAGGGATATGTGAGTTTTTCTAATCTGCATAAATCCTCAAGTCGGAAAAAGTGAAATAAAATATAAGACCTGGATGCAGAGGAGAAGTGACACTGAGAAAGATTGTAAAGAGCATAGAGTTTGGGAGAGAAGTATTGTAACAATGGCCGATTAAGTCCACTGGTCCATTTATTACTTTTTTTGTTTGTAGTGTTTGTTTGTCTATTTTGTTTGCAGATTGGAGTAGATATAGAATTAGGAGAATGCAATGCCAGAGACACAACACATAGACATATATAACTTAAATATGTAAAACAAAATAGATATATGCTTATTGATTAATCAAGTATCAGTCAAGCACCTATTTTGTGTCAGGCATTATGTTAAGCTCTGAAGAGGATGTAAGAGAATATTTAGAGGTTATGAATTTCTTGAAAAAATTATTGTATTCTGCCTTTCTTTTGACCCTTTTGCTCAGGAGAGTGCCTAGCACATAATAGGTGCTTGGCAAATGCTTATTGATTGACTCTTAACACTAAAACTTCAAAGAGGCAAAGATTCTCATAAGCAGAAATATTTAGTCCAACCTTGTCATTTTACAAATGAGGAAACAGAAAGCTTAAGAGTTGAATGAATGCCTTGGGTTACAACATTAGTAGTAGATATACCTGTATATTTTAAAGTACAGTGAAGTTATAGTGATCATATTGGAATATTGTAGAAAGAATGCAGAATATAAAGAAAGGTTTAAATCCTTCATCACTTATTCCATGACTGTTCAAATTTGTTCTTTTCTCTCAGAATTAATAACTAGGAAAAGAACACTGGCATTGTTAAAAAAATAGCAATTGGTCAAATTGAAAATATTTCATAAATGTGAACTATTATGATGATATCTGTGGCCTAGGGTAATTTTCAAGTAAGGGAGTGGTGGGGGTGGATTGAGGGAGGAGTTTTCATAGACTAAAATACAAAGAAAAGATGTTTTCGTTAAACAGAGCATATATTATGGTTTTCTTACCCTTTGGAACAGTATATATCATGGTTTTGGAATAATCCGATATAATCTCCACAATTTGAATGTGTAAAATATTATTCCAGTTTTTGGTTTATTTCTAAATCAGACCACTAAAATATAAATTCTAAAAATTTAAAAAATATAAATATCTAATCTGCAATATCCATACTGAATTTTTCTCAGTTTTACATCCTTCATGGAATTTCTATGCCAATTTATAGGAATATGGTAATTGGCAAAATACATCTATTTATAAAAACATTGCATAAGTCTGAATCCATGGGAGATACATGGCAGATAACTTAAAAAAAGATCAGTATCTTTTTGCATAGTCATTTACTTAAAACATCACTGGCCTTATATATTTGAAAAATGGAGAAAAAATCCACAAAACTTTAAAAAGTAGAAGTTGTAAATGTTTTTAACAATGCATTTTTAGATGGCTAATACTTTAGCAAAATGTACTAGACTTGTTCTCACTTTTAGAAATTTCTAGATTATGTTTTTATTTAGGCAATGATTTTTTTAAAAAAGTTTTTAGAAAGAGTATAATATTAAAGTGTTTCTTCCAAAGATAATTGGATTCTAAAGTTATCCAAGCATTGCTTTTTGAAATGCAATACTGTTTAAAATGTAATCATAATTAGAAAGATTTCAAATAACAATATTGAAAAAGATTGGTAAATTTATGGCAAAGCATTATTAGTGGCTTTGGGCTACAGGAGTTGATAATCATATATAAAGGTATGAAGATACTCTCATTGTACCGGGCATTGATGTATTATACCTATATCCTTTGAGGGGATAGTTACGGAAGTATAATAAACATACTGTACTCCTTGGCAGGTTAGGTGAACAAGGCAGATTTTTAAGATAGAAAATTTTTATGCTGATACATGAGGAATACCACATGGTCTTAGCAGTTATCTTTAAAAAGCATGCTTAAAACTAGAGAATCTTTCTGTTTAAATCCCTTATACTGGCAAAATTTCTACAAATAACAGGTAATTAATAAATGTTTATTGATTGATTAGTTCTAGCTTCAATTATTTCTCTAACCAGTTTAGATATAATTTTTTTCATTAGAAAAGTGAATGGAAGAACTGACAAAATTGATTTGGAGACTCAATTTCAGCATGAGAAATATTATTTAATGGGAAACTTTGGCATCTCCTATTTTCAACACTCTGATAAACATGAAGAAGTAGGACAACCATGATTATATTTATATCCCAAGAGCTGGCATAGAACATGCAGAAGTAGAAAATGTATAAGAAGGATTTGACAAAATAAGCTGACATTAATCTTTACATTTGGCAAAAAAGTTCAACAAGATGGGGATAGTCAAAGTAGGCATAAGCTATGTTGGAAAAAGCAATCTTTGATCAAGAAATACAAGAGACTAAGACTTTAGGCTATATATATAAATAGACTATAAAGAGCTAGGTGACACAGCAGATTGAGTGTTGGACCTGGGCTCAGAAAGAGTCATCTTCCTGAGTTTAAATCTGACATCAGACTATGGCTGTGGGATTCTGAGAAGTCACTTAACTCTACTTATCTCAGTTTCTTTATTTACTAAATGAGAAAGAAATGACAAACCTCTCCAGTATCTTTGCCAAGAAAAACCCAAATGGGGTCAACAAAGAGTCAGGCATGACTGAAAAATGACTGAACAACAATAATAATATACACTATGGCTACTACTGCAAGAAAACAAGTAGTCTGGCTAAGTATCAAATGGTACAATAACAAAAAATAAATTAACTATATTTTGCAGGAAATGACTATATGCTGTTTCTTCTCCAGGGCCAGAATTAAATTATGTGAATCAAAAAAGATAAGAAAAAAGAATTAGGTTATTAATTAGGTTATAAATTAGGTTATCCCAACCTAATCTGTTTCAAGGAAAGAACTTAAAAAAATAAAATTGGGCAAAGGAAAAAATAAGAACATTGGCTCAGATATTTTAATTGATATAAAGAAGGGACCACAAAAATAAGCTGAGAGAGTCTAGAAATCCTCTCAGCTAACAAATAAATGATCTCTTTGACAAGTAGAGTCATGGCAACTAAGAGGACTTCAGTTTGTAGTATAAGATCCTTTCAAAATTTTACAAAAGTTAATGGTAGATTATCAATAGCCCCTGAAAAAAACAAACAAACCAAAAAACAGCCTACAATGAGTTACTACATAGTATTCAAGGCCGAAAATTGCATAAGAGGAAGCAAATGGGATGCACTGGATTTGGCAAACTGTGTCATATTTTTGACAATAACTATCTGCTTGATGCCAAAAAAAAGCTCTACATTCTCCAGGGTTGCTTTATGTCTGAGTATCATAGAAAACAGACTAACTACATCAGGGAAAGCATGAATGATGGGAAGTTCCCAAAGGCATATTAAAAGGGATAATTTATACTCAAGAAGTGGATTAATCCTCTTGTGATTAAAGGACATCAGGTACACAATTTTATACCTTTAACCAGGAATGCTGTAGGAAGCAGAGGGAAACCTTCTGCATAGTGATTAATTCCTCTACAGATTATTTCTAAGGAAACATTTACAATAATCTTATAGGATGAGTAAGAAAAAAGAGGCTTTAGATTGTACCAATGAGAGTAGGAAGAATCCTTATCAACGAAATCATGGAGTCTTCTGTGCAATAACTGTAACAAGTAGCTTAATTATTATCATCTCCATTTACATACAAATAGACAGCCTCAGAAAAATAAAATGCACAAACCTAGTAAGCAAGCTCAGATTTTTAGACTTTAATGGTAGTATATTGAATTCTACTAAATTACATTAAAATTCTGAATAAAAAAGAAACAAAAGAATTTAAGAGCACCAGTGACAAAAGTGTGGATTTATATCAGGGTTGATCAGATTATGTTCAACAACTTTTTCCTATCACCTTTGGTAGCAAGGGATTATGAGAAAGAAACTAGATATAGTTACTAAAAAGTTAGCCAGTTTGAAATTGACAGTCAATTTAGAAATTGAAAGGTATCCTACAGATTTTTTAATCCAATCACTTTATTTTGCAGAAAATGAAAAGTAGGCCCACAGTTTTGCAATTATTGGTTAAAAGTTATAGCAAAATGGGAATAAAATCCATGTCATTTGACACAAATTACATCACTCCTAGGTAGATAGATTTCAGGATACTTAATGAAAGTATCGCTGAGATCTCTAGAATGAGAGTCCTGGTTGATTAGGAAGTAAATTGAAGCTAGAACCACAATGAATGAATGAGAAAACATGACTTCCTCAAAACATTAGTTTTTCCAATGAATTTTGAAAATGGCATCTGTAGGAATGAAGAAAAGTAACATGAAGGGAGAGAGACTTTTAGTAAGAGGTAGAAATTTCTGGATTTGAGACCTTGCCAATGGAACAAGGATAACAAGGCCTTAACTCTAACTGTCCTTGCAGATTACTATAAAAGTGAAGATCAGATTTATTGCAGAGTTTACTGACAAGAGTCATCAATTTGCAAACTGGAATCAATGATAAGGCTACCTTCCTCCCCCCCAAAATACACTTACCCACTTCTCAAGTCCCCCATTTTATTTTTATTTTTGTAACCCATTTTTATTAAAAGGCATCAATTTTTTCAATCACTTGGGTTAACAACTTTGATATTATTTCTGCTTAATCATCTCTTTTACCTGCCACATCCAGTCAAATGCAAAATCTTGCCATTCCTGCTTCCATAATATCTCTTCCATACATCCCTTTTTCTCCACTCACATAGTCACAAACATAATGCCCAGTTCACCTGAACTATTGCAGTAGCATTCTAATTAAACTCCCTGAATCAAGTCACTGTCCTTTCCAATATAACTTCCATAGAACTATCGAAGGGATGTTCCTAGATTCAGCCAATTTACAGTTTTGGACTCTCAGTCAGGAAGACATGAATTTTAATCTTGCTTGGCGATGCACCAGATGTGTTATGCTGTACAAGCCATTTCATTTCTCTGTGCCTTAGTTTTATTATCTGTAAAATAGAATAATATTAGCACCTACTAATATATGTAAAATGTATTAGAAACCCTGAAGTGATATGCAAATGATAGGTTTTATTTTAATGATTCAGATCTGACCATGCCATTTCCCTACTCAATGAACTCAAGTGACTCATTCTCATTTTCCCCCAAGTATAAAGTGTAAGTTCATCTGTTTAGATTTGTGGGACATTTAGTCAATATACATTTCAATAATAATGATAATTATTTGCAAAAGGCCATGATGAAAATAATTATAACATACATCAACATTTATTGTTGAGGATAATTTGGTAGAGGAATTTGAGGAAGTGGTTAATAGGATCATTGATATCAAATCAATATACATGCTACTTAATCATTTCCAATGAAAGCTGGGCAAAAGTGATGATATATGAGAAAGTATGGTTCAGAGATAGAAATGAGAGAGACTAAACAACTATAGATTATAAAGAAATGTCATGCTTCTATATTATGAACACCACATATACATATGCATTTATGTACATATATATATATACACACACACACACACACACACGCACATATACACTTAATGCATTGGATATACCAAGAAGAAAACAGCTTAAAAAAGAATAAAACCAATTTCATATTAGCAGACAAGAAAAGGCTAATTGTGGATACAGAAGTTATATAAGATGATATAAGTCAGATCACTAACTTGTCAGAACTAAAATATCAGAATTTATACTACTACTAATAATGAGAGAATTGTGAGAATCAAATGGACTCTAAGTTGTAAAAGTGACTCTGTTTAGAAATTTGTTTCATTTTCCTCCCAATTACATCTACTTGTTAATCCTGAGAACTAAGTGTCATTCTGTTTCATACCCAGGAAAGCCCACCTGTTCACTCCTCCTCATCCCAATTTCCAAAACCTGCTCATCCCCCTCCCACATCATAAATTCCTAATTTTTCTTCCAATTAGAAATATTTCATCATGATTTGTATCTTATTTTCTTTTCATGCATACAAATGTGTCCCAGTATTTAAAGTCCAATGACAAGCTGAAGAGCCTTGATTCTGATTTGTCATGCAGTTGGCATTCATTGTTTAATAAATGATATGCTCAGAAGTTCAAGCCTTTGTTTCCTCAGTTATTTCAGATTTTACCCATCATAGTTTTTGGTAAAGCCAGCTAGGTTGAGGCAGGGCTTAGACTACTAGTATGAGCTTTTGACCACTTCTGCCTATGAGGTTAGAGTGTTCATCTACATGCAAATTCCAGTCTCAGATTCTTCAGAAATAAGGTAAATCACCACAGTGTTGAAACAGGTGTTGCCATAACAAGCCCCCCACCTGAAACAGTTACACACACACACACACACACACACACACACACACACCCCACATTTTTAAGGAAGGCGTTCCCTGCAAAGTCCCTTTGAAGGAATAAGTAAACATCTATTTCATTTGGAGAAAAGTACATTACTTGAGTAAGGGGCAAGAAAAGTTGCCCTAAAAATTGTCTGCTTCACCTGACTCTGCTTACAACCTGCTTACAACAGGTGAGGATCCCATCCTGTAGCTGAAACACATATATACAAAAAAGTTTTGCAAAGATGATTCCACTCACAAGTGATGAAATGGATGCTTAAGAACAACAAAATTCCACTAAATCTGAAAGATAAATAGTTCTTTTTACTAGATAACTCAGCAGATGACTTTACAGAAAATTATCTTATCCAAATAGCTCCTCTAAGTAAAACAGAAAATGAAGGCTAACTTACTGAAGTGGGAGATGTATCTATTTTTCTGGAGTGACTACTGTGAGATGACTCTTGGTATAGATGGAATACATTTTACAATCAGATCTAATATAGTTAGCTAGCTTGTATGCCTCCAAAAGAAGGGAATGACAAGCATATAACAATGTGATTGCCACTTGCACTATATGCCATCATTATCAATGAACATACTCTTTTTCTCACTCTATGATGAATATAATTTATTCTATTTTAATCTAATGTAAATTTTATGAAGACCTGGAGACCCTCATAATCAATGTACTAAAAGAGGATAAACTTGTAATTCTGATTAATTTTAACACTAGACTAAACACAGACTATTGGATATGGCAGGAAGTCCTTGGGAAGAATAAATACAGTGAGAAATAGCAATACCAATGGGCACTTATTACTGAAGGATGATGCTTCTCATGGTCTCCTCAGCACTAATAGTCTTCTGTTTAAAAACTATGACGAATTTCCCCTCACAGCACCATGGGCTTTTATTATATTGAAAGGAGAAAAAAAAAAGATAATATGTGACAGTGGAGAGGAGGCACGGGACTGCTAATGACCTGGAAGGAGAGGTGAGTCAGTAAACACTTAATAATAGTGGAACAGAAAAGGAGTATATAACTTTCAGAAACTGGTGTTCATCACCACATTTTGCTCATCTAGTGCTAAAACACCCTCACACATCAGGATTGGTTTGGTAAAAATGATGTGGGAATCCCATAACTGCTAAATGGAAAATTAGAGCTCTAGAGGGTTTTCTAGCAGAGCAATTCATCTATTTCTAAGAAAGTCACATTTAATTCTACTAAAAGCAAAGTAAATGTGAAGATTTTTAAAAATAATAGCTTTTTATTTTTCAAAATGTATGTAAAGATATTTTGGAACAATCATATTTGCAAAACTTTGTGTTCCAAATTATTTTTCCCCTAGTTTCTCTTTCCCTCCTCCCCTAGAAGGCAAATAATCCAATAAATGTTAAATATGTGTAATTCTTCATTGCATATTTCCACAATTATCATGCTGCACAAGAAAAATCAGATCAAAAAGGAGAAAAATGAGAAAGAATACAAAATGCAAGAAAACAATAACAAAAATCATGAAAATCCTCTGTTGTGATCCACACTTAATCCTCACAGTCCTCTCTCTGGGTACAGATGGCTCTCTCCATCACATGACTATAAGAATTGCCCTGAATCAACACACTGTTGAAAAGAGCCATGTATTTCAGAATTAATCATTGCATAATCTTCTTGTTGCTGTGTCCAATGCTCTCTTGGTTCTATTGGATTCACTTAGAATCAGTTCATATAAATCTCTCCAGACCTTTTTGAAGTCATCCTGCTTATCCTTTCTTAAGGAACAATAATCTTCCATAACATTATATATCATGACTTATTCAGTCATTCTCTAATTGATGGCATCCACTCAGTTTCCAATTTCTTGCCACTATGAAAAGGGCTGCTACAAACATTTTTTGGCAAATGTTGATCCTTTAGAGGCATTACTGGATCAAATGGTATGGACAGTTTGATAACCCTTTGGGCATAGTTCCAAATTGTCTCCAAAATGGTTGAATCAGTTTACAACTCTACCAACAATGTATTAGTGACCCAGTTGTCCCACATCCCTCCAATATTTGTCATTATCTTTTCCTGTCATCTTAGCCAATATGAAAAGTATGTAGTGGTATCTCAGAGTTGTCTTAATTTTCATTTCTCTAATCAATAATGATTTAGAGCATTTTTTCATATGACTAGAAATGATTTATTTTCTTCATCTTAAAATTGTCTGCTCATATTCTTTGATCATTTATCCATTGGAGAATGGCTTGTATTCTTATAAATTTGGGTTAATTTTCTATATATTTTAGAAATGAGGTCTTTATTAGAACCCTTGAATATAAAAATTATTTTTCCAATTTTCCACTTCCTTTCTCTTTCCTGCATCGGTTTTGTTTGCACCAAAACCTTTTTTATTTAATATTAAAATTATCCATTTTGCTTTTTATACTGTACTCCAAGTTCTTCTTTGGCCATAAACCCCTTCCTTCTCCATAGATCTGAGAGGCAGACTATTCTTGTTTTTCTAATTTGCTTATAGGATCACTCTTTATGTCTAAATCATGAACCATTTCAACTTTATCATGGTATAGGGTATTTGGTGCGAGTCAATACCTATTTTCTGCCTTAGTAATTTCCAATTTTCCCAGCAAGTTTTGCTAGAACCTGGGTCCTTTGGATTTATAAAACATTAGATTACTGTAGTTATAGACTATTGTATCTTATGAATCTAACCTATTCCACTGATCAGCTACTTTATTTCTTAGCCAGTTATCAAATGGTTTTGATGACCACTGTTTTATAATATTATTTTAGGTCTGGCACAGTTAAGCAATGTTCATTGCGTTTTTTCATTAATTCCCTTGAAATTCTTTATCTTTTGTTCTTGTAGATGAACTTTGCTTTTATTTTTTCTAGCTCTGTAATTTCTTGTCAGTTTGATTGGTATGGCAAAGAATAAGTAGATTAATTTAGATAGATTTGTCATTTTTATTATATTAGAATGCCCCACCCATGAGCACTTGATATTCTTTAAATTGTTTAAATCTGACTTTAATTGTGTGGAAAATGTTTTGTAATTGTGTTCATATAGTCATATAGTCATTTGTCTTGGCAAGAGAGATTTCCAGATATTTTACATTATCAACAATTATTTTAAATGGAATTTCACTTTCTGACTCAGGGTGCTGGACTTTGTTGGTAACATACAGAAAAGCTGATGATTTATGTGTGGATTTATTTTGTATCCTGCAAATTTGCTAAAGTTGTGAATTGTTCCTAGAAGTTTTTTAGTTAAAAATGTTTATCATCTGCAAAGAGTGATAATTTGCTTTCCTCATTACCTACTATTTTTCTTTTCTTATTGCTAATAGTAACAGTTCTAATACAATGTTGAATAGTAATGGTGATAGTGGGCAACCTTGTTTCACCCCTGATCTTATAGGGAATGCTTCTAGTTTATCACCAATACCTATGATGTTGGTTTTAAATAGATATTACTGATTATTTTAAGCAAAAATCCATTTTGCCTTTCTTCTCTAGTGCTAACAGAAATGGGTATTGGATTTTGTCAAATGCTTTTTTTCCATCTATTGAGCTATCATATGATTCCTGTTAGATTATTGATATAGTCAGTTTTGCTAATAGTTTTCCTGATTTAAAATCAGTTCTTCTTTCTTGGCATAAATCCTACTTGGTTGTGATGTATCATGCTCAGAATAATTTTCCGTAATCTCTTTGCTAATATTTTATTTAAAGTTTTTGCATCAATATCCATTAGAGAAATTGGTATATAAATTTCTCTATTTTGATGCTATGGGATTTAAGTATTAGTACCATATATATGTCATAAAAAGAATTTGCTAGGAGTCCTTCTTTCCCTATTTTTCCAAATATTTTCCATAACATTGGAATTGATTGTTCTTCAAATGTTTGGTAGAATTAACATGTAAATTCATCTGGCCCTGAAGATTTTTTTCTTAAGGTGTTGCTTAATAGGTTGTTCTATTGTTTACTTTTCATACTAACATTTTTATTTTCTTCTTTCCTTTTTCTAATCAAATTACCAAAGATTTGTCTATTTTGTTGGTTTTTACATAAAGCCAATTCTTAGTTCTATTTATTAGTGCAATAGTTTTCTTACGTTCAGAATTTGAAATATGTTATTTAATTGGGGAGGTTAATTTGTTTTTTTCCTAGCTATTTTAGTTGCATGTTCATTGATCTTCTCTATTTTATTGATTTAAGCATGCAGAGATATGAAATTTCCCCTAAGAATTGCTTTGATTGCATCCTATAAATGGTATGTTGTCTCACTCTTGTCATTCTCTTGGGTGAAATTGTACCTTGTGTCTAAGATTTCTTGTTTCATTCATTCATTCTTTAGGATTAGATATTTTAGCTTTCAATTAATTTTGGTCTATTTTTCTCTGGCATTATTACATGTAATTTTTTGTATCATGATCCAAAATAGATGCATTTATTATTTCTGCCTTTCTGCATTTGATTTTGAGATTTTTTTAATGTCCTAATATATGATCAATTTTTGTGTAGATTCCATATACCATGAAGAAAAAAAAGTATATTCCTTTTTGTCCTCATTCAATTTTCTTCGAAGTTCTCCTGCCTAACTTTTCTAAAAAGTCATTTACCTACTTAATTCCTTTCTTATTTCTTTTGTTGTTCAATTTATCTACTTCTGATAGAGCAAAATTGAGTTTCCTCCACTAGTACAGTTTTGCAATCTATTTCTTCTTTCAGTTCTCTTAACTTCTCTTCTAAAAATTTAGATGTTATATCACTTGGTGTGTGTGTGTGTGTGTGTGTGTGTGTGTGTGTGTATGTTTAGTATTGATATTACTTCACATCTGCCATACCCTTTTAGCAAAATATAATTTCCTTCCTTATCTCTTTTAATTAGATCTATTTTTGCTTTTAGTTGATCTGAGATCAGCATCACTCTCCCTGCTTTTTTTTTTTTTTTTTAACTTCACTGGTAGCATAATAGATTTTCCTCCAGACTTTTTTCTTTACTCTGTATGTATCATTCTACTTTAAATGTGTTTCTTTTAAACAACATATTGTTGGATTCTGGCTTTTAACACAGTCTCCTATCCATTTCCATTTTATGGGAAAGTTCATCCCATTCACAGTCCCAGTTAACATTACTAAATCTGTGTTTTCCACCATCTTATTTTCCCCATATACTTTTCTCTTTCCTTTCCCCATTTCCTTTCTCCCCATTATTTTGCTTCTGGTAACATCACTCAATCTACCCTCTTTTTACAACCCATTTCCCATTTCTTATCTCTTTCCTCTTCTTCTATTCTTCCTCCTATTAGTTTCCCCCTATTCTTTTCTCTTCCCCCACCTACTTATTTCTTTATAGGATGAGACAAGTTTTTCTATCAAACTAAATATGCTTAATATTCCCTCTTTGAACCAGACCCAATGAGATAAAGTTTCACACAATGTTCATCCTCCACCCTTCTTTCCTTCAATTGTAATAGGTGTTTTTTTTCCTCTTCATGAGCTGTAATTTATTACATTTTACCTTTCCTTTCTTCTTTTTCCAATTCAATCCCTTTTCCAACTCTAGTTTCTTTTTTATATCATCACAATATGGTCAAATTATACCTACACCCTTTAAGTATACACTTAACAAAAATACAATTCTCAGTAGTTAAACATATAATTTTCCCATATAAGGATACAAAATTTTTAACCTTTTAAAAACTTATTTTTCCCTTTTTACATTTTTATGCTTCACTTGAGTTCTGCATATGCAGATCAAATTTTCTGTTTAGCTCTGGTCTTTTCATCAAAAATAAATGAATTTTACCTGTTTCATTGAATGTCCATCTTTTTCCCTCAATGATAATGCTTAATTTAACTGGATAGACGATTCTTGGTTGCATTTAAGCTTCTTTCCCCTCCATAATAACATATTGCAGGCTCAGGCTCTTTGATATTTTAACATGGAAGCTATTAGGTACTAGGTAATCCTGATTATGGCTCCTTGATATTCGAATTGTTTCTTTCTGGCTGTTCACAGTATTTTCTCATTTATCTGATAATTCTGAAATTTATCTAACATATTCCTTGGAGTTTTCGTGTTAGGGACTCTTTCAGTTGGTGATTGGTGGATTCTTTTAATGACTATTTTACTCTCTGATTCTAGGACATTGGGGCAATTTTCCTTAATGATTTCTTGAAAGATGTTTCCTAGGCACTTTTTTCATTGTGGTTTTCTGGTAGTCCAATAATTCTTATATTGTCTCTCCTGGATTTGTTGTCCTGATCAGTTGTTTTTCCTATAGGTATTTTACATTTTCTTCTATCTTTTTTTTTTATCTTTTTTTTTCATTTTTTTGGTTTTGTCTGACTGATTCTTGATGTCTCATTGGATCACAATTTCCATTTCTTCAAATCTAATTTTTACTCAATTATTTTCTTCAGTTAGCTTTTTTTACCTCATTTATTATTTGGCCATTTGAACTTTTAAATGGGTTTTTTTGTTTATTTAGTTTGTTTTTTTTTTCCATTTCACCACTTCTATATTTTAGGAAGTTGCTTTCAGTTTCCATTTTATCAATTCTGTTTTTCAAAGTGTTGTTGCTTTTTTCCATTTCGTCCAATTTTTTAAGTAATTGGTTTCTTTTTTTCATTTAGCCAAATCTATTTTAAGGAGTGAATTTCTTTAGTTTCTCTGTTTCCTTTTTCAAAACTATTGATTCTTTCCTCCATTTTTCTTTTAACTCTCTTTTAATATTTTTTCTTTTAAATTCTTCCAAGAGAGGCTTTTGAATTGGAGACCAAATCATATCACTCTTCTGGGTTTCATCTAGAGATATTTTGCCTTTTTTTGTGTTCAAGGTTTTAGATCTGTACTTCCCTGCCTCCATAATAGCTCATTTTGATTTTTGGTCATTTTTAAAGGTTGACTGCTCTTAGGGCAAAGAGGAGATTGTACTAGGCTTCTACTACAGGCCACAGCTGCTTCACCCTGCCCTAGACCAAGTGGTGCTGGCTCCCTTTCTTGTGCAGGGATGGCCAGGTTCTTCCTGTTATGCTGGAATTTGGAGGCTCAGTATGTGCTTTCTATAGTTGCCTGGGAAGTTTCATGGCTAGTCTTCTCATCCACTGGCTTCCGAGGCAGGGCAGTATAACCAATGCTGCTGTGATTTGGCTAAGTATCTCCCAGTAGATCCCCCACCACTCCCATGGAGGCATTTCTGCCTTGGGTTTCCTTGAGTTGAACCTATCTATACTGGGCCACCTGTCCCCCTGCCTGATTAAGACAGACCTTTCCTGATATTCTTCCAAAATATATTCTAATATAAATTTGTTATACTCCAAATATTTGTGGGTTCTGTCACTCCAAAACCCATTCAGAGGTTTGATCTGGTGTTGATTCTGAGGGAAACTAGGAAAAGCTCAAAGATATGTCTACTCTCAGCCATCTTAGCTCTAATTCTCACATGTAAAGATAAAAGAGATGCAAGATCCTTGCCAGAGTAAGGAGGCAGATGAGATTCAGTTTTGCAGCAAAAGCAAAAATCCCTATTGCTTCTATAATTTCCCTGAAGACAGTTTATAATCCAAGTGCCTTCTGGTGCATTTTACCTAGTCAGTGCAGATGCAGCCATAGTGATAAGAACAGGATGCTGGACAGAGAGGCTGTACACTTACATAGTGTTCTTAACAGGCTGTTATCAACTACTGCTAAAGCCACTGATCCTCAGGTTTAGGTAGAAGGAAGCAAGCATACAGTTTCATGATGGCCTGTTTGCACATATTCTAGATGAAGAACAATGATCTCACATTTTCCCAGTCTTCAATATGTGGAAACAGGATGCTGTGATTGCTTCCGCTGAGCCTAACTTCCACCTGAAGAAAGGGTATTGAATGGCATTAGTCTTCTCTCGTGTGGAAAAGCTCTTAATGCTGATTCTATCCCAGTAGAGACCTATAAGGTAAGGCTTCCACTACTTATTTAAAAAAAAAAAAAAAAAAAAAAAGAGAGAGATTGGAATCTTCCCGCTTACATAGCAAAAGGAGATTAAACTTGCCTCTACTATCTATTTATTTTATTAAAGTTTTCCTAATTAGCATTTTATTATTTTTTTAATAGAGATTGCTTTATGAATCATGTTTGGAGAGGAAAAAGCAGAAAAAAGAACACATAGCATATATTAATTTATGTTCAATCTTCATAGTTTTGTTTTGTTTTGTTTTTTCTGGATGCAGAGGACATTTTCTATCCAAAGTCTATTGGGATTGCTTTGGATCACTGAGCCACTGAAAAGAACCTTAGTTGATCATCGTACATTCTTGTTGTTATTTTGTAGAAAGTAATCCTGGATTTACTTTTTGTTTCACTAAGCATTGGTTCATGTAAATCTTTCCAGGTCTTTCTAAAATCAGCCTGCTCATCATTTTTATGGAACAATATATAATATCCCATTACTTTCATTTACCACAGCTCATTCAGCCATTCCTCAATTGATGGGCATCTACTCATTTTCCAATTCTTTGTTAACTCAAAAAAAGTTTCTACGAACATTTTTGCACATGTGCACATTTTCCCTTCTTTATGACTTCTTTGGGATACAGATCCAATAGTGGCACTTCTGGGTCAAAAGGTATATATAGTTTTAAAGCCCTTTGGGCATAGTTCCAGATTGCTCTCTGGAATAGTTGGATCATTTCACAACTGCACCAACAATGCATTAGTGTCTTGGTTTTCCCACATCCCCTCTAACATTTGTCAGTATTTTTTTCCTATCATCTTAGTCAATCTCAGAGCTATGAGGTGGTACTTCAAAGTTGTTTTAGTTTGCATTTCTCTAATCAACATTGATGTAGAGACTTTTTCATATGACTATAAATGGCTTTAATTTAATCATCTGAAAATTGTCTGTTCATATCCTTTGACCATTTATCAATTGAGAAATTACTAGTATTCTTATAAATTTGACACAGTCCTTTATATATTTAGAAATGAGACCTTTATCAAAATCTTTTGCTGTAAATTTTTTTCCAGCTTTCTACTTCCCTTTTAATCTTGTTTTTTTTGGGTTTGTTTGTATAAAAGCTTTTTAATTTAATGTTATCAAAGTTGTCCATTTTGCCTTTCATGGTATTCTATAGTTCTTCTTTGGTCAGAAATTCCTCCCTTCTCTAAAGATATGATAGGTATATTATCCCCTATTCTCTTAATTTGTTTATGGCATCATCCTTTATGCCCAAATCATATTCTCATTTTGCTGCTATTTTGATAAGGAGTATGAGATATAGGTCTGGTATATTATTTTCCAGTTTTTTCAGCAATTTTTGACAAGTAGTGAGTTATTATCCACAAGCTGGAATTTGGTGGTTTATCAAAAATAAGATTACTTAAGGCCTTGATCATTTTGTTGTTTGTCACTTTTCATTTCTATAAAAGAAAAAGAAAAAGGTTGTCTTGTGACAATCAGAGGAAAAATCTCTAGTCATTACTTGTAAGATGCTTGTCAGAATCCTCCTTAACAGGCTGATATTTTACCTGGAATAAAGTTACCTACTTGAGAGTCAGTGTGATGTTAAAAAGGACTAAAGTGTTAACTATCTGATAATTTCAAGAAAAATGTCAGGAGTAGGACAGAGATATTTACACAACATTTATCCACCTGACCAAGACCTTTGTTACTGTCAGTCATGAGGGCTTATGAAAGATCATGGTAAAAATTAGTTGCCCAGAGAAGCACATCAGTTTTTTTATGTCAGTTGGATAGGTTCTGGAGGAAGGACAAATCTTTAACTTTTTCCCAATCACAAAAAAAGACACAGAGTTGTGTGTTTGCTTCCATGATTTTTTACATGAAGTTTTCTGAGATTGTATAAGAAGTCTTCATGGATCAATGAAATGGAATAAAGATCAGCTGCCACATTGATGGAAATTATTTAATTTGAAAAGGATACAAAACAAAACTAAAGTGGAGGGAAAGTCTGTACATGGCATTTTTTCCCACAGATGACTGTGCACTTAAGGTTTTCTTTAGAGTATGGATAGAATATGCTAATTTTAACAGTATTGCACCCTCAAAAACAGAAATTCTCCACTAGTTGGTATTGCATCATTCATACATAAATTCATCTATTACAGCAAATGGAGAAATATTGAATGTTATGAAAAAATTCACTTACTTTCACAGCACACTTTTCAGAGATGCCTACATAAGGTGATGAAGTTGATTTACACATTGTTTGAGGAGCTCTAAAAGAATATGTGGGAGAGAATAGGTATTGGGCTGCATAGCAAACTGAAGTCTGGAGAGCCATTGTGCTGTATTCATTGTTGTGAAAACTGGTTAGTGCACCTGAAGTGTAATTGAACCACTTCCATTTGAATTGCTTAAGAACATCGTGAAGACTATTTGACCTGATTAGTTACTGACACTCTGAGTTCTTCTCTGAAAGGTAATTGTCAAGTATTCAAACTCTACTGCAGAGAACACAACTCTGATGGGCTGGCTACATAAACCAAATGCCTAACACCCATTTACCCAAGTGACTATTTTATGGAGAAGCCATACAAGCCAACCAGTCACATGGAGGTTAGAAGACAATTTCAAGTTTAGTATTGATTGTGAGATATGAGGGATGCCAGCACAAGACTGCTTAGTGTTGGGTGCCCACATCAGAGAAGGTACAGTATGCTTAAGGAGGAGAGAAGAATCACAGTAGCACAGAAGCAATATAATATGTGTATATCTAGATGTATCTCCATTCTATTTGTGCCCAATCGATGGCAAAGTCTTCTGAGTTTATATTTTTTTGATCAGCCATAATCAAACACTGTTCCTTGATCCCAACATCATGATGTTATTGGTCCCCTTCATGTACAAGATTGAAAACTATTTGAAAAAACTAAACATGGAAATTACATATAGAACAAAAGAAAAGTAAATGGATGGTCCTAAGAGGCTGCAATATATAATCAAAAAAATTCTGAAGAAATACAAGAATAAAAGAATTATAGAATAGAGAAGATTAAGGTATGTTCCTCAAGAGAGGGATTACAGATAGATGTCTAAAGTATTCCACAAGATCTACTTCTGCAAGTTTTTGGAAGGACATGAAGAAGAGTCATACAAACTGGTTAGGAATGCATGGGTCAGAATCTGCATTAATAAAGAGAACAAAAAAATCATTGAAATTATAGATTCTATCAAGTATATGCTGAGGGACATAAAAACAAACAAGCAAACAAAGATTGGAGCCAGATGCTGCCACTTTACTCTCCTTAAAGAACAAATAAAAAGCTCGAATTATATTTAGCTGTTTCCTTAAATATTGTTAATCTAGGGATTGTTTCTCATTATTGGGGGAAGGAGGACCCCAACCTTATATAGAAGTCTTGACCAAAAATATCCATAACCAATATCCATAACTAAAAATGTCCAAAGAAGCAATGATTCATTTTTTAGATGATAGAAATCTAATTACAGAAAAATAGGGAATGTTTGAACAAATTGTGGTATTGTGATGAAATATAATATAAATTTGATTGCTATATATTTAGCATATACAGAAATCTGGAAAACTACAAAATAATGCAAAATGACAAAAATCAGAATAGAAACAATATACATTGATCATGATTGTATTAGTAAAGAGAATGGAATTAAAGGGATAAATAATACTAATGGAGAATTTAAAGGAGTAAATGAAAAATGTCATGATATTTTATCTCTTGAATTTTACGTATTTAAATGCAAATAATTTCAAAGCAAGATTAATCTATTGAATTGACATTCTGTTTTATACTCTAGAGAGTCTCCATGGGTAGTGAGGGCTATCCTTCTGATAAATATGTAGTTTGGGGATGTCATTGTGTGAATCCAAGTGAAGCAGAATAGGTAGCTCTAGCTGCTTCTCTCTCTACCCTTTCTCCAAGGGAAATTTTAATTCCCTACAGGAAGAGAAGCAGAAGATTGGAGCCAGATGCTGCCACTTTACTCCCCTTAAAAGAGCAAATAAAAAGCTTGAATTATATTTAGCTGTTTCCTTAAATATTGTTAATCCAGAGGTTGTGAGTAGGTTCAGTCTAACTTCTAATTGCTGTTTCTCATTATTGGGGGAAGGAGGATTCCAAACTTTATATAGAAGTCTTGACTCCTTTTTCACCAGACACCAAATTCAAAATAAACACAAAGAGAATAAGAAAAACAAAAGCACTTTATTTAGCCAAATCATAGCAAAACAAAAATCAGATAATGCATTCATAATAGAATATATGCCAGACAATACAGAGGTACAGGAGGTATCCTAGTGACAGTGAGACAGTTCAATTGAGAAAGTCCCAGATCACACCAAAAGTGAAACTCCCTAAATTTTCTAATGTTCCAAAATGGGGACAGAAATGTGGTGAAGACTGACAGAACTTATATCTTCCCATGGTCTTTCCCTTCTTCAATCAGAAGCAGAGTTAGGTTCTTCCATTTTTCTTCTCAAAGCTGGAAGCCAACAGTGACTTTAAATTTGAAGAGCCCTGAAGAATTCCAAAAAATATTGGAGTTTTCCCTAATTTAGCCAACTCCAATCCACAATTCATACATGGCAGTGCATTTATCTCCACTAATAAGGAAAATCCCCATACCTTTAGGTTTTGGAACTGAGGTTAAAATGAAAATTATCAACTCCTAAGATTTCCCTTTTCATCTAGTTAGTATTCACATCTTTGCCAAAAAGAGTGCTACATTTTTTTCTAATGATATTAGATCAGAGACAAATACCCTAGGTTTTCTGGAATTATTTTCCTTAGGAAATATATTCAGGACTGGAAGACTTGAAGCATCTCTCTCAAAAACTGATCTTTCTATTCATCTTTTCTAACACATCTCTAGAAGCCTTTTTAGAACATCCACAGAAAAATAAACAGATATAAACAAATAAAATATAGCAACAATAACAAAGAAGAAGCATCCCCCATTGATGGTCAGAACACTTCAGTTGGTTTTTAATTCACTCTTCCTAGGAACTTTGCACATTATGTAAATTAGATATCAATAAAACAAACAAAGGAACCAAAATGAATTATGCGTATATCTAGATACTTAAACTTTCTGGTAGCAACAATAGCAACCACCATATATATGAGGTTTTAAAGTTCAAAAAGTATTTTACAAATATATCTTATTTTAACTTCACAAGAACCCTGGCAGATAGGTGTTATTTAACAATTTAAATAACAATTTAAATAAAAAATTTAAGCAAATAAAGGTTGAATAATTTGCCCATGGTCACACAGACAGTATCTAAGACAATTTGAATTTTGGTCTTTTAAATCCAAACCTACTTTTTAATTCACCATACCACATTCAACCTACCTACGAAGTTGAACTGCTAGAATACTCCCTAGTAATAAAGTTAAAAGACTGAGGATTAAGTCTCAGTCAAACGTTGGTAAAATAATTTCCCTTCAACCTCATTTTCCTTATATGAGGAACAAAAATTTTATGTGAAAAAATAATATATCAGTGCTTGTGTGGTATGGTTTACAGAGAAGTTTCAAAACTTAAATGAAGTTTATATTTTGTGATGACATCTTATTTTAAGCTGTTATCCATTCCTTGTTATACATTCATAATTAAAAGATTGTAGATGACCTAAAAGACTCTCCCAAATAAGTGCACAAGCGGTTTTTTGTTTGTTTGTTTGTTTTTTGTTTTTGTTTTTTGGTTTTTTTTTAGTTTAAATATTTATTTTTGAATCCTTCTCAGTTATTTTAAAAATTGCATTGGGCCTGTCAGGTTACTTTTGTCAGAATAATGAGCACAAACTAACAAGCATAACCAAGAAGAAATAACAACAAAATCAATAAAGAAGGAGAGGGTAAAAGGAGAGTCCTAATTGGTCAACAGAATATGCCATAGAGGTAGCCCAGAGCCACAGAAGGTATGAAAAGCCACTGAAATGGGTAAGGGAAAAACTGAAGGGATAAAGGATATGTACAAAGTGTAGTGATTGAGTACTAACAACTTTCTTCCCTAGTTTTAGGCTTTTGCTCATAATTACTCATAGCATCAATCTCTGTGAATTCAGATTTATGCAGGTATTTTTTGTGAAGTTTTTACTTCTTTTACACTTACTTCTTTTCAGTAATGGCCAACAGAAGACACCTGTACAGACTCCAAAAGAATTGAATAAAACAAGGAAGTTGGAGGTGGGGTTGTCATGGTGTTTAAAATTCAAATGTGACAGAATTGCCTTGAGAACAGAATTCTACAACTCAGAAATATATTTTATTGCTTTATTCTAACCTCACACCTTTCATCTGTGAAGCTCAGGGCACTTTTGAAACTTTAAAATTAAACATTTGGATTAATGCTCCCAATCCTCTAAGGTTGTTGTATAGAAAGTTAAGAAAGTATTTTGAATTTAGAAGGGGAAAAAGAAGGAAAGAATTAATTGATTCTACAGATAATCTGCCCCTCTTGATATTAAATTTGATTTTCCATCAATAATGTTTCTTTGCTACTGAGTTTTTGAAGCCTATCTTTGGGCAGGATCCTAGTATTAACATTGATATAAAGCTGAAGGGACTTTGTTCTTATTGTCTCATTTTATAGATGAGGAAATTGAATTCAGAAAAGTTAAATGATTAGTCCAAGATCACCGAGGTAAATCACACAATAGCAGAGGTAATTCAGGTTCTCCATCTAAAATTCTTTTCATTAAATCATGTTAAAAAGCAACAAAAATGGCCAACAACTGCAGTAATTTAAAAAAAAAAAAGATGTATTGGAGTATTTGCTGAGCATGGCAAGCTTGTACTTCAAAAATTAAATTAGGTCCCCACCTCAGTCTTACTTTGATACCTTTTTCTGGCTCAATTTCATATTCTCTTGCTTGATTCATCCTAGTCCCAGACAATTAGAGCCACTGCAGTTATAAGAATCATTTAATAAAAATTTTTAAGTATGCACTGACTTCCAAAACATGTGTCATGAAAAAAGCAATGTTTTAAAAAAGTAATAAATTGTGAAGTAGAAATGGAGAATGGAAGATTAATTTATAAATTACTGCAATGAGCTAATATTCAATTGATTAACATAAATAATGCAGAATCCTACTTGTCTATATCCTGAAGACTTTGATCTTGAAATACATACCCTCTTGATCTGGTGGCCATTAAGTGGAATACCCATTCAGAAGATCAGATTAACACTCAAAAGAAAGGAAAATCCTCTCTGATACTGGAAGAGATCCCTGATAGTTTTTTAAAAGAATTTATAATACAGCTCTGCAATCTCAAATCACCTATATGAAAGCCATTCATATATTATCTACAGTTCAGTAAGAGTAGAGTAGAGGGGAAGGTAAAGGTATGGAGATTTTATTCAGAGAAAAGAAATAGCAAAAGAGCATAAATCTTTCTATTAATTGCTCAGTTAATTAAATAGAATTTATTAATAAGCTTACTGTGAGCCTAATTCAAAGGCAAAAAATGAAAATTCTCCTCTATTATGAAGAATAAATTTTTTATCAGGAGAAAAAGAAAGAGACAGAGACAGAAATACAGAGAGTAAGAGACAGTGAAATAGTATATAATTGTGAGTGTATTAGTGTGAGTACATGTGTGTATGTGCATGTTTGTGTGTGTGTAGATCAAATTTATACAAAAAAATTGATGGAAGATAGTACTAGTAATCAAATGATCCATGGAAAGTCTTATGAAGGATGTGGCACCTGAGTTGATTTTTGAAAGAAACTGGTCATTTTAAGAGGTCAAAGTAAGCAATACAAACTTAGAGTACAAGGCAAGACAACTTTATCTAAAGGATAGAAATGGAACATAAGATCACTTTGGCAGGTGAATGAAGGAGAGATGGAAGTAAAACCCTTTGAAAAAAAAAAAGACACCTATTAGAATGCTATTACAAAATCAAGTTCAATCATTGATCAATTGAAACTGAGTTAGATCTCTTTGTCGAAGAAATCCACTTCTACCAGAATACAAAAGTCTCATTTCTTAAACATACATATGAGCTAAATTTATACAAATAAGATTCATTTTTCAGCTGATGAAGGATTAAAAGATATGCACAAGCAAAATAATCATATGGATATGTATACATATATTGTATTTAACATATACTTTAACATATTTAACATGTATTGGTCTACCTACCATCTGGGGGAAGGGGTGAGAGGAAGGAAGGGAAAAATTGGAATAAAAGGTTTTGCAATTGTCAATGCTAAAAAATTACCCATGCATATATCTTGCAAATAAAAAGCTATAATAAAAAAAAGATATGCACAGTTGTCAGATGAAATAACCAAATCAATTGTTATGAGGCACTGCCTCATACCTATGAAATTGGCTAATAAGCCAGAAAAGGTAAAAGACAAATATTGGAAAGAATGTCGGGGGAAATGAGACCTTAATGACTGTTGTTGGAGCTGTGAACTGATTCAACCATTCTCTAAAGTAATTATGGCCAAAAAAAAAAAAAAAAAAAAGCTATAAAACCATGCATACTGCAAAAGGGGAATAACAATAGCACTAGTTGCTCTGTATCCCAAAAGATTTTTAAACCAAAGGAAAAGGACCTATATGTATAAAATATTTAGAGCTTTTCTCAAAGCAAAGAGTTGGATAATGAAGAGATGCCTATCATTTGGGGAATGAATAAACAAATCATGGTATGTAATTATGATGAAAAATCATTGTGCTATAAGAAATGATGAACAATTTTCTCTTAGACAAATGTGGAAAGACTTCCATGAGCTGATGCAAAGTGAAATGAACAAAGTACAATTTAAAAGTCATATTATGAGGTAATCAGCTGTTAATGATTTGGCTATTCTCAGCAGTGCTATCAACCAAGAAGACTCTAAAGGATTTAAGATGAAAAATTCTGTCCATCTCCAGAGAAGGAACTTATTGTGTCTATACACAGATTTAAGCATATTTTTTTAAACTCTATTTTTTTTGAGTTTGGGGATTTTTTTGGTGGGTAGGGGCATCTGTTTTCTTTCACATCATGACTTTTATGGAAATGTTTTGCTTGACTTCATATGCTCCTTTTCATTCAGTGGTGTGGAAAGGGAAGAAGTGAAAAGAATCTGGGTCATGAAGTTTTAAATGTAACTGGGGAAAAATAAAATATTAAGTATGGTTAAAAATAAAACCTGTAGAAAAAATTTATATGATCCCATAGGGTATAGAAAAAAGCAAAAGGTAAAGTGGTCATCAAGGGAAAGATATTTAGATACCAAATGATAAAAGAATACATCAATACAATAATGATATGTATTGATGGAATTAAAGCACTTATTTATACCCCAAGGGTCAGATTAGATCAGATCCAAGATTACTTTACTTTTTTAAAAAAAACTGATGAAATACTAATATATAACCAACAAAATAGCGTTACTGTGCATGGATACTATGGAAATTGAAATCAGAAGTATAAATTAGGTAAGATTTTGTTTATAATGAAATACTCAACTAATGTATCCCATTAGTCTGTTTATAATTGGTGAATAAATGTAGTGCATGAATCAAAGAAAACATAATACAAACAAAAATAATGTTAATAACCAACCAATAAAAATGAAATCAGCTAATATTTTAAATTCAGATCTCAAAACTCCTTGGCCTTATTTTAAAATTTTCTACTCATGCTTCCTGAGTTTGACTTGATTAGTAAATACCAGTGATTCCACCATTACATACTAATTTCTTTTTTCAAAAAATATTCAAATATTTTGAACCATCAAAAACTTTGTAATAGAGGATGTAGAAAATAGAAATATACAGTGAATGGGGAGAAGGATTGAGGGAAAGTCCAATAATATGACTGTGGAGACCTTCCTATTAGCACACCTGTTTTCCTGGTTGTTGAAGAATAAGGACTGAAGAACAAAGAAGAACTGGTTACTAAGTTGTTAGTTGGCAGTAGGAGTGGAATATGAAACAACATTCTCAGTCTTTCCATGAATATAGCTGCTCTTATCAATTTGATAAAAGCAAAGAATTGGACCCTTTGAGTCTCTTAGGCTACCATTAGTTCACAGAATCCCAGATCCTTAGAAGCAAATATCAAGGTGTATATGCTTTTTATCAACGAGTTCAATTTAATATACTTGGTAAGAAAATTGTTTCATACAAGTCAATAAACATTTATTTTCTTTGCAGTATAGTACAGTGTATGGAGAGCCAGGCTAGAACTCAAAGGATCTTCATTTGATGTCTGGCTTCTGAAAAACACTAGATACTAGGAGGGTAATTTGACTCCTAAGACCCTCAGACCCTATCAGTGACCTACATGTGCCTACCCTGCATTAATGAGTAGGAGTTTAAACCCTAAGAGTTCTTTATTCTAATAAAAGTATAGATATTTCCAACAAAAGAAAAGATAAATATGTTGGGTACAGAAAAAAACAAAGCAAAAATGAAAGTCCCTGTTCTTAAAGAAATTTATTAATATTCTTTTGAAATTTGTTTCTATATCTTGAATAAGCTACGTCATAAAGGAGATAGTTTTTAGACCTGGAAAGCATTTTACAGATGATGATTAGTTAAAACTCTGGATAGTTAGATGGATAAAACCTGGAGTCAGGAAGATTCATTTTCCTGAGTAAAAATCTGCCCTTGGATACTTAATAACTGTGTGACCCTAAGCAGCTCTCTAAACTTTATTTGCCTCAATTTCTTCATTGGTAAAATGAGTTGGAGAAGGAAATGCCATTCACTCCAAAATCATTGCTAAGAAAATCTCAAAAAGAGATCATCGAGTGTCTATCATGTTTGAAAAAGACTCAACAAAATGTAACTCTAATTTAACAGGCAAAAGAAAAAAAAAAACAAATAAACAAGTTCACTAAAACAAAATACTACAAATCATACAGGGATTTCCCACAAGGCCAGGACTAGAATTCAAATATTTTGAATCTTTATCCAGATATCTTATGCTTGCACTGGATTATTACAACCTTTGAAATTGTACCAGTGCTACAAAGGAATGATTTTGGGGCATCTTCTCATATCTCTCTTTTATCTACTTTTTATATCTCTACTTTCAAAACATGTTCATTATTTGAAATTTTGCAAAATTAACTTTGGATATTATTTGTTGTTTTTTCACTTATATTGTTTCAGTCCATGTATATGTTGATTTCATCGCTATGTTTATTTCAGTCCTTATAATTTTATAGAGATCTTTCCATGTTTCTCTGTATTCATATTTGGCATATCTTAAAACTTGATAATATCCAATTACTTTAATGTATCAAAATATATTTAGTTATTTCCCAGTCAATGGACATCTACAAATGTTGTTAACATGTTTTGGTATGTATAATGAGTTTTATTATTCATGGCCTTCATGTGTTATAAGACTAGTAGGTGAATTCTACATCTCTAGGCCAAAGACATTGGCATTTCATTATTGTAAAATTCCAAATTGGTTTTACTGCTTCATAGATGCACCAACAATCCACTAATTAGTTGGCCTATTCCTCTATAATCTCTCCAACACTGAATATTGCCATTTTGTGTCATTTTTGTCAACTTGCAGGGTGTGACATTAAATTTAAGTTTTGATTTAATTTGCATATATATAAAAACTTAGCAATATGGGATATTCTTACAGGTATTTATTAATAGTTTCTAATTCTTCTTTTTAAGAGCTGTTTGTTTATATCTTTTGATCACTTATTCATTAGAGAATGGCTTTTGGCTATATATCTTGATCTACATATATTGGGTCATTTGAGTTTTTACATATTAAAGACAAAATATCATAAAATTCTAATAAAATATTTTAATATTTTCCCTTTTATCTAACTTTTTTGCACATAATCTTTTGCGGTTTATGAAAATAATGCTATAAATTTTATCTTTTGTAATTGCTTCTATACTTTGTTTGATGAGGAATATATCTCCTACATATAGATATGAATTATAGGATGTGTTTGGCTTCATTTTTATATTATGAGTTTTAATACTAAGATTAAACATAAAGTTAGAATGTATTATGGACAAATTTTTGATAGGCTGGCTTTTCAGTTTTCCAGAATTTTTTTTAACCATGTAGGAAACTTTTTTCTACATAATTTATGTTACCAGTTTATCAAACACTAAGTTAGAAGTTTCATTGTTTCTGATTTTCAATTACCTGGTATGTACTAGTAATTTACCCATTATAAGATAGTATTGATGGCTGCTGCTTATGTTTGAAATACAAAAGTGCGTTGGCTTTTACTCCATATCTCTTTTGATTTTTTATCTTGATATTCTAGATATTTTCCACAAATGATCATGCTATCATTTTACTGAGTTCTATAAACTTGATCAGCACACAATCTTGCTACTACTATGTATAATTTTTCTTGTGGTTCTGCTCATTTTACTCAGCATTAGTTCATGTAAGTCTTTCCAGAATTTTCTGAAATCAGCCCGATCCTCATTTCTTATAGAACAATAGTATTCCATTATACTCAAAACCGCAACTTATTCAGTCATTTCACATTGATGAGCATCCACTCAATTTCCAATTCTTTGACACCACAAAAAGAGCTGCTAAAACATTTTTGCATATATGCTTTTCTCTCTTTTATTATATCTTGGGGATACAGACATTATAATGGCATTGTTGGATCAAAGGGTATGGACAGTTTTATAGCCCTTTGATCATAGTTCCAAATTTCTCTCTAGAATGGCTTATTAAACTAATCCTTTTTCTTTAATTGTAGTGATTGTCTTAATCTTTTGTTCTTCTAGATGAATTTTGCTATTTTTGCTAGCTCTATAAAGTATTTTTGGTAATTTCATTGTATGGCACTGAATAAGTGAATTGGTTTAGGTATAATTGTAAGTTACCATTATAGTAAAATAATAAATAATAATAATGATAATGTACATCCTTGCTTCAGCTTTGATCTTACTATGCAGGCTTAACTTATCTTCACTACAGATAATGCCTACTAATGTTTTAGGTACATACTACTTGGCATTTTACAGAAAACTCTATTTATTTCTATGCTTTCTAATGTTTTAAAAGGAATGGGTGTTGTATTTTGTTAAAAAGCTTTTTCTGCATTTATTGATATTATCATATGATTTTCCCTTCATTTTTTTTCTTATTACGCTGATAATTTTCTTAATATTAAACCAGCTCTGCATTTCAGACATATATCCTACCTGGTCATAGTATATTGCCCTTTTAATATATTGTTTGTATTTTATTTAAAATTCTTCATTATTGTTCCTTAGGGAAATTGGCGTATAGTTTTCTTTCCCTATTTTTTTCTCTTCCTGGTTTAGATATCAGCATCATATTTGTGTCATAAATGGAATTTAGTAAGTCTCTTGCTTTGCCCATTTTTCAATTCTTTATTTTCAAATGATGGTGTAATATCACCTCATTTAACTTTGAGGTTTAACAACCTCAACCTTGAAAGATCAGGTGTGAAAAGAGGTGAACAAGTTCTTAGACAACTAATTCCAGTTTGAAGAGCTGATAGGAATATTTGCCTTATGCTGAGCTATAATATATCTCTGAAACTTTCACCTATAACTATATATTTATCTGTATATACCTATGTCTTTTAGTATGGCACAATGCATAAGGTAATGCCTTAGGGAAAAGGAAATAAGAGTTAATACCTGTCTCTGACACATATTAATTGTGTACCCTTGGACAAGCTATTTAACCTCTCAGTCCCTTGGAAAAATATCTGAGATGATCAATTACAGAATATTTTGCTGAACTGCAATGATGAATGGAGTTTTCATGTCGGGAGCTTTGTGTACTGATTAAAACATAAGTTTGGCCTTCATATTTCTTCCTAAAAGATTGACACTAAAGATACACATATACCTGTCTCTCTCTTTCTCTGTCTCTCTGTCTCTCTGTGTGTGTATGTGCGTGTGTGTTTGTATGAAAGTATAATGATCAGGGCTGAGTATTCCACTTTGCTTTAATCTTGCTTGTTAAAATAATTGTCATTATTAAATCTTTTCATTGCTAAAGATTTATTTCCTGAGCCTGATTCAAAGTGTGTGACATACAGGAATGGGAAAATAACCCCTGTGTTGTTTTAATCAAAGGAAGAGACATTCCTTAATTAATCTTAGGAGTAAAAGATAAAACCCAAGTATTGAACATAAGCTCACTGCTAATCTTTAATTATAGCCATAGCTGGAGGAAAGTTTTCAGTTGTAACATGGGCAGATATTGCTGTATTTTCTAGAGATATTAAATATAAAGTTGTCTCTTTACTGAAAAAAATGGAACCTTGCTTTTAGGAAGAAAGAAAGGACAGAAGGAAGGAAGGAAGGAAGGAAGGAAGGACAGAAGGATGAAGAGAAGGAAGGGAGGGAGGGAGGGAGGAAGGGAAAAAAGGAAAAAGAGCAGAAAGGTGAAAGTGAGAGAAAAAAAGAAAAGAAAGAAGGAAAGGGAAAATATGAGAAAGGGAAAGGGCAGGACTACATGTACCTTTGGAGGCTAGAGTTTATGGAACCTCAGGAATCAGTGTTGCTATGTTCACGAACTAATCCATTAATGTCTCAAAAAATGGAAAAGACGAAAGATGAATTCTATTTCTAAGAAGTGTTTTAATACCTTTAGAGACCATTATTGATTTTTAGGTACATGCATTACATACAGGAAAGGAAAGTAGCAGTAGCTGAAGCAATACATCAAGATTTAATCATACCTTCTTGTCAGGCAGTACACTCTGATATTAAAATGTCATATTTTTACTGGACTTTATATATAATACATCATTTTGAGTTTATTATTCTTACTAACCAATAGGAAGATTCTGATCCAATACATTGATTATTGCCTCTGTTAAAATTCTGGCATGGTTAAGCTATGTCTTCCCAGCCTAAGCAAGGAAATGTTTTGATGAATTCATGCAAAAAATGTGGCCATTATGGATAACTCAGGCTATAAGGCTTTCACAAGCCTTATATTTCTACAAGTATAATAGTATATTATATTTATAGAACATGAGATTACTTATGGAGCCTTTTTCTTAGAAAGCTCATTTTCAGATCGCTAATTACAACCATTATTGTATCCCCATTATATATATATGATAAAACTGAGGCTCAGAAGTCACTAATTCACTGGCACATAGCCTGTGTCAGAAAAGAGACATAATCAAACGTGTTTTAAACAACAATCTTTTTGCATTTCTACTATATCATTCTACTGATGTAAACCTATTATTTTAGTCCATATTATTCTTCTGATATTCTTGCAGAAGTTTGCATTGCTACAAGCAAGCAAATCAGATCTACAATTCACAACCAATGATTCAAGCCAGATGTAACTAAAGATTTAACTCTACATTTCTTACTATTGAACTGACTACACCAAATTGAATAATGTAAGGATTAGTAGACAACAAACTTTTTTTTCTATTTTTCTATACAGTTCTGTATAACTATTTTGGAATGTATTCTGAAAGTTTGCTTATTTTTTTCATGACAATAAATTGCACAGAAATCAAGCGTTATATTTTCAGCAACCTAATTGTCACATTTTCTTTGGCAGATCAATAATATCAGGAACCATACGATTTCTGATTCCAGTACAATTCATTTGAAATTTCTTACCAATTTATATGATACTATACTGTTGTAAGAGTACCCAGAAAGAATTCATTTTCTGTAATGACAAAACCTTTCCAATCCTCTGTGAATTCAGAAAGAGTCTATATGGTTCTCAAGTAATTCAATATCTTATCTTGATCTATTATGACTGAAATTAAGAAAGTAAAGAAATATCAAAACTGGCAAGTAATATAAGCCCTTACATTCAGATCTTGTACATAATTCCATGACTATGGCTTGGAATCTAATGCTCTGAGAGTTGATATATTATAATCAAGGTTGATAGAAATCCAAAATTTAGTGTTTCTCTTGTATTGACGGTGTTTATTCCACTTCTATTGTTCAGATGAGACCAAAAGTCACTATTAATAGTAGCCATAATATATATCAATTTAAGTTCTATATCATGGATATATTATAAGTCTACATACAGATGATTTATTGGGGCACAGAAGTAGAATTTAAAGGTACAAAGATAGTTCTAGAATAATGAAGGTTCAAGGGTAGTAAAGGTAGACCACAAAACAGTTATTCAATATATATATTTTTAAAAAGAATTTTTTTTTATTTGTCCTCATGTGCTATTTCTCTGTCAGAGTTTAGTTTTAGTTTTGATTTTTTTAAATTAAAGTAGGAGATTTTAGATCTATGGATTTCTAATAGAAAAATGATACCTATCTTCACTTCATTTTAGATAAATAATTTGTGCCCCAAATTCTATTTAAATCCTACATCATGACATACCAGAAAATATCTATCAGTTTAAGCCAACACCATTACAGCATTTTCTTAAGAAGTAAACATAGAGATAGGAGGATGGAACAATTTTATATAAAAATGGTATTGCTAGCTCATGACTACTAGGTACGATCACTTTTTTTTTTCCCATTAATAGTTTGGAAATCATGTATGGTCAAAATATGTCCAGCCTGCTCCTTATGTGACTATTAGTGGGAATTTGCAAGATGTTTGGCTGAGATTAATATTTCCTTCTATGGGTAAAGCAATTTTGTTCCCTAAATAAACTTTTGAAGTCCACAGTATAGTAAAATCTATTACATCAGTTCCAGGAGAATATGTACGGACTAATATGTTATCACTAAAGATTTAAAATTTATATATTTTCTAAATCTGGCTATATTTGGAAAGATACAACTTGCCCACAAGTTTTGTATCACTTATAATTTATATATTTATATATTTCTGGTGAACAGTGCATATGAATATTTTACAATGAAATGGAAAATAAGACATTTTGCATATAATGATATTTTGAAAAGTATGATGAATATGACTAGAAAATTATATATATATATATATATATATGTGTGTGTGTATGTATATTTACAAAAACATCATATGTGTTTCTATGACTCTGAAATGTCCCCACCCCTCAACCCTTTCTTCATAAGATCACTATCTCCATAAGATCAAGAACCAGAATTAATGTAGTTTTTCGTCATCTTCTATAGCTGAAACACACTTTTTTCCTTGCGAATGTCTTTTAAAAAGAAATTTAGCCAATTCTATTGCACTCTGTCAGTGAAGAACTACATGAAATCCTTTCTCACCTTTTTAAAAATTTTCTTATCTTCAAAATTAATGTTTGTTACTATAACAATAGCTATGTGTCCCAAAAGTTATTAAAAAGTTTAACTTAAGCCATCTGTTGGTCATTTATCAAACTACTGGCTATGTTGTTTCTGTTACGTTATTTTAAACTCCTAAGATCTTTTTTTTTCTTATCTAGTGTCTTAATCAACCTTCATCCCTGATGATTTCTTTATTTTAATTATGACAGTATGCACTGAAGGTGCAATGAGGCATAGTGAATAGAATGTTGGGCTTGGAGTCAAGAAAAATTAAGGTCCAGTTCCTCTGGTTCTTACTAGCAGAGACATGCTAGGCAAATTGCTTAAATATTATGTCTCAGAAAACTCCCTGGGATTCCTCTACTAAGATGAATTGGAGAGGGGAGGAAGAGCTAGGTGTGTGTAGTGGATAGAGCACCAACCTTGGAGTCTGGAGGACCTCAGCTCAAATGTGGCCTTGGACACTTGATACTTATTAGCAGCTACTTGACACTGGGAAAGTCACTTAGCCCACATTGTCTTTTGTCTTGTTATAGATATATGTATATATATATATATATATATATATATATATATATATAATATATGTGTATATATATATTCATATACATATATAATATATGACATACACACATATATTTATACATATGCAATATGTTATATATACACATATATGCCAACATATGTATATATGTGCATATGCTTATACGCATATACACTTATCCAATGATATATAGACACACACATGTATATAGACAGTTTCATGTATGTACATAAATATAAAATAATGCACACATTCACACAAGTGTATGGTGTGTATGCATGTGTCTGTTGATTGAGTAATTGCTTTAACCAAAACACGCTATAGAATTAATTCTTATCAGTTTGTGCCTGATTAGTCTCCCTTAAATTTCAACAACACTAATTCATCATCTAGTCAGTTAATAATAGATAGCTATTAAGTCCCAGGCTCTGTGCTAAGTGCTAAAGACACATAGAAAGGCAAAATAAGATCAGATATTCGAGGAGCTTACAATCTAATTGGGGGAGAAAACATGCAAATAACTATGTACAAAAAGTGTTCATCCACTTTAGACTGGGAATAATCAGTTGAAGTAAAACATTAGAATAATAGGGGGTGAGAATGATTTCTTGTAGAGAGTGAGATTTTTATCTGGGACTTGAAGGATGCTAAGGAAGCTAAGGAAGGAGATGCAGAGAATTCTAGGTATATGGCTCAATAATTGAAAATTCCCATCTAGAAATGGAGTGTCTTAAAGAAGACAACAAAGAAGTTGGTGATTTGTAATATGTGGACTGGGTAGCAACAAAGTATAAAAAGAAACAGAAAAAAGATGGGCACAAAATAGATTATGGAGGGGTTTCGTTTCCAGAGGATTTTATACTTGATCCTGCAGGTAATAGCAAGCCACTGAAGTTTATTGAATAGGAGTTAACATGGTGAGACTTTCGCTGTAGAAAGATCATTTCCCAAATATGGCATTTGAAAGATGGACTGGAATGGGGAGAGACTCATGACAGAGAAACCAACCAGAAACCTTTTTCACTAGTTTAGGGATGAAGTAATGAGGGCATACACCAGGGTAATGATAGTGTCAGAGGAGAAAAGGCTTATCAAAAATGTTATGAAGGTAAAATTAACAAAGAAAGAGAGTGAGAGTTAGGAGCTGAGGATGACTCAGGCTGACAGCATAAGCTGATCAGGAGGACAGTGGTATCTTAACAGTAATCTCTACTTATTTGCCATAATGATTTACCTAAATATAAATCTGACCATGTACAAACCCTATCAGTAAAATGTTAGTGAATTATCTTACATTTATCTCCCTACATATATTGTATGTTTTTTACACATCATCCCACTTGTGTGAGCTTCTTGAAAATATTCACCATGTGTTTCCTTAGTGCTTAACCTGGTTTTTGGTAGTTAAGGATATTTTGTTTTCTTTTATTTTCTGATGACTAACTGATTCACTAAATATATCACTAATACTGCCCTATTAGCAGACAGGATGACAAGATGATAGGTGATATCTTGTTAGCATATGACTAATTTCTTCCACCATGTCTCATTCTTTTGTAAGCAATTCATTGAATAGAATTTGGAGAATGTGAATAATTGTTATGAAGATATACATATATATAATTATATTATTAAAATGTTTATGGATTGATGCTGTTGCTATATTTTCAAAGAAAATATTGCAAAAAAAACTACCAATGTTTCTTTGTTATGATGTGTTCATTATAGGAATTAAAATTCTTCATACAAAGTCTCCTCATGAAAATAAACACATTTATTTGTTACATACATTTCTTAAATTTTTCAGTTTTTAATCTCTTTTACTTGTACATAGATGCAGTTTTTTTTTCTATTTCTAGTTGCTGATGATCAATTGGTTTTAAATTGACTTCCATAATAGACACTCTTTTGTTCTTCAGTTACAAGCAATAACTATCTAATTGTTAGGTCTTTTTTGTTTGTTTTTAATTTATTTGGTTAATGAGCAGACAAGTGGCTCCTGAGAACTGGAACTCTCTTGTGAGAGAAAGCTTAGTCCTCTGTCGTCTCTTCTCCTCTAATGAACACAGTAGATTTTGGGTTTTTTTATAAGAAAAATCAAATTGACACAGCATATCATTCATAAAATATGCATAATCATTTAATTTTATACTTACCAAAATTACTAATGTGGGAAATTAACCCAGGTGGAAGTCAGAAACAACAGGAACCCTCTTTTTTATAATCACATATTTTATTCACTTAATGTCCCAGGAGTTTATTTCTTAGTCTCAATAGAGGAAGACAAAACCTGACAGCTTTCCCACTCCAAATTTTATTTTATCTTCTAGTCTGTACAATTTAGGAACCAGAAGGTCGAATATATATTATAAGCAATTCTATTGATTACTAATTTTCTCTTTATCAGTCCTTTGAAAAGACATATAAAATGTTGCTAGCCTCATTAGACTTCATCAAATTGTTCCTGCTTAGGAGCAGAAAGAATATGTGGGCAGAAGAAAGAATGAAACAAGCTGCAAAAAATGGAAAGGTTTATGCTACTATAGAAATATTATATCAAATGAAAACAAATTGAATCAGGAACCCTTATATTAATATTGTGAAGAATCATTTATAAATTTAAAGGGTAAAAAAAAAAAAACAGAGGATAATGGAAGAAGAGGAGATATTACCTAACCATAGTCTAGTCTCTATAATCTAGATTCTTACTTCATCATTCAATTGAAACTAATCTTTTCATTGCTACCAAAGATCTTCTAATTGTAAAATCTAATGGTCTGGGATCAGTCCTCTTATTTTCTTATCAATTTGCTCCATTCCACACTGTTGACCACCCTTTTCTCCTGAATATTTTTCTCTTTTTGGATTTTCTTTACACTCTTCTGTCTTTATGACTAATTCTTAATCTCCTTTGCTGGATCATCATTGATGTGATTTCCCTACCTTCAGATTTACCTCAAAGACACTCTCCTAGAATTTTAATTCTCTTTTCCTTCTGCATTCTCTCACTTAATGATCTCTTTTTCACCTCTCATCAATGTCACTATTACCTCTGTACTAATAATTTTCAAATGCATTTCTCCTGCCCCACTCCTGAGCTCAGTTACCAGATGACCCACTTGTCTACATGGGATTTCATAGCATTATTTTCCCTCAAATATAAATGCCTTCTGAACTTTCATCACCATCTTTCCACATTGTTCGAATGTCAAATGTACACTTGTCAAAAAGACTATTTTTATGGAGAACTCATAGAAAGCTAGTTAGTTCTCACAAGGTGATCAGAAAAAGCAATCTAAGGACACTCTCAAAGTATCTCTTAAGAAATTTAGTACTGATTGTATTGCATGTTCCAATTTTTCCACATGTCACCAGCATTTGTCATTTTTCTTTTCTGTCATGTTTTGAGAGGTGTGAGATATTATCTCAGAGATGTTTTATGCATTTCTTAAATTTCTTAAATGAGGAGTGATTAAGAGCATTTTTTCCATATAACTATTGGCAGTTATAGTTTCTTTTTCTGTATAGCTTTTGACAATTTATCAAGTGGGAAATGGTTATTACTTTTATAAATTTAGCTGTTACTCATATATTAGAGAAATTAGACCTTTATCAGAAATATTTGATTTAAAATTTTCCCAATTTCCTATTTGTATTCTAATTTTAGCTGTGTTAATTTTGTTTGTGCAAAAAGCTTCTTAATTTCTTGTTATCAATATTATCTTTTATTCATATAATCCTCTCTATCCCCATTTGGTCATAAACTCTCCCCTTATCCATGGGTT
This sequence comes from Sarcophilus harrisii, assembly GCF_902635505.1. Classification (NCBI taxonomy): domain Eukaryota; kingdom Metazoa; phylum Chordata; class Mammalia; order Dasyuromorphia; family Dasyuridae; genus Sarcophilus; species Sarcophilus harrisii. The sequence continues at coordinate 69,780,647 of NC_045426.1, forward strand.
TCACAGGCATATTTTTTCTATGGTTTGCTTATTTACTTATGACATTACCATTTATGTTTAAATCATCTATCCATTTTGAAGTAGTGTTGATATATTCAGTGATGTATGTTATTATATTTACTTTCTGCAAAACTGTTTCCTCACTAATTTTTGTAATATGTTGAGATCCTTGCTTGAAAAGCTCGTATCTGTGCATTTATCAAAGGCTACATTGGAATAGTCATTTGCTATTGTGTATTATATACATTAGTGAATTCTACTGATCCACTCTATCTTTTATTTATTTATTTTTAATTTTTATTTAATAGCCTTTTATTTACAGGTTATATGCATGGGTAACTTTACAGTATTAACAATTGCCAAACCTCTTGTTCCAATTTTTCACCTCTTACCCCCCACCCCCTCCCCCAGATGGCAGGATAACCAGTAGATGTTAAATATATTAAAATATAAATTAGATACACAATAAGTATACATGACTAAACCGTTATTTTGCTGTACAAAAAGAATCAGACTCTGACATATTGTACAATTAGCTTGTGAAAGAAATCAAAAAAGCAGGTGGGCATAAATATAGGGATTGGGAATTCTATGTAATGGTTTTTAATCATCACCTAGAGTTCTTTCTCTGGGCATAGCTGGTTCAGTTCATTACTGCTCCATTGGAAATGATTTGGTTGATCTCGTTGCTGAGGATGGCCAGGGCCATCAGAACTGGTCATCATATAGTATTGTTATTGAAGTATATAATGATCTCCTGGTCCTGCTCATTTCATTCAGCATCAGTTCGTGTAAGTCTCTCCAGGCCTTTCTGAAATCATCCTGTTGGTCATTTCTTACAGAACAATAATATTCCATAATATTCATATACCACAATTTATTCAGCCATTTTCCAACTGATGGGCATCCACTCAGTTTCCAGTTTCTAGCCACTACAAAGTCCACTCTATCTTTTAACTATCACTAGATTGTTATGATGATTATCATTTTGTCATATAAGTTAAAATCTGCCTCTTCCAGGCCACCTTCCTTAAAATTTTATTTTCATTTATTCCATTGCTTTCTCTAACTTTTGTTTTCTAGATAAATTTTGTTATTTTTGTTACTTCTATAAAATAAAATTTTGGTCATTTGATTGTTATGGTACTGACTAACTAAATAAACTTAGCTAGAATTGTCATTTTTTATAATATAGGTTTGGCCTACCCATAAAGAATTATTTTTCTAATTGTTTAAATCTGTCTTTATGTAAAAAGTGTTTTGTAATCGTATTCATATAGTTTTGGGCTCTGCCTTTGCAGGAAAAATTCCATTTTATTTTATATTATGCCATTATTTTACATGGAATTTTTCTTTCTCTTGCAGCTGAACTTTGTTGACAAACACTAATGATTTATGTGGGATTATTTTATGTGTTGCAACTTCACTAAAATTGTTAATTATTTTATTAGTTTTTAGGTGTTTCTCTAAGATTCTCAAAGCATACCATCATATCACCTGCAATGAATAGTTTTGTTTCCTCACTGCCTATTCTAATTCCATTTATTTCTTTTTCTTGTATTAAAACTATAAACAGAGGACAATATTGAATAATAGTAGTGATAATGAGTATCTTTGTTTCATTTCTGGTCTCATTGGGAACGCTTCAAGTTTTTCCTCATTACAGATTCTTCTTCATCTTGGGTTTAGATAAATAGTACTTATCAACAACTTAAATATTTCATAAAATTAATGATTTTGATAAGTACATTGACTTCCCTTCTCTGCCATTTCATTAATGCTTCATTGACCTTATATTACAGTGTAACAGAGCATATCAAATACATACTTTCCTGTTTAACATGCAATGAACAAAATTATATCCATTTAACAACTATATTTCCTATGATGCTCTGGAATCCAGGAGTTAGTTTTCAGAGTAGACAACCTGAGATTTAATCTGCCATTATCATGGCAAGGAGTCAGGGAGAAGAGGTGAAAGCTAAGTCATGTTTTGAAGTTGTGATGCAGTAGGATCATGAATAGAGCTTCATATGAACCACATGAGTCTCAGAACAGATGTGGAAACTGCAAAATCTACCAATATTCTCTGTAGGTTAGGATTAGTTGCATCTGGGGACAGAAAGACTAATGATAGCATTGGGAGTAAGTGGCTGTGAGCAAGTGGAAGAAATCTATTATCTACATACTGATTAATGAGATAAGTGGCAAGACTCTGCAGAGATTCCTTAAGTTACAAAAGTTTTTGCTTCAGTTTTTTCTCAGTTTTCATAAAGAACCCTGAAAGGACCAGAGAGAAGCTTCCTTCTCATACTGTGTTGACAATGAAGAGAGTATGTTGATGGTTGTTTGAGGAAAAGTGCTGAAAGGTTCTTATTTTGCATTTCTATGTGATGCAATTAAATGGGCTTGTTGATCTATATTCTTCATGGATCACAGATTTAGAGCCAGAATGGAATTTAAATGTCATTTAGCTCGATCTTCACAGAATGTAGATGAAGAAAGTGGCATCCAGTGAATGATTTGCCCAAAAGTCACAGAACTATAAAATACATTAAGACTAGGAGTTCTACCAGGAAATTTGGATTTCTGAGCAAGAGACCCAAGGTCACAGATCTACTAAGAATTAGGATCCAAATACATTCTATTTGACTTTGACTCCAGTGCTCTTTGCTTGGGTCTCTATTATCATGTTAAATTTAAAAGTTCTCAGATATTTATCCATGAGGACATAATGAACAAACAAAAAAAGACAGTTTTCTAGAGAATTTTTCTCAGAACATGAACACAAATCTGCAAATTTAGTAAAAGTCAAATCAGCAAATAAACAGTCATTTATTAATCATCTAGTTTATTTCAATTGCTCAGACACTGTGAGCTCTGAAAGTGATGTTCAGTAACTAAAGTGTTAGGCATACAATAAAATTTTTTAAAATTCCTGATCTCAAGGAGATCATAGTCTAATGGAGAAACAACATATAAACAATTATGCAAAAAAACATAAAGAATAAATTAGAGATAATGAAATAGGTATGGAGTCAGGAAGGGTATTTGAGTGTTGTGGTTGAGGAACCTTATTCATGAATGCAAACATTTTATATGTCTTTTTAAAAAGGACTCTATGTTTGGAGGGAAAAAAAAATATATAATCATTTTTCAAGCCTTGCAAGGAAATTCTAGAAGAAAATTTCTCTTAAGGAGATAGCATGGTAATGGTGAATGGGTGGAGCAGTATTTTTTTTTTTTAACCAGGAACCTAAATTTAAATATCACCTTTCTACTTCTTATTATGAGACCTACAGCCAATTGTTTTATTTTTCTGCACGTCAGTTTCCTCATCTATATAGTGAAGGATTTGTACTCAAAGATCTTGGGATTCCTTCAAACTCAAAATCCAAAGTTCCTGAAATCTTTTATAATTGAGTAAGGAAATGTAAGAGGGCAATTATTTTTTGGTGTCACTCAGAAATAAACTAGTGAATATCATCTTTTTTGAAGCTCCAAAAGTAGTGCTAATTTGAAGATTAGTAAGAAGCCTAGTAGATAATCTCAATTTTTGCTCATTTTCCATCTAGAATGGGTAGTATTGCTAAATCCTAAATTCATTCGAATGAAACATTTAATTTTACAGTACTTTACTAACTTAGGGTGGAAAGCATCATACAATATTTAAGTGTTTAATTAAAATACATCTATCAAAGGGTTTCAAGGTTGGGGAAAATATCATCAACTGTTCCTTATGTTTTCAATAATACCTGTGTTCCTAGTGCAAAAAGAAAAGAAAAACTGAGGGCGAAACTAAAGCATATTTGGGTCTACAAGTCTTTTTCCCTGGATGATTTTTCATCCTAGGAAATAAATGAAAAACACAATTCATTGTATGTCAAGGTTTTCTCTCCATCTCTCCACAAGAGTGCAAGATGCTATTACCAGCCATCACCTGTGCATGTCATTACACTTGCTTTGCATCTTATCTTCAATTCTTCAGGAATGAATATTTTTCATTAGATGTCAGGGATTTTTAGTGTTAGAACATTCTTTGCTTTTACTCTTCATATGGTAATTATCTTGGGTGGACTTATTGAAGCATCATAAAAGAAGTAGCTAAAGACTGCACTTATTCAAAGGGAAAAAAAAAGTACCACATAATTTACACTTAAAATGTCTTCTTTTTCAAGACATTATATTTCTCATTTCTCAAGGCATATATTTCTCAGTGAGAAATTTTGCAGTAGACATATATTGCAATAGTAACAGCAACATTATGTGATGATCAAACAATCATAAACTTAGCTCTTCTCAGCAATATAATGATCCAAGATGACCCAAAGACTTGTGATAGAAAATGACATGCACATCCAGAGAAACATGTAGTCTGAATGCAATTCATAACAGACTGTTTACATTTCTAATTTGTCTTTTTTCCTTTCTCATGATTTTTCCTTCTTGTTTTGATTCTTCTTTCACAACATGACTAATTTGTAAGTGTATTATTTATTATTGTATAAGTAATGTTTATATCAATTTTTTTTTTGCTATCTTGAGGAGGAGGGGAGGAAAGGAAAAGAAGGAGAAAATTTGGAATTCAAAATCTTGCAAAAATGAATATTGAAAACTATCTTTACATATAATTAGGAAAAAATAAAATACCATTAAATTTAAAAAATAAAATAATTAAACCAATATTAGCAGCTACTATAGGCCAAGTGGTATTCTAGATACTGGGGATACAAATGTAAAAGTGAGATAATCCGTGATCTCAACAAGTTTACCTTATACAGATCTATCAATCAATAAACATTTATTGAATGCCTCCAGGTGCCAGGCACTGTACTAATAGCTAGATATGTGTCACATGGCATATACTATACAGAAGAGGATGAATTCATATTTTATTTCAGCCTTTGACTTGCTTTACTAAAATATTAGATAAATTCTATGGGCACAAGATGTAACCACAGTTAGTGCTTTCTTTTTAAATTTATGTATTTAGGAAAATTTTAGTAGCGCTTTTCTAAAAGGTACAAAATTCCATAATATTTTCTTTTTTGCTGAGGCAATTGGGGTTAAGTGATTTGCCCAGGGTCACACAGCTAGGAAGTATTAAGTGTCTGAGGCCAGATTTGAACTCAGGTCCTCCTGACTTCATGGCTGGTGCTCTATTCACTGAACCACTTAGCTGCCCCCATTCCATAGTATTTTCAAAATAAAATTCTTTTGAATTACATGTCAAAAGGTATGCAATCTTAGCCAAAATACTCCCTTTAACAAGGTACTTGTCTTTCCATGAATCCTTTACAGAGGATTTCTATCCTACACTAATGGTTTTCCTCTGGTTCTTCAAAAATTTGTTGAAATCAGTGCAGTCTCCAGCTAACCACCTATTTTCCCTCATTCTCACTATGTGGTCAAGGCTGAGTATACTCAGTATACTTCTGAGTATACAATATACAATATTGTATATATACAATACAATACAAATACAATATTGTACATATACAACACAATACAATACAATATACAACAGAGTATAACTTCTGAGTATACAATTCTCTCTAAACTCATTTATCATATTTCTGCCTACCATTATCTTTCTATTATCCTTTGGGAAACCTGCAATTACAAAATTATCATAAGATTAACAATAATTTTTAAACTGTTAAATCCAATAATCTTTTCTATTGTACTATTATACTTGATCTCACAAGTCATTCAGACCTATTTCTTGCCAGTGGCTTCTGATAACTGGAGGATAGAGTGAGACTAATGACTGCATAGCTCTGCCTTTCCTTCAAGTCAAGATATCACTCTTCTGTTGTCATTAGTCTTCTTTGAGAACAAATGTTAACAACAACACTTGATCTTTCAAAATTGTTGACTTTGTACCCTCTCATTCCCTGACAATTTCTCCAACTTTGGCTTATGAGATTTTTTTTTTATTTTTCTCCTTACCTGTCTCCTCTGTTCCTCAGTCTCCTCTGATTGATCATCATTCAGCTCAAGTCTAAATATTATTTATGTGCTGCTTGACTTTTTCCTGAATTTCCATTCTCTTCCCCTCTCCACTGTATCTCTAGATATTCTCATTAAGGTTTATGTGTTCAGCTTTCATATTTCATCTTCATGTTGATAATTTGCCAATGTAAATGCCCAGCCCAAATCGTCTGTTTTGAAAATTAATCCCACATTACCATTTGACTGCTACACATTTTCACTTATATTTTCCAATATTAGTTTTAACTCAACTTGTCTAAAATATAACAGCCCTCAAAATAGCTTTCCTATCAAAATTCACAGTTTTTAATGAGAGAAACACAATTCTTCCAGCCAGTCAAGTTTTCAAAATAAAAATTATCCTCAATTTTTTTTCTTTCTCATCTTCCAAATACAACCATTTGCTAAGTTTATATCTAATTCTTTCCATTTAAATGGGCCTCACTCTAGCTTAGGCTCATGTGATCTCTGAAATGAATTATTAAGGTAACTTCTTAACTAATCTCCCTGTACCTAGTTTACCTGCTCGCTAAGTTACCCTCCATATAGATGCAAAATTAGCATTTTAAGCTAGAATTTATTTATTTACTTATACTTGATTGTTATTTTTCTAAATACATACATAGTACATAATTTTCAATAATTGGCTCTGCTAAAACTTGGGTTCCAAATTTTTCTTCCTTCCTCTCTATTACCTCTCCATAGGTATGGTATATGAATGTTATGGAATATTATTGTCCTGTAAGAGACGATCAGGAGGATGATTTTAGAGAGGCCTAAAGAGTCTTACAAGAACTGATGCTAAGTGAAATGAGCAGAACCAGGAGATCATTGTACACAGCAACAACAATATTATATGACAATCAATTCTGATGAACATTACTCTTTCCATCAATGAGATGATTGATGCCAATTCCAATGATTGGACTGTGGGAGGACTGTAGGAACTGAGTGTGTGGATTACAACATAGCATTCTCACTCTTTTTGTTGTCTGCTTGCATTTTGTTTTTTTTTTTCTCATTTACTTTCTTTTTTGACCTGATTTCTCTTGTTCAGCAAGAGAATTGTGTAAATATATTTATACATATTGGATTTAACACACAATTTAACATGTATAACATATATTGGATTCCTTGCCATCTAGAGGAGGGTGCAGGGGGAAAAGGAGAAAATCTGAAACACAAGGCCATGCAAGGGTCAATGTTGAAAAATTGTCCATGTATATGTTTTGAAAATAAAAATATTTAATAAAAAATTAACATTTCTAAAATAGAACTTTGACCATCTATCTTATCTTCCTGCCTCAGAATATTTTGTGGCTACCTATATCTTTTTGTATAAAATACACATTATTTAACTTAGAATTTAATGTCATTTATAAACTGTTTTCTTTTTAGAATGATTTCTTTTATCCTGATTTCATGCACTCTACATTTTAATCATCAAACATTGTTTCTCAGGCCAAACCCAGCTCCTATTTCTGTATCTTGGCATAAGCTGTCCCTCATGCCAATAATTTTCTATCAATTCATAATTGTTTCATAATCTGGAGCTAGCTTCATCTTAGTTTCCTCCTATTATGCTCTTAATTAATATTCTCCTCTTTATCAAATTTCCAAGGATATGGTAAATGTATATTTTGTGTCTGTTGGAATCACCTAGGAGCATACAAGTTTTTTTGACAATAATGACATCTTTTTTCTTTGTATATCAAGTACTTCAGATAATACTGTATATATTTGAAATATATATTGGATAGTATTCAATTGAATTAAGCTGAATTGAATTATATGATTTAAGTGAACTCACTAAACAAAACCCAGGAAAGTAAAATCACTTGTGCTATCACCTTAATCACCCTCTGACCACAATGAGGAAGATAACCCAGGATCTTAAACTATCTAACTAGCTATCTATCATGTCAGAAATACAGTAAGGTAAAAAAAAAAGTGAAGATAGGAGAATGTTAATGGACTTTGGAATGGGACAATTTTGAGTACCTAATGATCTCAATAGGAGTGGAGCAAAGTCAGCAGAAAGAATGAAATGGATGAGATTAAATTTTGCTATAGTCAGGGAAGGATAGTTTAGAGTTTGAGATTTTCTTGGTGAAGATGAGCTTCAATATGTGGCTATCATTCTTATTTGGGTAGTTAAAATTTAAGGTAAGTTGTCATTGGAATTGGAGGATTAAGGATAAAGCCAAAAGTGATAGCAGGAGATGGAAAAACTATAATTCAGTTGCTGGATCATTGGGAGAAATGGGTGATTACTATAATAATCAAAATATAAAAATAATAAACACAGAGAGAAGATGGACATATAGTATAAAGCTTAAAGAAGAAATTTTTGATGGTAGGGTAAGAGAATTGTAAATAGAGTGAATAACATATAAGAGATGTGAATTCAAATTTTTTCTCTAGAATCACTGTGTGTGACTAGGTAGTAATTTACCCCTTCATCTTCAAACTGTTTTATTCTTCTCATGTAATAGATATCCACTTGCCATGGCAATTATAATGAAAAACTTCATAAGCTTTAGAAATATTGTGCAAATATAATTTTTATTATTGAATTATAATGCCCGGGCAATTGTTTGAAAGTCATAGTATGAAATCATATCTATTTCCTAATTCCTATAAAATTTTGAGTTAAGAAGATGACTAATCTAATAACTTCCTAGATATTGAAATGATTACACTTGAAAATAATGGGGAAAACCAATAAGTACAAAATTCATTCTTGTCTCCTTGATTACAAGTTTGACACTCTCTCAACTAGGCAATCTATTTTATAATTCTTAAAAAATAAAAATTTGGGATTATCCAGCAGGCAGTGAGAAAAAAGCAAAGATGGTCAAATTAACAGTAGTGAATTTCCAGTGATAATTTATGCACAAGAAGCATTATAATGAATATTATTATTATTATCAAGAAAATATATCATTAAAAAAGAAACTGAGTCACCAAGGTGTTGATTTTAAGGATGTATCCCAGTCCTAAACTGGTCAAGATTTGTAAAAAGACTTGGAAGAAAATCTCCAGGATGTTGCTAAATTTTTCTGTGATGGATCAATAAGGTTTTGGACAGAAGTTATACATGCTAAGAAGAAATAAACTGCAGGCTATATCACTGGAAGGAAAATGCACAGAATTATTGAACTTTCTTCAACTATATTAAAATTACTTCAGTCAATTAATGAAGAGATCAACAAGGAATAATCCCCTTGTCTACACAGTTCCCAGCTTGCCTAGCACAAATTACTATAACATCTTTAAAAATTTGTGAGGCAATTTAATAGAAATAATTTTCTAAGTCTGTTTTGTTGCAAAATTTACTGAAATCTATTTCATAAATGAAAAGCCTTTGGGTGTTTTTAAATATCTTATAGTTAAAATAATCTTTGACTCTTCGTTTTCCTTTGAAAATAGGTTTTTGAAAATGATTTGTTATGTGTGTTATTTATTAAGCCTAAGAGCACTGGGTATGGCAAGATTACAAGTATTTCTTTCAAATCAGTCCCTCTTCCCTTATCTAAGAAAACAATACTTTTAAAGGGGTTAGTCATACTCACCAACTTCTAGCTAATTTCCACCAACTTCTAAATAACTGCCACATTCCAAAGAGGCAAGCCAGCCTAGCTGAATCAGTAAGGCATTCTGAGGGAGAAATAAGATATGGGATGTTTCAGGAAAATAAAATCACATGTACCATTACCTTAATTACCCTCAGATCTAAATGAAGAAGATAACCCTGGGTCTATTTACTGTTGTTTACAGTCAATAAAAACTATTGACTGTAGTTTTTATTGCATCGTGATCTAAAAAGAAAGCATTTACTATTTCTGCCTTCCTGCATTTAATTTTGAGGTCTTTATGTCCTAATATATGGTCAATTTTGGTATAGGTTCCATGAACTGCTGAGAAGAAAGTATACTCCTTTCTGTCACCATTCAATTTTCTCCAAAGACCTATCATACCTAATTTTTCTAATATTCTATTTACCTCTTTAATTTCTTTCTTATTTGTTGTGTGGTTTGATTTATCTAATTCTGAGAGTGCAAGGTTGACATTTCCCACTATTACAATTTTGCTGTCTGTTTCTTCTTGCAACTCTCTTAACTTCTCCTTTAGGAAGTTAGATGCTATACCACTTGGTGCATATATGTTTAGTATTGATATTGGTTCAATGTCTATGCTACTCTTTAGCAAGATATAGTTTCCCTCCTTATCTCTTTTAATTAGATCAATTTTTGTTTTTGCTTGATCTGAGATAATCCCTGCTTTTTTACTTCATCTGAAGCATAATAGATGCTGCTCCAGCCTTTTACCTTTACTCTGCATATATCTCCCTGCTTTAAATGTGTTTCCTATAAGCAACATATTATAGGGTTCTGACTTTTGATCCAGTCTGCTAACTCCTCTTTTTATGGGATAATTCATTCCATTCACATTTACGGTTAAAATGACTAATTCTGTATTTCCTGCCATCTTATTATCTCCAGATTATGCTTTTCTTTTTCTTGCTCCCCCTTACCCCCTTTGTTAATATTAAACTTGTGGGCACCACTTGTGTCATACAGCTCTCCCTCTTTAGGATCCCTCTCACCCCCTTTGAATCCTTCCCCCTTTCTTATACCAGTCCCTTATTATACTTTTCCTTTTCCCTTTCCCTCTCCCACTTTTTAATGAGGTGAGAGAAGTTTCTCTGTAAACCAAATATGTCAGTTATTTTCTCTTTGAGCCAACTCTGATGAGAGTAAGATTCACACAGTGTTCCTCACCTTCTTTAGATTCCCTCAGATATGATAGGTTTTCTTTGCCTCTTTGTGGGATGTAGTTTCCCTCTTTTTATCTACCCTTTTCCCTTTTTCTGATATTATCCCCTTTCCATTTCTACTTCCGTTTTTTATGTTACATAAGTAAAATCAAATTATACATTTACTCTTTATGTATATCCACAACAGAAATACAGTTTTCAAGAGTTCCTTTTACCTTTTTCTGCTTCTCTTGAGTCCTATGGTTGGAGGTCATTTTGTTTAGTTTATTTTGTTTAGTTCTGATTTTTTTCCTTAGAAACAAATGGAATTCATCTGTTTCATTAAATGTCCATTTTCTTGCATGGAAGAAAATGCCTAGCTTAGTTGGATAGTTTATTCTTGGCTGTATTCCAAGTTCTTTTGCCTTTTAAAAATATTAGATTCCAACCCCTTCGATCTTTTAACGTGGAAGCAGCTAGATCTTAAGTGATCCTTATTGCGGCACCTCAGTATTTGTATTTGAATTGTTTTTTTTTTTTTTTCTGGCTGCTTGCAATATTTTTTTCCTTAGAATGATATTTCTGAAATTTAGCCACAATATTTCTTGGAGTTTCTATTTTAGGGTCTTTTTCAGATGTTTGATGAATTCTTAAAATGCCTATTTTACCTTCTGATTCTATTACATCTGGGCAGTTCTCTTTGATGATTTTCTGTAAAATAGTATCTAGGCTCTTTTTTTTATCAAAATTTTTGGGAAGTCCAGTAATCCTCAGATTCTCTCCTAGATCTATTTTCCAGATCTGTTGTTTTTCCAAGTAGATATTTAACATTTTTTCTAGTTTTTCATTTTTTTTTTGCTTTTGTTTGACTGATTCTTGATGTCTCAATGAATTATTCATTTGTATTTGTTCAGTTCTGATTTTTAATGAGGTATTTTCTTCATTAGCTTTTTTTTACTTTTTTGTATATGTCCAATTGAATTTTTAAATAAGTTATTTTGCTCTATGGAATTTTTTTCCATTTCACTATTTTTTTTTTACTGAATTATTTTCTTTTTCCAATTCACAAATTCTTGGGAGTTCTTTATCTTTTCCAATTCACAAATCCTACTTTCCTAGGAATTCTTTACCTTTTCCAATTCACAAATTCTGTTTCCCTGCACTTCCTGGGAGTTTTTTGCCTTTTCCAATTCACATTTCAGGAAGCTGTTACTCTCCTGCATAGCTTCTCTTCCCTTTTCCCATTTTTCTTCTAGCTCTCTTTTAAGATTTTTTTAATAGTTTCTTCTAGGAGAGCCTTATGTGATGGGGACTAGATTATATCCCCCTGTGCACTTTTTTTCTGGAGACTGTCTGCTATTAGTCTCCTTGAGATCTGTATAGAAGGTATCGATGGTCTTTTTGATTTTTTACTCATTTTTTAAAGCCTTTAGGGTCTGCCTTGAGGGCAAAGAGGTTACTAGCTTCCTCTGCAGAGCAGGGATAGGTATATGGACAGTAGCTAACCTGCCAATGGGCTGCAAAGAGTGGCCGGGCTGTGAAAGTGCTCTGGGAAAAGATCCACACCGGAAGTGACTCAGGCCTAGGTATCATGGACCAAGCTGTGTAAGTGCCCTACTAAGAGCCCCACTGTGTGGATTAGCAACTGTCCTGGGGCTAGAGGCTGAGCAGTGAAAGTGTCACTACTCCTGCCAAAAGCCTGCTAGAAGTATTAGCAGTTGCCCTGCCCCACTTGGCACTGTAAATGTTTCTGCCCAGGGAAGCACAGTCCCACTGCAGAAGTTCTATTGCCGGGGCTGAGACCCCCACTGTGTAGAATAGAGGCTGCCCCAGGCTGTGCCCCCTGCCATGCAGATTTGCAACTGCCCCCAAGCAAGGCCGTGCTGCAGAATGTAGCTGCACAGCTGTGTTGTGGCCTGTGCTGGTTCTCTCACTTTCGGTTTTGGGTGGGTATATCCAGATCCTGTAAGGTTCTGGTGCTTTTTAGAGTACCCTCTATCTTTGGCTTTAATTTCTCTGCTGGTCTACTGCTTTGTAATCAAAGCAGAACATCCCAATCTCTGGTAGAGTCCTCTATGTAAATTTTCCAACCAGGGAAACTATCCCACCTCTGTTCTGCTCTAGATGATAGCCTCTGGTTCTATCCCTGTTTGCACTGGTCTACTCCCACTGCTCAGGAGAAACCTTCTTTGGTGATCTTCCAGATTATCTTCAGCTGGTAGGTTGTTGCACTTCCAATCTTTGTTAATTTTATCAGTCAAGTGCTATTTTTGTGGCTGAATTTAATAGTTAGTAGTGAGGTTATGAGAGAGTTCAGAAAATCACATGTGCTTTCTCTGCCATCTTGGCTCCACCCTCACTATTATAAACATTTTAGAACACATAAGTTATTTTCCTGTTTCCTATTTCAGAAATAGATCAAGTAGTGATATTGTTGGGTCAAAGGGTATAGATAGTTTAATAACTCTTTAGGCATAATTCATCTAGTTTGCCAAAATATTTGGATCTTTTCACAGTTCTACCAACAATGAATTAGTGTTCTAGTTTTCCCACAATACCTCCAACATTTTTTTACCTTCTCTTTATATTGTTTTAGCCAATTTAATAGGTATAAAATGATATCTCAAGTTTGTTTTAATTTGCATTTCTCCAATCAATAATGATTTAGAACATTTTTTGACTATAAATTGTTCAGTTATTGCTTAATCCTAGTGGATATCCCCCTTTAGACGGTGGTAGTGTTCTGAAAAATCTATATGTAGATATGCTATTTTCAGTGATTCACATATTTGCATCTATCTTGAAAGGAGGATCCCAGGAATCTTGAAGTAATGAAAAATTTCTCTGTGGGAATAATGGGTACATCAATCAAATCAGTCTTTAAGTATTTATTAAGCACTATCTATCTATATCAGATTATTTCCCCTGGCCTGTTATTGCATCATGATCTGGAAAATACATTTACTATATCTATCTTTATGCACTTGATTTTGAGGTCTTTATGCCTTAATATATGGTCAGTTTTTGAGTAGGTTCCTGTTAAGATCGTATATTTTAAGATCAGCACGAGACAGGAATTCAGGTTAGGGGAAAATCGTCAGTCTTTATTCTCAGTGAAGAAGGATCGGAGGTGGAAGAGAATCGGCGATAGCAATGTGTGCAGCTAGTCAAAGAAGCTAGCTAGACCAGCAGCCACACAACCAGCAGCTAGGTCTCGAACTCAGCCCATCTCTCCCAGCTTGTCTTCTTCCCTCTCTGCCTCCACCCACCAAAATCGTCATTTCCTATACAACACATCAGGACTTGCAAGGAGAGCGGGCAGGGACCATTCTTTATCCAATCATGTATATTAATAGAGTATAGCCCAATTACTATCTAGCCTCATGTACTTGGGACCTCAGTGCATCAGCTCAAACCTCAGCCCATTACATTTCCTGCTTTCTTTTATTTTAGAACACCGGTGGTCATGCCATCCCTGACTCCTCAGGGAGGTCAGAGCCCCCAAGGGGAGGTGATCACAGCCTCCCTAACTTCTCAGGGAAGGAGGTGAAAGTACCGAAAAGGAGGTGATCACAGCCTCCCTGACTTCTCAGAAAGGCGGTGAAAGCACTAAAAAGGAGATGATCACGCCCTACCTGACATCTCAGGAAGGGAGATGAAAAGCACCAAAGGGAAATGGAGGTTGCTAGCGGGTTTCTGGGCTGAAGGGTCTTATTATGCACAAACCCATCAGCATGGGAGGTATTACACAAGCACATAGCAATAACGCAGAGGCTATTAGGGATGACCCTCCCCTCAGTCAGTGCAGGCTCGATGTGGTGTAACAAACATGAATTGTACACACAAGTAGCAGAATAGCAAACAATATAAATCAACATGGTGTTGGAAAAGATCACCAGAAGTCCTAGAAGGTGGGTATGTAAACAACAGTCACACATACACCTTCTTCACAGCCAAGAGATAGTCCAAAACCAATCTATTGTCCATTGTTTCACATGTCAGGAATCAATGATCCCCTGAGTTTTGAAGTCTGAAAAAAGTCTTTTTTATGTGTTAGGGAATCCAATGATTCCAACAGATTTTAAGTGTTGTAACAGTCTTATCATTTCTCAGAGAATCAATGATTCCTGAGAGTTTTCAAATCTATGTCTCAGAGAATCCAATGATTCTGAGGTTTTCAAGATCCTATGTCTCAGAGAAGTCAATGATTCCTGAGGGTTTTCAAGTCCTATGTCTCAGAGAATCAATGATTCCTGAGGTTTTCGAATCCTATGGCTCAGAGAATCCAATGATTCCTGAGGGTTTCGAGTCCTATGTCTCAGAGAATCCAATGATTCCTGAGAGTTTTCAGAATCCTATGGCTCAGAGAATCCAATGATTCCCTGAAGGGTTTTGAGTCCTATGGCTCAGAGAATCCAATGATTCCTGAGGGTTTGAATCCAACAATCTTTGATGTCCATAGGTCAAACGCATAACTGCCACGCTCTTTCAATGGTGAGCACAATCAGCACAGCACCACCCGATATTTCTTGGGTCTTCTCCTTTGTTTCAAAGGTCTGCTCCGTCTCTCTGCGATGGACAAGGCGAATATGGCTCGTTGGCACCCATCGTTCCTTCTCCACCTGTAGAGATACAAAGCAAACCCTCTCCCCAAAGCAGGTTAGCCTATCTGGTCCTTTCCATTCACCACTTTCTGGGTCTCTCCACATCACCTGGCGATTATCTAAAGATAGTGGAGCTGCTCGCACTGAACACTGACCTTCCGGTGGGTTATAAAACCTGTCAGCCAGGAGCCAGTGCATCTTTGTCAAAAATCAAAGAAGTTAATAGTATAAAAGAGCTAGATTTAGAAGTTCTCTAGGGTTACCTGTGGCTCCCCCCTTTCTTTTTGTTTTGGAGTAGTGTCTTAATATCTCTGTTTCTCCTCTCCACTATTGCCTGTCCTTGAGGAGTTAAAAGGTATGCCTAGGTGTGTAAAATCTTATACTGTGCACAAAGTGTGCAAAATGTTTCAAGTATAAAGCAGGACCATTGTCTGTTTTATTGCTTGTGGCACACCATAATAGCAAATGCTTGTATGAGGAATTCAGTGACCACTCGGGCTGTCTCTTTTGCTGCTGGCATTGCAAAGTGAATCCTGAAAAGGTGTCTACCACAACATGGATGAAAGACAGACGACCAAAAGATTTATAATGGGTCACATCCATTTGACAGATTTCATTGGGTCTCAAACCGAGGGTTCTTCCCTGGAGGCAGTGTAGGAGCGTGGAAAGGAAGGCAAGCCATTACAGGCTTTTACTATGCTCTAGCTTCCTCTCTTGTTATTCCAAATTGTAAACGTAAAGCTCAGCAGCCTGATGATATTTAGAATGAGATGCCTGAGCTTCTTGGAACAAAGGGTATTGACCAACATAGTTAGAAGGCTATCTGCCTTTGATTGCCATCAAATATGGGACCTGGAAGTCCACTATGAGAATGGACATGTAATATATAGATCTTACCTGGATGCTTTCTCACTTGCTCTTGAAGTTTCTTAAGAGCTGATATATTAGAGGCTGCAAATTTTATTTGGGCTGTGGCAATTCTTTGTACCACACCTACTGAATAGGCCGAATCAGATATTATATTTATGTCTCCTGGATAATAAGTAAGCTAGAATGATCGCGTACAATTCATTCTGTTGAGTGGACTGAAAAGGAGTTCTGACTACTCTCTTTATAGTTAGATCATGAGTACACAGCACAAATATTATGTTTGGATGCATCCGTGAAGATAGTTGGTCCTTGAGAGGAACTTTAGAAAACTTTTTCTTCAAGGGTCCATCGCCAATTATGTAATAGTCTAGTTATCTTTAATGGAGACCCATGTAAAAAATTTGGAGCCATGGCTAATAAAATTTGCCACTCTGGGATGGTCTCACAACACACATTAATTTGTGTATTGGTATAAAAGGTGTATATCTTATCAGGTCTTGTCCCAGATAATTGTACTGCTCCTTAGTGGCCTTTAATAAAACTCTAACCACAAGCACTGGGTAGAGTGTAAGGCTTTGATCTGGTTGTGCTGGGAGGTTCCCCACTCTATCACACTGTGTCCTTGATGAAGGACTGCTGTGGGTGCCTCTTGTGTGGCAAAACTGATATCTCAAGGGTTTTGGTGACTCTTTCAACCACATTGGATAAAGCCAGTTCAACTTCTCTCAAAAGCCTCTTGAGCTTCTTTTGTAAGCTGGCGTGGTGAATTTAAAAGCACTGTCTCCCATAAAATGTCATATAACGGTTTGTAACTGATAGGTAGTCAAACCTAACACTGATCGCATCCATTGGATATCTCCTATCAATTTCTGAAAATCATTCAATGTGTTTACCTTTTCTGTTCTTAAGGAGAGTTTTTGAACTGTAAGTACCTTAGGGTATACTTCATATCCTAAATATTGAAAAGGAGCATGTCTTTGAATTTTTCTGGTGCTATGTATAATTTGTAATTCCTTAGTGTTTCTATGGTCTTTTGTAGACATGCCTCTAACATTTGTTCCTCAAGGTGCACATCCCAAAATGTCATCCATGTAATGTAATACTAACTTTTAGGAATGCTTTTCTTACTGGAGCAAGGCAGCAGCAACATACATTTGACACATAGTAGGGCTGTTTTTCATTCCTGTGCTTAAAACTGTCCATTCATATCTTTTATAAGGCTCAGCTAAGTTAACGCTGGGCACTGAAAAGCAAATCTTTTCATATCCTCCTTATCCAGAGGGATAGAATAGAAACAATCCTTAATATCTATGACCCAAAAAGGCCATTCTCTAGGCAACTGAGTAGGAGATGGAAGTCCAGCCTGAAGAGTTCCCATGAGTTTCCATCTGTTCATTCACTTTTCTTAAATCCGTTAACATCCTCCATTTCCAGATTTCTTTTTCACAACAAACACTAGGGAATTCAAAGGACTTAGAAGGTTTTAAGTGTCCTTGGTCAAGCTGTTCCTGTACTATATCTAATAAGGCCTGAATTTTATCTTTACTTAGAGGGCCACTGCTCTATCCACACTGGTGTATCAGTTTTCCATTGGATAGGAACAGGTGAAAGTGTTGTGCAGGCCTTCAACAGCAGCCCTGCTTAAAAACCAAGTATCATTTTTAATCTAATTGCTGTAAAACGTCTCTTCCCACAGATTGATGGGGATTTTTTCAACTATAAAAGGGTAGAAACTCCTGTTTTGCCTTCAAAGTCCATCTCATAGGGGCAGCACTAACTTCAGCTGCTATTGATCCTCCTACACCAGACATGTAGGTGTCTGCTTTAATCTTTGGCCAGTGACTGGGCCAGCTGGCACCTCTAATGACCGTCCGATCTGCAACAGTGTCTACCAATCCTTCCAATGGAAGGCCATTTTATATAGATTGTGAGCATAGGTCGGTCCAGTTGTTACAGCTGCTGTCCAGTAAACTGCTGGATTTTGTGATCTGGAATCAGAATCTGGGTGACTACCACCAGGCTGCTTATTAGGATTCTGTATGAGGTAAACCTGATGCTACTATTTCTCCTGGGTGATAAGTCACATATTGTCTGCCTTATTGGTGACTGAGATTATCTACACATTCCCCAGTTTCCCACATCAGTATGTGGATGGACACTGTTTTGTACGTACTCTCAGGAGGTAAAATGGTCAAGCCTACTGTGCCTGGAGCAAGGGATCCATAGGCTGGAGAGGAACAGATTTCACCTCTCCAGGGGTATCTCAGTTGTCTCAGCTGCATACAACTCTATTCTCCTAATTGTAATCCCTTTCTTCCATCAGGTTGCTTCCTGGCTGATTGATTGTGTAATCCTTTCTGCCATCATATGGCTTCCTGGCTGATTGGTCATATTGGGGTGTGGCCGTCTAGGCACTCTCTGGGTGCACCATGTGGCTGCCATCATGCCCCTAAGTGTTTTTGCCTGGGGCCCTGGGGCTGGGCCCCTCATCCCATTCCCTGAACCTGTCTACATTCTGAGGCCCAATGGAAACCTCTGTTGCATTTTGGACATGGGGTACTGGGTCTTGTTCTCCCACCCTGCCTCTATACCAACATTGAGCTTTCAGATGCCCTACTTTACCCACTGAAAGCATTGCCGTTTCTCTCTAGAAGTCCCTTGCTGGAAGGGACCCTGTCTACCATGTTGGGATCTTGGGAAGTCTGCATCATAGTCTGGCTATAAAGGCATTTTGTGCCCACTGTGGCACAGCGTCTTATGAACTCCTCTAAAGGGAGCATCCTTGGGCAGTCCTAGTATAATCCTTCTAGACACCTCATTAGCATTTTCCTTAGCAAGTTGCCTTATTAAAACATCTGTTGTTGGATTTTCCCCATTAGTTCTTGTGATAGCAGTCTGCAAACGTCCACAAAGTCAGCAAAGGGCTCATCTGGCCCTTGCATTATTTTTGTGAAGGCCTCACCTTTATCATTTTTATTGTGAATCGAATCCCACGCTTTGATAGCATTAGCAGCAATTTGCTCATATGCTGCTACTGAATAATTAACCTGTGCTGTGACGTCTGCATATGGACCTATACCTTGTAGTAGGTCATAGGTGATCCAGCATGAACAGCATTTGACTATTTTGTTGAGGCTTGTATCCTACAGGCTCCACTATATTCAGAAAGCCACATGTAATTTTGTCCAGGTTCTAGGCATACCCTTGCTATAGATTTCCAGTCATCAGGAGTCAAGACTTCGAAAGCCAAATTCTGTAACAGCATCTTAACATAAGCTGATGTAGCCCCATAATTAGTGCAGGCCTTTTTAAGATCTTTAATGATTTCTACATTAAAAGGAGCGTATCTTCGACTTTGTTGACCTGAGGCATTAGACTGGGAAATTACAGGAAACATAAGTGGTTGTAGCTCCCGGATGTCCACACCCTTTTCTTTGGCCTTCATTAAGCCCTCTTGAAGCCTGCTCAAGGTTGGTCCCCTCACTGCCCCCCCCACTGCCCCTCCTCCCTCCATCCCCGAGGGTGGAGTTGGGTGGAGGAGGTCAATCACTTGCTCCTGGGGTGGGGCTGAAGCCCACACCTCCTGAGGGAAAGGTCACCACACCCTTGCTCACTTAAGTCTCCATGCCCTGTGGGGATATGGTCATTAATCTCTTCATTGTCTTCCTCCTTAATATCATGGCTAATTTGAGGAGAAGTGGAAGGAGCCAAGGAGCAGGGGTTTTTTCTTTCTTCTAGGGATTCTTAGTGCTAACTGAAATACATTGTATAAATAAAATGCCTCCATGGGAGATTGAATGAGGACCATATTCTCTAGAAATGTATGAGACATTCTCTTGTCCAACCAGGACCAGTTATCTCAGAGATCTGCTCCTCCTCTACGATCCAAGGGGAGATCAGTTTAATATACCCACAAATCTCGCTATCTGTTCCCAAGTTATAAGTAACCCATGTATTTCTGTCAACAATCATGCTTTCCATGCACCACTCTTGGGTGGGGTTAGGGGCGGGGATGGAGAGTCTTTAGCTAGCCTTTGTCCCATTTTAGCCAAAAAAAAAATTACTGGTTTAGTTTTTAAGAAAATAAGTTCCTTATTTGTCTATTAACAATACTCACCCAAGTTCCTGGTCATCGGAGACTTTTTCAGTCCTTGGTTCCCACCATTGGGTGCCAAATGTTAAGATCGTATTTTAAGATCAGCACGAGACAGGAATTCAGGTTAGGGGAAAATCGTCAGTCTTTATTCTCAGTGAAGAAGGATCGGAGGTGGAAGAGAATCGGCGATAGCAATATGTGCAGCTGAGTCAAAGAAGCTAAGCTAGACCAGCAGCCACACAACCAGCAACTTAGGTCTCGAACTCAGCCCCATCTCTCCCAGCTATGTCTTCTCCTCTCTGCCTCCACCCACCAAAATCGTCATTTCCTATACAACACATCAGGACTTCAAGGGAGAGTGGGCAGGGACCATTCTTAATCCAATCATGTATATTAATAGATATGCCCAATTACTATCTAGCCTCATGTACTTGGGACCTCAGTTGCATCAACTCAAACCTCAGCCCATTACATTTCCGCTTTCTTTTGTTTTAGAACACCGGTGGTCATCCATCCCTGACTCCTCAGGGAGGTCAGAGCCCCCAAGGGGAGGTGATCACAGCCTCCCTAACTTCTCAGGGAAGGAGGTGAAAGCACCGAAAAGGAGGTGATCACAGCCTCCCTGACTTCTCAGGGCGCCAAATGTTAAGATCGTATATTTTAAGATCAGCACGAGACAGGAATTCAGGTTAGGGGAAAATTGTCAGTCTTTATTCTCAGTGAAGAAGGATCGGAGGTGGAAGAGAATCGTCGATGTAGCAATTGTGCAGCTGAGTCAAGCTAGCTGACCAGCAGTCACCAACCTAGCCGCTTGATTCGAACTCATCCTATCTCTCCCCAGGCTTGTCTTCTTCCCTCTCTGCCTCCACCCACCAAAATCGTCATTTCCTTACAATTCACATGGACTTGCAAGGGAGTGGGCAGGGACCATTCTTAATCAATCATGTATATTAATGAGTATGCCCAATTACTATCTAGCCTCATGTCTTGGGACCTCGTGCATCATCAAATTCCTCAGCCCATTACATTTCCTTTCTTTTTTTTGTTAGAACACCTGGTGGTCATGCTTGCATCCCCTGACTCCTCAGGAGGTAGAGCCCAAGGGGTGATCACAGCCTCCCTAACTTCTCAGGGAAGGAGGTGAAAGCACCGAAAAGGAGGTGATCACAGGTTCCATATATTGCCAAGAAACAAGCATATTGCTTTCTGTCTCCATTCAATTTTCTCTGAAGGTCTATCATCCCTAACTTTTCTAGAATTCTACTTTCCAACTTAATTTCTTTCTTATTTATTTTGTGGTTCAATTTATCTAGCTCTGTTTGAGGCAAGGTTGAATTCCCTCCTACTAGGTATAATTTTCTGTACTAATTCGTTTGCGCTTTCTTAACTAATCTTCGTTTAGGAAATTCCACACTATCTTCACTTGAGTGCATATTTTATGCTTTTAAGTATTTATATTACTTCATTACTTTCATTTTCCCTTCACACAGATTATTTCCTTCCATACTCTAACTTTTAATAGATTTAATTTTGCTTTTACTTAATGTGGGATCAGAATTGTTATGCCTGCTTTTTTTTTTTTTTTTTTTTTTACTTCAACTGAAGAATAATAGATTCTGATACAACCTTTTATCTTTGTTTTAAATTTATCACTCTGCTTTAAATGAGTTTCTTGTAAACATCATATTGTAGGATTCTGGCTTTTAATGCACTCCGCAATCCACTTCTGGTTTATGGAAGAGTTCATCCCTTTCACATTTACAGATAAAATTACTAATAAATCTGTATTTCCTGCCATCTTGTGTATCCCCAATTATACTTTTATCTTCCCTTCTCCTTTTCCCTTCTCCCCAGTATTTTGTCACTCATCACCCCTCCCTCAAACAGCCCTCCACTTTTGTAGCCCCTTCTCATTTTTAATACCTTTTCTCTTTTACTTCTGTTCTCCATTCTATTAGCCTCCTCCCTTCTTTTCTCCCTTCCCTTCCTACTTCCTTATAGGGTATGAGATAAGCTTCTCTGTGAAGCTAAATGTGTCTGATATTCTCTGTTTAAAACAAATCTGATGATTGTTAAATTCACACAAATCATATCCTCTTCTTTTCTTTCCCTCAATTGCAATAGGTCTTTTTTGCCTCTTCATGAGATGTAATTTACCCCATTTCAACTCCATTTTCCTCTTATGTCATCACAATAAAATCAAATTATACTTCTACACTATATCTATAACAGAAACATAGATCTCAAGATTTAAACATATCATCTTCCTATATAGGGATATATGCTTTTTAACTTTTAAAGGAGCGTTATTTTTCTGCCCTTTTTACCTTTCTATACTTCTCTTGAGTTTTGTATTTGAACATCAGATTTTCTATTCAGTTCTGGTCTTCTCATTAGAAATAGAGGAAATTCACCTATTTCATTGAATGCCCATCTTTTTTTTCCCTTAAAGGTGATACTCAATTTTTCTGGATAGTTAATTCTTGTCTGCAATCTAGGTTCCTTTGACTTCCAGAATATCACATTCTATGTCCTTCAATCTTTTAACATGGAAGCTGCTAAATCCTGGATAATTCAAATTGGGGCTCCTTGATATTTCAATTGTTTCCTTCTGTCTATTTGCAATATTCTTTCCTTGATTTGATAATTCTGAAATTTAGCTATGATGTTTCTTGGAGTTTTCATTTTATTAGTTATCAAACTCCTTGGAATCAGGAAGTGATTGGTGAATTCTTTCAACAGCTATTTTACTTTCTGGTTCTAGGATATCAGAACAGTTTTCCTTGATGATTTCTTGAAAGGTGATGTCTAGGCTCTTTTTTCATCATGATTTTCAGGAGGTCCAATAAATCTTAGATTGTCTCTCCTGAATCTATTTTCCTTGTCAGTTGTTTTTTCCAGTGAAGTGTATTACATTTTCTTTATTTTTGTTTGTTTATTTGTTTGACTAATTCTTGATATCTCATTGAGTCATTCACTTCCTTTGGTTCAATTCTAATTTTTAGTGAATTATTTTTTCTGTTAACTTTTTAATCTTCTTTTTTTATTTGGCCAATTGAACTTTTAAATGACTTGTTTTCTTCATTGGGTTTTGTTTCTGTTACACAATTTCTGGTTTTCAACGAATTGCTTTCTCTTTTAAATCTATTTGTATGAAGTTATATGCTTTTTCTATTTTGTCAAATTTATTTTGGAAGGTGTAATGTGATTTCTAGGGTCCCCATGTTGGGTGCCAAAATGTACTGTGCTTTCTAGCTCCCCACACTAGGGTGCCAAAATGTACTATCTAGGGCTAGCTCTCTGGAGATTCTTGGGACCAGCTTAAGTCCTTGGTCTTAGAGGAGGAGTGGTAAGGCAAAGACCCATGTAGATGGTCAAATATAGAGTCCCTTTATTTCAAGTTCTCTCTGGATTAAATACCTTAGTACAATTACATCACCATAGCATACTGAACATGTGCTAACGATAAGCACTCTGTTGTTAATATGTAAATGCATCTTGATTGCAAGTATCTCTGTTTCAAGTGGAACACAGTTTGTCATGCCTCCATGCTTTCTTAGGAAGGCTGAGATTCCTCCAAGGTAGGTGAGAGTTGAACCTGATATTGTCAGTGGTTCCCTCTGGGCTGAAAAGTCTTATACCTCAACAAAAGTTCCCCCACTGTCTATGGCCCTCTACAGTAAATAATTATATGATATTTTCCATTTCACTAAATTTATTTTGAAGTAATTTTCTTTGGAGAATATCTGTTCTGTTTTTTTCTTTTCAAAACTCTCCTGCAAAGTTTCATTTCATTTCTCCATTTTTATTTTAACTACCTTTTAAGGTCCTTTTTGAATTATTCCAAGAGAGCCTTTGTAAGCTGGGATCAACTCAAATTACCCTTTGGCACTTCCTCTGGAGATAATTTGCCCTTAGTGTCCTCAGGGTTTGAGGTCTGTTCTCTATCTCCATAAAATGTATCTAAAGTCAGAGCTCTTTTTGCTTTTTTACTCATTTTTTTTTTAATTTGAGGTCTGCTCTTAGGGCAAAGGGCTTCCTCTACATGCCACAGCAGCTTTACATTGCCCTGGGCCAGTGCTGCTTACTTCTTTCTGGTGTTGGTTGGGTATGTCCAAGTCCTGTGTTATGTGGGGTTCAAGGGCTTAATATTTGCCTTTTGTATTTGTGTTGCATGTCTTACACCTAATCTTCTCATCCACTGTCCTTTGGTAGCCAATGCTGCAGTATTTTGGCTAAGATCCTCCTACAAGATTCCACAGAGCACAGATGACACAGCAATCTGGCTCCCTGCACTATGTCTTCACTTGACTTTCTCTCTTCTGCCCCATTGAAACAGACCTTTTCTGAAGTACTTCCAAAATATATTCTGCTAGAAATTTGTTACACTTCAAATATTTGTGGGTTCTGTCACTCCAAAACCAATTCAGAGAGGTTTGATCTGGTGTTGAGGGGCCCCAAGAAGAGCTCAAATAAAGTCCTGTCAGCTCTTTGCCAATCTTTGCTCTACCCCTTTGGATAAATCTCTTGACAATTCAGGTTTTTCTTTTCTGAAAAAGGGGTTAATAACTATATATCTACTTCTCAGGTTTCCTGTCAGGATCAAAATATGCTATTTTCCTTGTATATATTTATTTATCATTAGAGAGGAATTTCGTTTGGGGAGGAAATTACTAAGCAGAGATAAAGGTGGGGAAAAAAGTAATAAAAGTGTTAGGGAAACAGTAAAATGCATAGAAGATAACTGAAAAAATTTAGAAAGGTACATAAGCAGTGGCATTTTTGTTTTATATTATTTTCTATTTTGCTATTAAATAATATTTAATATGTAATTAAAACTGTATAAAACATGTTCATATGGAATGTCTTTCATGTTCTTTATATATTGCTATGTTTGTGCTTGAAATTAAAGTCCATAATAAAAAAGAAATAATTACTGAGATGCGATTAGTTTTTTGCTAGAACCTTAGTTTGTTGTGATGTTAAAGAGCATTTTGTGCCTTGTAGTTTCTCAATTTATCTTCCTAGCCAAAAATATGCACAGGGTAAATAAGAGCAAAGGACAATAAGAAGAGGTGGGTTAGCAGGAAATGAGAAAGGGAGAACAACAACAATATACAGAAAAAGAAAGAAACTGAGAGACAGAGACAGACAGCACTGAAACACATAGAGACAGAAGGATTCAGAAAGAAACAGAGAGAAACCAGACAAGAGCAGTTTGAATAAGAGCAGTGAGCAGACGAGTGACAGATCTCCTTTTCCTGAGTACAGGCAATGCTATATTGATGTTATTTCAACAATGTGGGCAATTGTTGTCTCTTCCCAATTTTCCTTTATTTCTTTTATTTGATCTTCAAATTCCTTTTTTGATCTTTTTAATGGCCTGAGGCCAAGTATTTTTGTTTTGCTTTGGTTCTTTTGCTTTTGTTTTTCTTGGAGGCTTTGGATGTAGGAACTTTGATTTTGAAGGTCTATGTTATCATCTTCTGGTGTGTATTTGGATCTTTCTTGTCACCATTGTAACTTTCTATGCTCAGAATCTTTGTTGTTTGCTCATTTTTCTAGAATATTACTTGGTTTTTAACTCTTTGTTTAAAGTAGGACTCTATTTCTGGGATGGAAAGTTCAATGTCCCAAGTTTCAGGGGTTTTGTGAAACTATTTTCATAGATCTTTCTAGTGACTTGTACTGTTAGCCAGCGTTGCTACCCAGATCTGAGTAAGGGCAAAGCAAGAGTCCTGCCTCGGTGTCAGCAAGAGGCCCCTTGAAGTCTACCCCTGACCAGTTGTTTGGTTCCCTCTACCTGTGGTCTGAAATCTTTGGAAGTTACAGCTGTAGCAGCTGCTGCCACTGCTGCCACTATTGTTGATTCAGTGGCTCCCAACACTTGCTGCTGATTTGCTGGAGATAGCTAACACTGCTGCAAATTCATAGACCCTGGGACTTGCCCTTAGCTTACTGGGTCCTGTTCTATGATGACCTACAGACTGCATTTCAGTCCCATAAAGGTCCAACAGATCCCTCCTGATGACCTCCCAAGCCATTTTTGGCTAGAATATTATTCCACTCCATCTTTGTGGGTTATGATGCTCTAAAAAAAGTTAGAGTAATTATTAAAAAATATTTAGAGAGAGGGAGAGTTCAGACAATTCCTGCCTTCATTCCACCATCTTGGCTCTGCTCGTACACTGGACAATTAGGGCAGATGAATGTAGGTATTTCAATAATTTTATGTCAAAACAAGACATTACAGCTGTTTTACTCCATTTCAGATGATATCTGTGTGTGAAAATTACCATACATGATAAAAGATGTATGCATATACATATTGAAAATGTATATACCTTGAAAATCCCACATATATGTCTCCATTCCCTTGTCAATTTAAAAGGAGGTAATTTTTTTTAAATTTTAGCCCATTTCACCCAAGTGTATTTTCTTTATCACATTCTACAACATACTGAGATAAATTCAAGAACCTGGTTATGACTAAAGAGAATAAATGTTTAACATCTATCATAACTTTTTTTTGTATAAGTACTTTGCTAAATAGAAGAAGATAATCACGATCACTAGTCTCAAAAATAAGTAAAGAGAATGGTCAACTCCTATCAACATATTTTAATAAGCCTTCATGTTCAAAAGGAAGATAAGTTAAATAATTAAATTAAAGATAAGATAAAGAAAAGTTAAATAATTAAAATTTACTTAATAAAAACCTAGATTAAGTCTTTTTTCACCCTGACAAAAACAAGGGAACATCTAATGGGAAGTCTGCAGTGGACAAATCACATAATCTGAATATCCTTTCCTATTGTTTCCTTTCAGTTTCTACAGTGTCTTACCTCTTTCTTTCATTTATTGCAGTGTTAATTTGATATCATGAATCTTGGCATATTACAGTGATGGCCTTCTGTTAGCATGTCAGCTTTATCGTATGAATAAAAGTTAATATTTTCTTACCCTCTGGTATCACATTCAATGGAGAAAATGCAGTATTATTTTAACAATTTGTGACAATTCTGAAAGACAGAATTTATGGAACTTTTCCAAGGAAACTATCCTAAATCATTAAATAGGATACCAGGTTTGAGGTCATTATTGATTTACCACAAGTATATCAACATAAACATTACCATTCCTAATGTATATGAAATAATTTATTTGAAAGTTATTGTCAGATTTTTATGAGAAGAATATGTATGCTAGTGAATCATGTAAATCCATATCTACAAATTCCTTCAGGTGCCTTCTTTCTACCAGCAGAATGATAAATTGCAATTAAGAGATGGGAGAAGATTCTAGCAACTACTTAACTTCTGAACTAAACTAAATTTAAGCACTGATGCAATTTACTCATCTTAATGAAGTATCATCCCAGTATATAAGGTTATTAAATGATTTGGATTTAGAGAAATTGCAGTTTCTTCCAGGAATTATTTGCAAACAAGTACAGAATTTTAAAATATAGTAGCAAACATGACATACATAGTATTAAGGAAAAACACATTTCAGATCAATGGAAGGAAAAACTAAACTGAAAAACTAGTCAGATTTTAGAATACCTGATATCTATAGTGGATTAATTGCTCAGAACTGTTCCTTATCACTGTTCATTCTAAACAGACCATCTAATTCAATTCTATTCAATTCATCATATATTTCTTGAGTACTGACTATATAGCAGTGGGGGAAGTGACATGTCTGCTAGATATAGCTATAAAAAACCTAAAAAAGAAGAAAACCTGAGTTAAAATAGAATTTCAAACACTTAGCTGAATGGTGTTGGACAAATTATTTAAACTTTGCCTCAATTCTCTAATTCCTTTATCTCTAAACTGGGGATAATAACAAAATCTATATCCTAAAATTGTTATGGAAATAAAATTTACAAAAAAATTTGCAAAACTTAAAATGCTACATAAATAGTAGCTATTATTATTACCATTTTTAAGTCACAGCACTGGGCACTGGGAAAAATGAAATGGTCACTAATCTCAAGGAACTTTCATTATTTCCAACTTTTTGGTTCTTTACATTGTTTCTAAAGGGATATTTATAAAATTTATTGACTGGATTTACATACTTTCTTTACTTATAACTTCCATTGTGCTAGAAAAGAAAGGTTAGGTAGCAAGATTACAGAAATCAAGAGGAGTGCAGGAGATAGATACAGATATGGAAAAGGAGAACAAGTATAATATTCCTCTGGTTGTTTTTAAAATGAAAACTGAATTAAATGTTTTAGCAATCAAATATGGTATTAAAAGATTTGTCTTTACATGTAAATGAAGTGACTTCAGACATGATAAAGGATGAATGATAAGACTGAGGACTTGAAACCAAAGGAACAAAGCTCTATTCCTGGCATTACAGATAACTATATTGTAAAGGGCATATTCGGATGTCTTTAATCAAATTATTTAATCTTTTTGTATCTCAAATTTTTCATCTGTAGAATTAAGGAATCGAATTACATGACCTGAAGGTTCATTCCATTTCACTATCTATGATTCTGTGAGCTTAATTTGTCCTCAACCTTTACACAAAGACTTTCAGTGTTGAGGAAATTGATACATCTTGACTAATGATGAAGAATGCTAAATACCCATCTACTGACAAAGAAAGAATGGAACCAAGAAGCAGAATAAAACTTTCAGATATGGCCAATATAGGAATTTATTTTACTTGACTATGCATATTAGTTTAAAAGAGTCCCCCCTCCCCCAATGGATAAGAGGAGTTTTGATAAAGCTAGTGTAAAGATAGGGTAAGAAAGTACACATAAAGTAAAAATAAAAAAGATGAACAATCTTATCTAATCTACAGAAGAAAACAGAAGGAAATATACAAAAAATGAAATATAATAAGAACTTTGAAAGCTGTCTACTAAAAGTATTATATGTATAAAACAAGCTGTACATAATAGATATCCACAAATGCCAACCTCTTTTGTTGTATTAGACTATTAGATGTGTATTTAATATTATATATAATTTATTATGTGAGTACATCTTATATTATATATAGTCCATTTTCTCTAATATGTGTATCTATGTATTAGATGTTTATTTTGTTTGGTGTTAAGTTCAAAAGAAAAGATATCTTGAGGAAGTTCATTCCATTTTTAGATCATTCACATTATTAAGATAAGGTTTTTTAAGTAAAAAAAAAATGATGCTTTATTCTGTATTCAGATACAACCAGTTCTTTCTTTGGGATTGAATAGCATTTTCCATCGCAAGTCCTTCAGACTTGTTTTGGGTCATTGTATTGAGGAGAATAATAAAGTTATTCACAGCCAATCATCTTAATTTATTGCTGTTAATTTGTATTCAGTACATTTCACTTTACATGAGCTCATGGGAATCTTCCCAGATTTTTTCTGATCACATCTTGTTCATCATTTCTTAAAACACAATAGTATTAAATGATAATCACATGCATCAATCTGTTCCCCAATTGATGTATATCCCCTCAATTAGCCACTCTTTATCCTGAAAAAAAGAGCTGCTATAAATGTTTTGAACATATATGTTCTTTTCCTTTTTTAATTTCTTTAAAATATTATCTCATTTGGGATACATGCCTAATAGTGGCATTGTTAGATCAAAGGATATACGTGCTTTTATCCTTTTGGGAATGCTGTACAGAATGATTGAATCAGTTCACAATTCCACCAACAATTAATGTCCCATTTTTGCCAAATTGCCTCAACATTTGTCATTTTCCTTTTCTGACCTATTAGCCAATGTAACAGATATGAGATAGTACCTCCAAATTATTTAATTTGCATTTCTCCAAGCAACAGTGACTTACACTATTTTTTCATATGATTATAAATAGCTTTGATTACTTCATCTGAAAACTGTTCATATCTGTTTATTATCAATTGAGGAATGGCTTTTTTAAAAATAAATTTGACTCAGTTCCCTATATCTTTAAGAAATTAGGTTTTTGTCAGAGAAATTTTATCAAAATATCATTACTAACTTTATTTCCTCCAATTAATTTTTCTCTCTTTTATTTCACCCTGTCCCTTCTCAAAAGTGTTTTGCTTTTGGCCACTTCCCTCTCTATTACCCCCACCCCCATATTCCCTTCCCTTGCGGCTTTCCTGCAAGGTGAAATGGATGTCTATTTCTATCCCCAGTTCTAGGTGTATGATATTTTCTCTTTGTGCCAATTTTGATGAGAGTAAGGTACACTCAATTCTTCTCCCCTTCCCTTTTCCCTCCACTATTAAAGCATTTTCTTGCCTTTTTTTGTGACATATAATTTATACCATTCTACCTTTTCCATTTCTTTTCTCTTGTCATTTCTCCCTCAACCTTTCATTTTATGTTTAAGTTATACCTTCATGTTCAACTCACATCTATGTCCTCTGTCTGTATATGCTCCTTTTAAATGTTCTAATAATGAGGAGTTCGTGAATTATAAGCATATCTGCCCATGTGTGAATGTAAACAGATTAACCTTAAGTCTTTTATGATTTATTTTTTCCTAATTATCTTTTTATACTTTTCTTGAGTCTTATATTTGAAGGTCAAATTTTCAGCTCAGCTTTGGTCTTTTCATTAAGAGTGTTTGAAAGTCCTCTATTTCACTGAATATCCATTTTTCCCTAAAGACTTATATTCAGATTTTTTGGGTAGGTGATTCTTGGTTGTAATCCTAGCTCTTTTGTTCTCTGAAATATCATAATCCAAATTCTCAGCTCATTTAAAGTGAAAGCTACTAAATCTTCTGTCCTAATTGTGATTCCATATTATTTGAATTGTTTTTGTTTTTTCTTTGTTTCTGTTTTTTTTTTTTTCTCAACATATGAGCTCTAAAATTTGGCTATAATATTTTCATTTTTCATTTAAATTTTTCATTTTAGAAGGTGGTTGGTGGATTATTTCAATTTCTTTTTTATCCTCTGGCTGTAGATTATCAAAGCTGTTTTCCTTGGCATTTTCTTGAAAGATGTTGTCTAGGGTCCAGCTTTTTTTTTTTTTTTTTTTTTTTTTTTTCACATGGCTTTCAGATAGTCCAATATTTTTTTTTAATTATCTCTTCCAGATTTATTTCCCAGATTGTTTGTTTTTCCAATGACATAGTTTACCTTCTTTCCTATTTTTCCATTCATTTGGTTTTGTTTTATTGGTTCTTGATTTCTCATAAAACCATTGGCTTATAATTGCTCAATTCTAATTTTTAAGGAATAATTTTCCTCAGTGAACTTTTGTATCTTCTTTCCCACTTGACCAATTTTGTTGTTTAAAGCTTTCTTCTTTCCCTTAGCTTTTTTGGATGTAGGGCCTTTGACTTTTTTATCTTTTTCTGAGTGTGTGTTTTGATATTCCTTGTCACCATAGTAACTTCCCTTTTTTGTTGTTTGCTCATTTTCTCAGAGTACTACTTTTACTTTTAATTCTATTAAAGTAGATTCTGTTTTCTGGATAGAAGATACAGTATTCCAAGCTTCAGAGATTTTGGGTAGTTGTTTTCAGTGATCATTTGACAGATCTGTAAATTTTTAGTTCTTCCAATTTTGTATGACCCAAGGAGAAGTATTTTCTTTTTACTATTCTCTTAGACTGTGTTCTGGTCTGAGTGACCACAAGCACTCCTATCTTCTCTAGAACTATGAGGATGGACTCCTCTCTACTGTGTTTTAAGTTATAGTGTGCTAGTGCTTCTCCTCCCCTTGGGACTATGACCAGGACTATGTCAAAGATCTGAATATTTGCAAAGAAACAGTCATTTCTCAATGTTAACAATGCTAACCTTAAATCTTCTTCTGATGCCCTCTCTGTCTGTATGCTGAGAGCTCTGGAAATTGCAGCAAGTGCTGTTGCTGCTGTTGTTGCTACATGCTGGTGATGATGATGAGGAAGAGGAGGATGAGGATTCAGTGGCTTTCAAAGTCTGCTCATGATTTGATGGGTCCTTCTAAGTTATCTTCACTGGAAAATTGCTTCACACTGTCTTTTTTAAGTCCTAACACTAAAATTTGTTTGGAGTGATCATTTAAAGGTACTTGGAAGGTTTTGGGGGAGAGCTTAGGTGAGTTCCTATGTTTGCCAAATTACTTCTTTATAATTAACCAACATATTTTCTCTATCTCCTGATGCCCCAATTTTGGATTTTATGTCTGAGCCAAAAATAATAAATTTAACTGAAATTCTACATAAAAACCCTTCAAAAATTTTGAAAGTAGAGATAAATTCTTTTCATCATGGTATGCTCCATTTTTCAAATATCTCTGGAATGGATATAATAATCTACTCACATTTAATCATTTTCATTTGACTCTGACTTTTTTCCTGTTGTTTCTTATAATTCTGCTGAACTCAGTAGTTGTTTATGCTATCTGTCAAGCTCAACTATTTTAGTGTAAGAGGACTGAATAGGATTTTGTTGTTGTTTTTGTTGTTCTTTACCATTTTGGCAAACTGTGGGAGTCTATGGACCTTTTCTCAGAACAATGTTTTTAAATACATAAAATAAAATATATAGGATTACAAAAGAGTAACCATATTGAATTGACACTTATATAAAGAGAATTCTTATGTAGTGCCTTCCCTACACATAGTAGGTCCTTAATGAATGTTTGTGGAACTGAATTTTCGAAAGCCATGTTAAAAATATTAAGCAAGTAAAACCATCAAACTATGTATATTCAGTCAAAGCCATATGAATGGACTTTTGCCTATAAAGAAGGCTCCTACAAAGTAGGAAAACACCCTTATTGCTTGACTTTTTAAAAATAAATTATTCTACCATTCAGAAAAAAAAAAGTCTAAGGGAAGGGATAATAAAAAAAATGGAACATTAGTAATATTAGAAGAATAATGCCCCCAGGTAAATGCAGTCCTCTGTTTTGTCAGTTTGCAGTAGCCTTAGACTAATTTATTTCCTGCTTCACTTGTTTCCAGATTTCTCTTTATTATCCATCACAATGACAGTCACTCAGTCTCTTCTTTCTTCAACCCAAATGAGAACACAATGAATAAATCATGCATTTTTCCTTTGAAGCACTGACTTAATGTGGACTCATCACTGGGTTTAGGACTGACTCCACCTGAAATATCTTAACACAGTACTTCTAAATGGCACTGCTGGCTTGAGAAAAATATAGGCCACATGGCACTGCTGGCTTGAGAAAAATATAGGCCACATTGGTGATAGAATTTTTGTATAAAGGAACTTGGCAAAAGTATTCAGTCTAACTTATGAATCTGTATAGAAGCTGTAACTGTTAAAGGTAGTGTCATTTTCCTTGCTTATTATGAGATTTGTCTTTACTTTATAGGTTTGGGTTTAAATGGCTTCAGAAGGGTCTTTTTATCTTTGCCTGCAATTAAGGTAAAATTACATCAAATAGACAGGGTTGACTCATTGTGGGGAAAACACTACCATAGAAACAATAAAGAAATGGTTGATCTGTTCTGGTGTGTCAAACTACGTTATTCCCAGAAAGCTAACTTTGAAACATTTTCTTAACAGCAGGAAATTTTATTGACAATAAAATTTCCCCAGCAATTTAAAGAGTAAAGAAACAGTTCCCAATTTTTTCATTAAAAATATCTTATCAGAATTCTTAGTATATTGAGGTTAAAATGCTGAGAACACCACAGAGAACACCCCACTATAATAGTGAATTTATAAGATTTGTTTAGATCCAGGAACACAGCACTTACCTCCCCACTTCCCATTCTCCCAAAATAAGTATCTTTATACTACTCATCGAACTAGGAGTTCCAAAAGTTTTTTGCAATACAGCTTAAACATCTGGTCTTTGAATTTCCATTTCCTTTGCCCCGAGGATCTTTTGTGACATAAACTTCCCATCTTCTCCAAATCCTAGCATAGAGCTTTGTACATCATAATTTTTTTAAATTTTTTTTAACAAATGTGTTATATTTTTGCTGTATTGTACTTTAAAAACCATTTCATGACCGTATTTTTCAAGTCCATTTTTCTAAGTTGCTTCAAACTTCCAATCCCTTCAAGTATCTAATTCCTAAATGTATACTCATGAACAATTAAATTAGCCCTCATATTGTTATTTGGGATTTACTTACATTTTGAAACTAGCCTGAAGCCTTTTGTAAATGCTAGATTCTTCTTTCTCATCTATTTTGTACATAAAATTTTATGTTTTCGTAAATTTTATATTTAAATTTAACTTTCCCAATAACTTTAAAATAATAACAAATCAAATACTGGAGAAGCAGAGATCAAAAACAATAACAACAACAACAACAAAAGAATAAAAAAGGTCAGAGTAAGATATTTGCCAGCCTAAGATAACATATAAGAGGTCATCAGGAGAGGTCTATGATAAAAATGTGGGGGCTACTTCAGAACACATATGGTAGCAATACCAGCAATGGGCATTGAAGGCTATCCTGAGAGTGACAGGAGCAGTTTTGGGAGCTCTATGATTGGGAGATGGGAAAGGTATTAGACAAGTCATCACAGGGACATTACAGAGGATATTTTGTGGTACTGGCTGCAGGCCTGGCATTGCTTGGCAGCTCTATTATGCATGTATTGTTCTGGGTCACAGTTACTGAGCTGACAAGGGTCCTCAGTCAAAGTTACAGGGCAGAGATAAGGAATAACATTTGCAGCTGCAATCTCAGGACCAAGAGTAAAAAATTACTTGTAGCTAGAAATGAGCATGGGCCCCTCTTGAACAGTGACCACACTCATGAATTGTTCTTGGAGTGGTAAACTGGTCCAACTATCCTGGAATTATAATCCAGCAATTTGGAATTATGCCGAGAGGACTATAAAACTGATTACCTTTTGATCCAGCAATATCACTATGAGGTCTGTATCCTAAAGAGATCCAAAAAGGGGAAAAAAAATCTTGATGGGCAAAAATATTTATAGCAATTATTTTTTGGTGACAAAGAATTGAGAATCAACAGGAAACCAATCAATTGCCTTTAGCCCAGTTACATAAATAAGGAGTTTACTAATAATTCGGATCTCCTTAACATTTCATTACACATCACCCTCCTGCAGATTGTCTTTATTTTGTCCAATATTGATAGCATTTCTATTAGGCTTCAGTTTATGATGGTGCACATTCTAGAGCAGGCTAAATGCAGTTTGCAAAATTTAAAACATAAGAAAGAAAATGTAAACATATATCCCTAACCTTCCTTCAATTGCCTGGTTTTAGTCTCCTTTCCACTACAAGTGAAATGAAATGACTTCATTATCATGGGGTTTCTTGTATAAACTCCATCTGAAAAGGAGTTCATGAAAGACAAATAGAAATAACTACACAGAGAAAGTTTTACATTAAAGGCACAATGACCAGAGAATACATGATAGGTATTAATCTCTGGTTCAGGAGAAAATTGACTCCTGGATCATAGATTTATGATTCCCCCCCTCCCCCATGGGGTTCTGATTGAAGAAAGCAATAAGTTCATAAGATTTTCAGTGCTTTCTTGCTTAGATGATTCACAGATATTTTATTGCTGTTAAATTGGTGAAAATATGTAATTTCAAAGAAAGTTCATATCAACAGCTATTGTATTATAAGACTTTAAAAAAGTCAATTTTAAAGGGATAGCCCAAAAAGTTATGAATATTGTGTATCACATTCACTCAAAAAATGTTGGTTTTTGAGAAAGTAAGAAACAAGGTAATAGCAAAAGAATATTCAGATGTGTTCTGAAAAGGATACTATTTAAATTGTTGAAATATGAAATTAATTAAAAACTATTCAACAGCACTTGTTAAACAGATTGAATCCAATGCTTAGCAGCAGTAATATGAAGCAAATAGAATGCTGGTATTGGAATCAAAAAGATGTACATTTAAATTTTGCCAGTATCACTTACTAGTTAGCTATAGGACCACTGGCAAGTTATTTGAACACCATGTTTCAGGCAACTCTATAGGATTTATCTATTGTCAGAGTTTAATTGTATTCTACATTGATGTGGGGAATTCCCAAAAGTGATGAAACCACAGATTCTTCACACATTCTAATACTGCCAATTATTGTGGTAACTACTGGAGAGAAAATTGGGCAAAAATTGATTATGAAATTGTTTCATACAATATTTCATCCTATTTTATCCAAGTCATTAAATGTTGATATGATGGGATTTTCCCCTCTTTTTTCTTATTTCTTGATTTTCTATAGAAACTTTAATCTTGGGATTTATCGCATATTTCCCATTATCTTTTTTAACTGTTAATGTTTTTTCTAGTATAGGTGAAAATAAGGACTACAATTATTTTGCAACATTGTGATGTACTAATAATGTAGAAATCCCACCCTACCACTCAGTGGCTTATTAATAAAAACATTCCAGGTCAGCAAAAACATGACAAAGGAGACGAGCAAACTCATTGTTGTATCCATTGGTGCTATCCCCGAACAAGAGATCCCATTGTTTTCTCTAAAAAGACTGAGAATAATTCAACACTAGAAATTTTCTATTTTTGCTCCCAAATGTGCCAATTGTATTATCTTGTTTGTGCCAAGATTTATAGATTCTCAGACTTTTGTCAGAAGCAACCTTACTGGTCCTATGCCAGGCTAGTATATTCTAGTTTAATTATTACCAAAACCATTATTCTAGTTGAGAACCTCCTTAACAAGTAGTCATCTAGATCAATGAGTGTCCTAATGAAAGAGAAGTCACTTTTTCCAGTCATCAGCTCTATTTTTGAAACATCTTTAATTCTTATGTTTTTAAAAAGTATTTAATTCAAATTATTTACACTATAATTTTTATTTGTTTCTCATAATCTTGTCTTCTTGGGCCAAGTAATAAAAATCCAATCTCTCTTCCATATGACATGCTTTCCAATCCAAGCAAATGGCTATTATGTTCTCAAAGTGCTTTCTTTTTCAAATGTAACATTTCTGTCGAATTTTTTAAAAATAAAATACTGAAATTATGTATTTTCAAGCTACTCACCATCTTGCTGACCTTTTTTTGGATACATCTCCGTTCTTCATTATCCCTTCTAAAATGTTTCACCAGAATTAGACATAACAATCTAGATGTGTTTTGATTAAGGTAAAGCACGGGAGGCTTATTATCTTTTCCTTCATCTTGTACGTCAAATTTTATTAATTGAATTTTAGCTCTTATTTGATTTGTTGTCTGCTATACTTTAGTGACAAATCATATGATCTTATAGATGTCTAAAATACATCCTTCACATATGTATTATTTTCTTTTCATATATGCTTCAACCCATAATAGCACAGTATATTTTTGGAATCTTAGAGCAGAAATTTATATACACCCTAAAATAATATTTTGTTATTTATAGTCAAATATTGATTGTTCTTGAGAACTTTTTGAATTCCCATTCTAACAATTAAAGAATTATCTATGTTCCAACTTCGTAGTTTTCTGAAAAATGTGTACAGAATCTATGTCTTCACCCAAAGATACCAGTACAGAGTCAAAAACAAAGTCCTTCATCACCTCCTCTAGGCATCTTCTTATGGTTTGACATCAGCCTTTTATCTATTTTCTTTAAATGCAATAATCAGTCAGTTCTGAACTCACTTATTCACATGCTTCCATTTTATATTTAAGCATGTTTCAAAGATTGGGGAATCATGTACGTATGTTTATCTTAATTCACTCTCACTTATGGCAGTTTTCATCAGACTTTGAAATACTTATATTCATTGACTGAAGAAAAGTCAAGTCAGAAAGTATTTATTAAGGGCATACTATGTGCCAAAGATGCATGGGGTATTCAAGCAGAACTAGCATCTCTGGTGGGAGGGCTTGCCAAACTTTTCAGAGTTGCTACCTTTCGTGTCTACCTGGCATCTAATTCTTATCTGTGGCTCCAAAAAGCCAATAGCATATGCAACGGCTACACGCTGGTAAACCATCTCTTCAGATGGGCTAAAACAAGTTGAAGGTCACCAATGAGCCTCAAACCTGTCAGTGAGTGGAGATGTCTACATCAAGCAGGTGAAAT
The DNA here is from genome assembly GCF_902635505.1 of Sarcophilus harrisii. NCBI lineage: Eukaryota > Metazoa > Chordata > Mammalia > Dasyuromorphia > Dasyuridae > Sarcophilus > Sarcophilus harrisii. The sequence goes on from NC_045426.1 coordinate 69,818,946, forward strand.
TTGTGCTGCTCTAAGGGGTACAAGAAAACAATTTGTTCCAGTGGCCATGAAGGTGTTGAAACAGATGCTACTGAGTCCTTAGAACTTGGTCAGACATCAGAGACACCAAGATCATGCACTGAATCCCACATAATCCCCAGTGACCTTGCCTTTTATCTTGTCACTAGACTTTAGTGACTGGAAGAGAGAGTGAAGTTGAGGACTTTGTGCAATTCTGCCTCACTAAAATCCATGTTATGCACAAGCTAACATCAACTCCACGTTGTCATTGCTCCTTTTAGAAAACAAAGGACAGGTTCCAAATGTTCAGTGAGGAAGAGAGCCATCTACACCTAGAGAGAGAACTGTGGGAACTGAGTGTGGAACACAACATAGCATTCTCACTCTTTCTGTTGTTGTTTGCTTGCATTTTGTTTTCTTTCTCAATTTTTTTTTCCTTCTTAAACTGAGTTTTCTTATGTAGCAAGATAACTGTATAACTATGTATACATATATTGTATTTAATATCTATTTTAACATATTTAACATGTATTGGACTAACTGCCATTAGGGAGAAAGGTTTGGGGGGAATAAGGGGAAAATTTGGAACAGAAAGTTTTGCAAGAGTCAATATTGAAAAATTATCCATGCATATGTTTTGTAAGTAAAAAACTTTAATAAAAATTTGCAAAATTAAAAAAGAAAACAAAGGATAAACAATAACAACAACCATGTTCCAAGAACTTAATTAAAAACAAGAGATGCAAATAAATACAAAAATAATCCATGCCTTCCAGTAACTTACAATTTAGTTGGAAAGATGCCATGCAAAAAATTATGTATAAGCAAGACATAAAAAGGATAAATTATAACTAACACTAAGAAGAACCAGGAAATGGTGCTTGCAGAAGGAGTGAACTAAGTTGAGACTTTAAGAAAACAATGGAAGGTAGTGGTAATGATGATGAGGAAGAGAATTCCAAGTATAGGTGATAGCCAGTGAAGATACTCAGAGAAGGTAGATAGTGTTTCTGTTTGGGAGAAAAACAAAGTGATTTTATATATTACAGAAAACATGGAGGTGAGTAAAGAAAGAATCAGAAGACTGAAAGGTTAGAAAAAAGCAGGTTATAAAGGATTTTAAAGGCCAAACCAGATTTTTTATTTGATCTTCGAGATAATAGAGAGACACTGGAGTTTATAAAAAAGGGATAGTTATCTGATTAGATCGGTGCATTAATAAGATCATCTGGAGTCACATGGAAAACAGAAATAGCTTAATATAAATATTTCATAATTATCTATATTAACATAAATAATATTATTAGTAAAAAGTGATTCTATTTTGTTTTTTTATAACTAAGGCTATTTTTATGAAGTATTTGCTCTAAAGAGCTTTTTACTTCTTATTCTCTCTTCACAATCACTTAGTCTAGAAATACCAATGAAGAATATTTTATGGTTGATAATTTGGAAAGAAGGAATACATGCACATTAGCTACCTCTCTCTCTCTTTTTTTCCTGTAGGATCAATAGCTTACTCTACACTGTTTTATTTTGTTTCTTTCCAAATTTATCAATGAGCACTTTTTACATGGTAGTTTGTAAATACTTTATTTGACAAATAAAAAAGCCATCCTTGCTTATTTAACTTTTACCCTCAGGCATCCTGGAAGCTCTCTCTTAGAAGCTAGTTCCTTTGTGATTATAAGAACAAAATAAATTGTAGATGTTAAATATAATACATAGAGTTAGGTAAGAAAGACAATTTTCATATATTTGAAATTCCTTTTTAAATCATGCAACATAGGCCACAAATTGAAAATTGAGGTAGATTATTATTGCACTATTATCCATCTATTTTTATTTCTCGATCCCTCCCTTCTTTCTTCTTTCCTTCCTTTATTCTTCCTTTCCTCCCTCCCCCTTGCTTCCTTCCTTTCTTCCTGAATTCTTTCCCTCTTTCCTTTCTTGCTTCTTTCCCCTCTTTCTTTCTTTGCTTCCTTCCCTCCTTCCTTCCTTTCTTCCTTCCTTTCTCCTTTCTTTCTTTCCTTCCTTCCCTCCCTCTTTCTTTCCTACCTTCCTTTCAGACAGGCTTAGAGTGAGAGATCTAATTTTGTCTACTCTCCTCAGGACATTGCAGGCTCTTCTCTTACCATTGGGTTGTAGAATTTGATCCAAGGAAATCAATTCATCATAAGCAAATCAGGAGAAAGTCCCAAATACCATAAAGGTATTTACCTTGGATAGAGAGATGCAGAAAGAATAATTCTTAAGAAGACAGATAAATAAAACTTTAAAATTATGGACTAGGTCTTATTCCAAGTGGTGAAAATGCATAAAACAACTTATAAGTCATTTCAGAATAAATGTCATTGGATTAATACTTACTGACACCCTTCCAAAAACCTATGAGGATACTGAATCCAGGAATACACATTTGAATCAATTAAATGAATATGGCAATATATAATCAAATGTCAGGGAAATGATATAGTCAATAAATTCTGTGGACATACAGAAAAGGTATGTTACAAGGGACATACTTAGGAGAAATGGATTTGATTAGATGGTTACTAAGATCTCTTCTAACTGTAAAATTATATGAATCTGTGAAAGGTGAGATTAAAAAATCCCTATATTTCAAAATGCAACTCAAGTACCACCTAATATATGAAGTGTTTTATGATTCCTTCAATTGCTAGTATCCTTCCAAAACTACCATGTATATAACAGAACTTTATTTGAATTTGTTCTCTTTACATTTATTTGATATATGTAGGTTTATATGTATTTTTCTCCTTCATTAGAATTTCAGATTCTTATAAGGAGCAATTGTTTCATTCTTTGTATTCACATCCTCAGCATATAGGTGTTCATGATACATATTGGGAACTTGATAAAAGCCTGTTGATCCTTTGAGAGATTCAATATAATCAGAAACCAAAGTATGCCTTTAGCTCTATACTTTTGGGGATTTGGAATGTAGCAAAAAAGGGACCCAAAAAATGGTGGCAAAAGAAAAGGAGATCTGAAGATCATGACATTATGAGGATAAATACCTGATGTCAAGAATCAACATGGAATGTCATCCTTATCGACTATTGAAAACATTTTATAGATTTTGAAAAAAATTACAGAATTCTTCTTGAAAAACAAAACTTTAAGAAAATCAAATGAATCAATGAAAAAAAATGTGTAGGAAGATGATCTAGCATGACTAGTTTTCAAAGTATACATCAAAACAGCTAAGAGCTTAACAATCTAGTACTGAATATGAAATAGAAGCATTGATCAGTGAAATAGATTAGATATAAAATATACAGTAGTAAATAACTGTAGAAATCTAGTGTTTAATAGGCACAAATATCTAAACCTTAGGGACAAGAACTCGCTAGCAAAAATTCCTGGGAAAATTGGGAAAATCTGTCAGAAATTAGGCAGGGACCAAAATATTACACTTCACACCAAGATAAATTCAAAATAGATACATGATTTAGACATAAATGCTGATGTAAACAAATTAGTGAAATACAGAAAATTTTACCTTTTAGACCTATGGTTAAGGGAAGAATATAAAACCAAACAAGAGATAGGTGGAATCACAGGAGGTAGAAATAGATCATTTTGATTACATAAAATAAAATGGGTTTACAAAACAAAATAGCTGCAGCCAAAATTAAAAGGGAAATAGGAAAATGGGAGGAAATTACAGCATATTTCTCTGATAAAGGCCTCATTGTTTAAATAAAGAACTGAACCAAATTTTTAAAAATAAGAGCTATTCCTCTATCAATAAAGTCAATGGATATAAATTTAAAGGTTTTGGAAAAAGAAATAAAAGGTATCACTAATCATATGAAATGTTCCAATTCATTGTAATTAGAAAAATACAAATTAAAATCATTTTTAGATATGACCTCACCTAGAAGATTAGATAACATATAAAAAAGAAAAAGGAATAATTGCTAAAGGAGTGAGAGAAAATATATAATGTAATATATTATTGGTAGAACTGTGAAATGGTCCAGCTATTCTATATCTAAAGGGTAATAAACCGGTTCATACCCTTTCATCCAGCAATATTATTATAGGTCTGTAAGCCAAAGAGATCAATGGAAAAGGAAAAAGACCTGTATACACCAGAGACCTATATACAGTGTTAATCAAAGGATAGGTACACTGTAAGAAAAAGTTAATAGTATTTTTTGTTCTAATTTATATTTGTTGGGTATTTATGAATCAGTAGGCATCTAGCTCATCCTGAGAATCTGCTTAAATTATGTCATGGCTAGATCAGGTAGATTGGACAGTGAAGGAAGTTCTAGAATGTAAATCAGAAAGACAAGTTCAAATTCACCCTCAGAAATTTACTAGCTGGGAGATTCAGAAAAAGTCACTTATCCTCTGTCTACTTTACTTCTCTTATCCATAAAATGGGGCTACACTTATCTCCCATGTGTTATTGTAAGGATAAAATGAGATAATATATTTAGTTGCTTTGTAGATAGACTTCTGGGGGGTAGGGGGTAGAATCAAGATGGTACAATGGAGGAAACAGCTAAATGATCAGAAGCAAAACAGACTTTACAAGAGGTGCAGGACAAAAATATAGAAAGAAGCATAAACAGAAGAAAATAGGATTGAAGGAAATGTAAAGCTAATAATCATAAGGGAATCAATGGAGAAAAAACTGAATGAACCTGGTCAAGCCAAAACACATTTCAAACAATACTATAAAGCAATAATCTTCAAAGAAGTCTGGAACGGGCTAAGAGATAAGAATGTTGGATCAATGGAATAAATTAGGTATAAAATAAACAATAATAAAGTACCATAGTAGTGTAATGTCTGATAAACCCAGATATCCATATTCAGAGGGTAAGAACTTACCATCTGACAGTAATGGGTGGGACAGTGGAAAGCAGTTTGGAAGAAGCTAAGCATAGACCAAGAGAGTTTTTAGAAGAAGAAATCAAAATAATTAATATTCACATGAAAGCATGCTATAAATCATAACTGATACAAACTTAAATAATTGAGCTGCTATCTCACATCTATCAGATTGGTTAACATGCCAAAAAAAAAAAAAAAAGAAAAAAGAAAATGATAAATGCTAAAGGGGATATGGAAAAATAAGATACTAATTTACTTTTAGTGAAGTTGTACCATTTTAGAAAACAACCATTTTAGTTCAACCATTTTAGAAAACAATTTTAACTATTCCCCAAAGTCTATAAACCTATGCATACCCTTTGATGTATCAATAGCACATATATAGATATAGATAGATATATCAAGGAGATCAGAAAAAAATAAGAAATGATCAATTTGAGCAAAAGCCATTTTTGTGATGGTAAAAAATAGGAAATCAAAGGAAGCCTATCAATTTGGCAAATGGCTGAGCAAGTTTAGGTATATGACCATGATAGAATACTTTTATGCTCTAAGAATTGACAAACAAGATGGTTTTAGAAATACCTGGGATGATTTATATGGCTTTAAACAAAGTATAGTGAGTAGAACAAGGAGACTATTATATACAGTAACAGCAACCCTGTAATCACATTCAAAATGAAAAACTGAGCTACACTGATCAGAAAATCATCTAAGTCAATTCCAAAGAACCCATGATGAACAATTCTGCCTAGCTTCAAAAAGAGAAGTGGCAAATTCTGAATGCAGGTTAGAACATAGTTTTCCTTCATGTTGGGCTTATTTTTCTGGTTTTGTTTTTTTTTGGGGGGGGGCAATATAGCTAATGTGGAAATTTGTTTTGCATGACTTCAAATTTGTAATCACTAGCTAAGGAATAACAGGAAGAAAGACAATTTGGAACTCAAAAATTTTAAATACAATTATTTTTAAAATGTACATCTAATCAGGAAATATTTAATACAATAAGTAAACTATATTAATAAAATTAAGTACATTGCCAACCTTAGAGTTCTATATAAATGCTAGCTATTATTATCTAGATGTTTTTATTAATGTTTTCCTTTTTTTTTTGTGAGACAACTGGGGTTAAGACACTTGCCCAGGATCACACAGCTAATAAGTATTAAGTATCTGAGGTGGAATTTGAAGTTGGATGCTCCTGATATCAGGACTTGTACTCTATCCACTGCAGCATCTAGCTGCCTCAGATATCCTTTGTTTTTAACACAACCCCCCTTGGCCCAAAAACAACAACAACAACAAAACCCAAAAACAACTTCCTCTACCCATCACTGAATCTTTTTCTATAACAACAAAAATAAACCAAAAAAAAAAAAAAAGAGCCTTAAGCAAAACAAAGCAACAAAATATCTGTCTGACAAAATATGTGTGATTCCACACTGATAACTCACTACCTTTGCATTTAAAAACAGGGAAAATATTTCATCAAATGTTCTCTAGTACCAGAACAAATTAAGTATGGCTATTTTTAACATTCTTTTCATTTATGTTATTTTAAATTTCTCTGTTTGATTTTAGCTAATTCTCTTCACCTCTCAGTATCCTATACAATTCAGTAACACAGCAGACAGCAATGAATTCCAACGACGATGAAAGTTTTCTCCTACTCCTACTCTTGTTTCTTACAAAGGAATAGTAGGCCATTGCATTCATACTCCATACTTTCTTTACAGTTCCTAATCAACAGAACACTTATATTGCATCTTTGTTTCTTGGAGTTTTTTGTTTTGTTTTGTTTTGTTTTTAATTTCTGTCATTTTTTTGCTACCATAAAAAGTCACATGCCATTTTAAGGAAGAAACCTGAAAGATCAGTATGCTATCCCTTGCTTATGTCTTCCTCTAATCTAGCAAACAAAAATATTATGTTCTCCAGAAAATCATTTTAGTCTCTAGTTTATTATCTTCTTGTATTGTTTTCTATACCATCCCATTTTGTATAGGAGCATATATTACAGCAGAAACCCAGACCTCTACAGGGAAATCTTAGTAAGAGAAGCAGAATGGGAATGGGGATGTTCCATTGTAATTAGAGTCAAAAATTTAAATCTTTGTGGCAACACATTAGGCCTTTGTGAATCTGCTATAGGTGTTCAAACCTCAGTTTCCTCATTTATAAAATGGAGATAAAAATGTAATACTTAGTATACTGTCAACCTCTTGAGCGTATGGGAAGGAGAATGCTTTGTAAGCTGTATATAATCTGAAGCTATTATTCTTTGGAGAGAACAGGAATGAGTTGGGGGGGAGACAATTTAAATATTGAAAGCTTGCTCTCATACCATGCACAGTACACAAAGGATGAATGGTTTGAGTTTGAAAAACATCTTGTGTTCTGCAGCCAGATTTATGATTGCAATAGAATGCACACAAAGAATGGAGCATGAAATCTTTTCTTTAGCAGCTCTTTTATGTAGTGAAGGGGGCTTTATCACAAGCCTGATAATAACAATGAAACTAGACTCCATCATGGGAGCTTAATGAGTTGTCCCAGCTGGCACCACTAGCAGAGTATCCATAAGTAAAAAGATAAAGGTCCTCAGGGGGTCTCTCAGCTGATTTTTTATCTCTTGCTGGTGGTCTGGACTGCACAAAAACATCATTTCTCTGATTGTGCTTTTATAGCATCATAAATGGCAGATACGTATATTTTAAGGATATGCACCATACCACTGACATGAATATGATTAAATTATCTATCCTGAAGACTGGGCTACAATGAGTTCATTGACTATCTGCAGGTCACCTAAGGTATGCTGAATCATGGACTATTAGCACCAAATTCTACCAATGGTCCATTTCCGGTTTAACATTCTTTTACTTGTTCCCATAAAAATGCCCACACATAAAAGAGAACAATAAGTACTTCAGGCAATAATAAAAACTTAATTTGTTCATTCTAAATGTAAATTTACATAGATTGCTGAGATAAAATTGGCATTTTAATCATGGATTGCAATGGAATAAGGGCATGCTTTATTGAATATTTGCAAGTTATTGCCCTTAAATGATATTCCACATAGAGTAGCCCAATCAGTCATTCCTGGAGGCTTGATGATCTTAGATAAATGTGAAAATTTGCACTTCTAAATAATTAGTTTAAATATCATTAAGTCTCTTTAAAGCCATTTCTCTTTATTAGAGTTTACATACTAAAATATATTTACTAAGATTTCAGGATTTTTGTGGTATGAGGGATAAAAAGAGGAATGTGGATTGACAACACACAAAATCACTAACACCCTCAAATGATACCAACTTCCATCTGTCAACTTGTCTAATGTTGCTTCCTCCTTTGAATAACTACAATTGTCCCTCATATTATTTCATGTTCCTTTTTGGAGCATACTTTGGATAACATAAACAGATGTGCTGAAACTTCTTGCTCAATAACACAGTGTTAAAAAAAAAAAAAAAGAAAAAGTAGAAAGAGAAGAGAAGAGAAGACAAGGGAGGGAAGGCAGAAAGAAGTGAAGAAGGAAAGAAGAAAAGCAGGGAAAATACAAGAAATGTGGGTCAAATTGTTACATATTGCTTTTTTTTAAAAATATAAGCACCTGTGCCTGATGTTGCTGATCGATCACACAAGTACCGGGACTTTTTATTTTTAAGGGAAGGGGAAAGGGATGAAAGGGAGGAAAAAGGAGAGAAATAGAGGAAATGAAAGGATGATATGGAAAGCTGAGATTAAGATTGTATGTTCAAATCTTAGTATTCTACCTTGAAATCCAAGCATAGCCCAGCGTTATTTAGGTGCTAACTTCTCAATGTTTGGTTAAAGGAATAAAACAAATACCTGCCTGTTTATTAGACTTTCTGATCCTCTTGGTTTCTGAAATGACATAACCTCCTTAAAACAGTCTTCGAACAGCAAGATAAAAATCCTGAGTAATACTAGAGTTTAGAAAGTTCAACCTTAACTGAATGATAAATATCTTTTCAATATCGTCAAAATAGGATGTCCAGTTTCTATTTCCAGATTTCTGCCTTTTCAAGTTGTTAGCTCAAAAGCTGATATTGTATTCAGAGCCTTCCTCTTTCACATGTTTTAGTCATATGGTCATAGGAGACAGAGACAGAAAAATAAAGACAGAGGGATAGAGCCAAAGCAGGAGAAGGAGAAAAAAAGAGACAGAGGCAGACAGAGACAGAGAGACTTTCAAGAGTACATCTAAAAATGTAATTGGCCGATATGATTCAGTTGAGTCATAGGAATAGCAAGTGATAGAGGCATACAATAGCATTCAAGTCTCTATAGACCATGCAGAATTCTTTATACTTTCTTTTTCTTTGAGGCTCACAGATACCACAAAATCCTATTTTCCTTACACTATCTGTACTCAAAGGTCTCTGCTTTATATGCCCATTGTTATTTAAGTTATTATGGGATATTTTGCAATCAGTCCATCTCCTGCTGGATTCTAGAAAAATTTTATCCTTAAGCAATAACTCTATTTTGACTTTTCATCAACCTTTTCTCTTTTATTTTTCCTTCTTTTCCTATACTATGTCAGGTTTTATAAAAGTCATATTTGATTGCTAAAATATAGTCATAATCACTAAGAAACAAAGGTTTATGAGAAAAAAAATTAATGCATCTCTTTTAGGCCACCAGCAGGACAGCCTGAGGTAATAGTTGTCTTTGTATTCTTGGACTTAACTATGTGTTGAGTTCATTCACCTCATGCCCTTCTCTAATTGAATCCCATTGCCATGATAATAACAATTTTGTAAAATAAAATGTGTTGCAATATTTAATTAAAAATACAAATGGTAAATCTCCCTTTGATACTATTGAATGTCCTTGATAGCTATCCTGAAGACATTTTATAGAAAAACTGATAAATCTGTCTGCCATAATAATCTTAGACCTGGGAATATTTCAATGGTCTCCTTTGCCTCTTTTCTCTTTCAATTAATCAATAAGTATTTTTAAGTACCTACTATGTTCAAGGCATTGTGTTAGGCGTGGAACTACAAAGAAAGGCAAAAAAAGGGAAAAGACAGACATACAAATACAGGGGCAGAAAGATAAAGAGACAGAGTGGGAAAGAAGACTTACATATTATGATCCACATAAGAAGGACTGGGGAAGCTTTCCTATAGAAGATGGGATTTTACCTGCAAGTTGAAGGAAGTCAGGGAAACAAGGGGCAAAGATGAAAAGTGAGAGTATTCCCAGTGTAGGGGAACAGTCAAAGAGTATGAAGGAGGTTCAAAGAATATGTGAAGGATTCCTATACCAGTCTACTTGTAAGGAGTTCTCACACTCAGAGTTTTTGTATGAAAAGAGTTCTTTCTGATAGATATGCAATGGAACTTACAATGAAGAGATGATATAGTCAGAACAATTTCAAGGCATGAAAATTGATATATTTTTGGCGGATGGACTAGAAATCAATGGGGAAATTCAATTTCAGAAGTTATTCATTCTTTAAACTGCTTTGTATATGAAGTTCGTAGGACCATAGAATTTCAATCGGAAAAGAATGTTATCAAGTATGGGAATGCAAGATTTTTTAGACATGCTAAGGACCTTGGGGAGCACATCCCCAGTAGCAAATAAATTCCTTGACAGCAGAGTATATTTCATTTTCATCTTTGTATCTCTAGAGCTATCACAAGTCCTTGTCTTTACTATATACTAAACAAAATATTTGTTTAATTGAGCTGAATCTCTAACTCCTTCATCTGACAACTCAACAATTTGAGACATTTAGTGCTAAAGGAACTTTACCCAGCCCCCAAATTAGTAACATTAGAATAAAACAGCATGTATATAATATTCCTGTTACACTTTTTTGTCATGTCAGTCTAGAAAGACTACATGTTATAGTGGATAGAGAACTGTTATTGAAGTCAGGAAGACTGGAATTTTGTCTTATCTCTCATATCCTATGACCCTTAGGAAATCATTTAAACTCTCTATGTATTAAGAAGCTCTCTTGAGAATTTAAATGACAGAATAGATGTTGTAATGGATTGTTAGAGGAGTTTTCCCCATTTTGGAGTTCCCTATCTGAGGTCCAGACTCTAGCCCTATATGAACCTATTTATAACCTTACTTTTATTTTTCTTTTCTTTTTTTTCCCTGAGGCAATTAGGTTGAGTGACTTGCCCAGGGTCACACAGCTAGGAATATAGCATTACTTTTAAAAAGATGAATTTCAAAGGATTTTAAGGGTAAAGTCCCTTTATCAATATCAGACACTATATAGCACACTTTTTTTAGTCTACACCATGGCTACACACATAAAGATCATAGGATATTCCACTGACTGAGGAATACTCTCTTGCATATTGAATTATCCTTGATAGAGAATAAAGAAATTCTGTGCTCCAACATTTGCTGCTTTTAAAGAGTTCAAAGGTATCAAAACAGTTGAAAAATAAGCTAGAAATAAGGTGTATTGAGATGAATGATGAGATTCAGAAAGTGTTTCTTGCATTGGATGCAACATTTTTTCATCATGTTCAATTTTTCATGACTGAATTTAAGATTTTCTTGACAAAAATATTGGAGTTGTATATTATTTCCTTCTCTAGCTCATTTTAAAGATGATAAAACTGAAGTAAATAGGGTTAAGTGATTTGTCCAGGATCACACTGTAACTCTACCATAACACCTTCACTGGGTGCTTTTCTCCAAATATATACTACAGTTTTCTTTTTCTTATATGTATCCCAAGCACTTAGCACAATGGCTGATATATAATAATATTTAATAAATGTTTTTGACTCATCCTTGATTATTCAAGATATAGAATCAAACATATATATTCAGACATAGCTAATTTATTTTATTTTTTTACAATGCATTTGTTACCAGGGCTTATTTCCAATCATGGAGGATTTGGAGGGTAAGTGTGGATCAGTATAAGGTAGAAGAAAGTAAATAAGGAAGAAAGGAATGAAGAAAAAGAGGGGGATAAAGAAGAAAAGAGAGAAAATGTTACTGTGTTATACATTTTTTAATTTAGAGAAGAAAAGTCATTATAGAATGACAAGCAAGACAGCTTTAAGAAAGACAAATTGACTTTTTATACCTGTTAAAAGAAAAACACATTGTACAAAACAGAGATCTGCAGTTTCAAATATAATCCTTTTTTTTATCTGCTATTATGTATATGGAAACATCCACTTCATTTGGTATTTGTTGCCAGACAGAGATAGAGATGGAGACAGAAAGAGAGAGACAGAGTCAGAGAGAAAGACATAGAGAGATTCAAAGAGAGAGAAAAAGAGAGAGACAGGGAGAGAAGGAGGTAAGGAAGGAGGAAAGAAAGGAGGGAGGGAGAGGGAGGGAGAGAGAAGAGTGTAATTAGGCTATCAGAGTGTCTATTTTTATTTTCACAGGAAAATGGAATTATAATGGAAAGGAATGGGATGAAGAAGAAGATCTGAACACAGGTTTGAGCGTGTATGAGCAGTTGTTTAATATGTGCTTGATACTTCTTGATGAATTGATGGAATTATTATCTTGAGCAGTGTCAAACTAATTAGCAGGGACCAAATCTAGCCTGATTGAGTGTATAGCTTAGGAGCTAAGAATAGTTTTAAAAAATGTTAATAGTGAAAAAATATAAAGGAGAAAAACATTTCATGATACTTGAAAATTATGTGAAATTCAAATTTTATTGTCCATTGATAAAACTTTATTAGAAAACACATATGTCAGATCATCTACATGTTATTTATGATTCCTTTCATGTTACTGCAGCATAATTGAGTAGTTGGTATGGCATCTGCTCTTTGTAATTCTGATCAATGCATTGAAAATTGTAGAAAAGCAATTCTGTCTCTACAGTGACAGTTTTTCATAAGCCTATCTATATTATTATACCATGACATTTTATTTAATTTTTAAAAAATTACCAGTGTATGCCTTTTTTTCAAATACAGAAAAGAAGAAAGATAGTAGGGTTTTATTACTACGTTATTGCACACAAAGTCAAGATTGAAACTTTTCTGAAAAGAACTGCCATCAGCCTTTACTATCAAATTCTAAATATTTCTTAATAAATGCAACCTAAAATTATATAGTAAAGTAGTGATATAATAAAACTATATTGCAGTAAAGTCAATTCTATAATAACTAACATGACAAATATTTTAGATACTTCCCAGGCTGTCAAAAGTTAAATTAGTCACCATGATCTACATTTCAACACAAAATTTTAGTGGATATATTTTTCTGAACTCAAACTACAGTTCCATTAGGAATTTTTTAAGATCATAATTTAACTTCAAAAGAAATGTTGATATTTTAAATTTCATTCAACTTTCCATAATGAAATAGCTTCCATTTAGCCTTTAATTGGAAGTAATTATCTATAATATATTGAGATGCTAAAAGACAAATATTGATTGAAAAGAATTCAATAAATGCTTTTCAAGTGATGAATATATTTAATTAAAATTATATGCTCATAGATTGATATCAGGATTTGATAGAAAAAAGATAATTACAAAGATGAAATATGTCAAATTTCATTTCAAGTTAGGATTAACAGAACATTTGTAGTTGATTTTGGTGATGAAGAAGAACTTTCAGCTCCAATTGAGCAAAATGTTATCTAAAAAAGAAAAATAGAATTCTATTTTTTCCATGAGTAGTCTTGTATTCAAAAAAAGTACTTCAGTAATAAGAATAACAATTTAAATTCAATATGATATTTGATAGTGTATGTGTGTTAGGGGAGTCTTTATATGTTCTTGCTTTCCTCCTTCATTTGCCTACTCATTCTGTGCTTTCCTCTATCATTTTTCTCTTCTCTTCTCTACTTTTGCCTTTCATTCTCTTTACTTTCCTTTACTTTCTCTTCCTCTCCCTCAACTTTTCCCTTTTTCTTCCCTTTCCCTTCTTTATTTCCTCTTCTCTAATTATACAACTATCTATATAATGTAGAATTGATTTTTGGCCAAAAATACCTGAAATATTTATTATCTGGTCTTTATAAAAAAAAAAAAAAAAAAGTTGCTAATTCCTGACCTAGAGGCTGGTGCATTCCAGAATAAATAGCATAAAATATGCATTCATGTCAATGACAAGAATAGAGAATTTCAATACAAATTGATTATATTGGCCTCAAAACATAGTCAATAACTGAAGAATGGTGGTAGAAATATATTGGTATTTAAAAATATTAAAGTTCAACAAACTTCTAAATCTTTTAGGTACTAAGACTTTAAATTTGGGGGTAGAATCAAGAGGCAGAGAGTAGACAGTTCTTTGTCTGAATTCTTCCTGGCTTCCCTCAGAATTAACACCAGAAAAAGCCTCTGAATCTTTCAAAAAATGTTTTGGAATGACAATTCATAAGTATTTGGAATGTCATGAATTTCCAGCAGAAGATATTTTGGAAGAACTTTAGAGAAGATCTATGTCAATAGGGCAGGGTGGAGAGTCACTCAGCACAGGCACAGCCCAGGAAGACCAAGTCCAGTTAGGCCTCTGCTCCAGGGGAAATCTACTGGAGGGCTCTTAGCCTTCAAGATTCAAGCTTCAAGCCAACAAGTTGGCAATATTCTGGTTCACAAGTCAGCAAATCAGCAAATTAGTTGTGATGTGGAATGCCAATAGCAGGCCAACCTGCAATGGCTCTCACAGAGATCACGAAAAAGCAAGAGAAAGAAGGAAAAACAGACACCACTGCCTCTAAATGAAATAGATTAAGAATAAAAATACTAGAATTATAATTTATTATTATTAACCCTGCTCAAATCTGCTTTTTAACCACAATGTTACTAAGGAAACAAAAATGAAAAGAAAAAGTAGATAAATCAGTCAGGGTATGAAGGGATTATGTGAATATTGGGTTCAAGGAGAAATTTTAGCAGTTTCAGACAAGCTGTCTGTCCTCCTCATCAGTCTGATGTTGTATCATTCCTGCAATTCCATTCCCATCCACTTCAGGCAAATCTGTCCCTAAAACTTCCTGACCTCCACTGGCTACTTAGCAGATTTTAGTGGGGGAAAAATGCCAAGTCAGAATGAGATGAATTCCTGCAAATTTTGCACAGACTAAGCAAGCATGAGTGCATGGGGAAAACACTGCTTGGGATCTTGTAAACTATGTACAGACTAAGCAGGTGTGATTATCTGGGAGGGTATTCTGTGAGACCTCCAACACAACTACAATCTTCAAACAGTGAGCTCCTGAACCCCAGCAAAAAAAGCAGGGACTTGGCCATGTCCATTGAGTATATGAAGGAAACCAGCAGCACTGGCCCCAGGCCAGCATGAAGCCACTGTCCCTTGTAGAGGAAGCTTGGGACAATATCTGTTTTTGCTGTAAAAGCAAATCTCAATCTTTAAAAATGAGCAATAAAGCAAAAAGAGTACTGACCATAGATAACTTTTATGGAGACAGGGAAGAATAGATCCCAAACCCTAAAGAAACTAAAGACAAAACATCTTTATATGCAGCCTCAAAAAGTGATATAAGTTGCTTTCCAACACAAATGATTCTCTCAGAAGAATTCAAAAAGGATCTTAAAAAAGAGTTAGGGGGAAGCTAGTTGGTGTAGTAGAGCACTAGCCCTGAACCTGAAGTAAGGAGGATCTAAGTTAAAATCTGGTCTCAGATACTTAAAACTTCCTGGCTGTGTGATCCTGGGCAAGTTATATAACTCCAATTACGAGAGAGAGAGAGAGAGAGAGAGAGAGAGAGAGAGAGAGTTAGAAAACAAGTAGGAAAAGGAAATGAGAGTATTGCAGAAGAGTTTGGAAAAGGAAACACTGAAATTATTTGAAGAAAATTCCTTAAATATACATTTGGCAAAAAAGGAATAACAAGTTAAAATAGATTAGGCAAAATAGAAAAAAGAAAACAACTGCTTGGAGAAAAAAATTGGAAAATGGAAACAAAGAACAATGGTAGAATTGGTGAAATGGAAAAAAAAATTTCAATTGAACAAAACAATTCAATTGACCAAATGCAAAAGGAGATTTTAAAAAAGCTAACTGAAGAAAATAATTCTGTAAAAATCAGAATTGAACAAATGGAAGTGAATGACTCAATGAGACATCAAGAATCAGTCAAACAAAATAAAAAATTGAGGGAAAAAGAAGAAAATGTAAAATACCTCATTGGAAAAACAACTGAGCAGAAGAGTCAATCCAAAAATTATTGGGCCAAACATTTCAAAAAACATTTTTTTTAAAAAAAAAAAAAGGGCTTTTAGAAAGAACACAAATAGACAGATCCAAACAATTAAAAGAAAATCAAGTGCTCTTGGGTAGGTCAAGCTAATGATAAAAATGACAATTCTACCTAAATTAATCTACTTATATAGTGCCATGCCAATCAAGCTTCCAAGAAAATGCTTTACGGAGCTAGAAAAATATAATAACAAAATTCATCTGGAAGAACAAAAGTTAAAGAATTTCAAGAGATTTAATGAAAAAAAAAAATGAAACTGAAGATGCCCTCACTGTACCAGAACTAAACATACATTATAAAGTAATTGTTATCAAAACCATTTGGCACTGGCTAAGAAATAGCGTAGTCGATCAGCTGAATAGATTACATTAACAAGAAATAAAACCAATGCAGATAAGATTAAGAGGGAAGCAGAAAAACTGGGGAGAAATTTTACATTCAAGTGTTCTGATAAAGACTTCATTTCTAAAATAATATGCCAAGAAACTGGAAATTGAGTAATAAATGCCCATCATTTGGAGAGTGACTGAATAAGTTATGGTATATTAATGTTTTAAGAATATTATTGTTCTTATGCTCAAAAAATTATCAGACTGTGCATACCCTTTGATCCAGCAGTGCTACTACTGGGATTGTATCCTGAAGAGACCTTAAAGAAGGGAAAGGGAACTGTATGTGCAAGAATGTTTGTGGCAGGTCTCTTTGTAGTGGCCAGAAACTGGAAACTGAGTGGATGCCCATCAATTGAAGAATGGTGAATAAATTGTGGTATATGAATATTATGGAATATTATTGTTCTATAAGAAATGACCAACAGGATGATTTCAGAAAGGCCTGGAGAGACTTACATCATCTGATGCTGAGTGAAATGAGTAGGACCAGAAGATCATTATATACTTCAACAACGATACTATATAATGAACAATTTTGATGGACATGGCCCTCTTCAACAATGAGATGAACCAAATCAGTTCCAATGGAGCAGTAATGAACTGAATCAGCTATACCCAGTGAAAGAACTTTGGGAGAATACTATGAACCACTACATAGACTTTCCAATCCCTCTATTTTTGTCTGCCTGCATTTTTGATTTCCTTCACAGGCCAATTGTATACTATTTCAAAGTCTGATTCTTTTTGTACAGCAATATAACTGTATAGACATGTATACATATATTGTATTTAATTTATATTTTAACATATATTGGTCAACCTGACATCTGGAAGAAGGGAAGTGGGGAAGGAGGGGAAAAATTGGAACAAAAGGTTTTGCAATTGTCAATGCTGAAAAATCACCCATGCATATATCTTGTAAATAAAAAGCTATAATAAAAGATCCAAAAAATATTGTTCTATAAGAAATAATTAGCGGAATGATTTCAGAGAGACCTGCAGAGACTTACATGAATTGATGTTAAGTGAAGTGAGTAGAACCAGGAGATCATTGTGTTAAGGACCATGCCTAAGTGTGAAACCCAGAAATCCTGTAAAGGATTAAATGGGATTATACCATTAAGGGGCAGGTTTGTTCTCCAAAAGCCCTCACAGCTGTGTATCATAACACTTGAAGAAATTGCTAATCAGCTTTTATTGACAGGGATGTTGTTTGTGGATTGGGAATGAAATAAATATGTGGGAAGAGGGAAGATGAGAGATATCAGTGAATGCAACTGTCTCTCAGTCTTCTGGTATCATTATCATCCTCTCACATCACAGGATCTATTGGATCTATTCTACTGGTCAAAATTAGATCCCCAGCAGCCACTAGCAAGTGGCTCCCATAACAACATTGTACACAGCAATAACAAGATTACACAATGATCATTTATGATGGACGTGATTCTTTTCAACAGTGAGGTGATTTAGACCTGTTCCAATGATCTTGTGATGGAGAGAGCCATGTTAAATATGTTAAATATGTAGAGATGTCTGTTGGGACTGAATTTAGATCAAACATAGTGTTTTCATTTTTTTGGTTTTCTTACATTTTACTTTCTTTCTCTTTCTTTTCTTTTTTGATCTGATTTTTCTTCTGCAGCCTGATAAATGTGGAAATATGTATAGAAAAATTGCACATGTTTAACATATTGGATTACTTGAGGTCTAGGAGAGGAAGTGTTGTGAAGGAGGAAGAAAAAATTAGAACACAAGGTTTTGCAAGAGTGACTATTGAAAAATCTTTATGCATATATTTTGAAAATAAAAAAGATTTAAAAATAGATTTTTAAACTTCAGTATTCACATTTTAATGACAAGGATACTTTTATTGAGGCCCCCATGATAGAATTTCAGGCCTGACTTTATGATTTGGTAAATATCTTAGGATTAAGAGCCCTTTCCTTGAGTTCTTTCAAATCATATTTCATAATCTGTATGTATCAGAAACAGGGAATTAAACTCAGGTTTTCTCTGGCCATAAGGACAATTCTCTGTCTTCTCTTCCATGATCTTGGATTCTATTATATGTTATAAAAGAGCAGTAGAGACAGGTATTTTAGTAGGTAGAACTCTGGGCCTGGAATCAAGACACTTGAATTCAGATCCTCAGACATCTACTTACTGTGTGACTCTAGGCAAGTCATGTAAGTCTCCTTACCTTCATCTACTGGAAAAGGCAATAGTAAATTTTTTCTATCATTTTCAAATAGGACCAGGGACCCTCATAAGGTGCTGTCTTGAATTTCTTGTGAATTGAAGGGAGACAGAGTTGCACAAAATATTCAGTTTCACTCTCTTTTCCAAAATCATTGAACTGGTGAGGGCCCGGGATGCTGGATAACACAGCATTTTCAATGACTGACCAAGCTCTACGCCCTCCCCAATTCCTGTTTCAGCCACCTTTATAAATTTTGGAATAAACTGTTCTCATCAATCCATTCCATTAGAGGAAGTCATGATATGCTGAGTAAGACATCCCTCCTGACACACAAAAGGATTCAAGTCCTTACTATCACTTTCAGCCTAGTTTACCCCATCTGTGGAGACAGTTTTATCAGAATGTAGCACAAGTATCACAGTTTGACACTGAGAGTAGGTAAATATATTACACCATCCAATCACAAATGTTTTTAATTATGTGCAAAGTACTATTTTGAGGGCAGGAGTATAATACAGTATTTCTATTTAGGTGCTTCAAGAAGCCATAAGTGACAGTTGGGTAATAGGTGGTCACCAGCAGTATTTTTGCCAAGAAAAGCCCACTAATAGTAATGATGTACAGTGGTTCACATTGTCAAACACAGTAAAATAACTTAACAAACAGTGCAACAGGAGAAAAATGATGACAATTCTATATAACAATGACATGTCTAAATAAAATATCATGCATTGTATCACAGATGATTACAATACAATGTTTCATTCCTATGTGTTTTGTCCTAAAAATGTTGACAAAGTTAGCTTGGATTTCTTTTTTTCTTTAAATTCAGGCCTAATGCATTTCCTCAGTCTACCATTAGTCATCTTCCCTCTACATTTATTCACTTTTCATTTGCTATTTCCTGCCAGCACACTCACTTTATCATGGTGTCATAATACTAAGTTGTATATATCACTAAGAAAAGGAAAGCACTTTAATGAATTTCCCAGGGGACTTCATTTGGAGCCATGATTTCTTAATATATTCTCTCCTGCTGAAAGACTTGTCAAGAGAAAGTTAAAAATAACTGAGCTTTACATTATGTTCTTATCATCTATTAATGCAGTTTCTCAGTGAAGAAGTTCTATCACATTATAATCAAACTAAAAGAGAGATGTGTCTGGCATGACTTTGGTGAGGAATAATATGGAATTGCTCAGTTACATTATTTCAGCTCATAAAAGTTACCACATATTTGAAAGGCAAATGAAACAATAGGACAATATCTTTATCACGAAGTTCCTCTTAGAAGTCTTGTCTGTGTTATATAATGAAAAGATTTCTCTGACCTTTGGTTTATTTATGCTTGAGAATGTATTTTTACCATAATTTCATGCAGAATTTGAAATATCATCTCATATTCCTGCCATCAGAATAGTACTTTACACATAATCAAAAACATTTATGATTGGATGGTATGATATATTTACCTACTCTCAGTGTCAAAATGCAAGACTACTGGCATGAAATGTTATAGAGACCATTGGACATGGTCACTTTATTGCTTTTCATTACTTTTATCCATTGTTACAAGATTAATATTTTGGCAAGTTAATGCAATATAACAACAAAAGTCCGCAATTTTAAAAAGGAAAAATATGCTACCCAGCTAAATAAACACTCTACAATACATAGCTCAGAAGCAAAATAAGGGTAAGTTGGTGGGCCAGAAAATCAACATTAGGTTATCTAAACATTAGTATTTGTTTTGCACCTATTATATGCTAAGAAAATTCAAAAGTTCTTTTATCCTTGTAAAGTAGAAGTAATATTAGTGGAAATAGCATTGATCACTCCAGGTAGTCTCACAGTAGTGATGCTTAATCTGTGTTTTTGGCACCTCTGACAGGAGATGGAAAGCAATTTAAAAGTAGAGTATTCTCTTTAAAGATAGAAGCAGAGTAAGGTATACTTCCTCTGACTCTCAATAGCTTTATGGCTCTGGACTAGTAACTTAAGCTCTTGGTGCTTCAGGCACTTCCCTAGGATTTATCTTCTAAATTCGTTTTGATTTGATCTGAATTAGAGAAAAGAGTTCCCAATATTCCCTTTGCAGCAAAAATTTTAGGTGCCCCTTTTAAAAATTAAACGCGAAATATCAAACATCACACTGACAAAATTGGCATACATAGAAGCAAATTCATTTGTTTTATTTTGCCTGAGGCCTCAAACTTGAAGAATTCTCTGATTGAAGTACAGACCTTCCTGAAAAATAAGTTATCAGTGAATGATTTGAGTATGGTAACAAAAAAACAAAGCAAAAACAAATTTACAAATTTCTAAGGCTGAGACTATGAAATTAATAAAGGCAAAGGAGAAGTTTAAAAGCAAAGAAATTGTTTCAAAATACATAGAATTCTAGATTCAATTTTGAGATTAAATTCATAACAGACATCCTTCTTCACAAAAAAAAATATAATATATATATATATATATATATATATATATATATATATAGACACTGACCCTAACATAGATTCTCCCTTACTTTGTTATCTTTCTGAAAAGCACTTCTCAAATCAATATGTTGGGGGGAGGGCTTACAATACAGTACCCTATTTCAAGTCATCTTTGCTGGAATGTATTTATACAAAAAGCAAAGGACAGTTCTGAAGGTAAATAATGATAATATGTCCAAAGTAGCACTCTGTTAGAAAAGAACGAGGTTGGAACACAGCAGGAGACACACTTAGCATTCATGGTTAGACATTTTCTGCTTACAAAATGAATAAACTATGTTTTACAGAATAGCAAGATATAAGCCAGTTTTTGCTTTTCTCCTGAAGACAGACGTGTTCAGTATCTCTACCAATGCTAATCTCTGAATCAACTCACAAATATATAAAATGTATTTTGAGTTTGCCTTCCTTGGTATTGTTTACTTATATATATTTAAATTTTCTTTAAAGAAGCATAATAGAAATATGTATATGCATGTATATGTGTATACATATATATACAAACACACACAGATACACACAAACACACACATATACATGAAAAACAAATAAACAAAATGAACCAACAACAAATAAAAACTTGATCTAAGAAAGTGCACATGTAAAGTGTTCCTTCCTTTTTCCATCCCCAGTCCTTATAACATGAATTTCTTGTATGGTATTTATCTACGTTATGAATGAACTGTCCAAGAGAAACATAGGTTTAACTCCGAATTGACTAAAATTTACAATCCAGTTAGGAATACAAAACATAGCAACCAATGACAGGAAATAACATTAATTGAAGAGATAAATAATGTATATTATCAATTGCATAAGAAATGAGAAATCGAATAAATTCTGACTTTTAACTGGATTCAAATCCTGGTTCTGATAGTAATTATCTGTATGACTCTGAGTAAAGAACTTAACTTCTCTGACAAGTTTGGTTTAATCCTGAGCAAGCTGAGCTATGTGACCTGAGGTCCCTTTCAGCTCTAATTTTACAATCTTATGATTTTTAAGATCAATTTTTTCTGCAATGGCACAGGAAGGTTCAAGGGAACTGCTCTACACTATAAAAAGAAAGGTCACTGTTAACATATACACATTGATGACTACAAAAATAATTTTTTTTTTACAAACTATTGTCAGAACCTACATATGTAAAAATGTTTGTAGCAAGAAACTAGAAACTGAATGGACACTCATCAGTTGGGAGATGCTTCAATAAGTTATGCTATATGAATGTAATGTAATATTGTTCTATGAGAAATGACAAAGAATCTGATTTCAGTAAAGTCTGGAAAGACTATCATGAATTGATGCTAAATGAAGTAAGTAGAATACTAATCGACTGTAATAGATTTGGATCTTTTCAACAGTGAGGTGATTCAAGGCAATTCCAATAGACTTGTGATGGAAAGATCCATCTGCATCCAGAGATACTAAGGAGACTGAATGTGAATCATTATGGTGTTTTTCCTCTTTTTTTTTGCTTGCTTTTTTTGTATTTTTTTCTTTTATCTTTTAATCTGATTTTCCTCATGAAGTATGATGAATATTGAAATATATTTAGAAGAATTGAATATGTTTAATCTATATTGGATTGCTTGCTGTCTATGGAAGAGTGTGGGAGCAAGGGAAGGAAAAAAATTTGGAATACAAGAATTTCAAAGGTGAATATTGAAAATTATCTTTGCATGTATTTGGAAAAATAAAAAGTTATTTAAAAAAATGAAAGCCCTAGAAAAATAAAAACAAGGCTTTAACATAAAAAGAAACTATTACCAGAGACAGAATAAAAATAGCATAGAAGCAAGTTTCAAATTCCCAATTTTGTCCTTTAGAGTATTATTACTAAGGCACCATTGTTGCTTCATCCTGATTTCCACGATCCTGTCTTCTCATTTCAGTCACTGATACCAAGCTACCATTGAGAAAATCAGTAATTTCTTATTTTTTTAATCCCAGTAACTCAACTTTAGCTAAGCCAAAGTTTCTTCAATCCCACAAATGATGTTTTTTTTTGTTTACAATAATATGGATCAAATCATGATAAAATTTGTTGATTATGAAAGTAAAACATTAATTTCTTACAAACCCTTCTTTTTTTGGTATATGAATATTATGGAATATTATTGTTCTGTAAGAAACGACCAGCAGGATGATTTCAGAAAGGCCTGGAGAGACTTACATGAATTGATGCTAAGTGAAATGAGCAGGACCAGAAGATCATTATATACTTCAACAACAATACTATATGATGATCAATTCTGATGGCCCTCTTCAACAATGAAGATGAACCAAATCAGTTCCAATAGAGCAGTAATGAACTGAACCAGCTACACCCAGGGAAAGAACTCTGGGAGATGACTATAAACCACTACGTAGAATTCCCAATCCCTGCATTTTTGATTTCCTTCACAGGCTAATTGTACATTATTTCAAAGTCTGACTTTTTATACAGCAAATTAACTGTTTGGACATGTATACATATATTACATTTAACTTATACTTTAACATATTTAACATGTATTGGTCAACCTGCCATCTAGGGGAAGGGATAGGGGAAGGAGGGAAAAAGTTGGAACAAAAGGATTTGCAGCTGTCAATGCTGAAAAATTACCTATGCCTATATCTTGCAAATAAAAACCTATAATTAAAAAAAATAAAAAAAAATTTTAAACCCCTTCATTTTTTCCTTATATGTAAAATTTTACTTATAGCGCATTCAAGGACTATCTAGAAAATATATTTTTAATTGACTAGATAATCTTCTCCAGGTTAAGAACATAATGAATACATGAATGCATAAGGTTTCCAGAAGGCTAGCTTATGATCAAGGAAATATGAGATTTTACAAACATTCAGTAATAAAAGTACCACACCCATTCTGAGTTTGAAGAAAGTAATATTTATCCCCTTCATGCCTTTCCATTTTTCTTATACTTTATTCCCTAATATGTACATGTCCCTGTTCCATGAAAAAAATGGTCTTATTACTTTGCTTCTGGCATTTTTCTTTGTCAGGCATTTTCTTCTTGGATTACCTGGAACTCTTTTCCTTCTTTGATCTGATTTCTGACATCTCTAGCTTTTTTTAAAGTCCCAACAAAATCTTCATCTTCTACAAGAAGCCTTCTCCAACCTCTCTTAATTCCAGAGTCTTATTACTATTAATTATTTCTTACTATTTTGTATATACCTTGCTTTGTATATATTTTTTTGCATTTTGTTTCCCCCATGAGATTGTAAACTCCTTAAGGGCAGATGCTCTCTTATGTCTCTTTTTGTATTCCCTATACTTTAACACAATGCCTGGCACATACTAGACATTTGATAAATGTTTATTAATTGCTATGACCAAAGTATACTTGTGGAAAGTTAATTCATGCCTCTAATATTCTAATGAAATGATCATGATGCTCCATTTGGACCTGGTTCTTAATGATCTTACTTATTAGTTTTTGCCATGTTTTCTCATTATCCTTTTTTTTTTAAAAGCTTTTTATTAACAAAACATATGCACGGATAATTTTTTAACACTGACCCTTACAAAAAACTTTTGTTCAAAATTTTCCCTTCCTTCCCTTAACAACCTTCCCTAACTGTCTGGTAGTACAATACATGTTAAATATGTTAAAATATATTTTAAATCCAATTTGTGTATACATATTTATACAGTTATCTTGCTACACACAAAAAAAAAAATCAGATCAAGAAGAAGGAAAAAAACTGAGAAAGAAAACAAAATGTAAGAAAAAACAACAGAGAGAATGAGAATGCTATATTCTCCATATTCTGCTTCCATGGTTCTCTCTCTGAGTGTCGATGGCTCTCTTCACTGAACAAGTGGAAGGGATTGAATCATCTCAATATAGAAGAGTCACATCCATCAGAATTGATCGTTGTATAGTCTTGTTGTTGCCATGTATAATGATCTCCTGGTTCTGCTCATTTCACTTAGCATCAGTTCATGTAAGTCTCTCCAGGCCTCTCTGAAATCATCCTGCTGATAATTTCTTATAGAACAATAATAATATTCCATACATTCACATACCATAACTTAATCAGCCATTCTCAAATTGATGGGCATCCACACAGATTCCAGTTTTTGCCACTATGAAAAGGGCTGTCACAAACATTTTTGCCCATGTGGGTCCTTTTCCCTTCTTTAATATCTCTTTGGAATATAATCCCAGTAGAAACACTCCTGGATCAAAAAGTATGCACAGTTTGATAAGTTTTTGAGCATAGTTCCAAATTGCTCTCCAGAACGGTTGGATTCGTTCAGAACTCCACCAATAATGTATCGGTGTCCCAATTATCCCACATCCCCTCCAACATTTGTCAGTATCTTTTCTTGTCATAGCCAATCTAAGTGGTGTGTGGTGGTATCTCAGAGTTGTCTTAATTTGAATTTCTCTGATCAATAGTGATTTGGATCACCTTTTCATATGAACAGAAATAGTTTTAATTTCTTTGTCTGAAAATTTTCTGATCATATCCTTTCACCATTTATCAATTGGAGAATGGTTTGAGTCACTTGTCTATATATTTTAGAAATGACATGAGGCCTTTATCAGAACCTTTAAATGTAAAAATGTTTTCCCAGTTTATTGCTTCCCTTCTAATCTTGTCTGCATTAGTTTTGTTTGTACAAAAATATTTTAATGTAATACAATCAAAATTATCTATTGGTGATCAATGATGGTCTCTGGTTCTTCTTTGGTCACAAATCCCTTCCTCCTCCACAAGTCAGAGGTAAGCTATCCTATGGTCTTATAATTTGTATATTATATCATTTTTTATGTCCAGATCACGAAGCCATTTTGATCTTATGTTGATATATAGTGTTATGTGTAGGCCAATGCCTAGTTTCTTCCATACTAGCTTGCAATTTTCCCAGCAGTTTTTGCCAAATAGTGAATTCTTATCCCAAAAGCTGGGTTCTTTGTGTTTTTCAAATACTAGATTGTTATAGTCATTGACTATTTTGTTCTGTGAACCTAACCTATATCACAGATCAATTTCTCTGTTTCTTGGCCAGTACCAAATGGTTTTGATGACCACTGCTTTATAATATAGTTTTAGATTTGGTACAGCTAGGTCACTTTCATTTGCTTTTCTATCATTAATTCTCTTGAAATTCTTGACTTTTTGTTCTTCCCAGTGAATTTTGTTATTATTCTTTCTAGGTCAGTAAAATAATTTCTTGGGAGTTTGGTGGTTATAGCACTAAATAAATATATTAGTTTGTGTAATATTTTCATCTTTATTATATTCACTCAACATATCCAAGAGCACTTGGTCCTTTTCCAATTGCTTAGATCTGATTTTATTTGTGTGGAAAGTAGCTTTTTGTACTTTTCCTTTTTTTGTAGCTTTACTCATATAGTTCCTGACTTTCCTTTGGCAGATAGATTGCCAAATATTTTATCCTATCAACAATTATTTTAAATGGAATTTCTCTTTGTGTCCCTTACTATTGGATATTGTTAGTGATGTATAAAAATGCTGATGATTTACATGGATTTATTTTGTATTCTGCAAATTTGCTAAAGTTGAGGATTACTTCTAATAGTTTTTTAGTTGGTTCACTAAGGTTCCTTTAGTATACCATTATATCATCTGCAAAGAGTGATATTTTGGTTTCCACATTACCTACCCTAATTCCTTTAATCTCTTTTTCTTTTCTTATTGCCAAAGCTACATTTCTAACACAATATTGAATAATAATGGGGATAGTGGGCAACCTTGTTTTAGCCCTGATCTATTGGGAATAGTTCCAGTTTTTCCCCATTACATATGATGCTTGCTGATGATTTTAAATAGATATTACTGACTGTTTTAAGGAAAAGTCCATTTCTTCCTGTATTCTTTAGTGTTTTGAATAAGAATGAGTGTTGGATTTTATTAAATGCTTTTTCTGAATCTAACGAGATAATCATATGCTTTTTGTTAATTTGGTTATTGATATAGCCAATTATCCTAATAGTTTTCCTAATATTGAACCAGCGCTGCATTCCTGGTATAAATCCCACTTGGTTGTGGTGTGGGAGTGGGTTATAGTGGGAATGACTTTCTGTAATCTGTTTGCTAGGGTTTTTTTTGAGATTTTTGCATCAATAGTCATTAGAGAGATTGTTCTATAATTTTCTTTCTCTGTTTTTGTCCTACCTGGTTTAGGCATCACTACTATGTCTCTGTCATAAAAAAAAAATGGCAGGACTCCATTTCCTATTTTTCAAATAGTTTACATAGCACTGGTGTTAATTGTTCTTTAAATGTTTGGTAGAATTCACATATAAATCCATCTGGTCCTGGGAATTTTTTCTTAGGCAGTTGATTAATAGCTTGTTCTATTTCTTTTTTTTCCCCTAAAATGGGTCTTCTTAGGTAATTTATTTTCTCTTCTGTTAACCAGGGCAATCTATGTTTTTATAGATATTCCTCCATTTCACTTAGGTTGTCTAATTTATTGGCATAAAGTTGGGCAAAGTAACTACTAATTATTGCTCTAATTTCCTATTCATTGGTGGAAAATTCTCCCTTTTCATTTTTGAGACTAACAATGTGATTTTCCTCTTTTCTTTTTCCAATCAAATTAACTAAAGGTTTATCTATTTTCGTTTTTTTTTTTTTTCATAAAACTAATTCAGTTTTACAATTTTTTTTAGGTTCCATGAATTGTCGAGAACAAAGTGTTCTCCTTTCTGTCTCCATTCAGTTTTCTCTAAAGATTGATACTAAATTTCTAGTATTCTATTTACTTCTTTAACTTTTTTCTTATTTATTTTGTGGTTTGATTTATCAAATTCTGAGAAAGTAAGGTTGATATTGCTCACTATTATAGTTTTGCTGTCTATTTCTTCTTGAAGCTCTTCTAACTTTTCCTTTAGGAATTTGGATGCCATACCAATGTTTATTTGGTATGTTTAATATTGATATTACTTCATTACTTATAGTACCCTTTTAGAAGATATAGTTTACTTCCTTATCTCTTTTAATTAGATCAAGTTTTGTTTTTGCTTGATTTGAGATCAGGATGGCTACCCCTGCTTTATTTTTACTTCACCTGAAGCATAATAGATTCTGCTCCAGCCTTTTATCTTTACTCTGTATGCATTACTCTCCTTTAAATGTGTTTCTTGTAAAAAACATATTGTAGGATTCTGGCTTTTAATCCAGTGTGCTATCCACTTATGCTTTCTTGGAGAGTTCACCCCATTAAAACCACTAATTCTGTATTTCCTGCCATCTTATTAACCCCAAATTATACTTTTCTCTTTCCATTTACCCTTTCCCTCCTCCTCAGTATTTTATTTATGAGCACTACTTGCCTCAAGCAGTCCTCCCCTTTAAAGACCCTCCCCTTTTCTTATACCTTTCCCCTACTATTTCTGTTTTTCCCTTTTATTTAGCCTTCCCCTTCCCTATATGCCTTTCCCCTCCCACTTTTCTATATTGTGAGAGAAGTTTCTCATTGTAACCAAATACATCTAACATTCTTTTTTTGAGCCATATCTGATGAGAATAAGATTCACACAATGTTCATCACCCTCCTTTCTTTCCCTCAATTATAATAGGGTTTCTTTGCCTCTTCCTAAGATGTAGTTTCTCTCATTTTATGTCCACTTTTCCCTTTTTGTTCCAAGATATTCCCCTTTCCACCTTTAGTTTCTTTTTTACATTATTACAGTAAAATCAGATTATGCATGCACTCTCTACGTATACCCATAACAGAAATACAGTTCTCAAGAGTTTTCTTTTTCCCCTTTTTATTCTTCTCTTGAGTTCTCTATTTGGAGGTCAAAATTTTAAATTTAGCTCTGTTCTTTTCATCAGAAATAAATGGAATTCACCTGTTTCATTGAATGTCCATCTTCCTCATTGAAAGAAAATGCTCAATTTATCAGGGTTATTTATTCATGGCTGCATTCTAATTTCATTTGCCTTTTGGGATATCAGATTCC
Source organism: Sarcophilus harrisii (assembly GCF_902635505.1). NCBI lineage: Eukaryota > Metazoa > Chordata > Mammalia > Dasyuromorphia > Dasyuridae > Sarcophilus > Sarcophilus harrisii. Next base: position 69,848,102 of record NC_045426.1, read on the forward strand.
AGGCCCTTTGAGCCTTCAAAGTGGAAGCTGTTAGGTCCTAGTAATCCTTATTGTGGCTCCTTGGTCTTTGAATTGTTTCTTTCTGGCTGCTTATAATATTTTTCCTTGGTCTTATAGTTCTGAAATTTAGCCATGATATTTCTTGGGGTTTTAATTTTGGGCTCTCTTTCAGGAGATGTTTGGTGAATTCCTTCAATGATTATTTCACCTTCTGATTCTATGACATCCAGCAGTTGTCTTTGATTTCCTGAAAAATAGTGTTTAGACTCTTTTCCATCATAGTTTTCAGGGAGTTCAATAATACTTAGATTGTCTCTCCTAGATCTATTTTTCAGGTCATTTATTTTCCCAATTAAATATTTTACTTTTTTCCTACTTTTTCACTTTTTTTTTATTTTGCTTGATTGATTCTTATTGTCTCATTGAGTCATTCATTTCCATTTCTTCAATTCTGAATTATTGAATTATTTCCTTCATTTACTTTTTTTACTTCTTTTTGAATTTCTCCAATTGAATTTTTAAAATAGTTATTTTCTTCTATGGATTTTTTTTTCCATTTCACAAATTATTTTTTAAGGAGTTATTTTCTTTTTTGTTTCAAAAATTCCATTTTTCTGGGCATTGTTTTCTTTTTCCATTTTATCAAATCTATGTTTCAATGAGTTATATGCCTTTCAAAAACTCTCTTGCAAAGTTTTCTTCTCCTTTTCCCATTTTCTTCTAATTCTCTTTTAAGATTCTTTTTAATTACTTCTAAGAGAGCCTTGTGTGATGGGGACCAGATTATACCAGATTATATATACTTGTGGTCCTTCATCTGGAGACAATCTTCTTTTAGTATCCTCAGGGTTTGAAATCAATTCTTTTTTCACTATAAAAGTTGTCTATGGTCAGAGTTCTCTTTATGTTTTTATTCATTTTTAAAAAAAATGTTCAGGTCTGATTTTAGGGCAGGGGAGGTTTTCCAAGCTTCCTCCACAAGCAGGGGCTTCCTCTATAAGTGACCATGGCTGTGCTGGGTCAGTTCTGACTCATTTCTGTTGCTGGATGGCCATGGCCAGGCCCATGAGATTCTGACATTTTGGGGTTCATTATTGACCTTTTGTGTTTGAGTTGTTTTATAAATTCTCTGCTGATCTACTGGCTTGCAACCAGGTTAGAATAGCCAACACTGCTGTAGATTCCTATAGATTACTCTCCAGTAGATTCTCCCCACACAGAATCTGCACTGCTCCGGTGTCCGCAACACCCCAGGATTCTGCATTGTCTTTGCTACCATCTGTGCTCAGCCTGCTTGCACTTGACTGCCTCTCTCCCATTTCCAATTGAAACAGACTTTTTCTGGCAATCTTTGAAATTATCTTCTGCTGGTAATTTGTTGCACTCCCAATATTTGTGGGTTCTGCCAGTCTAGAGCTAATTCAGAGGTTGGATTTGCTAATTAGTCTGAGGGTTGTAGGAGAAGGTCTGAAAGAAATGTGTGTCCTTTCCACTATCTTCACTCCACCCCCAGAAGTCCTCATTATTCTTTGTTATGAAAAGATTTATTGAGGGATGCCTTAAATAGTCGAATTTCATGCAGTTAAATGTGGTTGCATTTACAAAAATTCATTTTGCATAAATTGTTTCAAAAACTCATTTCTTACACTATGAAAAAAATATACCTTCATAGAACTATTATAATAAGGAAAAAGAACAATACATTTTCTAACATCTGTTATAACAGAAGTTAGGGAAATTATAACACAGGGGAACAATGATACTAAAAGATATTTACAAACAGGAAAATAACAGAAGCCTCCCACAATGGCCAGCTTGTACTCTGCCAGAGGCTTTGATTTAAGCAGATAAAATCTCACATTAACCCACAATTGCTGACTACAGTTACATTTAGAATCCTAGATAAAAGATGTATTTAATATAGAATGCTCACTGTACATTAACCCTTTATGTAATCAGCACAATCAGTCTTTGGAAATGTACTTTCTTCCAGAAGCAATCTATACATTTACTCCAAATTATCCAGAGTGCATTTTGCATATAAATGAAATTTGTGTAAATCTAGTTTTATTTCTCATTGAGTCTAATTTATTCAACTATCCTGAAATTGGTCCTAAGACTTTTTTTTTTAATCAAATAAATATATACCTATGAGTCAGTTATATTCTTAATGGAAATGTATCAAGTAGACAATAATAACAGTCAAAGCAAATACTGAACTGAAAGCACAGCAATGTACAACACCAAGAATTGTGGCCAGTCCTAATGAATTGTTGGGAAAAAAAAACTATTTAAAACAAAATTAAAGTGTTCGTTTGGTTTTTAATGTGGAAATGCATTTCAATATTCATTTTGTGTCTTTCCATGTAAGTATCCTTGAAAGTTAATAAACACTTCAAGCATCTCTAGTACAGATTGTAACTATATAAATGCAATGCATTTTCACTCAAATGATATTTATTAATTGCCTATCATGTTTAAGATGGAGAAACATCATCTCCTCATCTATGTTATAGTTATTTGATTTAACTAGTTATTTGCAAACTAGAATGTTTCATCCTTGAGGTCCTGAACTTCTATTTTTTTTTCATATATCTCAGTATAGTAAACATCTATTGAATTGAATTTTCTTCTAAGTCTCATTCCCTGCTACATCTCCCTCAAACTTATTTTACTTTTCAAGTACTTCATGCTTGAAAATAATTTCTCACTATTTATTCCCTTACCTACTTCCAATTTTGACTTCCTATCAAAACTTAATTTTTCTCAAAGCTAAAGTTTCTTATTCACCTTAAGAAAATGAGAGTAAGCCATGCCTTGTTTTAGTAAATCATGCAGATATAATTCAACCTAAATTAAAAATTAGTTCAGACTCTTAAGTATAATGATTGAAATGAAATATTACAACTTGTTATTTAGAGTTAAATATTTGAAAATAGCTATCAAAGTGTATTTTTCATATTAAAATTGCTTAACAAAGTAAAAAGAGGTTATATGCACAAAAGGTTTCCTCCATTTCTCCTCGTGACTCTTGCTCCTGAATTTAATTTTTATAGGAAATGTTAACATTTCGTGAACTATAAACTTAGCCTAGATCAATATGCACCATTGTGATAAAATAAGTAAAACAAAATGGGTGCATAAACAATGATATTGTGATAAAAAAGAAACAAAGTATTGTTCTACCAGTCTTCTACCTTAATGGGCCATATCTGAGAACATGATATTCATAACTTTATAGATAGCTTTTGGTAGATTCCAGAGACAAATTGGGTAAGGTTTCTTTCCCAGAATAAGATAGATAATCAGTTTCAGAGGCAAGATTTGAATTTAGTTTTTCCTGATTCAAATGCAGAACTCTAGCAATATTCTCAGTAGTACCAATTTTATATAGAAATAAACATCATCCATAGCTATGGATCCTTGAAGGGTGAATATTAACTTGGGAAACCACGTTAACATTATATTGTATTTTTACTTATATTGTTAAATATTTCCCAATTACATTTCAATCTGATTGAGATGCACTGGGGGATGTGTTGGGAGTCATTCAGTTTCAGGCCACTATTGACATCTCTGAGCCATGTGATACTGATTGCTTACAGTCAAATAACTAAAGATCTAAATGATTGGAACAAAGTTTCTTAATATTTTTTTGTGTTATATACTCATTTGATAATTTGGCTGAAACTTATAGATCCCTTTTCAAAATAATGGCTTTACATGAATAAAGCACAAAACATATGAAAGAAGTCAAGTATATTCAAATTTAGTTGTAATGTTCTCTTGTCGGTTTTCTTGTGGTCTCTGGAAGCAGCCTTCTTTTCAGTTCAGTAAGAACCACAAGAGCAGCTGGGGTTAAAGTCCAAATACTTTATTATCTCTTTCAAAGTCTTATATCTTTTCCTGTGGCCCGGTTAGCTTTCTTATAGTCCAGATTCTTTATTATCTCCTTCCTTGAGCTGGGCAGCTTTCTGGAGAGTCTTTAAGACCAGCTTTGGATTCAGTGGAGAAATGTAGAAGGAGAGCCTGACACCAGTGGCCTGACTGAAGATTGAATGGATGTCTATCCTTGGTTCCAAGAGCTTGAGCTCTCTCCTATCTTCTCTGCCCTCTCTTCAAATCAACCTAGCTTAGGTTCCTACCTTATATGCTCTACACTAAGTATAAACCAATCATTATATCACTAGGAAACCATTATTTGTTGTAGAATTAAATCAACCATGCTAAACTAGATAATCATTGTCTCCTCAATTCCACTTAGTACCTTGTAAGCATCCTTGTTTCAAGTTTAGAGTTCTGGCCCATAACATTCAGTTATTTAAAAAGGTTCACAGAAGGCAAATTAACAAATGGATGATACTATATTTGTTAAGTTTCAGACAATAGCCAACATAAAGAAAGGGGTTGTGAAAAGTTATTTGTCAGTACAGTTTTGTTTTTTAGGAGCTTCTGAAGTCACAATGTATAAGTGGATGCCTTTACTATCTATTTTTAATGCTGGCCATTTTTGCCCTTTTATTAAATAATGGAGCCATAGATTTAAAACACAAAGAGATCTTAGACAGCATACAGATAAGAAAACTCAGCTCTAATGAGATTGAAATACTTACTGATGGTCCCTCATGAAGTACATAGGGAAACTATTAAAAATATTTATTTTCAAGTGTGCTAAAAACATGTGGAGTTTTTCTCAACTTTGGATCTCCATGGAAATAAAAGGGACCAAGGCATGCTTATGAGAGCTAGCATAACAACTGGATTATTACAAGTGAAGTATACTGCTACTACAAACTGAAAATAACCACGAGGAGTTGGATCTTTGTCTGACTGATATGATAAGAACTGACCTGAAAAGAATTTTGCTATTTTCACCCAGCAGATTATTCCTTTATTACGTTTTTTGCCCAATTTTTCATCACATATGTCTGGAAAACATATTTCTTGTTTATATGCTTAATTTATATTCAATGAGAAGTTGAGACTATTATTATTAATATTATTGTTATAATTATTGTCAATAAGTAATGATAAAAGTAATAGTAGTAGTAGTAGCAACAGCACTAACAACAATAGCAGTAGTAGCAGCAGTAATAGTAGCATTATAGTAGCAGTTGTAGTAGCTATAGTAGTAATAGTGGTGGTGGTGGTAGTAGTGATAATATTGCATTTTTAGCAAATGCTTAATTGACTGGAGCTCATGTTGGAAAAGGACAAGGAAGGTCTTCCAGGTAGACTAAAATTAATTAATTCTCTATATCTGTGTCACTCTGTCAGTTTGTCTGACTCTGCTTCTGTATTTCTCCATCTCTCTCCTCCTCCATCCCTCCTTCATTCCCTCCATCCTCATGTCCTTTTACTTCTTCCACTTCTTTCTCAATCCCTCTCTCTCTGTCTCTGTCTCTGTCTCTATCTTTATCTCTCTATCACTGTCTTTCTTTCTCACTCTTCTTCCTTATCTTCCTCTCTCCTTCTCCTCCTCTCCCTCTCCCTTTCCATTTCCTTCCCTCTCCCTTTACCTTTCTTTTCCCTCTCCTCTCCTCTCCTCTCTTCTCTTCTTCTCTCTTCTTCACTACTCTTCCTGCCTCAGCCCAAAGATTCTCTAGAATTATTACTTACATGATTCTAATCTAGTGCTTTTCTCACAACTCTTCAATATAAAAAAGATCTTCTATACATACTTTCAAAACTTTACTGTATCTCTACACACTACCATATTCATGGTGAGTGAATTTTAAATACAAAAATATTGGGTGGACTATCAATATAGCTCCCCAATTGGCTCATTATTCTTCTCTCTCACACACTTTCCATACCTTTGTTCTTCATGTGAGCATTACATTATAGTGTTTTCTTTTTAATTATATTTTTTATTGTTTTCTTAATGATTCACTTCAATTTAACTAGAATTCAAGTACCTACTGCATTTTATAACTTTAGTAAATGCAGGTACTTAGGTTATAAAAAATACAACAAAAATGTCCTTCATTCTACTGAATAAATTCTACTTCTCCATTCTACTGGGGAAGAAAGATTTAAAATGTATACAGTTAAGCAAAGAAACAATGTCAACAAATTTATAAAAATAATTTCCAAAGAGGGGATACTGAAAGCATGAGAAAGTCAGAAAAAACTTCTCAGAGGATATAGCACCTGATTTTGCCTTGAAAAAAAAGCTAAAAATTTCTTCTACAGGGGAAAATTCAGATTAAAAAGTATTGCAGACATGATGAAACATCTGTAAGGGATGAAGGCTGGAGATGCAGTGTTGATCAAGGTGAACAAAAGTAGGACAGTTTGTGTGATTATTATTGATGAATTTGTTATCCCAGTGTGACATTTTCTTTAGTATTCCAAAGCCAAAGAAAACATTGTTTCATAAGTGATTTATTAAATAATTATTATATAAATATATTTATGCAACATAGTAGAGTAGATTTAAAAAAATCATCTTAATATTGGGATGCCCTTGTTCAAGTCCTGCCTCTGGCATGTACTGGCTTTGTGATTTGGGGTAAGTCACTTAACTTTTTAGTAACTCTGTTAATTCTCAAGATTATAAATTTCAGAGCAGATGCCAGTAGAGAGATTTCCCTCATTGGACTATACCAATGAAACCATATCTAGTATCTAAATAGGGGTATGTGTGTGTATGCACATGTGCTTGAATGCACATGTGTGTGTGTGTGTGTATGTGTGTGTGTGAAAAAAGAGATAGATTCATATATCCATATAATTACATATAAATTATATGGATACCTAAAATATGTGTGCACATATGTATACATATATTTATATGCACATATATATATAAATACACACATATATATACAACAATATGTTTCTACATATTTCTCAATACATAGAAGTATATTGTGGGTTTATATATAGATTATAGCTATAAAACAGATCTAAGTAAATATCTAAATTCTATGTACATATAATTGTATAAATAATATGTTTATATATGTCTACATATATATATATATTACATATATAGGTATCTGTATTTATATCCAGGCAGAGTTCTGTAGATAACTCTTCATATATGTGCATGTATACTTATGTATGTATGTATGTGTATATATATATATATATATATGTGTATGTATGTGTATAAAATATATATATGTAAAATTTAGATGTAGATCTCTGAAATATAGATATCTGGTATAGCTAAATAGACATATATGATGTGTAGATATTTAATATATATCTGGGTATATAAAATGTATATGTGCAAAAATATATACAAATATATATATATTTAGAAAGAAAAATAGATATGTATCTTCAGTATTTTCTCAAAGTAGTCAATTTTTTTTTAAACTCAGAAAATATTTTACTACTTCTATGTTGGGAGTCAAAAAATCTGTATTCCAGCTCTATTTCCACCCATAGTACTCCCTGTGTATAAATGGGGAATTCATTTTAACTACTGTACTTCTCATTTTCCTTGTCTATAAAATGAGTCATTTGGAATGGTTATTCTCTTTCTCCTATAAGATATTTAAAGTCCATTGGATATTTTGAAAGTGCTGTATCCCCCCTGAAGCTATTTCAAAAATTCATTAGGAAGCATGGGCAAAGACAAAGTTAAAGGCTTGATATGCTACTGGAGGGCAAGAGAAAAGGGGCACTAGCCAGATGAAACTCCAGGGTACAAAAGTAGTTGTATTTACAGCATGTTTTACAGTGCCTGAGAAAGGATTTACTTCATTGTGAAAAATAGGTATGTGATGTCATTTCATAGCCTTAAAGGACTGAAATATTATATTGCTTACCTCAAGTTTTTATTAAGAATTGACATCTAAAAAGTAGCAAAAAGATTTTTCATATAGACTCTGCTATAGCAAAAATTTTCCAAGACATATTTATAATTTACATTGTTATTAGTGTTAAGATCCTCCAAGTCAGTAACCATGATGATTTCTCTGGTGATCCCTCCATGCTGGTGATTTTCTCTGGTTATTCTTGTTTAACCCCTAAATTCTCTTTAACTCCATTTGTAATTAAATACAAAGGTCCCAAAAATGTAAAATCTTCAAGTCACATTTTCTCACTGGGAAATCTTGAGTCTAACTCTTATTCTCTATTAGCAAGATGGCCAAAACTTAAAACATAAAACTAAAAATTAAAAATATTTGCCACAGGGCAAATAAATGCTGTACTAGATGGAGCACCAGCACTGAAGCCAAGAGGATTTGAGTTCAAATTTGGACTCAAACACTTAACACTTCCTAACCATGTGACCCTGAGCAAGTTACTTAATCCCAAATGCCTCAGCAAAGGAAACAAATAAATAAATAAATATTTGCCACATCAAGACTTTTTTTGGGAAAAGAAATACTCATAAAATCATATCATTTGTTTACTTGTAGTTCAACATAGAACACATTTGTTGAGGACCTATTATGTTCAGAGGACTGTCTAAGTGCTCAGAAACATAAAAAGCTTTAGGTCAGACTTGGGGCCTATCCTTATGAATCCAGCAGTCTAGATTAAAATAAATATTTGGGAAATCTCTTAAAAGTTAGGATTCAACCACAATCATATTTTTCACCAGATGCCTAAACTTAAACATTTTATATATATATATATATATATATATATATGTGTGTGTGTGTGTGTGTGTGTGTGTGTGTATGCATATATGAAGGTAAATATAAAAGAATTATGCTTTCTAATTTTGGGGCAAATAGTGAGGTTACCTTGAAATGATAAGCATCAAATCCTATGTATTAACTTTTCAATTACTCCAACAAAGAAAAAGTTCAAATCCCAGTCCATCATTATCTCCTTTCTCCTCTTTGTCTTCTTTCCCTCTTTCTATCACTTTTACTCTTCTTTTTCCCCTTTTATCCAATCTGGCTAATGGTATTTTTTTCATTCTTTCATACAGACATGCTATTTTAAAAGATTTTGCAAACAACAAATTACATAATAAGATATATGAAGTTAGAAGTGACTTTAAAGGTCTTCTATTTAAATATTATTAATCTAAAGTTCAGAAAAATTAGTCATTTGTGTAACTAAGGTTATACTGTATCAGGGATTGTTCAAGTCCTTGAACTACAAATTAGAGATACTCCTAAAAGATACAACATTCAATTTTAACTGCTTTAGCAGTTTTTTCCCTCTATCACCACTATTCTTCTAAGAATCTTTAATCTCTCCCTATTTCCTACAAATATCTCCATGCTGCCCTTCATCACTGAAGTCATTAATCTACACTGGTTATTACACTGTCTCTCCTTCCTTCTCTCCTTCCTTCTGTAGCTAAACCCTTGAACAGGCTATCTAGAAGAGATACCTCTATTATTGTTCTTTTCACTCTCATCTTAACATTTTAAATTCTAACTTATTAATTCATCACTCAACTGAAAATATTTTCTCAACATTACTAATGTGTTTTTATTTGACAAATCAAAAGGACTTTTCTCCATCTTGATTCTTGTTAGTTATTTCAGACCATCCTTTTCTTCTTGATGCTTTCTTCTTTCTGTTTTTGTGACACTTCTCTTGCCTTTTTCCCCTCCTATGTGTCTCAACAATATTTCTCAGTCTTAGTTATCATCAGCCATAGATAAAATTAATATCCATATCAGATTAATATTCATAAGTGATAGTAATAATAAAAATAACAATAGCTAGCATTTATACAGTGACTACTATGTAAAAGGCATTACTATGCTAAGCAGTTTAGAAATATTATTTCATTTTATTCTAACAACAACCCAAGGAGGGAGGTGCTATTAGTATCATCACCATTTTATAAAGTTGGGGAGATTGCAGCAGAAAGAAATGATTTGCCCACGATCACACTGCTAATCTGAGTCTAGGTGATCATATTCTAACCTCCTTCTTGCCTGTATTACATTACCAGATTCACGTGCAAATCATATTTGCCACATTCATGTTGTATTTATATTAAATTAGATCAAATAAGATTCAGATATCATCATTAAGCAAATGGTTCTGAGATCTGACTACCTAGCCTTTCTTTCCCTCTTGGCTGCTAATCTTGCTTCAATTCCCTGTGAAATATTGAAAACTGGTTTGTAAAAGTACCTTCAATTCAATATATCCAGAAAGAATTTCATTCTCTCAGACACACCCCAACGTTCTCCCTTTTCTGACATTTTTATTGACAATGGTACCGTCATTGTCCCAGTCATTCAGGCTTGCAATCTAGGTATTCCTTAATTTCTCACTCTCTCTTTAATTGTCCTCCTCAAACTTCACACATATCCAATAAGTTCTAAGACCTTGTCATTTCTATCTTCATTATATCTCTTGCATACTCATCTTTCTCTGACACTTCCATCACCGCACTTAAGGCTCACAAAATGTCTGAAGGAGACATCAGTGGTCATTGAGTTCTAATACAAATTAGGGTCACCAAGATTTCATTTGAAAATCTGCAGCAATTAGCTTTGGCAATAAGAGCTAAGAAAGATATTAAAGGAATAAAAATAGGCAATGAAGAAACCAAATTATCACTCTTTGCCGACGATATGATGGTATACTTGCAGAACCCCAGAGATTCTACTAAAAAGTTATTAGAAATAATCCACAACTTTAGCAAAGTTGCTGGTTATAAAATAAACCCACATAAGTCATCAGCATTCTTATATATCACTAACAAAATCCAACAGTCAGAGTTACAAAAAGAAATTCCATTTAAAGTAACTACTGATAATATAAAATATTTAGGAATCTATCTGTCAAGGAAAAATCAGAAACTTTATGAGCAAAATTACAGACCACTTTTCACACAAATTAAGTCTGATCTAACTAATTGGAAAAATATTAAATGCTCTTGGATAGGGAGAGCAAATATAATAAAGATGACAATATTACCTAAACTAATCTATTTATTTAGCGCTATACCAATCAGACTCCCAAAAAACTATTTTAATGACCTAGAAAAGATAACAACAAAATTCATATGGAAAAACAAAAGGTCAAGAATTTCAAGGGAATTAATGAAAAGAAAATCAAATGAAGGTGGCTTAGCTGTACCAGATCTAAAATTATATTATAGAGCAGCAGTTACCAAAACCATTTGGTATTGGCTAAGGAATAGATTAGTTGATCAGTGGAATAGGTTAGGTTCAAGGGACAAAACAGTCAACAACTATAGCAACCTAGTCTTTGACAAACCCAAAGACCCCAGCTTTTGGGATAAGAACTTACTGTTTGATAAAAATTGCTGGGAAAATTGGAAACTAATATGGCAGAAACTAGGCATTGATCCACACTTAACACCGTACACCAAGATAAGGTCAAAATGGGTTCATGACCTAGGCATAAAGAATGAAATTATTAATAAATTAGAGGAACACAGGATAGTTTACCTCTCAGACCTGTGGAAGGAGAAGGACTTTATGACCAAAGAAGACCTAGAGATCATTACTGATCACAAAATAGAAAATTTCGATTATACCAAACTGAAAAGTTTTTGTACAAACAAAATTAATGCAGAAAAGATTAGAAGGGAAGCAATAAACTGGGAAAATATTTTTACAGTCAAAGGTTCTGATAAAGGCCTCATTTCCAAAATATATAGAGAATTAACTCTAATTTATAAAAAATCAAGCCATTCTCCAATTGAAAAATGGTCAAAGGATATGAACAGACAATTCTCAGATGAAGAAATTGAAACTATTTCTAGTCATATGAAAAGATGCTCCAAGTCATTATTAATCAGAGAAATGCAAATTAAGACAACTCTAAGATACCACTACACACCTGTCAGATTGGCTAAGATGACAGGAAAAAATAATGATGATTGTTGGAGGGGATGTGGGAAAACTGGGACATTGATGCATTGTTGGTGGAGGTAACGAATCCAACCATTCTGGAGAGCAATTATATTATCCCAAAGAGATCATAAAGAAGGGAAAGGGACCTGTATGTGCACGAATGTTTGTGGCAGCCCTCTTTGTAGTGGCTAGAAACTGGAAACTGAGTGGATGCCCATTAGTTGAAGAATGGCTGAATAAATTGTGGTATATGAATATTATGGAATATTACTGTTCTGTAAGAAATGAACAACAGGATGATTTCAGAAAGGCCTGGAGAGACTTACACGAACTGATGCTGAGTGAAATGAGCAGGACCAGGAGATCATTATATACTTCAACAACAATACTATATATATGATGACCAGTTCTGATGGACCTGGCCATCCTCAGCAATGAGATCAACCAAATCATTTCCAATGGAGCAGTAATGAACTGAACCAGCTACGCCCAGAGAAAGAACTCTGGGTGATGACTAAAAACCATTACATTGAATTCCCAATCCCTATATTTATGCCCACCTGCATTTTTGATTTCCTTCACAAGCTAATTGTACAATATTTCAGAGTCTGATTCTTTTTGTACAGCAAAATAACAGTTTGGTCATGTATAAAATAAAATAAAATAAAATCTGCAGCAATGTAGCTCCACTAGTTAAGTCTAATTTCTAATAATCTCCTTCTCAATTTTATATGTAATCTTTCATTTTTTCAAAGCAAACCAAGAATATTCATCTACTTGACAGCTTTTCAAATACTTGAAGAGCACTATAGTATCTTATTCTCCCTAAGCTATTTCTTTTTCAAATGAAAAATCATCAGTCTCTTTACATGAGTTCCTTTATAGCATGTTTCAAGTTTCCCTTCACCCCCATCATCTCTGTTGACTTTCTCAAGATTTTTTTTTCAGCTTTTCTATATTTTCTTTCTAAAAATGAAACACCCAGAAATCAACACAATTGTTCCAGATGTAATATTATCAAGACAGGAGGCAGAAGGAATATTATTGCCTTTATTCAATATATTATCTAAATGTGGGCAAAGCACTCTCAAAATTTGATTTAAGATCTTTCCAGTTTTCCTCTTTGACACTTGGAGGTTGAATAAACAGAGTAATATATGGTTTATAAATCTGTGTAGCAAATCATGCATAGGTACGTACCCCTTTATCATTCTGACAATGAAGCATTCTACCAAAGAATGCCAGGTAAAATGGAAGCTTTGCATACTTCCGCCATGATCCACACAATAAAACTATATGCAAGGTCTGCCTTAGGTGATGACTTTGGAAAATACAAAGCCCATTTGGATATTTAAATGAGGTCTACACACACACATACACACACACACACATATATATATATATATTCACCTCATTTCTGTATATTATATATCGTTCATGAATGTATATATATATACATGCACATGTATATAGATAGATATATACATATATGTATAAATATAGATAGATAGATAGATATTTGAGTTTGGTTGACATTCATCTATCACATATGAATTCCCTGAGTTGCTAGTTCCACAGAAACAACTCTTACTTCATCTCTCACTTAATTAAGAGATTCCTTTTAAATTATGACAAAATTATTCCTTGCTCACTAGTTACAACTATATTGGGTGTACAATTATTCCTAAAGTACAAATTCATGTCAAACCATTGCATGTTGATAGTGCAAACTAATAAGAGCAGGGATTAAAATAGCTAGAGAATGTAGGTAGGAGAGGTAGAATCTACACAGTTTCCATGATGTAAATTAAAGTAAAACATATGATGTTTCTCTTTTCTTTCTCTCTCCAATCCTCATATAGTAAGTTATTTTGCAATAATAAAATTTTTCTGTGACAAGATCAAAAAGACTTGGGATGGGGAATAAATGTTGTAAAAGAGGAATCTTAGAATATAGTAACAATAGTTAAAGAAAACTCAATCTCTTGAAGCAAAGAGGTAGTAAGAAAATGTATTAAAGTCATTGTAAGACTTCATACATACATCATAAGGCTTAATACATATTAGATAATCATAGATGATAATGAGCTATGAAAAGTAGTCTACAACAGCAAAATAACGGTTTGGTCATGTGTACTTATTGTGTATCTAATTTATATTTTAATATATTTAACATCTACTGCTCATCCTGCCATCTGGGGGAGGGGGTGGGGGTAAGAGGTGAAAAATTGGAACAAGAGGTTTGGCAATTGTTAATGCTGTAAAGTTACCCATGCATATAACCTGTAAGTAAAAGGCTATTAAATAAAAAAAAGAAAAGAAAAGTAGTCTACAAATAACAGTCTCTATTAAATAGGGTGTTGTTATACTATAGGAATAAATTGTATGGAGCAGTGTCTGTGCATTATGGAGAAGAAACAGCAATTATAAGTTTTGTCTAAATTTTGGGGTTTTTTAAAATGTCTTCAGAGGCTACTTCTTCTTGGCTCTACTTTCTACTACATGTCATAATGGGGCCCATTGGTGGCTAGGGCTGTTTCTGCATCCACTCTGAAAGCCCAGTCATCTCCCTGTTTTGCCAGTAGTGAATTCTGTTTCATTAATCATCACTTGCATGGTGTAGTCTTTTCCCATCTGTTTGTAAAAAACAAGGTTCTGCTCTTCCACAAGGCCCAGATTACTGTGTGTTGTCATATATTATTTAAATCACCCTTTTCTAAGCATATAGTTATTAGTATAATTCCAAAGTCAGGGCCTCAGCAAATCTCTCACCACCCTTTATTCTGATCCAAACATTCCAGTTTCAGTTGTCAGTAAACCACAGCACTTCTTCTATTTAATAAAATAGCCTGTCTAGTTTTGTTTCTTATTTATGATTCAGTGAATGACCCTATAAAATAAAAATTCTCTAGGACACAGAAGGAATGTGATTATATCCCAAGAAGAGTGAATCTAATAAATGCATTTGATATGTATTCTGCATGACAAAGAAAAATTACTTCATGGATTAACTCAATAGACTAAACAGTTTGCCAAGATAGTCATTTATTTAAATGCCACCCCTTGATTTTATTTCAAATGTAGAGAGCTTCAATAAAGAAAAACAATTTTCATATTGATAAAAGTAGAGTAAGTATATTTATATTGGTATTCTTTTTACAAATTAACATTTTCTAATGGATAGGAAATTTATTTCCTTGGTGAGTGTATGCTATTAGAAATGATGCTCTTTGATTTCAGTGATTGTTATTGCTTTTCTTTGTATCCCTAGCATTTAGCACAGCATCTGACATATAGTAATTACTTAATAAATACTTTTTTCCCAAATACAAAATTTAAAAATAATCCATCTTTTATTTATGAAATTGAAGCCAATGTTATCAGTGTTTTACTTCAATCAAAACTAGTGAGAAGGGATTTGGAATACAAAAGAAGTGATAGGTAAAAACTATTTAATGAACTGAATTCAGTTAGAATGTATGCTATAAGTGAATCAGGAAATCTATGTTTAACTCTTGGCTCTGAACTTTACTAGCTATGTGACCAGATGCAAGTCATATAATATCTCTTTGTGTTGCAGTGTCTTTACCTGTAAAAATGGAGATAATCATATTCTACTACCTACTCAATAGGATTATTATCATAGAAAAAGCTCTTATCTTCTAAAAAGTCTTATAAATGTAAACTGATGTTATTGTTATTTTATTCAAAAGCCTGCCATGTATGCAAATCAAAAAGCCCAGACACACCAAGGAATATGTACTATACATTTGTTTTTAACTGATATAATCTCACTCCTGGCCAGGGGACAGCTTCTGTCCGAGAATGATCCACAGCACAAGGTCTTTGACATAAATGACATTTAAGTTGAATATGGTTTATGTTTGCAATCTTCATAAGGCCAGCAATACAGTTAATACAGTGCCTGAAAGCATCAACCACTAAGCAGTTGGCATTTTTGTAACTCCTGGTGAGAAAAGATATATGTAAGTCTCTGAAGAACTAGACCTTGACCATCAAACGGCAAAAGAATAACAAATGAGTAAAAGAAGGTGAAGGAGGTGCTGGTTGCCAGAATAATGATGGGGTTTGTGTATGAGTACATGGAAACATTAAGAAAATACTTCACATGTTCATGAAATGTTAGAACTAGGAGGAACCTTTAGAGATCATACAGTCTAATGTTCTCATTTTATATATGAGATAACCTAGATCAGGATGAAGGGATGAAAAAACTGTTTAACGTCACACAAGCGACAGGCTGTGGCCAAGCAGCATGCGATTGGAACCCATGAAAATTATCTCCTTTGAATTACTAGAAATTTGACATACTACAACCTAAAGACTTTGGAAGACCCCTGCCTCAAGTGTTCCCTCCTTCTCTAAGACAATGAAACTGTTAAGATTTGTTCTGTTGACATAACTTGTGAATCATCCAGAGTGGAAAAGCCAAGCTCCTCATGCCTGATGGACTTTCCATACTTGTCCAAATCAATACATCTCTTTGATCAGGTGTGCCATTGTGGCAAACATGGAAGCAAAGACCCTGCCATATCAACACTAAATCTTTCCTGAATGTCCTTTCCATGGTATTGTTGAACGAACTTCAAATTGTTAAAGGTTATATTGGCTATTCATTTCTTAATTCCCTTCTGTGGACATGTCACACAGTCTTGGGCCACAATAGTAGTAAAGTCTGATCTGGAGCCCAGTTTCCCCATGTCCCAATTGTGCACACTCATGCCCTCACTACATACTCCTCCCATTTCTACATATTTATTGAGAAAGGGCAAGGCAATTAGGAACTGTCCCAAATATCTGTGATTTATTTCTCTATAGAACTGTTGAATTGGTGAACTCTATATATCTGATTTATAACTTGGTTGATAAATCCTAGGATTGTTTAACAACTTGTCTAAGCTGTAATCCAAGATTCCAGCTGCAATAAGGATCAAAATCAAATATAAACTTATGTCTTCCTGGTGTCAAGTTCCACATGTTATCAACTGTGTCATTCTGCCTCTACAAAAAGAGAATATTATTATTAAAATAATTACTGAATTATAAATATTTTAGTAGAACGTGGGGTTTGGTATAAAGTAAAGAGTTCTGATTTTGTAGTCAAGGGATTTAAATTTCAAATTCAGATTTTAGGTTTGTAACAGTGAGCAAATTATTTAGTTTCTGGGAGTGTCTGTCTTCCCATCTATGAAAATGAATGTTTTGACTAGATGACTTCTAATGAAGAGACTCTCCAGCTCAAAATACACAGATCATAGTCTCTAAATTCCAGTGCCATCACCACATGAGATGTCTTTGTGACATTGGAAGAGTCGTTTAATCACTCTAGATTTCAGTTGTATCATCTGTAAAATAAGTGAATTTGATGAAGCAAGCTCCAACTCTTGTTCCTCTGAAAATCTATGACTGAGGGAAAAAGCATGGGAAGAACTCATTAAGGCTCTTATTAACTTTGTTGCCAATAACACTAGTATTTCTTAGTCACAGATAAGGTACCTTTCAGGTTCATTAAACCTAGGTTTGTGTTTGTTTCTTTTGTTTTTGCCTCCAGGAATTATACTCAGTGAGATTTCAAAAATTGTTTTATTTCAATAGATATTGGAAAGAAAACAGAGCAATGAAACAATTTCAGGGATAAATTCAATTTGAAAAGCTTGTAAATCACTCTGACAAACTGCCTAGAAGGATTTAAGCAAGGTTGTGGTGGAGTAACTTTTCAGTGCATTACAAAGAGGTACTGGAATGACCCGAAGTTTTTATGGCAGTAAATGCAAAATCAAAACCATCAAAGCACAAGTTTGGAACTCTTTGGGGTTCCCCAGGGTTCCATATTTGTCAGGACTGATTAAGTGTGAAGTACAATGAGAATTCTGAGGACTCCCTTTGACTTAACCTATATTGAGCAGTTACTATATCCTCTCTTAGGTATTATGAATTAAGAATACACAGGAGACATGGGCCTTGA
This sequence comes from Sarcophilus harrisii, assembly GCF_902635505.1. Lineage (NCBI taxonomy): Eukaryota > Metazoa > Chordata > Mammalia > Dasyuromorphia > Dasyuridae > Sarcophilus > Sarcophilus harrisii. The sequence continues at coordinate 69,865,856 of NC_045426.1, forward strand.
ACTCAAAGAACTTAAAAGTTAGTTAAGGAGAAAGAACCCACATTTCTATTAGCTAGTAAGTTCACTAAGAGTAGGAACTATGTCTTGGTTATCTTAAATAATGCATATAGCATAATATAATCATATGCATTATATAATATAATCATGCATATAGTATATACTCAAAAATGCTGTTGATAATGAAACTAATAGAGAACACAATTTTTGAGCAATGGAATAAATACAAAGGATCATTATAGAAAACTGAGCTCACAAATTTGATGAATATGCTCTACTAGGCTGGATATGGGAAGTCAAGATCAACTTCTCAAGGTGTAGTTATGACCTTGGAAAATTCACAACCTCTCTGAGCCTCACTTTCCTCGTCTATAAAATGAAGGGGTAGACTAACTACGTGATTCATTGGGTTCTTCAGCAATCTAACAATCTACTGTTCCAATATTATCATCTAGTGACTGTGTAAGAAATCAATGTTACTGCTGACCAAGGTCGTTATGGAGAGACAGCCCTGATACTGTAAATTGAATCTACTTTTGCAAATGACATAAAACTAGTGAATTATTTGCTCGTGACATCATTAGAATTCTCAATATTAGCAATGCCTGGGACAAATCTTGGTTCCACAGATAATGGACTGATATTTAAAAAAAAATCACAAAAACCATCATTGGCCCATTATTAATGATGTTTTTAAGCCACCTCACACATGCAAATCTGCCTCTTCTGCTGCTGGCTTTTACAACAAGGAGTGGATAGAGATTATTGATCAGGCCATGCTTTTAAAGAAATATGAAGTATCTCACCAGAGGCACAATGGTAAATGTTTAACAATCAACTCTCTGAAAACCCATAATAGACTTTTATATTTAATCTTCACTGTTAACATATTCCCCATCATTTTCTTAAGGTTCTAATATCAACAAAAGATTATGTTAAACCCTGGTTTATAGGATTTACTGTTTGCAGAAGGGTAAAAACACTAAAAAATTAAATCTACTGTAACAGTCAGTATGTTAGTTTCATTATACCCCAACATCAGTCTCCACTTATTCAGTTCTCATTTCAGTTATTTTTCCATCTGAAGGGCTTGTCAGAGATATATGGATTAATGGACTAACTCTGTGTTCACCCACCCAAGTTTATATCATGATTTCTGCAAATGTGTTATTTATTCATGTAGTTTTTTTTTCTATATGAATTGCTAGACAGTTCTTTAGAGTAACTAAATCTCGACGAGATTTCCATTTATTTCTGTGAATTTATTATCTTATTAAGTTGAAATGAAAAATGTTAAGGGATCTCATGGATTTGTGGGGAGTAGAATTCCAAAATTTACTGGGAAAAGCAGATGCAGAGATGAGCAAAATTCAACATATCCAAAAAGTCATTAGTAGTATATGGATGGTCTCTATTCTATTTGTTTGCTGGCACTCATCTCAGATTGACTGAGAGCTCAACATTCACACACACACACACACACACACACACACACACATACATACACACACATACACACACATATACATAGTTTTAGGAGATCACAACTTATAGAATTTCCATGCCTGGGGTTTTTTGCATATATTTAAAAATCTGCAGAACAGACAATTTACTTGTATGTTTAAACATACAAAATCATATGTAGAATAAAAAGTAAGAGATACCTACTGAATTCATGAGAAATGCATAAAGCTAACTAAGGCAGAGACATAGGAGCATAGAATTAATGTTAGAAAGGCTATTATAATAAGGCATCAAATCCAAATACCTCGGTTTCACTGAGAAGGAAATTGAGTCCTAGAGAAATTAAATAACATACCTAGAATCATATAAATAGTGTAAGTCTGAGGCAGGATTTAAATCCAGATTTTTCAGTGCCCAATGTACTAAGCCATGAATGCTGCTTCTCTCCATTTCTGAGGGTACTGACAAAGTTAAGTTGGATGATTTGTACTCACTGGTCTTTTCCTTCTATGGGCTAGAAATCAAATACCAAATGCTTGCATCCTATGCTATTGAGTCCTATGTCAGCAAGTCATCCTTTTATTCCTCATCAATTGATTGCTTATCTCACTACAGAGAATATTACAAAACCTACTACTCTCCTGTCTCCCTTAATTTCTCTCCCCTATCCTGTCGTTTAAGGAACTCACCATTTATATAACTAGCAAAATTGAGGCTTATCACTATGAGCTCCCTCTTTGGCCATTCTCTTCATCTCAAAATTATTTGACAGTACTCCCATATTCTGATCTCATCCCCCTCTGCTTCTCCAACAGATTTCCTATTTAATTATTTCTCCTCTAGTTATCAACCTGCTGGCTCTTTCACTGCTGCCATTAATTCTTCAATCATGCTCAAGTTTTGTTTTACATATAAACAACCACAACGGGTTCTTTACTGGACCATGCTTTCCCTTTTCCCTCAATTTTCATATATCTTCCCTACCTTTCTCTTTTATTCTTATCCAAGAATTTTTTTTATTTTACAGAGGAGGAAAGCAAAGACTAGACAAGTTAAATGACTATGCAAAAGTCATGAAAGAAAGAAGCTAGGAATTTAGTAAATTTAGTTATTTTTAATACACATTATTTTATGAATCATGTTTAGAGAGAAAAATCAGAGCAAAAGGGAAAAACCTTGGGAGAGATAAAAACAAAACAAAACAAAAAAAAAAAAAACAAAAAAAAGAAGTAGCAATAGCATAGTTGATTTACATTTTGTCTCCTTAGTTTTTTTTCTGGAGACAAATGGCATTCTATCCAAAATCTATTTGGATTGGTTTGGATTGCTGAACCACTGAGAAGAACCAAATCTTTCATAGTTGATCATTGTACATTCTTTCTGTTATTGTGTACAATGTATTCCTGGTTCTGCTCATTTCACTCAGCATCAGTTCATGTAAAAATTTCCAAGCCTTTCTAAAATCAGCGTGTTCATTGTTTGTATAGAGTAACAATATTCCATTATCTTCATATATCATAGCTTGTTCAGCCATTTCACAAGTGATGGGCATCTATTCATTTTCCAGTTCTTTGCTAATACAAAAAGAGCTGCTACAAACATTTTTGCACATAGGAGTCCTTTTTCCCTCCTTTAAGATTTCCTTAGGATACAGATCCAGTAATGACACTGCTGGGTCAAAGGGTAGGTATAGTTCCAGATTCTTCTCCAGGATAGTTGGATCATTTCACAATTCTACCCAACAATGCATTAATATCCCAATTTTCCCACATCCCCTACAACATTTATCATTATCTTCTTCTAGCATGTTGGTCAATCTGAAAGGTGTGAGATAGTACCTTAAAGTTGTTTTAGTTTGCATTCCTCTAATCAATAGTGATTTATAGCATTTTTTTTCATATGACTATATATGGTTTTAATTTCATCATCTGAAAATTGTCTATTCATATCCCTTTACCATTTATCAATTGGGAAATTTCCTTTCCTTTCTCAAACTCCTAGAAAAGATCTATATATACTAAATGTCCCACTTCTTCTAGCATTTTTCAACCCATTTTTCAACCTTTTGTTTTCTGACCTAAACTTAAAGTTACCAGTAATCACTTGATTTCCAACAAAGATCTTTTCCCTACCTCCAGCCTAATTGGCCTTCCTGATGAATGTCACTATTTACCACAATCTCCTGCTTATCCTGCTTCCTATGTGATAAATCTTTCTCATTCTACTCTGATGACTGGTCATTCATATCATACTTTCTAACTGTAGCTATTTCCCAACATTATTTCCTGAGCTCTCTCTTTTTCTCCCTATAAAGTTGGAACCTTTTGAACTACCATGCATTTAGAAAAAGCATTCATTAAGCACTTACTATATGCTGAGTATTGGGCTAAGTGCTGGGGATACAAATACAAGAAAATACAACAGTTCTTACTCTCAAAAAGCTTATATACAAGCTTTCCCACTGCATTCTAGGGCCTTGCCAATCCACTGAAGTTGAATGATTCTGGAAGAGTGAGTAAGGCAGATGACTTTGTGTAGCTTTGCTTCACTTAAACCATATTCACTAAAAAGACAAGACATTATACTCATGTCATTGGTCCTATCTGAGAATGAAAAATTATATTCTAATAAGAAAATACAAGGCATAAAGGAATGCTAAAAAACAGAGGAGAGAGAAAGAAATTTGGCAACTTTGACAGGACAAGGCAATTTTAGTTAGAAAAAAGAGTCTACAGAGTAAATTCATATGGGATAAAACAAACGGCATGGCTGGGGCCCCTGAAATAAATGGCTGTCATAGCCAGGAACTCATCAATCAAGAGAATAAACTTCAAGCTGGAGTCATGATGAGCTGAGAATGAAGATAGGCTAGTAAGTTTAATAATTATCTCTAGGTAGATGATTCAAAAATCTATGTCAAGTCCTAATTTCTTTCCTGAGCTTTAGACATCGCATAACTAAATGACTTTTTAAATTGAATGTCTCAGAGACAGCCAAAGTCAACATGTCCAAAGGAGAAATTATTATTATTTGCTCCAAACTTCACTGTCCTTCCAAACTTTCTAAGTCCTATGGAAGATACTACCATTCCTCTAGGCTTCCAGGTTCATAACTGGTCCTATCATTGATTTCTTGGTCTAAAATATTTATATATCTATTTTTAGTTGACAAATATTGGATTTGTATTTTTAAAATATCCCTTACATCTAACACCTTCTCTCTATTCAAAGAGCTATCACCTAAATTCAGGTCATCATTATTTCTAGCTTATATTTTATGTTGGTATCTTGATTGATCCCCTTGCCTAAATTCTGTGCTTATTCAATCTATTCTCGTCAATTCTTCCAAACTTATTATCATTGAGTGCACAACTAATCATGCCATTTCCTAGACTCAACAGACCTAGAATTTAATATAAATACTACTTTATAGCTTTTAAAGATTGAAACTTGGGACCTATATTTGTAGCCTTGATGTACGTTTATTCCCTTTTCACACTCTTTCCAGTGGCCCAACTGAAGTTCTTTCTGTTTCTCATAGAGTATACACTTCCCATGATTATGACTTTGAACTGGCTGTCCTTTAAACCTGGAATGTGCTCCATCCCCATCTCCATTCATATTTGTTCCCAGAAGAATCAGTTAAAAGACCATCTTCAGCATAATTCTAACAAATACTGGTACCCTTTCTTTCTGATTATCAGGAATCTGACTTGTTTTTTTTTTGGGGGGGTTGTTTGTTTTGTTTTATTTTGTAAATTCTATCTCCACTAAAACATAAGGTCCTTAAGAATAACAGCAATTCCCACTTTATATTTGTATCCCCATAGAATAGCACAGATATAGAAGATTGTTAATAAATGCTTGGTGAGCTATACACCTGTCAGATTGGCTAAGAGAACAGGAAAAGATAATGATGAATGTTGGAGGGAATGTGGGAAAAGTGGGACACTGATACTTTGTTGATGGAACTGTGAACAGATCCAACCATTCTGAAGAGCAATTTGGAACTATGCTCAAAAAGTTATCAGACTGTGCAAACCCTTCTGCTTGGCCTTCCTGATGAATGTCACTATTTACCACAATCTCCTGCTTATCCTGCTTCCTGTGTGATAAATCTTTCTCCAGCAGTGTTACTACTGGGCTTATATCCCAAAGAGATCTTAAAGAAGGAAAAGGGACCCACATGTGCAAAAATGTTTGTGGCAGCTCTTTTTATAGTGGCAAGAAACTGGAAACTGATTGGATGCCCATCAATTGGAAAATGGCTGAATAAGTTATGGTATATGAATATTATGCAATATTATAGGTCTTTATGAAATTATGAGCAAGATGATTTCAGAGAGGCCTGGAGAGACTTACATGAACATGATGCTAAGTAAAGTGAGCAGAACTAGAAGATGATCATTATGCATGACAACAACAAGATTAGATGATGATCAGTTCTGATAGACTTGGTTCTTTTTAACAATGAGATGATTCAGACCAGTTGCAATGGTTTTGTGATAAAGAGAACCATCTACATCCCAGAGAGAGAACTGTGGACACTGAGTGTGGATCACAACATAGTATTTTCACTCTTTTTCTTGTTGCTTGCTTCCATTTTGTTTTCTTTCTCATTTTTTCCTTTTTGATCTGATTTTTCTTGTCCAGCATTATAAATATACAAATATGTATACATATAGTGGATTTAACATATATTTTAAATATATTTAATTAACATATGTTGGATTACTTACCATCTATGGGAGGGGGTGAGGAGAAGGGGAAGAAAAATTTGTGATACAAGGTTTTGCTAGGATCATTGTTGAAAAATTATCCATGTATATTTTTGAAAATGAAAAGTTTTAATTAATAAAAATGCTTGGTGATTGATTTAAGAAACCTGTACCAAATGCTTACATCCTCACATGCTTACGATTCTCTGTATCCCTAGGGCCATAGATATAGGCATAAGGTAGGGAGAAAGTATGATTCAGTGATAAAGGGCTAGATTTATACAATGAAGTTATAGGTTCAAACCCTTCTCTTCCATTTAGTCCCCATGTAACTCTGAGTTAATCATTTATATTCTCTCACTTTATGCTTCCTCGAGTATAAAATGAGAAGGGTTGTAATGACTGATCTCTAAAATTTCATTTAGCATAAAATGTATGATCTTGTGATTCTATTAATATATTTCTTTTATAAATCTGTCTGGTTATAATCTATGTATTGGTTTCCTTTGTCCATGTACCACATCTTAATGTAATCTGTTAATGATTGTATAAAACATATAATGATAATAACTAATATTTACATAGCATTTACTATATTCCAGGCTCTGAGAAAAGTGCTTTTCAATTTCTCATTTGATCCTGACAACAACATAGGTGATAGGTGCTATTGTTATTCTCATTTTATAGATGAGGAAATTGAGGCAAACAGAATAAGTGACTTTCCCAAGAATGCACAGTTAGTAAATGTCTGAGGTTGGGTGTGAACTCAGTGATTTCTGGCATCAAGTCCTGAGTTCTATCTGTTACACTGCCCTTTATTCTTCTTCACTGAGTTTCAAAATGATGGTTTTTATGGGAGGAAAATCTCTCTGAATTTAAATGGTAGGAAACTACTGTGATATATGTATCTATATATTATATAGGTATCTATATATATAGGTATGTGTATGTGTGTATGAGACTGTACGTCTATATAAATAATATATACACATACACAAATGTCAGTATTGTGTATGTGTATGTGTAGGTTTACATAGATGTGTGAATATATATATATGTATATATATAATTTCTTTATATTACCACAAGATAGAAATTGTGGAGAAAATTTTAGGTTTTATTATTATGCTCAAGCAGAGATTCAGACATCAGAGAAATTGTGAAGATTTTGCAAGGTTACTTATAGTCAAAATTACTTTAGAGTAACTGAAAAGTAATTTGTTTACACAGTACATCTTATACATTCCTCTTATTCCATAAGACTTAAAAGAAGCTAGCTCCACAACTCCATTCTTCAACATCATAAAAGGTGAACAAACTGAGTTACAATCATAATTTCACATATTCCTGAAGAAACAAGCTTCATCAAGCAAATTTTATAGGTAACTAAGTCAGGCGAGAGCTCACAAACACCTAATTGAGGAAGAGGATTTATAAGTCACCAAGGAATCAGGGAGAGTTAAGATTTTTTTTCTGGTTTATTATCTTAAAATGTTTGAAGCTCTGAGTAAAATTTAACATCTCACAGAGAGGTTTTGATCAGATGAGACTAATATTAATCAAAAGATGCAGAAGGAACAAAAGGAAATTTTTTAAAATTCCCACAACAATGTACTAAACTCAAATAAATTGTCAGTCAGACATTATTTTTTGTCATTTTAAATTGAAAGACAATGAAACAATAGAAATAACTGACCAGAAAAAAATGGCACACAAAGCTGTTAATACTATGGCTTTCCTTTATTCGGTGACAATATAACTTAAATCACTGGATGATTAGATTTCCAATTATTGTTACTTTGCTGGAATTTACACTTTCTAAAATTTATCCTATGCAGCCCTCCACTAGAGTTAGAGACAGTCAATTCACTCTTCAAGTCTCTATGGCCTCAGACTGTTGACAGATCTTCACACTGATATTTGTTGCTTTTTCCTTTTCTTATCTATGACAAAGGAGCCATCTGGTTTTCTGCTAATTGCTACATCAAAAAAAGTAATATATGCTTTGGATGAACCTCATCTATGGAAGGAAATTGTGAGGCTTTGATTTACCATATGTTCAGGTGATATCATTAAATCAGAAAAGTCAAAAAATCTTAGCACAACTCAGTAATAGGATATTGAGCAAAAGTTCTTATTTGAAACTTACCTTGTGACAACCATCACTGCCTCACATTCCCTCCATTGAACAGAAAATTCTCCTTCTAACCTGATTTTGTTCTAGGCAGTGTGAAAGGTCTAGTACTTGATAGAAGCAAAAAAAGTTGTTTTTTATTTTTTTCCAAATCATCTCTTATGGCCACATTCAACAGACACCAGAAAAACAACAACAAAAGAACTCTGTCTCTTTCACACAGAAAATTAATTAGCATAAAATATTGCTTTATCCTATTTTTAAACAAAATTGAGACAAATATGATAGAAACAGTGAAAATTACAGAAGATTATTGCAGAAATATCTTCTAGAGCAAAGCTTCTTAAATTGTGCAAAAAATTTGGCAACAATAAAAGGTATCAAATATGACTCAAATATTTAATTCTTTATGTAAAAATAAACAAATACATGCATCTTATGAGTATGGAAATTTGTTTTTGGCTTTAACAAATGAGAAATTATATGTATGCTAAAATTGTCTAAAATAAATTTATAATTTATTATCAATTAATGTTTGATTTGTATACCTATTTTATATACTTGGATACCTGGGGTCACATAGCCAAAAAAAAGGTCATGAGTGAGAAAAATTTAGGTCATTTTGGAGAGTGTATGTATCAAAATGAGGGACGTAGTTACCAGAAAGGTCAAGGTAAGATAGTAGATAATCACAGAACGATGAACTTGTAGAATTGATAATATCCTTTTGAAACAAACTTTACACCACAGAATTCACCAAATAATTCCTAAATGAATTACCAAGTGTATAATTATGTCAAGCAAGTATTTATTAAATGCTTATTATGTGGGCAGCTAAGTGGTGCAATAGATAGATAGTGCTGGGACTCCAGTCAGGAAGGCTTTCTCATGAGTTTCTCACACTAGCCCTGTGATTCTAGGAAGTCACTTAATTTTCTTTTGTTTGGTGTCCTCATCTATAAAATGAACTGGAGATCTTTGCCAAGAAAACTCTAAATGGTGTCATGAAGAATCATCATGAATGAAATGATTCAACAAAAGAAACAGACATTATAATAAGTGCTGAGAATACAAATATAAGCAGTCTCTGCCCTCAAGAAGCTAATGTATGAATTGGAAAAGACTACATACAAAAAGAATCCGGATAACAAAAAAGACCTGGTTGGTTGGGTAAAAACCTTCTCCTGTAGCCTCCCTTTATAAAGGGCTTAAAATGTCAGCCATCCTGTAATTTACCCCTGCCTGCCCTATTTGGTTTCAATTCCATCATCATCTTCATTATTACCCCCCTACTCTTTTCTGGATATTCTTTGGCATCCCTTTCTCCCAATGAACTCACTTTATATAGTCTCCCTCTAATAGATTGTCAACTACTTAAAGGCCAGGAATATCTTTTCTTTTTCTTAGTTACATCCTCAGTGCTTAATATAGAACTTGGCACCAAGTAGGCTTTTAATAAGTATTTATCATTCTATATTATACCATATCCACAAAGAAGCATGGTAGAGAAAGTTCTGAGAGATAGGACTGAAGCCTGGAGAAAAATAAAAACATGATTGTTTTGGATATGTTTTTTTTTTTAATGTTTTTCTTTAACTATTTTTTTTGTGATGGTGGTGGGGAAGCTAATTAAAGGAAGAAACAATAAGGATAGTGGTTAATTCTGTGTGAGAAGTCCAGAGGGTTTCTGGAGAGAAACAGCAGTCAGAAATACATCCTGGATAGGAATAAAGATATGGGGTTATGAAGAATACCATACAGTCTCTGTTCTCAAATAAGCTATAATCTAAAGTCAAAGATTAGTGAACAAATCCCTATACTATTAGAAAAGGTGAGATTAGGAAGGGAGAATGCCAAATTATGATAAATTTGACAAAACAGATTTAACATATAAGCAGTTCCATAGAATTAGGGAAGGATTTTTAATAATTCATAATTGTGGTAAATAGCATGAGCTAGTCTACGATACCCAGAATGTAAAATATATAAAGATAATCATATTAGGAAACAGTTGATTAAAAAAAAAAGGAAAGCCAGATGCCAACGGCCTTGAATGAGATTTGAGAGTTTATATTTCATTGAATTTCATCTCAAAATAATAGTGATCATCAAAACTATATTGATTAAAAAATACAATCAATTAGTAAGTGGAAGAGAATAGATAAATGAGAAACAGAAGTGATCAAAAGTAGTAGTCTAGGAGTTGACAAACAGAAGAATATAAATCATCACTGAAAGATTCCTTTTTTAAATAAACTTCTGGGAATAGAGGAAGACAATTTGTTAGAAATTGTTTCTACCATCATCTTACACCTTACACAAAAATAAACTCTCAATGGATACACTACTTGGAATTCAAATATCATAGCATTATATATATATATATGACAAAACAAGATCAGGTACCAAATACAATTAGGGAAAGAATTATTAAGGAGCATGGCATAGAAGAGATCATAAAACTTAAAACAGATAAATTTGATTAAATTAAAATTTAAAAGCAGAATTAGAAAAGAAGTTGCAGAGTAACAACAAATATTTCTGGTATATAATACTAGGAAAAGACTGATATACAAGATAAATAGGGAATAGATATAAAAACAAGGTTTCAAAAATACTTTAAACTGATATATTTTGGAATACATTGTTTTCTTTTTATGTAAAATCCTATTACAAAAACAGATAAGTGGTCAAAGGTTATAAAAGTGCCTATTATTTCCTAGACAATGTGCTAAGCACATTATAGATATTTTTCATAAAAACTCTGCAAAGTATGTTAAGAGATTTGCCCAGGTTCATAGATTTAGGAAGTGTCTGAAGAAAGCTTTGACCTATCTGCTGAAACACCTAGTTGTTTCAAACAGCTTTGAAAAGAATTACAAACACATTACCACATGAAAATATGCCCCAAAACATTCACACTAAGAAAATTCAAATTAAAGTAATACAGATTTTGTGTATGTTCACTGCCAAAGATTAAAGAAGAGAAGCTTGAGTGTTTAGGGGGAAACAAATCCTCAGCAGCATGCTTTGTGGAGCTAGGATTTTGCCCAAAATTTCTGGAATTTAATATGCAATTATTCTGGAGAGGTTCTATAAATCCTTTTGATTGATGCTTTCTTTTCTTTATGTTAATTTTTTATTATTATTTATTGCATCATGATGCCCAAGTTATGTTTTTGTTTGTTTCTTGCTACATTCTTCTAACAAGTATACACTCCTTAAGGAATTTCAATGAATTCTATTTACCAGTTCAATGTCTTCTATTTGTATAGAGATTGTGTATTATATGTAACATTATTGGGTTTTTTTACATCCATATTGTTCTTCTCTTTAGTATATTGCTATTTACATTTTTGCATTCTAATATTTTTTCATTCTAATGCATATTGCATTCTAATATTTGTGTAATAGACTCAACACTATAAATTTCATTTATATGAAATCATGAGATTTGAGAGTTTATATTTCATTGAATGTGCCATTGGTAATTGTTAAGGACTCTTTTTAAAAATAATACAATCATAACAATTCAGTAGAAAGATTGGGCAGAAAGAAAGATTGGAGAGTTACAAATTTTTTTCCATTCTATATACACAATATTTTGATTCTTTCTTAAATACTTATTGGACATTACTTTGTTTCAGTGTCCCTTTGGCAATGCCCAAGATTTCATGTTTCATTGGGTATTGTTTCAAATTTCATTCTTTCACAATATTTATTTATATATAATTTTTCAAATTAATTTTGATATTAATTGATATTAATTTTCCCTTTTAAAGTCTCTGTTTCTTAGGATCCAGTGGGTGTTTCTTCATATTAACCCCCTGTCCAAGTTTCTCCCATATTTTTATCAGCAATTTCCAAATATTTTACTTATTTTCCAAAGACCACAAGAGAAGAGAAAAAGAAAGAAGGAAAGGAAAGAGTAAGGAAGGAAAGGAGGAAAACAGAAAAGTAGGAGGTATAATAAGGAGATGTATACTATTTATGTGCATCTAAATATTTAAGAAAAGGAAGGAAGGAAGGAAGGAAGGGAGGAAGGGAGAGAGGGAAGGAAAAGGAAGGAAGGAAGGAAGGAAGGAAGGAAGGAAGGAAGGAAGGAAAGGAGGAAAGGAAGGAAAGAAGGAAGGAAGAAAGGAGGAAGGAAGGAAGGAAGAAAGGAGGAAGGAAGGAAGGAAGGAAAGAAGGAAGAGAAAAGGAAAGAGGAAGGGAGAAAGAAAGAAAGGAAAGAAGGAAATCATGGATGAGATTTTAAGCATTCAGGTGGGGTAGAAAAAACATTATACTGGAACCTGAAATCTGGGATATTTTCTTGGCAGTTATTAATTACCCAGCAGAGTGCCCTTGACTAAGTCATTTAACCTAAGTCTCAATCTCCTCATCTAAAATCAAATAATTTCAAAAATCTCTTCCTTCTCTAACATTCTGATTGGGGTCTATAGGGATGAAGTAAAGAGAAGCTAACTCAGTTTTTCATAATCTGTAGCTCTCTAGAGAGCTCAGGAGAAGGGAAAAGATCTCAACTTGTCAGGTTCTGCCCAGTGAAGTCTGAAGTATTGATTCATAATCACAGACTTGTCACTTCCCACTGTTATGTTGGGCTGATTAAGACTCACCTCAGGTGCACTAGAAGTACTAACTTTGCATTGTACCTCACCCTGCACCTAAAGTGTGATTAAGCTAGTCTGCCATGCAGGCTGTCATGTCATATTGATTAATTCCACTAGAATATTTAATACATGATTGCCTTGAATGAGGTTGTTGGGATGTGTTGTTTTTCCTGGAATATCATTTATTAAGAGACTGTTCTCTTTGCTCCAAAATATTTGGAAAGTGAACAAATGGTAGAATTTGCTAATTGAATGGTTATTAAGATGTACAAATATCCAATTTTGGCTTTGGCAGAATCTATTGACTGATTTTTTTTAGGATTTATTTTTCCTTTCTTCTGACTAAAACAGGTAATTATTCATACCTTGCACAATATTGTTTGCTTGGTGAGAAAATAAATCCTTGTTGTCTAGCCCACTGAGTAAGCCCCATTTATGAATTCAACTACTAATTTCACCTTTATTTTCCCTCTGACTTGTAACCTCTTCTACTGGATTGATTGATGGGGGGGAATGATTAGAATTTATGACAAATGCCAATGCAAATTACCTCATTGGAACACTCTTGATAAAGGAAATTGATACCTACATAATTCAAGTACTATTCATTAGAAGTATATAAGCTGAAGCACCTTTATTATTCTCCTAGAATTCACAACCTATTGTAAACTCATGGAAGTGTGAAGTCTGAACTGCATACTTCCAGTTCCAAGCTGGACCTTGCCCTTTGTGCTCAAACTGGAATTGCTTCACCTGGGCCCTCAATTTCATAAGTTAGATATGGAAAGCATATTAAAGATAACCCACTTGTCACACTGGAAAAGGGAGAATCCCTCTGTCCTGTACCCTAGAAGGATTTGGGATATGTGAGGTCAATCCCTGGACTGGAGCACCAAGTAAAAGAACTCCGAGGTATAATAATTTACTGCCGTTTGCGTGATGTTGGCCCATACTAAAAGAAAAAGACAAATTATGAGGACAATCTTTATGAAAAAGAAGCACAAAATCTGGCATATTCTGTGTTAAAATCCCATTAGTGCCATGCTAGCTATACTTCAATTTTTTCTCAATACATTGTCGATTTTGAATTTTGGGGATATTGCTTTTTCACCAAAATTCTGGTAATGTTCCTCAATTTGACACATTTCCACAAAAAAAAGTCCATTCACCCTCAAAAGTTTCTAGGCATTTTTGCCTGAGAACTCACCATAATTATTACTGGCTTTATGTGTAATTGACAGGTACTATTTTACTACATTTTTAAAAAGTCACTCACACTTCTATGGTTTAACAACTGATTTCATTGTTCCCTTTATTGCCTTATTGTTTATCTAAGTATTTCTCTGAGTCTACAGACTCATTTCTATAAAATTCATTTGAATTCTTAGTCTAAATTACATAAGAACCACCTATTTCACTAATATATCCTTTCTTTTGGAGATAACTGAGTCATTTCTTGTATTGATATTAGCAAAGTCAGTTAAAGTAAAATTGTGTAATATTGTTATAAGAATCCTCAGACTCTCAATTCTTTCTATGTTTCCCTCCCTCCTATCTCTAGTTTCAATACACCTGCTCTCCAGAAAAGATCTGGAACTCATTCTCACTACAGTAAATGGCTAAATGCTTTAAGTGGTAATTCTGCCAGGGGGGATTTGGATTTTAAAAGAAATCAAAACTTTGAGCTAACGGGATGAATTCTCTACCTACAGTGCAGTTATAGGTATCAGCAAGCACATAGGAAAATCCTATCCAGAAATTGTCCCCTGTAGGAGGCCACATAATCTGCTGGGTGAAAAGGCAGCCCTGGGTATTTGCTATAGCATTTTTGATACTGAGAATTGAAACATCTGTTTGCCTGCTGATTACATATTGAAGAAATTCACTCTGTGCAGGAACTCCATCAGCAAAAGGAAATGGTATAAGGCTGACCAATGGGGATTTTGCAGAATTTAGGTACTTAGTCCAAGTTTTGTTGTATTTCTGAATGTTGAACATTCTGAAAAGGTAATTTAGAAATCAATATGGGTTTAAAAGTGTTAACCAAATTAACATTACACTCCTGATCACACCCTGCTTTTAATGAGTCTTTTTTATTTTCTACAAGACTGATCATTACAATTATTTATGCCCCAATTAGTCAGATAGAGCAAATTACTTTTGTTATATTAGACTGCATGCTTGATTCAACTTGCATCTCTAATAGATCATGCACCTGGTGCTTTGTTTAAAAAAATAAAAAATAAAAATCAACTGCATTTTGTTTTCCACAGTTCTCAGTAATATAATTTACTTTTGTTAGAAAATAAATTTGCTATTTTCTGAAGACTATTTCCCTCTTAACATAAAGGATAACTTATGGACATGACACTTTTTAAAAATAATGGTCTTGGATTTGTCCATGCTGCTTCCAATCATTTCCCAGAGTGACCTTGGCAAATCACATGATTATTCCTTGAACTGATTTTTAAAAAAATCAAAATAATCATCATAACTGATGCCTATATAAGTGGTATAGCATCAGGATTAATAAAATTTTGCTTTCCATATAAAATATTTTATTAATATAAAATGTTACATTTTATTCAATATACATATAAAAAAGCTATTAAGTTTAATTTTCATCCAGATTGTAAATAAAGTTTTAATCAGTACATATTGATTTTCCTTCTCGCACTATTTCAAATTTTAATTAAAAATCAGAAGTGAACAGGATAAAGTCCAAATTATTCTCCATTGTGTTAGAGAAGAATTGATTAGTAATATTAGTAACAACAACAATAACCCATACTATGGATGAGTTGGGGGGAATGTGAATAACAAAATAAGGAAATGCCAAGCAGAGTAATGTACAGGAGTTTTATCAAGTGCCCTAAGCTAGTTATGGAAACAATGAAAACCCAGCTGTAAGCCTGAAATATAGGATAATTGGACTCTGGTCAAACAACACTGATTCACTGAATACTCCAGTTAATATGATACAATTCTTCCCAAGAGTCAACAAAATAAATAGAGTGATAAATAGTTCTATGTTGTTCCTACTTGAAACCATCACAATGAACTTGATGTGGAGGACAGGAAAGTGGTAAAATACACTAGAATGAATTAGAAATAGTAATGAACCACCATCTGGAAATGTATTAGTGTGAAAGAGATGAAATCCAAATATATATGAAATACACTGGACACATAAATATTTTCATCATTTACCTGCACTAGAACATTATAAAACTGGAAACAAATATTGCCATTTTTAAGCAAGGGATATGTAATAGATTTTTTGTCAATAGTACAGTGAAAGCAAGACCTAAGCTGATTCTGGATTATATCATAAGCTTCTTTTTGCAAAATCCAGAATGAAAAGCATCAGATCTTACTGGCATGACCTAAATTATATTCCTTATGAATATAAAGTAGAGATGGTGAATAGATATAAAAGATGAGATCTGGCAGATAGAGTGTCTGAAGAACTACAGAGGAGGTTCACCATATTGAATAGCAGGCAGGAAGAAAAAAAACATTTATTTGAGAAATAAAAGGGCAAGAACACAAAATGACTGCTTGATGAAGTTTTATAAATAACTAAGGAAAGGAAAAGGGAAAAGAGAAAAAGAAAGATATATAACAATGCAGAATTTCAGAGAATAACAAGGAGAGAGAATATTTTTTTCTTTTTTTATTATAGCTTTTTATTTACAAGTCATATGCATGAGTAATTTTTCAGCATTGACAATTGCTAAACCTTTTATTCCAACTTTTCCCCTCCTTCCTCCCACCCCTTCCCCAGATGGCTGGTTGACCAATACATGTTCAATATGTTAAAGTATAAGTTAAATATAATATACATATGTGTGTGTTATACATGTCCATACAGTTATTTTTGCTGTACCAAAAGAATCAGACTTTGAAATACTGTACAATTAGCCTGTGAAGGAAATCAAAAATGCAGGCAGACAAAAACAGAGGGATTGGGAATTCTATGTAGTGGTTCATAGTCATCTCCCAGAGTTCTTTCGCTGGGTGTAGCTGGTTCAGTTCATTATTGCTCTATTGGAACTGATTTGGTTCATCTCATTGTTGAAGAGAGCCATGTCCATCAGAAGTGATCATCATATAGTATTGTTGAAAGATAATATTTTTAAATGAGCCATGCGAAGAAGTAGAAGAAAACAATAGAATGGAAAAGACAGATCTCTTTGATAAAATTGGTGATATTAAGGGAAAGTTTCAAGGAAAATAGGTATAATAAAAGACAAAAATGGTAGGGATTTAAGAGAAGCAGAAGAGAGAAAAGCGGCTAAAATATGCAAAAGAATTGTAGAAGAAATATTTCAACATCACCAATAACCACAATGGTGTGGTTATTGATCTAGAGCCAGACATCTTCAAGAATGAAATCAAGTGGGCCTTAAGAAATATTGATAATAATAAGTATACTAGCATTAATGTGATTCCAGCTAAGTCATTTGAAATGCTAAAAGTTGATGCTTTTAAAGTGTTGTACTCAATATGACAGTGTATTTGGGAAACCCAACAGTGGCCACGGGATTGGAAGAGATTAGTTAACATCCCAATACAAAAGAAGAACAATACCAGAAAATGTGCAAATCATGGAACAATTATGGTTATTTCACACATCAGCAAGATTATACCTAAGATTTTGTAAGCCAGAATTCAGTGATATGAATTGAGATTTTCAAAGAGACAGAAGAACTAAAAATCAGATTCAAAAATTCGCTAGGTTATGAGAAAGCAAAGGAGTTACAGAAAAAAAAATCTACTTCATCATTGACTACATTAAAACTTTAGATTGTGTGGATCACAACAAAATGTGGCAAGTCTTCAGAGA
Source organism: Sarcophilus harrisii (assembly GCF_902635505.1). Taxonomy (NCBI): domain Eukaryota; kingdom Metazoa; phylum Chordata; class Mammalia; order Dasyuromorphia; family Dasyuridae; genus Sarcophilus; species Sarcophilus harrisii. Next base: position 69,883,630 of record NC_045426.1, read on the forward strand.
TGGGAGTACTAGATCATCTTACCTGTCTCTTTGTCTGTATATGGACCAAGAAGCAATACCTAGAACCAAACATGGAACAACTGGTTGGTTTAAGATCAGAAAAGGATTAGGATTAGATTGTGAATGGTCACCTTATTTGTTTAATTTATATGCAGAATGCAACATGTGAAATGCCAGGCTGGATGAATTAAAAGTCAGAATTAAGTCTTCCAGGAGAAATATCAACAGTTTCAGATGTGTGAATGATACCACCCTGATGGTAGAAAATGAAGAGAAATTAAAAAGCTTCTTGATGAGATTGAAATAGGAGAGTTTAAAAGCTCACTTGGAGATTAACAAGAACAAATATACAAACAAACAAAAATTTGGGAAGCCAAGCAGCTAGTCCCATAATTTTAATTTCTTGGCAAATAGAGGAAGAAGAAATAAAAGCAGTGTCAAATTTTATATTCTTGCCTCAAAGATCACTTCAGACAGCAACTGCAATCACGAAAGTAAAAGATACTTACATGGTAGGAAAGCCATTACAAATTTGAACAGCGTACCACAAGACACAGACATTACCTTATTGACAAGGGTTCATAGAATCAAAACTTTGATTTTTCTAGCAGTAATGTATGGTTATATGAGTTGGACTATAAGGAAAGCTGAGTACACAGAATTAATGCTTTTAAATTGTGGTGCTAGAGATGGCTTTTGAGAATTCCTTGCACAATAAGGAAGTCAAATCAATCTATACTTAAAGTAATTATTTCAAGCAATTCACTGAAAAATCAAATACTAAAGCTGAACTTGAATATTTTGGTCACATGTGAGAAAATTGAATTCACTGAAAAAGATTCTAATATTGAGAAAGACTGAAGGCAAATTGAAAAGGTAAATAATGAGATGGATAGATAGTATTATGGAAACAATGAACAGCAACTTAGACTTCAAGAGACAGTAAAGGAGAAAAAAAAACTTGTTATGCTATGGGGTCATAAAAAATAGGACATGACGGAACTATTAAACAATAACAATGATACTTAATTCCATTTCACACACACCAATACACACACACAAATTGCAAATTAAACTAAGATAATTATGAAAGACAGTTTAATTCCTAAACTTACATTACATGAAATAAGACCTGAAATTGTGAAGCTGCCAACATTTGAAAAAGAGCTAAAGAAATTAAGATAACAGAAAAATCTTGACTTAAAAAAAACCTTCAAAATTCTGCATGATAATGAAACAGATGACAAAAAGCATATTTTCCAGGGTTTTGAAAAGTTGGACCAGAATTTCAAAAGCTTCTTTGTGGGTCCAACATGATAAACCCACAGTAGTATAACCATATCAAAACAATATAATTCAAGAAAATTGACAATTGTCCTGACTCTCATTCTACCATAATATTTGAGAAAGAAAATATAAAAACATTTCAGAATCTTCACACAAAAGCATACATGGTGTCACTAGAATAGTAATTACCAAAGTAGAAAAAGAAGCATTATCAATGAATATGTCCAAATACTCCACCATGGTAAAGCATAAAGAAGCCATTGAATAATCTATAATGCAGTGGAAGGACATCAATATCTAGCTATTAAATTCAGTAGAGACTTTGAGTATCATATCAACCAATCAAGTATAGTAACAACAACAAAATCATGCATAAAAGGGTCCCAGAAAAAATTTGATTACCTTAATTAGTCATTGAAAGCAAGTAGCAAAATTCTCATAATTTCATAAGAAGTCAAGAAGTATTGCAAAGAACAAAATAAATAAACATCAATCTAAAACATCAGCAGTGAACTGACGTTTTAGTTTGTGTTATAGCCCTATTTGGTCATCACAGAGTCCTCAGAGTGATACTTTTAAATGAATAAAAATATAGGATTAAAGGAAAACCAATTATATAGAAATAGTTACAAAAGATTAGCCTAATCAAGTTCATGGACCACAGGTTAAAATTCTTTGTTTTATAGTCTTAAAGATCAAGAAGATTTTTTTTTTTAAATTCCTCTTGAAAAAGAATGTATACAATTTCTAGGCATATATTTGATCTCAAGAAACCTACATAATGAAAAAGAAAGTTGGCTCAAACATAGAAGAAAACAAAATCATAATAAACAAAAGAATTCTATGAAGAGAAGGAACTGTAACTAAATCATTTGTGTTAAACTAAAATAGCAATGGGAACTACTAATCTATACATAAGAATCCAAGTGGCTGTATATTGGCTTATTTTTAAACTCTAACATTCTATGTGGTTTATCAGATAGATAGACAGATAGATCGATAGACAAATGTGTTCATTTGCATATGTATATACACAGAGACAGACAGAGAATGAAGTCATTATATCATATCTTAACAGGAAAATACATATTTAAACAAGACAACATATATGATCAGAACTCTGAAAATTGATTGTAACATATTTGAAAGCATCCTAACAAAAGGACATGCTTTATAATTTGACATATGACCTATCATCCCAAGGCATATATGGAAATATGGCATTTCCTTGTCAAAAAGGAGAAAGGGGATTGATTGATTAAGAGATGTTCATAGAGTCCATGATAAAAAGTTTAAAAACTTCCAGTAATACACAATAGGTGAATTTGGAATAGGTGAACAGCACTCTTCTGGCAATGGTGAAGAACAATTAATCAACAAGTATTTCATAATCCTATGTTCCAGGCAATGTGCAAGGAACTGGGTATAAAAAAGCAATATCTGAAATAAGCTGTATTCATAAGGACTTTATATCAAACAAGGGGGACAATAAAGAGATGGAAGAAGGGATAGAGGGAGAAAAAGAGGAAAGGATGGACAGAGAAAAAGAAAAGACAGTCATATGTACATATTGTTTTTATGTAGGCATAAAAGGAAAGGGGAAAAAAGAGGAATAAATACATTTTAGAGTAATAATAATAAGTACACATTGTGTACTTATTATTAGGTATTTTAAAATATATTGTGTATATTTGTATATGTTCAATATAAACAAAAATGATTGTAAGAGAACACCATTGGATTTATCAAATTGTAGTCAGTGTTTCTCAAAATATAACAGATAGTTAGAGAAACACATATAAGAAATTTCCTTATGACCTTAAAGGTGCTTCAAAGTCCAATCTCCACCCAGGCATAGAAACAGAAAGAAAGGTTTTCATTTATTCTGTCAGGTTATTGGGAGAAAATGATTTTCATCTCTAGAATTTTCATTTATAAAGGTTTAAACAATTTTATCCACTTTACTTAGCTATAATGAAAAGCAAGGTTAAAAAATTCTAGGGTGATGAACAAAGGATAGCTAGTACTACTAACTTCCCTGGGGAACAGAGGCTGGACTTATTTCAGAAAGATTGCAAAACTACTAGGCACCATCTTAACTGCTATTTTTAACACAATAGGGAAAAGAAAAATCTATATGTGTGAATCCTGTCAAACTGACTTGAATATCTTAGATTTTTTTTTCCCCTTGGGAACAAGTAGTCAAGAAATAACTAAAGAATTTATCAGGTACAATGAATCAAAATGAATAAAGTATAGATGCCCAGCACCTGTGCTCCCAAATCAAACAATGATATTAAAATAAGGAAAAAGCATACCGCAGGGATTAAAAATTCCCAAGATCTATGCAATGATTTTTCTACAACAAATCTCATAGATGCATATATAGTTTTTCTTATCCCAGATAACATCAGTAGTAATGCTAAAATATTTTGGAATTTATATGGAAACTGCATTTTCAGTTTTACTCAACAGAACTGACTCATGTACACAGATTGATAGGTGAGAGAAATAGAGAGAGACAAAGGGAGGCAGACACAGAGACAGAAAAAGACAGAGACAGAGACATAGAGGGAAATATATTTTAAGTCTTTTTTTCTAAGCCAAGTTCAACTTTTTGTGACCTCATATTTATAGGATTTCCTTGTCAAAGATTCATAGTTAAATGATATTTAATTCTTTTCTTGGCAGTTCTAGATAAGGACAAATAGGAGAGAGTGTTGACAAATATAAACAGTGGGGAGGAGGGAAAGTAGGCATTAAAGAACAGAAGTAGGAATGGAAAAGGAATCATGGAGGTGATACAGAGGGCAACTTAATTACCTTCATAAGTTTTCCTCCTCTGATTCTGATAGGAAGGTATATAGATAATGGCGAGTAAAAGAAAGAACAATAGCCAATGTTGAAATTATGTCTGGTATGTGAAAGATGTAAAGGATGAATAGTATGTAAAGGAATCTTTGAGTATGATTATTTTTATTACTACCGAAATAGCTCTGGAAATCAATGAAAGCAATCATCTACTAGAACTCAAAAAAGTGTAGTTTTTCTCAACAATTTAATACATAACACATTTATATAGTGAATATCTTATGGTTTATCTAGGATAAATGTTATCTCCTCACAATTAAAATAGAAGTTCCAAAGAAGCTATATGAATTACCCATGGTCACACAGCCAGAAAAAATGTCAGAGAGAAAATTTGAACACAAGTCTCCTGACTCCAGGTCTATTATACTCTCCAAATCATCACATTTCTTCTTTTATAAAGCCACTATGATGTTTCACAATATCCAGAAACATATATACATAACACCTATTGTATTCAGTGAATACTTCTAGGGACTTTGTTTTGTTTTGTTTTTTCCAAGATAAGAAAGATTTAGTAAGTAAGTAAGTAAGTTTAGTAAGTAAGATTTAGTTAGTAAGTAAGAAAGCACTTAATAGGTGCAAAATACTGAACAAAAAGAGCCAAACAAACAAGTCCAACTTTTTAGGGGTTCATTGTCTAATACCGGAGATGACATACAATCAAATATGAATAAACAAGTTATATGCTGTAGAAATCGAAGCTAATTATTAGTTAATTATTAGTGAAATTACATTTTAAAGTTTCAGGAAAAGTTTTTTTTTTCTTTCTACTTCATTTGCTTTTCAAAATGAATTTTTAAGATTTTTTTATGGGTATCAAAATATATTTTAAAAATAAAACAAGTTTGTGCAGTCTAGATTAGATGCTCCTGTTTTAGAGAAAATCTACTTTTAAAAAATTATTTATTTAATATTTTCCCCAGTTATATTTAAAATAATTTTTTTCATATTTGTTTTTAAAATTTTTGAATTCTAGGTTCTCTCCATTAAACCCACCCACAATTAAGAAAGCACATGTGAAGCTATGCAAAAATTTTCATAAATGTCAAGTTGTGAAAGAAACCAGATTTCCCATCCTAATGAATATAAAAACCCTCAAGAAAAACTAAGTTAAAAATAAAGAGAGAGCCAGAGAGCGTAATAAAGAATGCTCTGATCTATATTCAGACTCTATCAGTTCCTTTGCTGGATATGGATATGGTTTTTCATCATAAGTCCTTCAGAGGAGGTGTGGATGATTGTACTACTGAGAATAGCAAAGACATTTACAGCTGGTCAACCTGAATATTGCTATTTCTTTGTAATAATCTTTGTTCATGGAGGACTTTCTAGGTTTTTTTATTTCCTTGAGAGCATTCTATTCATCCTTTTCCAGAGAACAATAATATTCCATCAGAGAAATTTGCTTCAAATTTTTTTTGACTATTACTATTACTAATTGTATTTCTTCTCATTTCTTCTCTCTCCCCTTTCACCTTGTCTCTCTTCAAAAATATTTTGCTACTGACCACTCCCTTCCTCAATATGCCCTCTCTTTTATCACCTTCTTTCCCTTTCCATACTCTATTTCCTTCCTATTTTCTTGCAGGGTAAGATAGATTTCTATATCCCTATTGAGTATGTACCTATTTGAGCCAATTCTGACGAGAATAAGGTTAAAAAAAAACTCCTCTTTCTTCTTCCCCTCCACTATAAAAGCTTTTCCTTGTCTTTTTTTATGGCAGACAGTTTTTATCATTCCACTTCTCCTGTTCTCTTTCTCCTAGTGCATTCCTCTCTCACCCCTTAATTTCATGATTTTTTTAAAAAAGATATTATCTCTTCATGTTCAAATCACATCCATATCCTCTATCTATATATACTCCTAACTGCCATAATAATGAGAATGTTTTAATGAGTTGCAAGACTCATCCTCCCATGTAGGAATGTAATCAAATAAACCTTATTAAATCCCTTATGTTATCATGTTCCTGATTACCTCCTTATGCTTCTCCAGAGTCCTGCATCTGAAAAATCTAATTTTCCATTCAGCTCTGATATTTTCATCACAAATGCTTAAAACCCTCTGTTTCATTGAATAACAACCTTTTCCTCTGAAACATTACCCTCAGTTTTCCTGAGTAGGTGATCCTTCATTGCATTCCTAGTTGCATAGTTCTCTAGAATATCATATTCCAAGCCCCGGTCCTTTAATGTAGAAACTGCTTAATCTTGTGTTTATCCTCACTGTAGCTCCAGTATACTTGATTTTTTTTTTCTTTCTGGATGCTTGCAATATTTTTTCCTTGAAATGAGAATTCTGGAATTTGGCTATAATATTCCTGGGAGTTTTTATTTTGAGATCTCTTTCAGGAAGTGATGGATGGATTCTTTCAATTTCTATTTTACCTTTTGATTCTAAAATATCAGAATAGTTTTCTTTGATAATTTTTGAAAGATAATGTCCAGGCTCCTGTTTTTGATCTTGACTATCAGGTTGACCAATAATTTTAAAATTATCTCTTCTGGATCCATTTTTCAGGTCAGCTTTTTTTTTTTTTCAATGACATAGTTCACATTTTTTTTTTTCTATTTTTTCCTTTTTTTTTTTTTTTTTTTTTGGTTTTGCTTTATGGTATCTTGATTTCTCATAAAGAGAATTTGCTGAATTTTATTTTTTAAGGAATTCTTTTTCTCAGTGAGCTTTTGAACCTCCTTTCGCAATTAGACATTTTTGCTTTTTAAGGAATTCTTCTCATTAGTTTTTTATATTTCCTTTATCTCCTTCCTATATCTCCTTGTAAGATCAGATAAATCATACTGAACCATGCTAAATTAGATAATTATTGTCTCTATCAACTCCAATGAGTTAATACTTTGTAAGGATTCCAACAACTTCCCAAATCTTTTTCTTATTTTTCCTTTATCTCTCTTACTTAGTTTTCAAAGTCCCTTTTGAGCTCTTCCATGGCTTGAGCCCAATTCTTATTTTTCTTGGAGTCTTTGAATTTAGATTTGATTTTTTTATCATCTTCTGAGTGTACATTTGGACTTGTCACCGCAATAAATTTCAATGGTCAGAAACTTTTTTTTTTGTTTTCTGATCATTTTCCTAGCCAATTACTCTGCTTTTTAACTCTTTGTTAAAGTAGGGTTCTGTTTCTTGGGTGGAGGATGCACTTGCACTGTCCCAAGCTTCAGGGGTTTTGTGCAGCTGTTTTCAGAAACCTTTCTAGAAATCTGACTATAAGTACTTTTTTCTGCCCTGGAGCTATTAGGTGGGTCCCTGCCCCACTGTAACTGTGATATCTAGTGGATATCAGCCCTGGCCAGGGCTGTGCTGGGACTGTACTAGACTCCCACATCATTAACAAAGACCCTCTCTCCTGGCATTCCAAGTCCTCCCTGATGTCTCTGGACTGAGAGGTGCAGAACCTCTAGAACCACTGCTGATTCAGAAATCCTGCCTCAATGATGCTGGCCTCCTGTCAGTAGCTGGGACCAGGATGGACCTGTGCTAGAACTGGGCACTGGATTCCACTCTGGTTCCACAGACCTTTTCTGCTGACCTCTCAGGTCCTCTTTGGTGTCTCTGGGCTGAGGAGTCTGGAAGCCCCCAATACTGCTGCTAAGAGGTCAGGCCCCGGCTGGGTTGATGTGTCCTGCCCTAGGACTCCCACCCTGAAGTCACAGACCTTTTCTGCCAGGCTTCTAAGTTGTCTTCAGTTGGAAAAATATTCTATTCTATCTCTTGGGGTTTTCTGATGCTCTAAAATTGGTTTAGAGCTATTATTTGAAGGAATTTGAGGGAGAAGTTGGGCAAGTTCCTGCCTTTACTCTACCATATTAGTTCTGCTTAAGATATTTTAGAAAAAATATTGTTATCAATGAGAAAATATCCATGTGTAAAAATAAGGAGAATATAAACCATACCATCATCTACTAACAAACATTTATTCAACTCCTACTGTGTGTTAAAGACTGTTAGGTGCCATTAGGGATTAAAAGTTCAGATAAGATGATCCTTGCTCTCATTTAAGCTTATGGTCTAAGAGGGGATAAGACACAAACATCAGTAATGAGAAGATAGATAAATGGAATGAGAGAGAGAGAGAGAGAGAGAAAATTTCACAAGGCCATGGATAAATCCTATGAAAATTCAATTAAATTGCCTTCAACAAATATTTTCAAGCACCTATTATATTCAAGACAATGTATTACAAGACTGGAAATAAAGAATGAAAAAAAAAACTCATTTGCTAAAAAAGTTTATAGTTCAGTGGAAATATCAAAGGGTGTGTGTGTGTAAATACATACATATATATATATATATATATATATATATATATATATATATAACTTTAATGTAAGTTATATGATTAAGTACATGGCAGAGGTCACAGAGTGAGTTTTATAACTCAAAATGACTTTCCCTTACTTTTAATTTATTCAATTGTCTTTGCTGACATACCTAACAATGGGCACACTTTCTCTACTCTTTTATTGAACCACTTTAAAATTTGAAACTAGATAACAACAGATTATTGAAAGTTTGTAAAGTAAGGGCAAATGGGCTCAGACTATGTGTGAGGAACTCTTTTGTTAGTAAAATCCACATGTTTATGGTAAGAGCTTTATGGTATCCTTTTTGAATGTTCACAGGGTTTGCTTTATTTTTAGTTTTTGGCTGTGCTCTAGATGAATTAGATATTGTCTATTTTACCTCTGAATCTATAACCCTGTTATGTTTTGATTCTACTCAATTTAATTCAAAAATCTGCAGACCAATTGGATCGAATGTAAAGTATGTTCACGGCTATTAAATAAATTATTAAATAAGCTTTGAATAGTAAATTCTAGCAAGAATTCAAAGGACCTTGAAATCCTGAGGAAAGTGTTTATTTATTTCAATTCAATAACATAATTCAAAGAATACATTCCTTTCAGGTAATTTAATTTCACTAATTTAAAGGAAAAAGAAATGTGGGCAGTTATAAAAGAAACACTAAGAATGTACACCACAAAGAAAAGGCAATGACAGGATAAAAATGAAAGTTCTTCAATTCAACCAACATTTGATATAATGACTTTGAAGTCAAGAAATCTGGATCCCTAAAAGTGTATTGTATGATGGGGAAATTATATTGTTTAATTGACAAACGTGTGGCTTTTGGTTTATCACTATTAGATTGAAGTGAATCATCTCACAAAAGGAAGCCAAGTTTGGATTAAGTGAGTGGAAAGGGATTTAGAGCTCAGAGGCAGACAGACACCAGCCATATTTCTATCAGGTTTGGGGAAAAATTTCAGACCTGATATTGCTTGGAAGAGCAGCATAAAGGAGGAAGATGGGCTTGGTTTATACTTCATGAAGCTTTAGGAAACTGTTTGGAAAAAGAGTAAGACTTTGTTGCATTCCCTGGTGCCTGAAGAATGAAGGGAAACCCTAGAAAATTTAATAAAGAAGGAAAACCCAAGTTTAGGTTTTCTGTTTTTGCCACAGGGAAACAACCAGAGAGAGGGCTCTATTCATCAGGAAGACAAGGCTAAAAGAGGAGTTCAAGTTCAGCAGCCATAATAAAAGTAGCTCCTCCAAGTAAGTGGGCAAGAAAGAGAAGAGAAAATGATATACTTATAATATATATATATATATATATATATATAATTTATATAGATATATATGTGTATGTACATATACATAAATTATGTATATACACACACACATATATATACACAAATAAAAAGGCATAGAAAAGGAACATTTACATAGATAGATAGATAAATACACATATAGATAGCATGAAATTCTCCACCTAACATTGATACTGTACACTTCAGTAATGTTTTAGTTTTATATCACTGGGTATGGGAAAGGACATAAAGGCAAAGACTTAGAGAGTTGTGAGTTTCCCTGGGCCCATGTTTTTCTTATATATGTGTATGTGCTCCGGTTCTGGATGCCTGTACTACCCATAAGAAATAAAAGATGAAAATAAATAAGGCAATATCTTTTTCTTCAAGAAACATAAAATCTACTGACAGTATTAGAAATAGAATTATACAATTGGTATATGATAGAAACAAGGAAAGATTCAAATAGAAAAGTCTGGAAAAATTTGAAGGAAAATATCTTATATTTTTTGGGGAGGGTATAAGTGTTTGTGGGTGGTGGAACAGGAATATCTTTATCAAAAAAGTAGTGACTGAACTTGACATGGGGTATTCCCCATGCCTGGCTACTGGTAATAGGAAGCAGAAGAACAATTAATGGTTTTTTATATGAAACAGATTGTGCATCAAGGGAAGTGAAGTTAATCAGATCTGAAAGGTAATTGGAACTCTGAATGTCAGAGCCCTATGCAGGGCTCTGAATGTCATGAAAGTGAGTTTCTATTTTATCCTGAGACAACAGGAAGTCATTAAAATTGTTTCTGACTTCAAATGCATTTTGGTTTTGTTACTCTGGGCGAATCAATGCTATTTGCCTCAATTTCCTCATCATAAAATGAACTGAAGAAAAAAATGGCAAATCACTCTGTTATCTTGGTCAAGAAAACCTCAAATGGGGTCATGAAAAGTCAAATATAAGTAAATATGAGTGAATTATGACAAAAACATTTTAGCTGTATTTGGATGTAGAAATAGCATGATAGTGCTAATATTAGTAGCTGGGATGTATATCATGATTTTAAGTTTGTAAAGCACTTTATACACCTATTATGTCATTTGATCCTGACAAAACTCGGTGAAAGATCTGCTACTGCTAATCCTATTTTACTGATAAGGGAATTGAGGCTGAGAAAGATTATTATGTTCTTTGCTCAAGGTCACACTGCTACTAAGTCCAGGAGAAAGGATTTCAATTCAGATTTTTCTGAATTCATTCAATCCAGACTTTCTATCACCTATGCCACTAAGATTACAACTGTGATAAAGATTATTTTGCCGTCTGTGTGAAGGATGCTTTGGAGATGAAAGAAAATGGAGGTAGAGAGAATATTGCCTCACAAGGCAATACTAAAGAATTGTTGATGATGGACTGAACTATCCAGCTGGCCATTGGAGTGGAGAAAAGGGAATAAATGCAAGTGATATTATGGAGACAGAATTGGTGGAATTTGATAGTGAATTCAACATAAATGATGATTCCAGTGTTCTGAAGTTGAATGACAAAGAGAATAGAAAAATTGTCAACAAAAATAAAGTTAAAAGAAAGGCTGGTTTTAGAGAGATTATGAGGTTCTTCTTGGACACATTAAGTTTAAAAAACCAACAGATCAATAAAATTTTGTTACCATTTTTTGCTTTTCTTTTCAGGGTAGGGGACAGCTGAGAATATTTACAAGGAGGAAGAAGCAGGAGACAGACAGAGAGACAGAGATAGAGAGACAGTGACAAACTGGGAACAGAGATAGAGACATACAGAGGGAAGTAGATGGGGTTAAGGACAGAGTTTGATACAGTAGCCTTGGCAAAGAAGATATCCCCTTTACCATCTAAGATGAGAGAAAGAGAAGATTATATTAGCACACTCTGGTCCTCAAAAAGCTTTCAACCCAATACTTCGATGTGATTTCTTGGTTATTGATCGCTTTATTGAAAAATGTTCTAAATAGAATGAGACTGCCTAAACACCCCTTAACATTCTGTACTTTTGTTAAAATTGAACTGAATTGAGAAGAGACAGTATAGTAGAAAAACATGATTTCTTTTGAAAACCTGGGTTTGAGCCCAACTCTGGCACTTTTATTTATATAATCTTGGGCAAGTAAGTCATTTAACCTGTAAGTCATGTAACCTTTCTGGGTTTCCATTTTGTTATTGATAAAGTGAAAGAGTTGGATTAGATGAATTCTAGGATCCCTTTAATTTTAGATGAATGAGCTTTAATCTCTGTCCTTGTTTATCACCCTCTACTAAAAAAAAAAAGAAAAGAAAAACAAACAACAACAAAAAAAAAAACCCTATCATTTCTACCTTACATAATTGTTTTAGTTGTCATTCAGCTATTTTTCTCTTGTGTTTAATTTTTCATGATCTCATTTAGAGTTTTCTTGGTAAAGACACTGCAATAGTCTTCCATTTCCTGCTCTAGCTCATTTTACAAATGAGGAACTGAAGCAAAGAGTTAAGTAACTTGCCTAGGGTCACATAACTACTTAGTGTCTCAGACCAGATTTGAACTCTTGAAGATGAGTCTTCCTGATTCCAAGTCCTATGCTCTTATCTACGAACTAACTATCCCTTCACATAATTTTCCTGAGAATTAGATCAGATGGTATATAAAAGGTGCTTTGTAATCATTAAAATACTAGATGAATATCAGTTAGAATGAGTAGTTAAAATTTTTAAAGTTTAATGAACTTTATAAACTTATTGCATCAACCAAATTAGCAGCAATTTGGGGCTTATACAGATACACCATAAAAGATTTAGATGATCTCCAGAGTTCTAATCTTAATATATTTCCAGAAGAATTACTTAGCCTAAAGATCTTCAAAATTTATCTGTTATATTATTCATTTCCTTGATCATAAAAACTTTATATAAAGATCTTCAGCCATTTTTTTTCTTCAAGTTTGCAAATTACTGGTCTGCTGATATTCAGTTTTGTCCTGATTAGTTTTTTTCAATCTATTTGATTTAACAAAGCAACTTTCCCCCCATATTTTATTTTTTAAATAATATTTATCCCTTCTCTGAAATTTTTATACTCTTCGTAATTTGGGGTCTTCCCAAAAATTTAATTTTAACTAGAATTCCCCATCCATATGTTACCTTTCTGATCTGGTGAGCTCATTATAACACTCAAGAAATAAATATTTACTGAGTGTCTATCATGTGGCAGGCAATGTTCCAAGTGCTAGAGATATAATTACAAATAATGAAACAATCACACTCAAGGAGCTTACAATCTAATGGAGAATACACCAATTACATATATAAAATTACAGCATAAATATGAAAATAATACATTCAAATATATACAACATAATTAAAATAACATATATTCAGCAAGAGAGCACTAATGGATGAGGACAATAAGAAAAAAATGAATTTATAAGGTGAAGTATGAGTTTTTACTGAAAGAACATAGAGACTCTATGAGGTTAAGGTAGGCTGGAAGTGCATATCAGGCAAGAATCTTTAAAAAGGAACATAAGTTCCGTATTTGCCTTGAATGTAGAGTATAGGAATAGCAATAATATTCAATCACTCCTAACCTCTTATTTCTCATTTGCTCTTCCATAGTCAGTCTGCCCACTATGACTCAATAACTTTTTTTAAATTTTTTTATATTATATTTTATTAAAGCTTTTTATTTTTCAAAATATATGCATAGATAATTCTGTGACATTACATATTGAACAAACCTGTGTTCCAATCCCACTTCTGCTAGATAGCAAATAATGCGATATATGCTAAACATTGTAGAAATATATGTTAAATCCAATTATTTTGTTGCATAAGAAAAATCAAATCGGACTGAAAAAAATGAGAAAAAATAAAATACAAACAAAAAACAACAGAGTGAAAATGCTATGTTGTGAAACTCATTCAGTTGCCACAGTCTTCTCTCTGGGTGTACATGGCTCTCTTCATCACAAGGTCATTGGAACTGATCTAAATCATCTCATTGTTGAAGAGAGCCATATGCATCAGAATTGATCATCATATAATGTAATTGTTGCTGGGTACATCTCTTGATTCTGCTCACTTCACTCAGCATCAGTTCATGTAAGTCTTTCCAAGCCTCTCTAAAATTATCCTGTGGTTGTTTCTTACAGAACAATAATGTTCCATAACATTCAGATACCATAATTTATTCAGCTATTTTCCACCTGATGGGCATCCATTAAGTTTCCAGGTCCTTCCCACTACAAAAAGGGCTGCCACAAACATTTTGCACATGGGAGTCCCTTTCCCTCCTTTAAGATCTCTTTGGGATATAAGCCCAGTAGAGACACTCCTGGATCAAAGGGTATGCACAGTTTGATAACTTTTTGAGCATAATTCCAAATTGCTCTCCAGAATGGTTGGATCCATTAAACCATTCTACCAACAATGTATCAGTGTCCCAGTTTTCCCACATCCCCTCCAGCATTCATCATTATTTGTTCCATCATCTTAGCCAATCTGAGAGGTGTGTAGTCTTACCTCAGAGTTCTCCTAATTTGCATTTCTCTGATCAATAGTGATTTTGAGCACCTTTTCATATGATTATATGAAATATATATCATATTTATCATATATATGATATTATATATCATATTTCATATGATTCATATGATTAGAAATTATTTCAATTTCTTCATCAGAAAATTGTCTGTTCATATCCTTTGATCATTTATCAATTGGGGAATGGCTTGAATTCTTATAAATTTTAGTCAATTCTCTATATATTTTAGAAATGAGGCCCTTATCAGAACCCTTGAAAGTAAAAATATTTTCAATTTATTGCTTCTCTTCTCAATTATGTCTGCATTAGTTTTGTTTGCATAAAAACTTTAACATAACATAATCAAAATTATCCATTTTGTGATCAATAATTATCTTCAGTTCTTCTTTGGTCACAAATTCCTTCCTTCTTCACAGATCAGAGAGGTAAACTATCCTATTTTCTTCTAATTTATTTATAAGATCATTCATTATGTCTAGATTGTGAACCCATTTTGACTTTATCTTGGTATATGGTGTTAGGTGTGAGTCAATGACTACTTTCTGCCATATTAGTTTCCAATTTTCCCAGCAGTATTATCCCAAAAGTCTTATCCCAAAAGCTGGGGTCTTTGGGTTTGTCAAATACTAGATTATTGTAGTCATTTATTATTTTGTCCTGTGAGCCTAACCTATTCCACTGATCAATTTCTCTATTTCTTATCCAGTACCAAATGGTTTTGCTGACAGCTGCTTTATAATATAGTTTTAAATTTGTAGAGGTAGTCCACCTTCATTTCCATTTATTTTCATTAATTCTCTTGAAATTCTTGACTTTTTATCCTTTCAGATGACCTTTGTTATTATTTTTTCTAGATCTGCAAAATAATTTCTTAGGAGTTTGATTGGTATAGCACTAAAGTAGATGAATTTAGGTAGTATTGTCAGTCTTAATATATTCTTTCACTTGGCCTATCCAAGAGCGCTTGATATTTTTATAATTGCTTAGATCTCAATTTATTTATGTAGAAAGTGTTTTGCAATTATGTTCATATAGTTAGTAACTTTGCCTTGACAGGTAGACTCCCAAATATTTTGTTATTATTAACATTTATTTTAAATGGAATTTCTCTTTGCATCTCTTGCTTCTGGACTTTGTAATATGTAAAACTGCTTATGATTTCTGTAGATATATTTTGAATCCTGCAATTTTGCTAAAGTTGTGGGTTTTTTCTAGTAGTGTTTAAGTTGATTCTCTAGGGTTCTCTAAGATCATTATATCATCTGCAAAAAGTGATAATTTGGTTTCCTCATTACCCACGCTAAATCCTTTCATCTTTTTTTTTTTTTTTCTTATTGTCAAAGCTAACATTTCTAATACAATATTGAATAGTAATGGTGATAGTGGGCAACCTTGTTTTACCTCTGATATTATTGGAAATGATTCTAATTTATCTCCATAATATATGATGATCTCTGAGGTTTACTGATCATTTTAAGGACTTTTCCTTATTTTAAGGACTTATTTCTATAGTCTCTAGTGCTTTTAATAGGAATGAATGTTGCATTTTGTCAAATGCTTTTTCTATATTGAAATATTCATGTGATTTTGCTTAGTTTGTTTATTGATATAATCAATTATGCTAGTAGTTTTCCTAATGATGAACCAGCCCTACATTCCTGGTATAAATCCTACATGGTCATAGTGCATTATCCTGGGGATGACTTTCTGGAATCTTTTGGGTAATCTTTTATTTAAGATTTTTTTCATCAATATTCATTAAGAAAATTGGTCTTTAATTTTCTTTCTCTATTTTCATCCTACCTGGTTTAGATATCAGTATCATGTCTGTATCATAAAAGGAATTTGGTAAGAGTCTTTCTTTCCCTATTTTTTCAAATAGTTTGCATAGTATTGGAGTTAATTGTTCTTTAAATGTTTGGTAGAATTCACATGTAAATCCATCTTCCCTGGAGATTTTTCTTAGAAAGTTGATTAATAGCATCTTTTATTTCTTTTTTCTAAAATGGGACTATTTAAGTAAGTTATTTCTTCTTCTGTTAATCTGAGCTACCTATATTTTTGTAATTATTACTCCATTTCACTTGTTATCAAATTTATTGACATAAAGTTGGGCAAAATACCACTAATTATTGCTCTAATTTCCTCTTCATTGGTGGAAAATTCTCCCTTTTTATTTTTGAGACTAACAATTTGATTTTCCTCTTTCATTTTTTTAAATCAAATTAAGTAAAGGTTTATCAATTTTGTTTGTATTTTCATAAAGCCAACTCTTAGTTTTGTGGATTAATTTAATAGTTTTTTTTGGGGGGGTTGTTTTTTTGTTTGTTTGTTTTCTTTCAATTTCATTAATCTCCCATTTTAGTTTTAGAATTTCAAGTTTGGTATTTAATTAGGGGATTTAAATTTGTTCTTTTTCTAGCTTTTTTGGTTGCAAGCCCAATTCATTGATCTTCTCTTTCTCTATTTTTTGCAAATAAACATCTAGAGACATAAAATTTTCCCTAATAACTGTTTTGGCTATATCACACAAATTTTTGTATGTTGTCTCATTAATGGCATTCTTTTGCATGAAATTATTGATTGTGTCTATGATTTGCTATTTCACCCATTCATTTTGGATTAGATTATTTCATTTCCAATTAATTTTTGGTGCATTTTTGCCTGGCCTTTTATTGAATGTAATTTTTATTGAATTGTGACCTAAAAAATCATTTACCACTTCGGGTTTTATGCATTTGATTTGGGGGTCTTTATGGTCTAATATATAGTCAATTTTTGTATATGTTCCATGAACCACAGAGATAAAAATGTACTCTTTTCAGTCTCCTTTCATTTTCTCCAAAGATCTATCATCCCTAACTTTTCTAAAATTCTATTTACCTCCTTAACTTCTGTCTTATTTATTTTGTGCATTGATTTATCTAGTTCTGAGAGAGCAAGGTTGACATCCCTCAATATTATAATTTTGCTATTTCTTTTTGCATCTCTCTGAACTCTAAGAATTTGGATGCTATACCACTTTTTGCATATATGTTTAGTATTGATATTACTTCATTATCTATGGTATCTTTAAGTAGGGTATAGGTTTCTTCCTTATCTCTTTTAATTAGCTGTATTTTTGCATTTGCTTAATCTGAGATCAGAATTGCTATCCTTGCTTTTTTTTTTTTTTAACTTCACCTGAAACAAAATAGATTCTGCTTTAGCCTTTTACCTTTAGTCTCTGGCTTTTAAGTTACTGCAATCTGCTCCCCTTAATGGGAGAATTCACCTCATTCATATTCACTATTAAAACAACTAATTCTGTATCTCCTGTTGATAATATCTTCTTCCTTTGTCTTTTGAAATATCAGATTCTAGGCCCTTTAGTGCTTTAAGGTGGAAGCTCCTAGGTCCTGGGTAATCCTGATTGTGTCTCCCCTGTATTTGAATTATTTCTTTCTGGCTTCTTGCAATATTTTCCCCTTGATCTGATAGTTCTGAAATTAGCCATGATATTCAGTTGTTTTTCCTAGGAGGTATTTTACACTTCCTTCATTTTTTTTTTTAATTTTTTGCTTTTGCTTGACTGATTCTTGAGGTCTCATTGAGTCATTTATTTCCAGTTGTTCAGTTTTTATTTTTAGTGAATTATTATCTTCAGTTAACTTTTTTAGTTCTTTTTCTATTTGGCCAATTGAATTTTTAAATGACTTGTTTTGTTCTATGGATTTGTTTTCCGTTTCACAATTCTGTTTTTTAGGGAGTTTTCTTTTTCTATCTTGTCAAATGTATTTTGTAAGGAATTATATGGTTTTTCTAGTTCACTAAGTCTATTTTGTCAGGAGTTTTCTTCAGATAATTTCTGTGCTTCCTTTTCAAAAATCTCTTGCAAAGTTCTCATATCTTTTCCCAATTTTTCTTTTAGCTCTCTTTTAAGATCCTTTTTAATGTCTTCTAGGGGAGCTTTGTGTGATAGGGACCAATTTATATCACCCTTTGGGGCTTCATTTGCAGACAATCTGCTTTTAGTGACCTCAGGGTTTCTGTTTTTCTCTTTCACTACAAAAAATATCTAGGGTCAGACTTCTTTTTGCTTTTTTCATCTTTTTTTTAAAGGTTGAGGTCTGCTTTTAGAGCAAAGGGATGTGCCCATGCCTCCTCTGCAAGCTGCACTGGGTCAGTGATGATTCACTACCAGTGCTGGGTGGGCTTGGCCGGGTCCTGTGAGATTCCAGTGTTTCAGAGTTCACTATTGATCTTTTGTGTTTGTGTTGGATGTTCTATAACTTCTCTGCTGATCTACTGGTTTGCAGCTAGAACAGAGTGGCCAACGCTGCTTTAGATTCCTCCTGGCAGATTCTCCAGCTCAGAGCCCACACCACAGCCTGCACTCAGCCTGCCTGCATTTGGCCCACCTCCCTCTGTGTCCAATTAAAACAGACCTATTCTGGAGATCTTTGAAATTAACTTATGCTGGAAATTTTTTAAACTCCCAATATTCATGGATTCTATCACTCCTAAACCTGTTCAGAGGCTGGATGTGCTGTTATTGTGAGGGAGAGAGCTCAGAAAATGGCATGTCTCCCCTCCCCCATCTTGGATCCACCCCTCAATAACTTTTAATCTTGATTCCTTTTCATATACCTCCTTGCTTCCTATTTATCTACAAAATCTTCTTGGAGCTTTTTTGTATCATATCAGAATTTTTTTTTTTAATTTACCAAACATCATGTTACAATGGACAAATTATGCTGAATTTGGCATAAGAGGTCTTGGATTCTGTACTCTGCTACTTGAGTGATCACTACAAGTCACTTAAACAATGGACATCAGTTTCCCCCTTGTAAAATTAGGTAGTAGAATGAAATAAGTTCTAAAGTCCCTTCAGACTTGAAAAAAAACATGACTCCCCTTGAGGCTTATCAAACAACTAGAAGAATTGAGCCTCACCTATTGGAAAACTGTTCATAAAAGAATGTAACCATTTATATTTGTATATATATATATTGAATCTCTGGAGTTTGCGGAATAAGATTGAAGAGACCCAGGGTTCTCCATATGGATTTGCACCTTGACAGAAACCAGGTAACTACAAAGTTGATGAGCATATTTTCAATTCCTAGATTCAAATCATCAATATATATATATTGAAAAGACTGACCTTTAAGCCCCATCTCTGCAGGAAACTACTCAATAATTCCTCCCAGGTTGATCCTGAACTATTGATAGCTCCTTCTTAGATATAGCCTTCAAGTCAGCTTTTCTACTGACCTCATGATAGCATTTTACTCTTGGCTTGCACATTTCTCATCTTAAACTAGTTTTCTATGACAAATACAATGGCTAATATCATCATCAAATATTGCTGAACCATAATTATTCTCTGTTCTAAGAAGCCAAATACCATCAGCATTTTTTCTATTAATATATTTTTATTCAATGCAGAGCAATACAGTTTTATTGAATCACTACATTGTGACTGTAATTGGCACAACTCTCAAGGGAATTTTAGATTGTTGCAGAATCTAGAAATGCATGGCCTCAAGAAACTGCTCAAATTATTTTTAAAGATAATTTGAAATTATGAAAGAAAATTATATCCGTTGTTCATTAAATTGAATTAAATAAATACTAAGTGCCTACTATGTGCAGGTTTGCAAGGATACAATGATGAAAAATGGCACAATGTCTGCCCTCAAGGAACAATTCCAACCTGCCAGTCATGTAAATGATTAGCTAATATATACAAGAAAAATATGTGAAATATTTAACTAATCTGTAAACATATCACTGTAGGCACAGATCAATCAATGGTACAGATATTAAACCACAGAAAACTTCATAATATTTTTATTCTTGTCTTTGTCCTCCCACAGTCAATCAATTCAATGTTCTGACAGCCTTCTTGAACTAATGAGATTATAAGGGCACAAATGGAGCATATTGGTTCTCCAGTAGTGCTTCTTCATTATCATCATGTATAGTTTGCAAAATGCTGAAATGAGAGTCAAATCTTACAAGTTGGACAATCCTGAATAATTCATTTTATTGCCTTAGTTTCTTCATCTGTGAAATTTAAAATTATGGAAGAAAAGCATTCATTATTAATCAATTAATAAAATAGGATTTGATACTATCTACTTTTTCTTCAGGCTCTAAAATGTGATCCCATGAGACTTTTCCAGTCTTGCTTCTCTTGAACAACCTTTTGTACAACTTCTGATCTGCAATTCTTCATCATTAATATTCTGTCCCCCATACTATATCTCTTCATTGCCCTTTGCCTGAAGCACACATCTAATTCTTCAAAGACTATCATATCACATGAGGAATCCAGAGTAATATTGATATTAAAAATGTACTTTGGATATATTTAATGATCTTAAAGGTTTAATTTCTCTTCTTATATTCACAGATACTACCATGAAAAATTAGCATGTACCTGAGAGAAATAAACCTTTAAACAAGAAATTACTTCAATAAGAATAAACACAACATAGTTTTTAGTAACCTCAGGATAAATGTGTGCAAAGTATAATTACTTTTTTTTAAAGGTTCTCAGAAATTTCATTCTACAACAATAGAAAATTTAATCCTATTTAATTAGCAAAGTAAAAAGTTAATGTTGCAACCCAAGGGAACCCAGGATGATAGATTTTAAAGACAGATGGGGATATTCAAAAAATTCTCTATCTTCAAGCACCATATCTTTTCCTTATTCACAAATTCCCATAGCTATGTGAATTCTTTGTCTTTCTCAGCTTTTCTTAGAGCACTGTTGTTGTTATTTAATCTAGATCTTTACTTTGCCTTTTTCACAGAAGCAAAAGAATCAAAGATCCATATTTGGTTCGGAGCATTACTGAATAGGAATGTTCTGACAAATATGGAAATAAGTTTAAAAGAATTGCACCTGTTTAACCTATATCAGATTATTTGCCATCTTGGGAAGAAAGGAAATAAGAGAGGGAGGGAGAAAAATTTGAAACAAAGTCTTACAAAAAATGAATGTTGAAAACTATATTTACATGTATTTGGAAAAATAAAATATTTTTGATTTTTAAAAATGAATAGGAATGTTCTTTCCTTTGTACAACATACCTAGGTAATATTTTTTACCCTATACTTGGAAACCTATATTAACTGGAAAGACATGCCTGTGGAAGAAGCCTCATTTTATTTTATTTAGGTTTTCCTATCAGGAAATTTTTATTTATATGTAGATGAAATTTTCTTTCTCTGCTTTCTCCAGCCATTGTTGCTAATTATGCCCTTTTAGAAAGCCAGAATGATGAAAGAAATTCTAGAATGGGGCTGAAGCACTATGGGACCTGAGACATTAGCAGAATCCAAATGCCCATTGGAAAAGGAAAGTGAGATTTTATTTCTGCAGAGACAATGGGAGCAGAACTAAATAGAACATTCCAGTGTTTAAGCAAGGTTCTAACACAAATCAGACAGGATGGTTAAAACCAAGTGGTAACAAGGTTGATGATAATTTGAATTGGCAAAGTTCCCCAGGTAGAGCAATGTCAATAGAAAATCTTCTAATTAAGAAATATAAGGAAACCTCTAACATGTTTCAGGTTTTATTAAAATGACACAAAAGACCCCCAAGAAGTATCTTAAAGATACCCCAATAGAAAGTTCTTTAAATATGTCAGTGGGAGGAAGGAAGTTGGAGAATCAGTGGGAAGCCACAGTAATCAGGATACAAAAAATTGAATTTAAATAAAAGAGCCCAGTGATTTAATAAATTGCAGTTGCCTGGAGTGAAGAATAGTATGGCATAGGCCCTGAAAAGTTAAAGGAAATTACTGTGTCACATGCCTAATACATGCCAGAGGCAGGATTCAGACTCAAGTCTTCCCGACTCTGATTTATTCTATTTTCATTATACCACACTGCCTCTCACCTAAGTTTTGTATTGATATAAACAAATAAACAAGACTTGATGGCATCTATCTGACTCTAAAGGGAACATTCATTAGTAAGAATTTCTTTCTTTTTTTGCAAGACAATTGGGGTTAAATTATTCCCCAGGGTCATACAGGTTCAGTACTGGAAGCGAGATTTGAACAGATCCTCCTGAATTCAGAGCCAGTGCTCCAGCCACTGCACCATCTAGCTGCTCCCATCACTAAGGATTGCCAAGAGAGCTCTGAAATGAAAAAATCAAGGTGACTCACTCCAATAAAAGGACAAGTAATGGAATTTGTACAAAGGAAACGAACTGTGAGGATATAATAAAACTTTTTATTTTAAACAAAGAGGAATTAAACTTGACCAGTGTTCTTTGAAAAAGAGGAGCAGACATGTGAATAGAGGAGTCAATTTAGCAACAAATTTAGTATTTCTGAAGTCTTTCCATGGTTTTTCTTAGAGTGACAACTCTATAACAATTTAATATTCAAAGTTGGTGCTGATCTGTCTGTGTTGATAGATGGAGTTTCCTTATCAACATTTCCCTATACCAATGTAATAGAATTCAAAAAATTGCAATTTATTGTCAGGATATTTCCAATTTTATATATATATATATATATATATATATATATATATATATATATATATATATAAAATACTTCCTATTTATTAATTATCTTTCCCCACAGTGATACAAATTCCATTAATTTAAAATAGACATTAAATGAGTGATGTCAAGTTCTATATTAAAAAGTTTCCCCCAAAAAGGATTTAAAAAATCACTTCAGTAAAGAATGATATACTAATGAAGTAAAGATAAGTGGTAAAAAGAGTAATATTAGTTTGCACTATATGCTCATCGGTACAATATTACAAAAATAGATGATATAATATATTAAAAGTATCAGTTCCTCATAAAACAGAAAAATCATTGAGAATATAAAATCAGGTTTAAAAAAGAATGGCAAGAGACTCAACTGAAAAAGTACATAAGGATGAAACTTGGAGGAGGAGAGCAAATACAAATTAAAACATTTATATAAATATACATGTGTTTATTTCATATACAGTACATATAGTTGTGTCATAGATATATTTGCTATGTATACACATGTACTATATGCATGTAAATGCATGTGTAGGCATATAAAACTCTTTTCATCATCCAAGTCAACTAATTCAGCATCACAACTTAGATGCATATAAAGGACCCTAATAGAATCATAGAAAAGATCTTAATCTTAAATCCACTCATTTTATATATGTGAAAACTGAGACACAGAAAGATTAAATGATTTTCCAAAAGTTAAACAGGTAGTGAATGGCAGAGTTGGGATTAGAAATCAGATCCTGACTCCAGATTGAGTGCTCTTTATATGGCATTGTAAAAACCATCAGGAAAACAATATTGTGTGCACATAGGAGCCCCACTCTTCAGCCACAAAAGGAAGGTCACTGAAGAATTGATTCTCAAGGTTTCTGGGGAAGAATAAGATACATAAAGCAATGGAAAATGTTATTCCTTCCCAAAAGTTTCAAAGAGAACATCAACTACTACATCCTTACTTTTTCATATAAAATGGGTCTATTACCCAGTTTCAAACCTTATACATTTCTATGACACTCCTCATTTGTGGAGAAAAATATGATTTAACTTGGGTGAGAAGTACAGTTAGCATGAGAGACTGGAAAAGAAGAAGCATTCATTTTCCTCCTTGCCTTGAAGGAAGACATACATGGTTCTGGATTTTCTTTGAGAAGAGATTCAATAAGAGAAAGAGAGCAAGAAAAAACTAGATAGAGAGAAAAAATAGAGAGACACACACAGAGAGACAGAGACAGAGAGAGAAAGAAAAGAAAAAACATACTTTGCAAAGTACATATATAGGGAAAGGATACTTTACAATATGCCCCTGATTTCTAGCCAAATCCCCAGGAAATTTGGCAGAGACTGAGGCCTTTTTCCCTTAGTTGAACCGAAATATCTTGCTTCAAATATTGAGAGCTCATTTACTCTGAGAAATGTCTATCATATTCTAATCCGGGGTCTTCAAACTACAACCCGTGGGCCAGATGCAGCAGCTGAGGACGTTCATCACCCTCACCCAGGGCTATGAAGTTTCTTTATTTAAAGGCCCACAAAGCAAAGTTTTTGTTTTTACTATAGTTTGGCCCTCCAACAGTTTGAGGGACAATGAATTGGCCCCCTTTTTAAAAAGTTTGAGGACCCTGAATTTAAATCTAATCTATACATCATTGCTGATTTATGTTTGTGACATGATAGCAATAGGTTTGTTTTTTTGGTTTTCCTGTTTAATATATGTGATGGTCTTTTCTGCAAATAGAATTTTGTTGATCTTTTGGATATAAGAAAAAGAAGGGGTCTTTAGTTATAAGCCTGGAATAGCCTTTCTCTCAAGTTTTGTTAGCAGGAAAAAAGTTAAATCTAAAACAAAAATCCATCCTACAGACTATCATACTTTATGGGGCAAAAGGGGTATAGCTCTGGTCAAATATACCTCCCTTAGAGGAGAACAAATTATCCAGCCTTGTGACCCTGCCTGCCGCTTCCTTCTATGTAAGAATCACAGTTTCCTTTGGAGAGAGATGGAAATGATTGATGAGATATCTATGAAAGATTCACCATTAGCAACATTTAAACAAAATCATGTTAGTAGCCAAGGGCTCAGTGGATAGAATAATGAATAGGGCATTTTCCTGACACCACACTGTGTTTAAATTCAGCTTCAGATACTTGATATCTTTTTAAATCTGGGCAAGTCAATTTTTCTGTTTATCTTAATCTGCTGCAGAAAGAAATGACAAACCATTTCCAATATCTTTGCCAAAAAATATCCATTGGCAGTGTTGTTATGCTCTGGGCCATGGGATCACAAAAGAATTGGACACAACTGAATAACTAAACAATAATTATGACATATACCTAATTTCTATTTGACAGGATATGTAGCTATACTTGCAAGGACTTTGAGACTATCCTTGATCAATATATAAAAGGAAATACACAAGTGTATGCTTTTTTAATTTGTATGTTTTATTTTTGTATTTTAATCGATAGCATATAACATCTTAACCATCACACAACTAAAAGATTCAGTGAATATAAGATCCCATTGTACTTTTGTTTTTTGAATATAAAAATGTGTTAAACAAAAATCCTGAATTTAAAAAATGAACATTCAATGAATTGACAGACTTTCAGGATTTTGTTGTCAAAATAACTGAACTTAATAGAAAATTTAACATACAAGAACCAAGAGAAATATTAATTAAATGTCAAAGACTAATCACAAGAGACTCAATAAGGACAAATTATTTATCTTTCATACATGATAATGTAAATCATATGTCTAAGATAGTCATTAGAATTTGGGTAGTGTTAAAAGAAAGATTGGTCTAGAGCTGAGTATGATATGATTCTAAAAAGCAAAGCTGTAGGAAAAGGTGAAAATGAATTATCTCATGCAAATTAGATGGGAGAGGAAGAAACAACACAAAGCAATCAGGGCAGCAGGTCTGGCAGTTCTGAAACCTAGTTCTCAAAGGGAATGGGTTAAACAGAGAACAATACATAAATACATCTGTCTCTGTGTATGTGTGTGTGTGGAGAGAGAAAGAGAGAGAGAGAGAGACAGACAGACAGACAGACAGACAGACACAGACCCACACAGAGAGAGAGACACAGAGACAGAGACAGAGACAGAGATACAGAGAGAGAGAGAGAGAGAGAGAGAGAGAGAGAGAGAGAGACTTCTCCAAGAAAGAAATAGAAGCATGAGTCAGGAGATAGGGACAAGAGAAAGGACAAAGGAGAAATTTTTAGAAAGTACCCTACTCATATTAGATCAGAGTTAAAGAAAGAGCAACATATACATTTAGAAGGGAATAAAACTCTTCTAATTTTATAAAGAAATAAGAGTGTGAGGAAATAGGATGTGGTGGTACAGAAAGATGTGTAGATTAACAGGATTATGTAGCAAGGTATATAAATTAATGGAAATGGGACAAAGATAGAAAGCTTACAGGGAGAGAATAAGGGAGGGATCCTTGGAGGGATAAATAAGTTAAGTTAAGGGGTCAAGTTAGCAGGTAGAAATGAAGTAGAGAAGTCAGGAAATACAGGAAATAAAAAATATAAACAAGCATAAAATGAGGATCAGGAGTACAATTTATTATGTAAAAAATCAGGGATAGTAATCATGATCTCAGAGAAAGTTTAAATTAAACTATATTTAATCAAAAAAGAAAAATAGGGAAACTACACTATATATAAGCCATATTAATCAGTATTGTTTCAGACCATTTAATATAATTAGACAATATAAGGTTGGAATTTTGCTGTGGTATAGGAAATGATGATTTGGTAGAGTTAGAAAAATCTGGAAAGATTTGGACTTATGAAAGAAGAGATTCTTCAGAAAAATAGACTAAACAAGCATATCAGGGTGTTACTTAGATGAATATGAATGTATATGTGTATTTATGTGATATCTATGTATAGGTAGTATATGCATTGCATGTGTATATGAATTTATATATTCATGTGTGTACATATATATGTGTTCATATATGTTTAATTGTAGCCTTTGGAGGGAGTGAAAAAAAGTAAAAAAGTAAAAAGTAAAAAATGAACAGCACCGAACAAAAGAAAACCTATAAGGAAGTAAAGAAGCTATGTACTGTTCTGAACACAATGTGTAGTACTTATTAATTCTCTCATGCTTTGATATGAACATGATATTTTCCTATTTCTATTTAAAATTTAAAAGAAATAAATGAATGAATGAATAACAAGTTTAAAAAACTACATTTAACAAATAAGTAAATACATACACCTTTTTAAAAATGTATTTGATTTGGTAGAAGAAAATACAACAAGAAAGCTTATCTCCAAAATGGCAAAATTGAGTTTTCCATGTATGTGTGTGTGTGTGTGTATGTATAGCATAAGATTATCATAATACATAAAAAGATAAAACCCTTTATGTGTCAACTAAATTTTTTGTTATTTGATTTCTTAATACATCAGTATCTTAGAAAAATAATATTTTCTATGCAATGTGCAATAATTGCTCATTATATGTAAGTATTGGCACAAATATTTTGAGCTTTATAAAATGTTGAATTAAACTTGGATTACTTAGAATATTGGAGAGAGTCTTCTTTTCTTGTTATTATTGATCTTTACATTTATAAAAGATATAGGATCCCAAGAGTCTATTGCCCTTTCAAAGGCCGAAAAGAGGCATAATGACTAGTTGAGAAGTTTTTAAGATGATACTTCAATTTCATGAAAATAAAGAAAATTAACTAAATTATGTGCACATAATATTCATCTAAATAATATGTAACTATATTATTTTGGTTCAATTTAAGTAATTTTCACAAGTATTTATTAGGTTCCTCCTTAATAGAAGACACATGATAAAAAGACAAAACCAAAACATTTTCTATCTTAAAGAAATATGTATTCTATTAGAGTTCACCCACATCTTTTATTCATAGTATCATATCCCTATCTCCAAGTCTTTAAGAGGACTTTAATGACAGAGGATTTTCTACCATATTTATTGGAGTTTTATTCATATAATAGAACTGGTTTCTCACTAATCTAATCATAGTAAAGGAGTCCAATAGCAGGTTGTGAGATTCTTTGAGATATAAAGGCATGTGTTCCATTCATAAGGTATGAATTAGTTATTTGACTGATTCAAAAAGTGAAAACTCCATGGAATGAAGACTAATGGGATAAAAGGTCAACTTTTAAAAGTCACTTTGATGAGTCTAATAGATAGATTCAAAGATGAACCCAACTCCTGATGTGACGGGATCGGGGAGGGAGGGGGAGAAGCTGAATATGAAGAACAGCAAAGTGTAAGAAGAAACATGAAATTGAAAAAGCTTAAATGAAGTCAGAATTTGTTGCTACAAGGAAAGGAGAAAAAACTTTCTAGATTTAGAAAATCTACTTGGTGTCAATTAGGTGTGAGGTATATACAGATCCTGTTTAGGTGAGACCCCCTGGACAAGAACATAATCCTGTCTTTTATTTTTGTTTTGAGCTACTTCATGGCAGCTCAAGGGAAAAATCTGAAGGAGATGGTATGCAGAGGGCTGAAACTCTTGAGTGGATGTACTGAGGTCAGGACAGCTGAGCACTTGAGGCTAACTACTGACTGGACAATACTCTTTGGGCATATGCTTGGAAAATGGCCCTTCCCACTATCATGTGCTGGCTTAATGATTGGTGTATACAGAGGATTGTAGTAGGTCTAGGGGGTGAAGTAGAACTAGCCAGGGTCACTTTTTGCGGTGGACGAGGAAGAAGGTGGTTGTGGAGATTCTGCTTCCATCCCCTTTATTTCTACCCCTAAAGACCAAGAATAAAGACTAAGGACTTTTGCTTATCCTGACTCTGCCTGATTCTAAGGTATCCTGGGTGCTAGTGCAGTGGTCACAATGGTATACCTTTCTTTGTTTAAATGTTCAGTTTGTCTTGATAAATAGTGTTAATTACTGATAACTGCAACTTAAAGTTGTATTTACTGGAAATGATGTTGGAAGAAAGCAACATATCCAGAGGGAAAAAATTAAGAGAATTAATATTGAAAAGTTTTGACAGAAGTGTTTACTTTGACTTGGAGCTTTAAAGCTAACCAATAAATAAACACATAAACAAACAAATAAATAAATGAATGAATGAATAGACAAACAAACAAGCAAATAAATAAATAGAGTGAAGTATTGTCACTACTTTCCAGACTGGAGAAAGAAAATTATACCAGGGAGGTAAAGAAAATCTCATAAGCCACAAATCTTTAATAGGAAGAGGGGAACCATCCCCTTTATCACTCAACATGTATAGGGGTATACACATACACACACATATATACATAATACATATACATATACATACATGTTTGTGTGTATACCTATATATACAATATGTATATAACATGGAAAAGGAGAGTGAGAAGTACAATACAATGAATAAACCCTTCATAATCAAGAGTCAGATAACTAATTATGAAATCACTTATCTACTACTGGAAAAAAGTGCTATGTTTGCTAAAGTCATCATGATAATAGAATATCTTATAGTTATTTAATTAATTTCCCAAATCAGTAGAGTATAGGAATAGTTTTTTCATTTCTCACCTATTTCCTAGAGGGTTTATACAATGTTAAGAGTACAGGTGCATTCTGTGATGATATTTAGCTTACACTTTTTGTTAATATTCACAATGTTACTCTTTTCATAATTGAGGTTAGATTAATATGATTATGGTATTAATTATGAAAAATAAAATAACAGGTTTGGAAATCTAATTAACTCATCAAACCTTGGGGTCACTTATAATAAATTATCTCAGCATTATTTTTTAAATAAAGGAATTTGATAGAATAACAATTTGAAAAAAATTTTGCAAATAAATTTTTCAGACCAATGTTGTAGGACATAGTTGGAAGTCTTTGAGGGAGGGGGTAGAAGTCAGATATCTCCAAAAAAGCAGCTCCAATCATGGGATGAGTAACTTTATAGATAAATGATAGATGTTAGGTCTTTAAAATGTAAATTGACTTCATGTAAACGAGCACTAAATATAACATAAGAAGCCAATTCTGCGGTCACCATGGCAACTTCCAAAGTGTTAAGCAAGAGTTATGTGATAAAGTAATTAAAGATAGCTTTCCTTTTGCCCATGTAATTTATTTCAGAGTAGACTCAATCCCTGGCATGTCTTCAGAAAGTTCTATCAAGTACACCTCCAGTAGATAATTTGAAAGTCTTTCATTTGTGAGAGGCAAATCAGATTAATAATCATGGAAAAGGAAATGTATTGCTTTAATTTAAGTAGAATCAAGGACTAATCTCCATATTAGAAAGGATGTGTGCATGTATTACTTCAGGCAGCTACAACACAAGATGAAGCTGCCTTAGGAATAAAGGAGGAAAATCTTTTATTCTCTTATGCCTTTTCCTTGATGATAAATGAGGTTCATTATAATTTAAACCTTCTTACCAGTGGGTAATTGTAGAAAGAATATTGCATTTACAGTTAGGGGACCTAGATTCAAATTCTGCATGTAGAGGAAAAAAAAAAAAAACAATGAAATGAACATTGCATCTGAAGTCACTGGACCTAAGATCAAGAGCCATGTCTGTCATTTATTAAATCACTTTGCCTCTCTGAATTACACTTAACTAATTTATTAGATGAGGGTTTAAAACCTTTTCAGCCCTCAATCTGTAATCCCTTGATTTCCCTGTGCTTTACTTTCTGCAAATTGTCAAAATACAAGTGTTTCATGAATTTTAAAAGTAATTAATCAAGCTGCATTTATTTGGTTATTTACTAGGTACTAAATATAAATAGAGACTGAGACACTTTTTGGTTTCATGTAGTTTACAGTCTACTAACATTGAATCTATTACATAATCAATCTCCTTCCCCTCCCCCCCATACTCTTTTCTTCACTTATTTATTTTGTTGGTGATGATAAGGGTGTTTCACAAATATAAAATCCCTCATAACAAAACTCTTTACAAATGATCTTATTCACTCCTTTAGTCCTCATTGATATAAGCCAAGCATATGTTACTTATTATCCTATTTAATTGTGAAGAAACTGAGATTGAAAGATCTGAAGTAATTTGCCCCAAGGACTTGAGACGGCATTCAAACACAGGACCCTTGAATCTAACTTCACTTATAGTGGTATAGTTTCCACTATACCACACAATCCTCATACTTTATTAGTTACCACTTGAATTGTATACTTATTGCCTCTCCACCAGTTAGAAATATGCTTTTTTAAATCACCTAGTTAGTAATAGATCAGATTGTGTTTTCTTATCTCATTCCTCTTGTATCTAATAGCATACAGTACTAGGCAAGTCACTTATCCCTGTTTGTTTCAGTTTCTTCATCTGTACAAATGGGCTGGGAAAGGGAAAAGCAAACAGCTCCAGTATCTTTGCTAAGAAAACCCCAAATGCATCATGAAGAGTAGGACACAACTGAAACAACCGAACAGCATCAGTAAAATGACTCATCAATGTTAAATGGGTAATCTGTGACCAAGGAAGAAAATTATTTCTGCTCCATAAGAGAATTAAATTTTTGATGCAAGTTGTGATAAATGTGATAAATATCATGTGGTATTTTCATCTAATTCAATTGAATTCAAAAGTAATTATTATTTAGAATAGTTTTCCAGGCACCAGAGAGAACGCAAATTTGAAACATAGCATAATCCCTTTCTTCACATTTAGTACATTAATTTTTCTTGAAGATTCTAATTATGTTAATTATTATCTGCATGGGACAAGCTTTCAAAGGTACAAAACTTTCTTGATTAGTTTGTGGGCTATTATTTCTTTTTCTGAATTTCCCTAGATCACCACCTCTTTAAGAATATAAAGATTTTGGGTTGCAGGGAATTTGAAAGGTTGTCTAAACTAACCCATTCCTGAATAAGTTTACCTTAGTTCTATAAAATCTTTGACAGGAACTCATTCAGCCTCTCACTCTCACTTCTCCTTTGAAGAAGCCTATTACTCCTCCTGAGGCAACCCATTCAACTGTGAGCCAAGTATACCAATTAGGAAGTTAATAGTTATATAGTTACATCAAGCTAAAATGTAATTTCCTTGAAATTCCTACCCAAAGCTTCTGGTTCTGTCTTATGGGGCCATGCAAAACAAAAAATAAACAAACCAGAAAAGAAAGAAAGAAAACTAAAATCCTTTAATTTCTCTTTGGGGAACTCATCAAATACTTAACAAAAATGAGCATCTTAGCCAAGTCTTCATTTCTTGGGACTGATTGTCCCCAGAATGCTTGACTGTTGTACGTATGTCAGTTGTTATCATTCTTAGACATTGTTCAGCCTGCCAATATTCTAAAGTCAGGGCCCCCAAACCAAATAAAACCCTCCATATGTGATCTGATCAGAATACAGTCCAATTTGAGTGCCACTTCTTATATTTTGGATACTCTTTCTTTTAAAATGAAGTTTCTTATCATAATGTTTTTTTTTTTTTTGACATATTGTTTACTAGCTGTTCTGTCTCCTAGTTAATCACTTCTATTTAATAGCTCCACTTTTCCTACTTAATAGTTGGAAAATGTTCTAGACTGATTTTATATACAAGGAAAGTTGTAGCACTTTCTTAAATAGTTGCTTTAATGTGTTCAGAAACTCCTTGAAAAATTAAAAAAATGTTTCCAGATCTTTTTAAATAGAAAGAAATGTGCAATTTCCAAAACTAGCAAAAGTGCTAAATCAATAAACTCCCTAAAGAAGAATGTTTCACTTATATGACCCATTTACAGTGGTGGGGCTGTTTTTTTCCTATACTAGTACATACTAAAATACATCGTTCTATATCAATGTTGATGCATTCTGATATGTAGTTTGTCATCACATTAAAAATAATTGTCTTTATGTTTTAGAGTTGATTTTCCTAACATTGTGTTTGCTGACTTTCAGGATGTTTTGAAAGTAACTTGTTCCCTAATATAACCTCCATCTTGCCAATAAATTGATGCAAATAAAGTTCAAAGTTATTACATGGCATGGAGAGATGGATTTCCATCTTTTGATCTTGTTCCCCCCAAATTTATATTTCCTTAGTGAGATCCTTTAATTTGATATATACTAGCAAATGACATTAAAAATTAGTTATGCTAGCTATTTCTTTATTTTTCAGTTTAAAAAAAGTTACTTTGAAAGAAGGTTTCCTAATTGGCAGATTGCATGATAATAGCGTTGTAATGCAGGGGAAAAGAAAACCATACAATATTCCTGTCCTGTCTCCCTAAAAAAGATCCATAATTCTCCTAACAGCTCATTTAAACCATACCCTGTAAAAAAAAAAAAAAAGACAAAAATAGCTTAAATGAAGATCACATTGTCTAGCTCAATTCACTTGGTGAATTGGCAAAATCTTTTCCCCAAGGCCTTATCGCACTTTCAAGGTGGTAGTAAATTATCTCATCCTGACCCCAAAGGTTAATCAATATCAACTTTTTTTTCATAATTACTATTGAGTTACTTAAGAGATAACGAATCAAAATACCTCCTCTTTTCCAGTGACAATTTAAAGCTAACACATCTTCTACAATGAGAGTAATGGGAAGGAAGAGTTGGAGAGGTGCATTTATCTATTGTCTTCTACATCCCAGACACCAAAGTAAGTGCTTTTTTTTTTTTTTAAACAAAATTTTATCTCATTTGAAAAGTAAGAATAAAACCTATAGGTCACTGATTCTCAAACTTTTGTTCTCAGTAAATTATACTATTAAAAATTGAGGATATGTCCAAAGAGTTTTTGTTTATGTGGATTGTATTTATATTTATCATATTAGAAACAAAAATACTTTTTAATTTATAGGCCTTCTGAAAAGGTTTCAGAAAACTCCAGCATTCTCTGACTCACTGCGAGAACCACTACTATGCATAACTAGGCATTAGAGATCATCAGGCCTAATCCTACCTTGTTTTTATAATTGTTAGTTGTAACAGATTAGTCGCAAAGATCAAGTGTTTTCCCTAAAGTCAAAATGGTTGGTGGGGGCAGAGTACAGCTAGAATACCACAGAAATCTCACATCCTTTCATATTGTCTGTCTTCTTCAGGTCATAGTAGATGGAGCATTGAACTTGGATTCAGGATTCCTTGGTATGAGTACCACCACAGAGAGTTATATGTTATGTAGTCCTGGGCTAGTCATAAAGTGAATTTCAGTTTGCCTGTCTATAAAGTGGAGATTACAATAACACATCTCACAGGACACTTGTGAGAGACAAATGAAAAAAATGTATATAAAGCATTTTGCAAACATATAAATGAATAAAATTTCACATGGCTATGTATAGTTATTTATTGTTAGGATTCTAACATCTCCCTTGAGTTATCACCTTGTTTCAAGTTCTGGCTCATAACAGTTATTTTTTTAAGATATATATTTATAAAATAGGGTTCTGTTGTTTGCTAATTAATCATTGTTCTTTAACATTAATTTGTTTTTTTTTTTATTTTGAGATCCAAATATTCTACTTCCCTCCCACCTGACCCACTGAAATGGCAAGCAATATAATATAGATTATACATGTGAAATAATGCAAAATGTATTTCCATATTATCCATGTATTTTGTTAATTTGTGAAAGTGGAAGGAATCTAATGCATAATAACTCTAGCCATGGCTAGAATTTTATGTTTTACTGCTCAGTGGGTGCTAAAAAATTTGCAGCCTATCCAGGGTCTATTGCAGTTTCTAGCGTTCCTTTGCATAATAACAAGTGGTGGTAACTTAAACAGATGGTGGTTCAGTTCTGTAAATTCTTTGGTATGCAAGTATTTCTGTTGCAGAAACTCCCCCCAATAATACAGTCTGAGCATTCTAATAAGGTATAGTCTTAGAAATTTTACTGAGGCACTGAAAAATTTAATGTTGAGCCACACAATAATGTATCAGAGGGAAAACCTAAATTCTGATCTTGCTGACTTCAATCCACCATACCACATGGCCTTAAAAATTATGATTCCATCATCAAAGAAAAAATTGTTGCTCACAATCACCTTGAAAAAACATTTAAAATGTAAGAATATCATTTGGCAACAAGTATTGCCATACCAAATGCTCTCAATGTCCAAGCAACATGAAGAATTGGCTGAAGAAGTCAAAACTAGGTGGGAAGAGCATAAGGTACAAAGTTTTCCTGCTGCCCGGTGTACAACCTGAGTTGTCAGGAATATGCAGCAGAAAATGAACTTCCAGCTCATCATCTTAATATTTTGATTCAGTTATGAAAAAACAATTATTTTACTTATGTGGACAAGAATGAACAAAATATTAAATATGAAAAACAATAGCAGAATTGAAATTTGTCTCTAACTTTGCTCTCTAATTTCCACTGGAAAAAAATGAGCATTTTTGCTTTGAGGTTTGGGTGCTGAGTTGTTTTTGTTGTTGTTATATTTTTAATTGCTGTTTATAACGACTGAGGTAGTGGAAAGGACAAAAATGAATGTAAAATAAACATTTATTTTAAAATGTATGAGAATCAGGGGATAGAAATATTAGTATTGCTATTGATTAAATGATTACTTCATTGTTATCACTGAGCAAAATGAGTACAGCCAGCATAGCACCAGAAAAAAGGATGTCACTCTGGGTTACCTCTGAAAGGAATCATTTTCACCCAAAGAATAAGTTTATGTTAATTCCTAAAGTCATCCAGTCATTCAAAGACTCATTAATTCCCTACCCTGTACAGGTCACAGTAGCAATTTCAGCAGTCAAGTGTTATGAAGTCTTTGTGAGCTACCAATGAAATAGGAATTCCTGGATGGCATATTTTTAATGAACATGACCTTTGAATCAATGTACTAAGTCTGTGGGTTGATTGTCCATTTGGATGATTTTTTTTTTCTCATAGAGATTACATGGGAGAAGTTCATATAAATAAATTTTGTTCACTTGCAGAGAATTATATAATCTCTATTCTTTTCTAATGAACACAGAATAAGAAAAAAAAAACAGTTTAATACCATGAGTTAATTTAGGTTACATATAATGAAAGATTTCTTGACAACAAAATTGTTTAAATGAATTACCAATGGAGAAATTAACTTTTAAATGAGTCATTATGGGGAATATAGGAAGGTGCTTCAGCATAATGGCAAAAGAATGGATCCTAGATGGCTTTTTCCTTATAATCCAAAAACTTAGTAATCATTATAAAGTGCCATCTATTGAATATCTACTAGCTCCAAATGTCCTTGGCCAACTCTAGGTAAAACATTATATTTTATCCTACTCTGTTGTATAAATCAGTTTTGTTCATTCAGAAAATATCTTTAACTACAAACTTTTTTTAATTATAAGGAATCTCCTCTCCATTAATTTATTTCTTAATATCTTCTATTTGTCTTTCATTTAAAATCTTTATTGCAGAATAAGAATTTTCATTTAGTTCACACCATATCTAAACAAAAACCCTCTAAAATTTACCTAAGTGTCTATCCAGTTTTTTTTTTTCCTTCAACACCTCCAACAAGGAAGAATTCACTAACTTCCAAGGCAGGCATTCGACTTGTGAACAGCTCTATTTTTTTTTAAAAAAAGGTTTTTTTCATGATTTTGAACCTAATTTTTTCTCTGTGCAACTTCTATTTATTGATTATGGTTCTGTCTTTTAATGTTAATTCGATTTATATGTGACAGTCTTCTAAATACCGAACAACAGTTATGCCACTTTTGCTTTGAACTGGCTAAGCATTCTGTGTATCTTTTTTTTTTTAAGTGGTATTATCTCCCAATTACATGTTAAGATCATTTTTAGCATTCATTTTTATAAGATTTTGAGTTCCAAATCATTCTTCCTTATTTTGTGCCCTCCCCTCTTCTGAAAATGGCAGACAATTGATATAGGTTATTCATGTGAAGTTTTGCAAAATTTATTTCCATATTAGCCATGTGTTTATTAATTTATGAAAGTGGTGTGCTTCAAGCTAATAATTTTTGCCATCAATGTATGTTTTACTATTCTGTGGGTGGTAAAAAAAAAAAAATTCAGCCTATACATGGTGCATTGCAGTTTCTAGCATTCCCTTGCATAATCACAATTCTCCCTGCATAACAGATGTTGGCTAGTTCTGTGATTTCACTAGCATGTAAGTATTTCTGATGTAGACATTCCCACCCATAGTACAACTTGGCAATTCTGTTAAGGTACAGTATTGGAAAGTACACTGAGTCACTGAAAGTTTCAATGATACATGGACACAATAATTTCTGACAGAAGGAAGACATAAATCCAGATCTTGCTGATTCCAAGGATAGCTAATCCATTAAAACATAAGCCTCAAAAATTATAATGTCCTTAATCAAGACAAAATTGTTCTTTACAATCACTCTAACAAAACATTAAAAATATTAAGAATATTATTTGGAAATAGGTGTTGCCACATCAACTACTCTCAATCTTCAAGCCACATGGAGAAAAAAGCTTTCCAAATATGGAAATTTGGCTGAAGAAATCAAATCTACATGAGAACAGTATAAGATACAAATTATTCCTCTTGCCATGTGTGCAATTTGAGTTGTCAGGAATGTGCAGACAGAATATAAGCTTCCATTTCATCATCCCAGAATTTTTATTCAGTTTTTAAAAAAGCAATTATTTTATTCATCTGGACAACAATAAGCAGAATACTAAGTATGATAAACAATAGAAGGATAGGAATTTGTCCCAGAACTACTTCTACCAAATTTCCACTAAGAAAGAAGAGCATTTTTAATTTGGAGTTTTGGAGTTGAGTTGTTGTTTCTGTTTATGAGAAAAGTAGTATAAGGGAGAAAAATAAAAATTTATAAAGTAAACAAATTTCTTTAAAAAAGAAAAAGTATGAGAATGAGATGACAGAAATATTAGTATTGCTGTTAATGAGATGGTCTTTATTACACTATTGTAACTGAGCAAAATGAATACAGCATAATACCAGTGAAAAGGATGTTGCCCTGGGTTGCTCTGAAAGAAATTTTTACTTTCACCCAAAGAATGAATTTGTTAATATCTAACATCATCCAGTCATTTAAAGACTTACTAATTCCCTACAAGTATTATGGAATAACTGTGAACTTCCAATGAAATAGGAATTCTCTTAGAAGACATATTTTAGTGTATATGATCTGTGAATGAATGTACAAAATGTGCAGGTTGATTGTCCATATGAATGATTTTTTTTCCTTAGAAAGATTATATGGGTTAAGTTCATGTAAGTAAATTTTGTTCATTTGCAGAGAATCATACACTCTTCTCTTATCTTTTTCTAGTGAACACAAAATAAAAAAACAAAAAATAAGTTTAAACTATACCATGAATTAATTTAGAATCCTTATAAGAAAAGATTATTTAATAACTTAAATTGGTTAAATAAGTTATGAATGGAGGAATTCCCTCTTAAATTAAATTTACATGGAATATAGGTTCCCATATATATGGAATATATTTCAACATTTTGGTAACAGAATGAATACTAGAATAATTATAATGATTTTTCCTTATAATCCAAAAATGCAGTGATCATCATGAAATACCATCAATTATCCATCCATCAGCTCCAAATATCCATTACCAGCTCCAGGCAAAACATTATATTTTGTTCTACACTATTATAAAAATTAGTTTTGCTCTTCGAGGAACTATTTTTCCTGCAAATATATCTCCTCTCCATTTCTTTTTTTTTTTTTTTTTATTTTCTATTTTACTTTCACTAGAGAACTTCATCACAGTATAAGGATTTTCATTTAATTCAAACCATATCTGAACAAAATTTCCTTTAAAATTTACCTATCTATACAGTTTTTTAACCCTCCAATGAAGAGGAATAAACTTATCTCTAAGTCAAGCCATTTGACTTGTGAACAGCTCTAAATTTTAGAGGGTTTTTTTTTCATTATTTTGAACA
This sequence comes from Sarcophilus harrisii, assembly GCF_902635505.1. Classification (NCBI taxonomy): domain Eukaryota; kingdom Metazoa; phylum Chordata; class Mammalia; order Dasyuromorphia; family Dasyuridae; genus Sarcophilus; species Sarcophilus harrisii. The sequence goes on from NC_045426.1 coordinate 69,922,363, forward strand.
TAAATTTTCCTCTTTGTAATTTCTACTCATTGCTAATTATTCAGTCCTCTGATGTTAGTCCCATTTCTATGTGACAGTCCACTAAAAAACAAACAAGAGTTAGAATGATTTTTCTTCCGACTAAGTATTCCAAGTTCCCTTATTTTAATAGTATTTTATTTTTTCTTAATTGAATGTCAAAACAATTTTTAAACATTTATTTTTACAATATTTTCTGTTTTAAATTATTCTTCATCATTGAATCCCATCTCATCTTCTGAAAATTGAAGCCAAATTGATATAGGTCATACACGTAAAGTCATGCAAAATGAAAGAAGAAACACATCAAAAACACACACAAACAAACACAAGAATGCTTTGATCTTCATTCAGCATTCATCATTTCTTTATCTGGATATGGAAAGTGTTTTCTTTTGTAAGTAATTTGTATTTGTCTGGATTATTGTGTTACTGAGAGCTGAGTCACTCATAGCTGACCACACAATGTTGCTGATCCTATAGAGAATGTTTTCCTGATTCTGCTCATTTCACTTTCTATCAGTTCATATAAATCTTTCTGTTTTTCTTTCTGAAATTGGCATTTCTTATTGTACAATAGTATTTCATTATATTCACATGCACAGCTTTTTCAGTCATGCCCTAATTGATGGGCATTTTTTAAACATTTTTTCCAACATTTTTCAACCATTAAAAGAGGTCCAATAAATAAATACATGTATGTCTTTACCTCCTTTGTATGGTCTCTTTGAGATGATACAGACTTAATAGTGATATTGCTGGAACAGATATTATGTATGCATATTTTGTCTTTGGGGCATAGTTCCAAATTGTTCTCCAGAATGGTTGGATCAGTTCACAACTTTACCAAAAGTGCATTAGAATCCCAATTTTCCTACATATTCTCCAACATCTATCATTTTCCTTTTTGTCATATTTGCCAATTTAATAGGTGTGAGGTGATACCTCAAAACTGTTTTAATTTGTATTTCTCTAATCAAAAGTAATTTTAAGTACTTTTTCATATGTCTATAAAAATTGTTTTTTTCATCTGAAAACTGCTTTTCCATATCCTTTGATCATTTATCATCTGGAGAAAGATTTGTATTCTTATAAATTTGACAGTTTTCTATTTTGGAGAAATGAGGTCTTTATCAGAGACATTTGCTATAAAGATTGTTTTCCAGTTTTCTGCTTTCCTTTTAATCTTTGTGGCATTGATTCTGTTTGTGCAAAATCTTTTTTTAATACAATCAGAATTCTTCATCTTACGTTTCATAATACTCTCTATCTCTTGTTTCATCATGAATTTTTTTCATACAGATAATAGGAAAACTATTCCATGCTTTCCTAATATGCTTATGATATCATCCTGTATTTGAAGAAAAAATGTACCCATTTTATTATTCATCTTTTTAATTTCTTTCTTGTTTATTTTTAGTTGGATTTATCATGTTCTGAGTTAGCTGCAATTTCCAACTAGCAGTGTTTTGCAGCCTGTTTCTTTTATAACTTGCTTAACTTCTTTAAGAATTGAAATGCTATACCTCTTGATACATATATACTTAGTATTGATATTATTTATTACCTTTGGTACCTTTTAGCAAGATGTAGTTTTCTTTCTTATTTCTTTTCCTTGGGTCTATTTGTTTTTACAATGATTTTTTTTTTCATTCCTTTAATTTGCTTCATTTATGCTTGATGATTCAGTCATTAATTTCCCTTTGCCCTATTCTACATTTAAGGAGTTTTTGAATAGAGTTTTGTATCTCTTTTCCAGTTAGTCAATTCTACTTTTTAAGTTGTTATCTTTTTCCAAGCTGTTCACTTTAAAAAAAAATTCTCTTGAATTACTCTCATTTTTTTCCAATTTTTCTTCTATCTCTTTCATATGATTTTAAGTTTTTTTTTTTAGTTCTTTCATGAATTATTTCTGGGCTTGAGACCACTTCCTATTTTAGGGAAGGTAGGGGGGCTTTCCCCATAACTGTTTGACATTGCTGTCTGCTTCTTAGTTTGGTCTTGATCTTCCCTATCATCAAAATAACTTTCTATGGTCAGGGATTTTATTGTTGCTGCTGTTGTATTTTGCTCATCTCTTTTGATCTGTTTTCCTTTCCTTTAAATTTGAGCTGTGTCTGTGGTGTAAGGGTACTATCTCAGGCTTCTTGTGCCAGGAACTGAAAGTCTAATACTGTACTCATGTTGCCCTGAGGTTCACAGGGGATCCTTCTGCACTTCAGTTTTGGATAGTATATGACTGGATTCCATAGAAATCAGTAGATCTCACTGTTTCCCCAGGGTTACACTGAAGCACCTGGTGGTCCAGCTACCAGCAACTGTTTGTTTTTCCAGGACAATGCTAAAACATGTAGCAGTCCTGAGACCTGCCCATTCCCCTGATTTATGCTGAGGCACGTGGGGGGTTCCTGGTGTTGGTTGGTGTTTGCCTACTCTACCATACTGGGGTTCAGGACCTGCTACCAGTTCATTGCTGGCTTGATGAGATGCTTCCTGTCCTAGAGTGGGTCCCCCTTTTACCCAAATGAGGCAGACCTCTCTTGCTGATCTTTCAAGTTTCTTAGGGAAAAAATTTGTGTTGCTTTATCTTCTTTCTTCTTTCTGGTTCTTCTGTCCCAGATTTTATTTAGCATTATGTATGGTTACTTGAGAAGAAAATGAGAGAGTTATTGTGATTTACTGTTTACCCTGCCATGTTGCCCCCTGAAGTCTTCCAGTCCCTTTCACTAAACCTCATGCCACATGAGCTCATGGTCTCCCACTATCCTGGTTGTCCATCTTTAAATATGCTCCAGCTTATCAGTATCCATCTTAAAATATCAAATTCAGAATTGAATGCCATATTACAACTGTGATCAGAATACAGTAAAACTATTGCCTCCCTAATCTTTGACTGTTTTAATGTATGCTAATAATCACAATATCACTTTGTTGAACTATATTGAGCATGAAGACAGCATGACTATATTTTTTCTAGTAAATATGCTTTATACTTATTCATGGTAAAGATAGGAGTTGTACCTTTAGGCCCTTCTTCGTGTTTTGAATCAATATTTTCTTATGAGATTCTATTGTCACCTTGTTAACAAAATACAATATATAAGAATGTCTAAGAATAACCAAGATGGTGAAATTACTGGAACTATGACAAAGTCTGTCAAAAGAATGGGGTATGTTTGACAAAGAGAAGATAAAACCTTAGGAAGTTCATAATTGTAAACTTCAAGAATTTGAAGGATTTATTTGGAAAGAGGAATAGAATTGTTCTGCTTGACCCTGTAGAGCAGAGTTCAGGCCAATCATTGAAGAAGTATTTACCAAATACCTACTTTGGACTGGGTGATAGGAAATAAAGTGCCAAAAAATTTTTTAAAACCTTCACTCTTATAATGTGTTCATTCTCTAATTGAGACAGTAAATACATTTAAAAGAAAAGAGCATAAATATAAAATTTATATAAATTTATACATATATGTAGGCCCATGTATATGCGTGGGTGTACATATTTATATAAATGCATTGTAATTAAATAGTTGGTATTTTGTGAGGGAGGACATTTTTAGTCAAAAGAGCAGAAGAAATGCTTCATGCAGTAGATGCTGCCTGACTGGCATCTTAAAAAAAGAGAGGAACAATGGATGAATGATTCTAAGATGTGAAGTTCAACTTAACATGACTAAACTTAACAATTAAAACATTGCCTTGAACAATAGGCAGTCTTTTTTTTCATCACTGTAGGTATTCAAATGTAGTCTAAATACATTATTAGTGACATTATACAAGGGATTCCTATTTAAATACAAATTGTTGTAGTAGATGGCCTTTGAATTTCCTTTCATGCTATTCCCTGGCACCTTCTGACCATTCTCATTCTCTCCTCCCTGCAATCCATCCTCCACCTGGCTGCCAAAATGATCTTCCTAAAGCAGAAGTATGTCTATCACTTGCTTGCTCAAAAGTACACAATGTGTTCCTATTGCCTTTAAAATAATTTATAACCTCAGGCCAGAATACAATAGAAACAAAGAGTATTGGTTATGATGTTAGACGACTATGTTGGACTCAGCTATATAATATTGGGTTAGCTTCTATTTTCTTATCAGCAAAATCAGGGGTTGGATTGGATTGCCTTTGGGTGACTTCAAGCACTGAATCTTTGATGCTTGCTGTACTTATTTTCATTTTATTCCATTTCCTGAATCTATATTACATCAAGTTGTTCCCTAATTTCAGGTTCCATCACCTGTTTCCATCTTCATATCTTCATATAAATTGTCAACAAAAATGTTTATCTTCCATAATCTTTGAGTTTAGATGCTACTACTTCAAGACACTTCTTAATACCATTTTTCTTCCTTTTTTTCCTACTGCCTATTTATCATCATTTTTTTCTTCAAATTACCATTTATTTACATATATGTTCACAAACAACACCCCCATGGGTATTCTGGTTCATATTTAACTAGCTCTTCAGAAAAAGAAAAATCATATTTTGAAAATGCTATTAAGTTTAATTTGAATTATTAATATTTTCTCTGTTACTCTCTTAAACCTAAACAGGCAGCAGCAACAACAGTAAATTAAGCCTTGTTTTTTCATTTCTAATGGGTAAATAATCACACCAAAAATTTAGCAATTAGTTCTTAGGAGGGCTCTAGAGATCTGGTTCTTACTTTTTTCTCCCCATGAGAGTGTAAGCTCCTAAAGGGAAGAAATGGATTCTTTGTGTTTTTTATTGTTCTTATCTTTGCAAACCAAGTCTACTATAATCCTACTCATAGTAGTTGCTTCATATACATTGGTTTCAATGATGTTGAACATTTTGTATTTTAGTTTGGTGAAAATTAGTAAACAAAACTTATACTAACTTTTTCTGTTTTTTTAAGTGAAACACATTTTTATGCCTACTATTCAAATATTTTTGACACAATATGTTTTCCATAATTATTGTTTAGTAGGATCATTCTTACATGCTTTTCTCTCTACAGCTTATATTTATGAAACTTTATACTTGAGTCACTTTAGAATAATCAAATGTTAGAGTTAGAAATACATTTAAGAGATCATAAACCCAACTTCCTCATTTGATAGTCCCAGAAAGATCAAGAAGCGTGTACACCTAACTAGCTTGTACTAAAGACAGGGCTAAAACACCCATGTTCTGACTGGGCAATATTCTTTTCTTTAATGTTTGCTGGGCAACAAAAAAAATCCTATTTGTCTTTATTCTTTAAGTCCTCTTCCCACTAATCTGGATTTCAGAATGGCTTTCCCTTTATTTGAGGGATGAAAACCCTCAGTTCTAAGTATTTTAGAAAGTAAAATATGTTCAGTAATGTGATAGTGTTCATTTGTTCATTTATTCTAATGAGGCCTCTCCATGTACTGTAACTGATGAGCATTATGAAAAGAACTTATTTAGGATCATTAAGGGAATGGTGCTAAAAATGGAACACCTGTTACTCATTTTTATCCTTGAATTGCCCTAAGGTAACCTTAAGTGTGTGTATATGTGTATGTGTTTGTGTGTTTAAGCATGTAATTTTTGCAGCGGAGGATCATAGATCTTATTTATTATATTTAAATATAAATAAAAACATGTTTCCAGCCTAAGGTCATCTCCTTTGTGGCACATTTCACTCTATGGACATAATTCTTAATCATATTCTATCTGTTAGTCTACTTGTCTTACAGAGCAAAGAGACTGACAGGTAATAGATTTTGAAAGAAAAGGAGAGAAGTATATGTTTATATAAAGAGAGATTATATATGTTCACTATATATATGTATATATGTATGTATGTATTTTTATTTCTGAGGACTCACAATATGGGAATTCTCTCCACTGACAGAGACCCATAATTGCTCTTTATGACATAATCTTACAAAGTGGCCTAGGGCTCTGAGAGTAACTTACCCAGAGTCATGTAGATAATAAGAGGCAAGATTTGAGCCTGGGCCTCCCTGATCCCAAGGGTGATGTTCTGTCCACTATGCATTAATGCCAATCATATGCATATACATATGTATATATACACATGCATGCATACACATGGAAACTCAAGTGTAAACAAGTACACATGCATATTTATACATACACCTAATATATGGGAAAATGTAGCATATATATATATATATATATATATATATATACACATGATGAGTCTGCAAATTAGAAAAATTTTTTTAATTTACAAAAGAAGCTAAAAGTACAGTATAAAGATACACATTTACCTCTATTAAATTTAATATATCAATATATGTGTGCAAATAAGCATATACCTGTATTTATTTATAACTTACATTTTAAAAGAAAATTTTATAAGGAAGTACAAAATAAATATTTTTCTCTCTTTTCAAGGTAACCTGACTCCAATCCCAACATGTTAACTTTTTGTTTTACTTCCAAGATCCAAGGCCTTTTAATATTATGCACATTATACATTCTCAAATGCTAGAATCGAAATGATTATATTTTCAAGAATTGACCCTTATGCTTTCTGCCCCAAACCCTGGATTTCAAGTGAGCAGGTGTCAGGGAGAATCTCAGTTCTGCTGCTCTCTACATAAGTATTTTTGGACAAGACAGATCTTTGTAAAATTGGAGACTGGGCTGGATCATCAAGAATATTACTTCTATCTCTTATGATCTATAATAGAAGGGAGGAGGAAATACAAGTGAGGGAAAGGTAATGAGGAAAGAGATACCAAAACAATGAAAAGAAAAGAAGGAAATGGTGAAGGCCATTAAAATATGGAAGTGCTCACAACAGAATATAAGAAAGACCAGCAAGAAAAACAGACAATGCTTTGAAAGTTATGTAAAATGTTTCTTATAAACTCATATATATGAAATTTTATTCATTATTATTCAATTTTATATTATATTAAATTATATTATTGAATATTACTGAATTTAATATTATTACATTTTAAAAATCAAGTCAACAATGTGTAATAGAAATGTTTAGTTTCATGTATAATTCTTTACTTTCTTACTCTGTGTCCTTGGAAATACTTGGGTTTTTTGGTTTGTTTTAAATATAACATTCTTTAAAAAATTTTTTTTAAATCCAATAAATTCTATGAACTAAAGTCTATTTCTTTGAAGAAGCATATCACATTCCATGGGGTTCTCATTGACTGAGAAGTTTCTTTAAAAAAATATTGATAGCTAGGGGATAATTCCTATAGTTTTAAATAATAACTAAAGGATAAAATCCCTGGTCCTAACTACATCTTGAAAAAACACACAAATATGTATATATATATATATATATATATATATATGTATATATGTATATAATATCATATAACATAATGCTTCATAGAATATATTGTTATAATATGTATATACATCTCTCTATATATATATCTTTGTATATATATTTGTGTATGTATATATATGTAAATGAATATGTAAATATACATGTGTTAGCTTGTTGTTTTAATATAGACATGTAGAAGAGACAATTGTTCATGACTACTAAGGAAGTGGATCCCTGTTAAATTAACAGGAAATACTTTCCATTTGTTTTAATTCTTTAATCATTACTACAGAGGACCTCATATACTATTTTTATTCTTTCTTCTTTTCTTTCATACAGTGTATTAATGCTCAGCTATAATTGCCACTTGTGTCAATCTACTAATCAGTGTAAATGAGATGAATAAAACTAAACTGAAAAACAATTTGAATGAAATCCAATCTGGAGCCCTAACTAGGAAGAAGTTTGAGTCCTCAATGAACCTTGTGTCAAACCTACATTTATGAAGATTGCTGGAGATTAAAGAGATTGTTCCCTTTACAGATGCAAGGAAGGAAATGACCTTTTTCAACCACCAGAGACACATTTTCAAAACTAAAGTCACCCAAGAATGTTATATAAAGAATGGTATTAGCTTGTTATTATTACTCAGAGGTTGTGGATAAAACATATTTTGTGTAAATGGATCAATCAAAAAGTGATAAATACATAAATGTTAGAAAGAGATGTTATGGAAATCAGGCAATTTATGTTTTCTGCACAATTCATCTACTAACTTCATAAATGTAGCCATTCATTTAACCTGAATCTCAGTTTCATCATCAGCAAAATGTGGAGAATGACACTTTCAACCTATTTTTCAACTAAGAAATGTACATTAAATTGATTTATTCTCATTACATAGCTATGAAGAACAGGTTACTGGATAATACAGATGTGTAAATGTGGCCTAAGCATCATTACCCACCTAAGCCAGTGGTGCATGGAGAAAGAACATGAGCTCACCAAATATCAGGAGACAGACAAAGGGGACTCCCCCACCAAAACAGTAAAAGAAAAGGGATATCTAATATAGGGAGCACTAAATATTAACTTCAATAACTTGAATATTTTGCTAAGGGCAGACAGATTGCTGACATCTATTCTATGAAAGGATTCCTCTTCAGAGAAAGCATTAGAATATTTTTGTAGAAAATGATAATCACTCCTTCCTCATGATCCATTGCTTTGGGGCTACTGGATTTCATCTCTGAACTAAGGACTTTTTTAGCCTTCTTGTTGTTATTCAATCATTTCAAGCAGTTTTCTTGGCAAAGATACAGAGTAGTTTGCCATTTCCTTCTCCAATTTATTTTAGAGATGAGGAAACTGAGGTAAACAGGGCTAAGTGATTTGTCCAGGGACATACAGCTAGTAAGTGTCTGAGGCCACATTTGAACACAAGACAAGTCTTCCTGACTTTGTCCCAGTACTCTGTGCACTATGGTACCATCTATCTGCCCTGTTAATGTAGGTCCATGAAGTTTATATATATGTGTGTGAGTGTGTGTGTGTGTGTGTGTGTGTATACACACACACACACACACACACATATATATATATATAATAATATTTTGACAGAATGACAGAATTATTTTTCTTTGTAATATTAAGAATTTCATTTTATGCAATTGAAAAGTATTATTTTGAGAAGGGATCAATAAGTTATCAATAGGTTTAACCAGACACTGCAAAAAGAGTCCATGAAAAAATGCATTGAGTTACTTCTTTGACTGGTTTTAAGAAGGAAAAGAGAAAAGGCTGGGTTTGAAACCCTGTTCACCTCTCCATACCTAGGAGAATTCTTTGAATCCTAAGAAGAAACTAGAGCTTTTTATCATATAAAATCCATATCATCTAATTAAGAAAATATATTTGGGAGGACCAAGTATAAAAGCAGTCCCAAAATTAGAAATTGGCTATTTTTCTATTAGTCTATTTGTAATCCAGCTGGTTAGAACTTAGAACAATAGAAAGGACATGATAAATTTGGTTTTCTAGGAAGTCCTCAGAACACCATCATGTAATGGAAGTGTAGTATCACACAAATGGTACCAGAGTAGCAAATATAATAGAGCCAGCATGAGGCACTGGATAGAGTGTTGTTGGACTTGGGATGGAGAAGTCCTAAATTTAGATCTTAGCGCAGATATTTCCTAGCTGTTTTTCCTTGGTTAATTTATTGAATCTATCTCAACCTCAGAATCCTGAATTCTGAAGTTAAAAAAAAAGGTGGGATATGATGTCCTTTGAGGTCGCTTAAAGCTCTAAATTAAAGCACCTCTGAGCTAGGAGAGGCAGCTAGGTGACAAAGTGGATAGACTTTGTCTAGACCAAAGTCAGGAAGTCTCATCTGGCTTCAGATATTTATTCACTATGTGACCCTGAGCAAGTCATTTAATCCTAAAGGAACTTGGTTATGTTACCTCTCATATGTACAAATATTCTTAAACCAACTGCTTATAGCCCATATTCATACCATAAGCAAAAGAATAATAGGAGAGTCAGCGTTTTGCATGGAAAGATGACTGAAATTCTAGTTAGGAGCCAAGCTTTAGGATACTAGCTGTTATATGAATAAAATCACTATGTTAGTATGGGCAAAATCATTTAATTTCTCTAAGGCTCAATATTTACCTTACAGAACTGGTTTGAAGCAAAGGCAGAATAAGGAGCTTTATTATAACACTATAAAAGTAAAGGTTTAAATGATCATTTTATTGTTATAAAGCTAATAATGTAGGGAAATACATTTGGGTCACCAAAGTTTTCATTGAGTTCATGATTTTGTAAGGGAAAGGAATCATAAAAACATTTGATCAATTTTAAATGATTGGGTAAATTAAAAATTCATAGCATGTATATTTCATGGAGTTTTCCCACTTAAACTGCAAAAGAAGCTATTAGCATGAATTATCCTATTTTGCAGGTTCACAAACTTGCCTATTTTTAATCAGTAATTCATTTCAATTGAACAAGCATTCATTAAATGCCTACTGTGGTTTTGTTTTTATGTGCTTTGGGATCCTTACCATCGTAAAAATTTCATAGAAAGCTAAAGCTCTCTTGTCTTAAGGAGACTAGAAAGTGGGATAAGCTCTTTCATTAGAAAGGCATTTACTAAATTTCTGTTGCAAGTTAGTTTGTAAAACAAAATTAGAATACATAATCTCTGAAACCTAAAAGTTTAGAATCTAGTGGAGAAAGTAAGGCATAAATAGATAATGAAATGGGGTAGAGAAGGCTAAGGTAAAAGATGATAGTATATGAATACAATAGATACAGTATCATAAATTCTAAAGGAATACAAAATAAAAAAACAGCATTACAGACTTGGATTACTCAGAGAAGATTTTTAGATATCAAGCCTTAAATTATGTAGGATAAAAGCATTAGGTATAAACAGAGAGATGAAGAAAGAACATTTCAGTAAGAAGGAAAGGAAGCAATATAATTTTATGTATATAATATAATATGTATGATTCAATAATATTATAACATAATATAACTCTAGTGTCTTCCTTTGATGGATGATTCCCATTTTATTCTGTATACAATTTTTTTTTGTACACAGTTGTTTAAATATTGTCCTTCCTGTTAAACTGCAAGTTTTTTGAGAGCTTGTATCCCCAGAATAGTGAATGGCATATAGTTCATGTTTAATAAATATTTATTTAGTAAATTATTTGCTGAATTAGATATTTATGTAAACTACAAAGTAATTCCAGACGAGTCATACTGGGGAGATCCTAAAGGTCTTAATTAGAGAAGAACAAATATAGGAATAGTGAAGAAGACCAGATTTCAAATTCTGGTACTTGTATTTAGTGCTTCACTGACCTCAAATGAAACACATCACCTCTCTGAGACTCGGTTTCCCCAAGGATAAAATGACAGTTGGATAAGAAAATCTGTAATACCCTTTCTAGTTCTAAATCTAGGATCCTATGTAAACATAGTAAGCTTAAGAATTAGGGATAGACATGATGCTATTAGGGATAGACATTAAGCTAATGACTTAAAAATGACATTATGTATAAAATGTGAAATAAGGTTTTTTCAATATCAACCCACCTGTATATAGTTGATGAATTAATATATATATGCTTCTATATAGAGAATCCATAATCTAATGGATTGGGAGATTGGAGAACTCCTTTCACCAATAAAAATTATAGCCCATTCATGCCCTTACTTCCTCTTTTATGTCATAGCTATTAGTTCTGTTCTGTTAGCTATTCATTATCCCTCATGCTCACTAGAGAATCACTTCACCTCCTATCCTATCTGTTCTTCATAATAATAACACACACCATTTCTTATGAATGTCATTCTGAAATTATAGATGGTTGGTTCAATGATGAATATATACACAAAACTTATCAGTATAAGCTCATGTTTTTCATATCAAGTTCTATGGAACAGTAGATACCATAAAAGTATTGCAATAACTCACAAATAAAAAACAACACCTACCCCACCAGCTGACAAATTTAGAATACAGTTCATAGCAATTATCACGTTGAATAAAACCTTTAAGAGGCAGATTTTCAGCTGATTAATTATCGCTATATTAATTAACCCAACCTGTATCAATAAATTGATGATCAGTGATTTTATTTGGTAATTAAAGATGCAAAGGGAAGGCTCTATATCACTTCAAATCAGTTGTGTGCCTTCTGACAAGGAACTTTCCTGACAAGTGAAACTCAACTTTGATTGGTGAACATTTTAATGAAAAGCTGACCTAAAAGTCTTCATCTCTTCCTGTGGCTTAATCTCGAGAATCATAAACCTCAAGTCTTCTGGGCAGGGAAAATCATTTTTATCAGAACATTTCTGGATAGTTTTCTTCTTCATGAGCTGTGCTGCCCTAAATGTTAGTGGAGGGAACCAAGGACAGGGGGTTTCTATCCCAGTCAAAGGTTCTCCTGAAGTGAATTCTGTTTACACTCTGAATTGAAAGTTTCCCAACTGGTTAGGGTCCTGCTCAATCAAGTTAAAGAGCATGTGCCTTGGGGAGTTAGGAGTAATCTCATCATATAACCATGCCCCTCAGAGACTGACTGACCTTTTCAGAGGTTGGATCTTAATAGAAATAAAGAGAAAGAGTGTTTTACCTATTAATAATTAGCTAACATGATAGTTTAATATTAGTTTCTCTCATTCGTAAACCTAAATAATATACACATTTTCATGAAAAGGAAACCATCAGAAACTACCTGAAATAATACACGACAATAAAGATCAGAGAATTATAAAGTGGGATCCATGGCCATGGATAAATTTCAGGGTGTGTATGTGTGTGTGTGTGACTGTAATCAATGTCTACTTATGAATTTGAATGATAACATTTCCATCTTTATTTTCATTAACCTCTGAAATTTAGCATCTCTTTCAATTATGAATATAGAAAATAAAATGACTAAGTTGTTAGTTAATTGCTTCAGACTTGTCTTACTCTTCATAACCACATATGTGGTTTTCTTGGAAAAGATTTTGGGGTAGTTTGCCATTTCCTTCTCTAGCTTGTTTTGCAGATGAAGCAACTGAGGCAAATTGGGTTAAGTGACTTGGTCAGTCAAACAGCTTGTAAGTGTGTAAGGCTGGTTTTGAAATCATGATTTTCTTATACAGGGCTCAGCACTCTATCCTTTGTGACACCACATTATTCTGCACAAGGTTTTCTTGCATAAGTTTCACCAGATTTTTAAATGGATTCACAAAAACTGACCAAGAAGCTCTAATCTAGAGCTTTCATTTCTAAATTTACCCTCTGTCCACTCTCAACGTATTCTGTATGAAGTTACTTATTTATAAGGTGTCTCCACCATTAGAATATACAAGTTTTGAGGACAGGGATTGTATTCACATTTTTTGGTAACCCTAGTGCTTACAGTACAATGCCTGGCATATAAGTTCTTAATAAATGTGTGATGATTAATGGATGGCATAGCATACCTATATGTACAAATACACACACATACATACACACACACACACACACATATACATACATATGCATATACACATGATAAGATCCTGGGTGGCAGAGAAAGCCTGGATAGGATTATTCCCTGAGGCAAGCAAGAAAAGGCAATGATAGAGATCAACTCAACCTTCCAGTCCCACCCCTGTGGAATTGGGTAACCCCAATTTACCATATTCCACCAGATAACCAAATTATATCAAAACCCCAAGGTTAAATTTACCCTATACATCTGTCCATGACCTATGCCATCTTTGCTGAATCCCTGGGCTAGCCTGCCACAGCATTCTGCTTCCTGGTATCTTTCTTCCCATCCATCCTCCCTTATATCTTCTACTTCATGGAGTATTCTGTATCTCCCTGGTTAATTGTAAGTACCACCAGGGAATTTATCTTTTTCATTGTTAGTTATTCTTTTAACTATATATAGTTATAGCTAACTATGTGCTTTCCCAAATCTAATTCACATTTACCTCTCCTGGTGCCTGTCTTACCTCTTCGTTTTGTCTATAACCTATTCTCATAACTAAATATACTTTTTGGCAAAGAGAAAGGTCCATGTAAATTCTTTACATGTGTACTGCTATCTTCTCCATCATTTGGTACCTATACTCAATATCATCATATATAAATATATATATATATACACATATGTTGTATCTATTATATATATAGAGAGAGAAATAAGAAATACATATATTTATTAATTTCAATTCAATAAAGATTAAGTTCTTCCTCAGTGCCAGGGAAGCTACTGGCACAGTGGACAAAGCATGAACCCCGGAGTTAGGAGGACCTGAATTCAAATCTAGCTTCAGACATTGAGTAACTGTATGTCTCTGGGCAAGTCACTTGTTAGCCTTAGTTCCTCACCTATAAAATGAGCTGAAGAAGGAAATGGCAAATCATTCCACTATTTTTGCAAAGAAAATTGCAAATGCACTTACAGAGAGTTGGACAAAAGTAAAGCAATTCGACTATAGTATTTCCCAGGAGATGCAACATTTTAAAATAATTCAATACCTACCCTCAAGAAGCTCACAATCTAGTAGGAGAAGACATCACACAAAAAGAAACTGAAAAGATGCGGGATGGAAGTTGAGGGTGCTGGGGTGGAGGGAGCAGTGCACAGTGTTTTATGGCGTTGAAACCAAGCAGAGATGCTGTTGGAAAATGGAAAGTTACCTTTATACTAATTCCATTATATTACTCATTAGGGTAAAATAAGTTCAAAGAAACAGAGAAGTAAAATTATCAAACAAGACTCTGGTACTGACACAAACCTACACAGAGAATCCCAAATAGAAAAGTAAAACAACTATAATAATATAATAGCTTGCCTTCTCCTTCCTCGCTCAGTTGCTCTTTCCTTCTCTCTTCTTCCTTCCCTCCTCCCCCCACAATTTGGATTTACTTCTAGTAATTATGATTCACAATATGTGGTAAATGGGTATTATTTTAAAAATTATCCCAGGGTTTCAATGCAATGAGTAAAGCATTTACTAACCAAGCACAGTGAGTTTGGAAATAAAAATGGCATTTCAAAAACCCAAAAATGCTGAATTAAACAATCTCAAAAAGCCTTGGCTTATGTAAAGTAAAAAAATAAAAAATAAAAAAAGTTATGAAACTGTTGTTTCTAATCCTCTTAACTGTTGTTTAATGCCAGGAGCACTGGAATAGGAGGTAAGGGATCTGAAGTTGAATCCCATCTCTACTGCTTAGTACCAGAGTGGTGTTGTAAAACTCATTTAACTTCCTAAAGGCTCAGTTTCTTTTACTGTAAAATGAGCAGATTGCACTAAGTGATCTCTAAGCACCAGCAGAGCTCTAAATGTAATTTCATGTGAGTTTTTTATTCAATATGTTTTCCAGTTTTAAAAAAACTTTTATCAATTATGAAAACTCAAATCCTTCATAAGTCATTTATAACTTTTTAGATTTGAAGTAAGTCCAAAGAAAGTTTGTTTCAAAATTAGCTTCTGAATTAGTACCATTAGCAGTATGCATTAAAAGTCACTTTAGAAGCTCTTCTTGCCTCCCCTCTTTTTTGTTTAAAATGAAGATTCTTAGCTCTCCACAATAAGAATATAAGTTTAACTAATCAATCTTTTACAAGTATTTTTTTTTTCTCTCCCAAGAACATCTCCTTCAGGCCACCTTTCTTGCACTGGTGAGTTTCTTTTGAGGGACAATCCATGCTACTCAAGCTTTTATTTCCTAGCAGATTGTGCTTCTGACTATCTAGAATCTGTGGCTATACTAAACCATACTCAAGGTTGCCTCACCCATTCCCACTGCTTTTCAATTATCTTCTTCCCTTAGAATGTAAGATGTTCAAAGGCAGGAACTTTCTTCATGTATAAAATGAGCTGAAAAAAGAAATAGCAAACAGCTCTAATATCTTTGCCAAGAAAATCCCAAATGGGGTCATGATTGATAGAACTGAACAACAATAACAAAAGAAAATAGATCCATGGCAACTTTCCCAAATTCAGCACTTAAAAGCATATAAGGCAACCTCATATTCACAATTATACATATATAAAGATATACATTGCTGTGGATATTTTTGGCAGAGGCATCAGCACTTAGCTAGGTCCAACAACTCACCTTGTATTTCAAGGACAACAGGGCCCAACTATGGAATTAGTGTACTATAATGAATAAAAGGCCTGGATTTGAATGTTATCTCAGGTACTTAATGGTTGTGTGAACCTGAGCTGTTTCACTTTCCTCATCTGTAAAGTTGAATATCTGTATATAATACAGTAGCACTTACCTCACAGAATGACTATTTTAAATGAGAAAATGCATGTAAGTACAAAGCAAATGTTAAAGAGCTTTCACTATGAAACAAGCATGAATGTGGTTTAAAGCTCTGAAAATCTTTCTATACTGAAAAGCTACTTAATATTTCACCACACCCTGTTGAATTGGAAATACTTCACTATGCAATTATACAATGCCTTTTCATCTCTTAACTAATTTCAAAGCTTGAAACTCAATACCTCTTAAACACAAAAGGGAATGACTTCTCCTACATTTCTCCATATCCATCAAATTGTTTTCCACACCAATGCAGAAAACTTATGGGTCTTTGCATATTTACTTTGACTTCTATTTTTCACATCTGAGTTACACTCAAGGAGGGTAGTGGTTTATGAAGCAAAATGCCACCATCAGTAGTTTACTAACCAAAAGGAAAATGCTTTCTGGGCAATGAACCAAACACTTTCATTATTGACATGATCACTCTTAAGTTAGAAATATAAAGTTAATAAAAGGAGAGCAGAGGATGGTCTCACCATACTGTTACCTTTAATCTGAATGAAATTTGTAAGTGACATTATAGTAAAGGCTGTCTTTCTGTTTCTGTTACTCATTCCAATTTGCAAGAACTTTATAACTCAGCTCTGAAAAATTTAATATGGGCTTAAAATGTCATAACAGGTATAATCCCTGGAGCAAGGTTTAAAATAGTTTTTGTCCTCTCTCTGTGTGCCTCTCTCTCTGTGTCTGCCTTTTTCTGTCTGTCTTCTGTCTCTGTCTCTTTTTTTGTCTCTGTCATAAGAAGAGAAAAATAAATTGCAAACTGTCTAATCCTTATTCTATCACCCTTGTTAAAAAATATATATTTGTGCCTTAAAATATGAGCTGGCATCTTGGGTATATTATTCTAACTTTCCATTTCTATGGAATATGTGATCCAGAGTCTTTGAATTGTGCTTATAAAATAATGGTTTAACATAATTAATAAACTTCCAAACAAATCTCCAAAAAACGTAAATCTCCTTTAAAATAAATGAAGCTCTATAGATAGAGAAGATAAAAAGTTGCATAAAATAGTATTGTTGCCCAATGTGTAATGTATGAATTCCAAATGCATATATTTAAAAAAATTTAGATGATTAGTGCACAACCCTTGAATAAAGTAAATCAATCCCAGCATTAAAACTATTTTAGTTCCAACTAAGGCATGCCTTGATGAAATTATCCATATTTCCCACTCAAACTAAGCTTAGTTGAAGGTAAGCTATTCAGAAAAATTTGCCAATTTGACCAATTTACTAGTAAACCCAGTGAAAAAATTAGCCAATACTACTAGTTTTCCATATGTCTGGGAAAGATGGTTCAATTAAAAGTCTCCGCTGGTTTTGGATATTATAGTCTTTGTAAGGTAATTAAAAAAAATATATTTGTTATTGTGAAGACTGAGTTAACACCCTGGATATATTAGAATCAGCCAGGGTCCGAATAAGCAAAAGTCCTTGGTCTTTATTCTTGGTTTTTAGGGGTAGAAGTGAATAGGATGGATGCAGGATCTCCACAACCTCTCCTCTTCATCTCCCTCTCAAAAGTGACCCTGGATAGTCTTACTCCACCCCTTAGTCCCTCCTACAATTCTCTGTATACACCAATTATTGAGCCAGCACAGAATAGAGGGAAGGGCCATTTTCCAAACATATGCTTATAGAATATTGTCCAATCAATAATTAGCCTTAAGTGTTCGGTTGTCCAACCTCAGTGCATCAACTCAAGAGTTTCAGCCCTTTACATATTGTTAATTATATTATATTTCCAGCTTTATGCGTCACAATCCTATTTACTTCAACTTATAAGATATTATATTTTTATGATCAGCATTTAAATAGACAGTGAGATTAAAATGTATATTTATTTTCATAACTAAAATATATACTATATCTAAGTATAGGTATTAGATTATATATACTTCAATAAGCTTACTATAAGATTTTATAAGCCTTAATAGTTTAAATTACATTAAGACCTTTGGGATAACCTATATATATGCATGCATGCATACATATATACTGTACCAACATACATATACAAATGAATGAATGCATGCATTGATAAATGTGTGTGTGTGTGTGTGTGTGTGTATGTATTTAATCTGTGATTGAGTCAATTGTAATATCCAGGCTAGCTTTCTGGAGGTCCTCTGGAAGGGCCTTGCTCTCAGCAGGATAGACACCACAAGAATGGACAAGAATAGAGTTCAAAGTCTTCACTGTCTCTTACACAGTCTGTGTCTGTCATAGTCTGACCCAGTCTCAGTCTGATCCAGTCTCATAGAGCAGTCTGATAGTCTGTCAGTCTCAACCAGTCTCCCCCTTAGTGCAGGAGGCAGGAGAGCCACCACCAGGATGATCAAAGATAGAATGTCTCTCTTCCAGTTTTTCTTAGCCCTTATATACCTTATTGTAATTATAGCATTACAGCGTACTGATTATGTGTGTACTTAGAGAACCATCACATCAACATGCTAAGTACTAAGTATATATGTGAACTAGAGAACCATCATCTCATCAATTCCACTGAGTTAACAACTTATTTCAAGTATACTTCTCCAGAATTCTGGCTCTCTACAATCAATTATGCCAAATATCTTGAAAACAAATGGTTATCTCCTCAAGATTAGTAACCTTGACTTATAGATTTTTTGTAACCACCAAAACAGCTGTACGAGTTCCTCTCTGTCTTATGCCCAGAGTTCAATTATGCAGCATCACCTTATAAAGGTAGTGGACTCATCAATAGTGTTCTTAGAAAAGGTATCTCCCACCTTCTTTACAGAAAAAAAGGAAGCAATAGGAGAGGAACCCTACATATATTGTCAGATTCAGAGTACTTTTGCTTAACTATTATTTAACTTCCTTTTTATTCTTTACTGTAAGAGAGAACTCTTTGGAGAAGGGATAGAGGAGGCTATGCTGGGAAATGTTAGTGACATAAAAATGCACAATTTAAAAAAATTAAATGTTTTCAGAAATGTAGCAGTCTTTATTCTTAAAAATGGACTTTCCTAAAATCATCAGTAAGCATCATACATAACTGGAATAAACTAGAACTATTCCCAATAAAATCAGGGGTTAAACAAGGTTGCCCACTATCAACATTACTATTCAATATTACATTAGGAATGTTAGCTTTAGCAATAAGAGAAGAAAAAGAGGAAACCAAATTATCAGTCTTTGCAGATGATATGATGTTATATTTAGACAATCCTAGAGAATCAACCTAAAAAAACTACTTGAAATAATTCACAGTTTTAGCAAAGTTGCAGTATACAAAAGAAATCCACATAAATCATTAGCATTTTATATGTTTCCAACAAAGTCCAGCAATAAGAGATACTAAGAGAAAGTTCACTTAAAATAATTGTAGATAATTTAAAATATTCGGGAGTCTATCTGTCAAAACAAAGTCAAGAACTATATGAATACAATTAAAAAACAGTTTCCACACAAATAAAGTCAGATCTAAACAAGTGGAAGAATATCAAGTGCTCATGAATAAGCTGTGTTAATATAAAAAAAGACCATCTACTTAAATTAATATACTTATTCAGTGCCATACTAATCAAACTGCCAAGAAACTACTTTACAGAGGTAGAAAAAATAATATTAAAGTTTATCTGGTAAGAACAAAATATCAAGAATTTCAAGGAAATTAATTTAAAAATGCAAATGAAGGTGGGCTAGCTATAGCAGACCTAAAACTATATTATAAAGCAGTAGTCATCAAAACCTTTGCTACTGGCTAAGAAATATAATAGTTCATCAGTGGAATAGGTTAGTTACACATAGCATAATAGTCAACGACTATAGTACTCTAATGTTTGGTAAACCCACAGACCTAGCTTCTGTGATAAGAACTCACTATTTGACCAAAATTTCTGGAAAAATTGGAAAATAGTGTGGCAGAAACTAGGTATTGAGCAGCACCTAACACCTATATCAAGATTAGTTCAAAATGGATAAATAATTTAGTGATAAAGAGTGATAATATAAATTAGAAGAACAAAGGATAATCTACCTCTCAGTTTGTGGAGAAGGAAGGAATTTATGGTTAAAGAAGAACTAGAATTCAGTATGGAATGCAAAATGTGTAATTTTCATTATATTAAATTAAAAACTTTTTGTACAAACAAAACCAGTGCATGCAGGATAAAAAGTGAAGCAAAAAACTAGGAAAAACTTTACATCTAAGGATTCTGTTCTAAAGATCTCACTTCTAAAATATATATAAATAACTGACTCAAATTATAAGAATACAAGCCATTCTCCAATTGATATATAATTAAAGGACATGAGCAAATAATTTTCAGATGAAGAAATTAAAACCATTTCTAGTCATATGAAAAAAATGCTCTAAATCACTATTGATTAGAGAAATGATTAGAAAAATTAGAGAAATACTCTAAGGTACCAACTCACATCTCTCAGATTGGCTAAGACAGGAAAAGATAATGATAAATATTGAATAGGATGTGAGAAAACAGGAATACTGATATATTGTTAGTGGAATTATAAAATGATCCAACCATTCTGGAGAGCAATTTGGAACTATGCTCAAAGGACTATCAAACTGTTCATACTCTTTGATCCTTCATTGTTTCTACTGGGCTTATATCCTAAAGATATTAAAAAGGGGAAAGGATCCACATGTGCAAAAATGTTTGTAGAAGTTCTTTCTGTAGTGGCAAAGAATTATAAACTGAGTGGATGCCCATCAGTTGTAGAATGGCTGAACAAATTATGGTATGTGAAAGTTCTGGAATATTATTGTTCTGTAAGAAATGACCAGACAGATGATTTCAGAGAAGTCTGGAGAGACTTACATGAACTGATGCTATGTGAAATGAGTAGAACTAGGAGATCATTGTATATGTAGCAAGAAGATTATAGGATGATCAATTCTGATGAATGTGGTTCTTTTTAACAATGAGGTGATTCAGGCCAATTCCAATAGATGTGATGGAGAGAGCCATCTGCATCCAGAAAGAATACTGTCAGGATTGAGTATGAATCACACAGAGTATTTTCACTTTTGTTGTTACTGTTTGCTTGCTTATGTTTTTTGTTTCCTTTTTGATATGCTTTTTCTTGTGCAACATGATAAATGTGGAAATATGTATAGAAGAATTTCATATTTAGTCTATTGAATTACTTCCTCTCTTGAGGGATGTGTGGGGGAAGAGAGGGAAAAATTTGAAACATAACGTTTTGCAAAGGTGAATGTTGAAAACTATCTTTGCATAATTTAAAAAATAAACAACTATTATTTAAACAAAACCATGGACTTTCATCATATCATGTCTCTCTGAATTGTGCAAGGCTAGGGGTCTCTGTCACAGAAAGAATGTGTACAGATATATCCATGTATCCTAACATAGGGACACATACTATAATAACTCCTCTAACATAAATCTAAAAGGGAGGATAACTTCCACAATTGGACTGCCCAGTCACAACAAACAACTTCAGTGTATTCCTCTAAGGTTCTTTGTTCATTCTCAATTTTTACATAAATCTACAGAATGGAACAGCAAACTTTATTTAGGATCAGTCACCAGTGCCTCTTTTAATTAACTTAGTTATACTCAGAAGATATTGTGGTGACATGGAAAGAAGTGAATATTAGGTTTGGACTTAGGTAACCGAAATTTAAATCATGACTCTGCCAGACCTAGTCCTAACCACTCTAGACTTCATTTTTCTCAACTATGAAGTATAGATGAGAGGTATAGAGTGGATAACTTTCAAGGTCATTTCTAGCTATAAATCTATAATCCAAAGAACCCAGGATCATAGTTGCTCTCAGTAGCACAGGTAACTACCTTTTTATTCTCAGAGATGTATGAATATAGCACCATCTGAACTGATTCATATACCTACATTTACCTTTACTTTTTTTTTAAATAAATTTCACTATGGGCAAAGTACCTCCCTTATGTGACCATTAATTTCTTCTTCACTATAATAGCAGTGATAATACCAGCTCAAGAGTTTATTTTTTTAAAGTACTTTGTAAGCTTTAAAAAGGGATGAGTATAGGGATAGAAATAGAGAATTTCACCAGTGTGGAAATGCTTTCACTCAGAACTCATAGTCAGTATTTGTCTGAATCAGTATTTGAACAAAAATCTTCATAGCATCAATGCCAGTTTTCTCTGCAGTCCATGCTACTTCTCTGTAACACTGATTCCTAAATTTGATATAGAAATCTTAAATTTGAGCTGTCATTATTATTACTGCTAATATTATATATTACTGACAGTTCCTACCCCAGTGAATTGGTTTATATGGTACCTATAAAGGGACTCTTTAAAGACAATGGAGATTTGCTTTATGGTTGATGGTTGTGATAGTTTTCTTTTCATTCCTGAGGTATCTGTTCTTCTAGACAGTTTATTTCAGAAGAAGCTTCATGATATTTTCAACTCTGAACAATATTATTAATTTCATAAATGCTAAATTGAACTCCTATTATTATACCATTTCACATACATCTATTAAGCTTTTTTTTTTCCTTTTTTTTCCTAAGTGGGGTGAGTAGGGGTTAACATAGCTTAGCAAAATGGAATTCAGCATAAAAGAATTTGATGTCAGGAGGACATTTAGTGCAACAGGAAATTTACCAAAAAGTGTATTTACCCAAGCTTTAGTGGATGTGTAGCTCAAAGACCACAACATGGAGAGAATGAGACCTTGGCTTCTCAGAGGCTATGTGAACACAATGGAAGCTTTGGCAGGACCTGCCAAACTGGATAGGCTTCAAGTACAGGCCTGGGTATAGATTGGGAGCCTGTTGTCCAAAAACCGGCCTAGTGACATTCAAAGGGGCTTATCAGTAAAAGGCTGGTCCCCAGTTAATGCAGTTTTTTATTCAAAAGACTCATAAAAACACATTTATCTTCTCTTTTCTATTCTTCCCTTCTTTTACCTTTCCTGTTATGATCAAGGTCCTTTCTGACTAATGGATAAATTGCAGACAAAAACATGACAGGAATACCCTATTGGAAGAAATATTGCATTTATTGAAATAGTAAACAAGCATTCACCCAAAAGAAATAGAAGGAGGCAGCATGGTTGAGGAGTCATTTAATCTGGGGCTGGAGGACTTAGATTTATGTCACATCTATAATGATTTTCAGTGATGTGACCTCAGGCAACTTCCTTAACCAATCAGTCAAGGTCTTAGTTTCCACATCTGTAATGAACTTTGATTTTATTTTCATTTCTATATCTGTGATCCTCTAAAATAATAATATTTAAGTAAACCAAAATCTCACAGAATTATTTGGCATTCAAAATGCAACAATTATTTGAAGACGTTATTTAAGTATTATTCATTGTCCTTCCTAGTCTATTTGATGCTTGGGTTTGGGAAGCTGTTCATTTCTTATTCCTGTTATGAATTTTCCTTAATGGCACATTATTGTTATAGCTGGATGATGAAGAATTCAGGGTGTGTGTTTGGGTGTTTTTGTTTGTTTGTTTGTTTTCATTTTGTTTTGTTTTGTTTTTTAAGAATCCTTACCATTGTACCCAAGAAGTTATCAAACTGTGTATACTCTTTGGTCCAGCAGTGTTTCTACTGGGTCTGTATCTCAAAGAGATCTTAAAGGAGGGAAAGGGACCCACATGTGTAAAAATGTTTGTGACCCTTTTTGTAAGATCAAGATACTAGAAACTGAGTGGATGCCCATCAAATAGCTGAATAAGTTATGGTATATCTATATATAGGTAATGGCATATTTTTGTTCTGTAAGAAATGATTAGCTAGATGATTTCAGAAAGGCCTGGAGAGACTTACATAAACTGATACTAAATGAAGTGAGTTGAATCAAGAGAACATTATACACAACAACAAGATTTTGGGATGATCAATTGTGATAGACTTGGCTCTTTTCAATAATGAGATGATTCAGGGCAATTCCAATAGACTTGTGATGGAGAGAGCCACCTGCATCGAAGAAGAGGTCTATGGGGACTGAAAGATGACTCACAACATAATATTTTCACCTTTTTAGTTGTTGTTTGCTTGTTTCTTGTTCTTTCTCATTTTGTCCCTTTTTCATGTTATTTTTCTAGTGGATAAATGTGGAAATATGTTTAGAAGAATTGCACATATTTAATTTATATCAGATTACTTGCTGTCTAGGGGAAAGGGAAGAGGGGAATAAGGGAAAATTTTGGAACACAAGGGTTTTCAAGGGTGAATATTGAAAACTATCTTTCATTGTATTTTGAAAATAAAAAGCTAAAACAACCTAAGACAAAAAAAAAAATACTTACCAAACAAAATTTGATCAAAAAATTCATATTTCCAAATGATACTTTTTCTAATATCAAAAAAATAAGTGTATTCATCCAAATATGCCCTAAAGAGAAGCCATTCAGGGCTAGCTAACTTTACAATTATACATACACACACATACACACACATAACAGAAAGCAAACAAAAGTATTAAGTGAATTTCTTATAGGATCAGATAGATTCCATAACCTATTTTACAAATTAACAATTATAGATAGCCACTTGTAACTTGCACCCCTTTTCTTGTGTTAGCAATCAGCCAAGCCTCTGGGTCACAACAAGAATTAAGAAAGTGTGAATAAAAACCCCAAGTGAAGCTCACTTCTGCTCCTGAAAAACCAACTCATGTACAGAGGCACCTAGAATGGGCCACCACTGTCCTCCTCTAAACAAAGAACAGTACACTTGAGATCCCTTATAAATGAGTGTGATTTCTATGGAAAGCAGATTATTTCACTGTGTGGTCTTGCTTTCTTAGTGTGTCTGTGCTAAATCATATCTTCCATAACTCAATGTTTTAAATGTAAAATAGAAGGGAAAATGGTAACTTTTTTCATTGTTAGACATAGCCAAAGAAGAAAGGGAATTAATTGATGAGCTGTAAAATACTATGCCTATAGTAATGAGTGTGACAAATTATCCTTCTAACTCCAAGTCTATGATGAGCCAGGCTAAGTAAATCGCAGTCAGAGAGCAAGTTGCTCCTGGGTATCATTTCATGCTTGAAAAGAGACAATTTACAAGTGGTTCCCTGAGGCTGGAGAAGAGTTGATTTCCATCTTGAGTTAGACAACTTTATTCCCTGAGGGCGATTTATTCACCCATTTTTCACAAAAAGACTATGATAATGATTTAGTCTCAATGTCAGATGCAGTCTCAACTCTATCTCTAAACAGACTCCACCCTGGCCTTTCCTCCACACCTTTTGCCCTTCCACTCATACATTTAACCTCCCTCCCTCCCTCACTACATAGATTAGATTGATACTTAACCTTGCCTAAGTGTTACTTAATTTTGACCCTGTCTTCATTCATTGTCTAGTTTCTATGGAGCCCCAAGCATAAATAATTGTTTTGTATCACCAGGTGAGTGAACACAGAGCTCAATTAGGTGTTTAATAGAAGTTTGTTGATAATGGTCTTATATTCCATAATTGATGCTGATTTTCTTTGGTAACTATCCTAGTTATTATTTAATATTTATTAATAAATAACCATCCTCTATTGCACATTAAATTATTCTCTCCCCACATCATCATGTATCACTATTAATTGATATTAATTTGCTTAACTGATGAAGAAAATCTACCTGTTCTAGGTACCAGTCCCAAAGACTTTTTCCAATGCCCTCCAAAGCATATAGGAATTGAGTATAAAAGCCTCAGACATTCCTAGTTTGAGCCCCCTTTGGATTTAAAAAAAAAAAAAAAAAGAAAGAAAGAAAGAAATGGGGAAGTTACCAGGTGGGTTTCAGGTTAATTTTTCATTGATGCTCAAACATTTTCCTATGGAACATAAGGGTAATTTGCCACCATTAATCTTATCAGGTCTCCCAGCTCTAGTTCTTGTAAGAGTTTGTATATCCATTTGGCTGCAGAGCACATTATAGCACTGTTTAAAATCTTTTTTTAAATTATGTCAGACTATTAGAGAACCTCTAGGAACTTGTTTTCTTGATGCCAAAATGCAAAACACCCATGAAGGCACTAATCACATATATCACATTTATTCAAATCGATTCAAAATGATAATAGAAAAAAAAATCCAGACTATAATAGACCAATGACAAGTCTGTCTCAGTATTTTTCCCTTTGTATAGAAACTTTGGGGTACTAGGTGAAAAGACAATGTGGTCATGTTTACTGGAATGTGGATTGGAGGGGCTGTAGGTTTATGGCCCAGCTCAAATTTTCCAGTCTCTATTAAAATAGGTAAATCACTGAGGCTCATTGAGCCTTAGTATCCTGATCTTTAAAATTCTAACATAGACAAAAATATATATAAAAAAAAATAAATAAATAAAAAGTAAAACACTTCATAGAATAGTACTGAGGAGCTTAAAACCCAAAAGTTCTCACCCAGGGAACCAAACCTCCTAATCAAATATGATATAAGTGAAATCAAAACTAGCAACTTTTCAGGCTTGTACTTTAGGGACCAGCTGTAGAAGTATCTATATGTCCCTTTCTGAGAACACTGATTCAATGTGAATCTTTCCAACAAATAAATATAGTGTAATATTCCCCACTGATTATGCCCAGTTATACAAAAGAAAAAGAGATAAAATGGGAAGGGCAAAGGCAAGGCAAAGAATAGAACAATGCAAAGGACAAAAGTGAACTATCAAATGCAGTGGTTGACAAAACCAGTGTTATTTTATACTGCAACAATATTGTTTTAAGAACAACTTTCAATGACTAAGTCATTTTTTTATTTTTATAAATACCTAAATTAACTACAAAGGACATATGAAAGAAAATACTATGTACATACAGAGAAGGAACTGATAATTAGAAGCATTATATAGAATGGTTTTACACACACACACACACACACACACATGCACACACACACATGCATGTATACCTTCTAATAACTATCTTTAGGGAGGGGAAAGGGATGAAGGAAAAAAGGAGGGGAAAAAAAAGCTGCATGATAGCATTATATATTTAAAAGGAAGAACAACTTTTACATAATAGATTTTCAGTTTCATGAACAATCAGCTTTTTTGTTTCTATTTGACTGTTGTAAAAAATAACTATCTTAGTTCTTAACTTCGGAGTAAGATAAATTTAAAAAAAAAAAGTGAAGAAAATTCTACAATGGATTGTAAAGTTTTAAATAAAATACTAGAAATAAAATTTAATCAAATAGCTCAACTCTCAATGCAGATTTTTTAAAAAAAGTTAAACATATATTTTTACCATGTTTAAAACATATTGGATTACTTGCCATCTAGGGGAGGGAATAGGGGGAAGGGGTGGAATTGAAAATCAAAGGTTTACAGGGGTCAATGTTAAAAAAATTATCCATGCATATATGTTTTCAAAATTAAAAGCTTTATTAAAAAAAAAAAAAGATTGTTAAAAAACCTAGTAGCCAATGTTAAAAATAAAAATAAATAGATGTCCTAGAAGGGAAAATTACAGATTCAGAACACAAAAATCTGAAAGGAGTAGAAACGGTAAAAGAAAAGCAAAATTTAATAAGGTTAATTAAAAAGCATGTTGATTTCATTTTTTAAAAAATTTTGAAGGAATGACTTTGAATATAGGTTGTATAGAACAGAAGTGTCATATCAAGGACAGCAAAACTCCCAGAAGGGATGAATCAGATTAAAATAAAATAGGAAAATGTTTAACAAATAAATAAAAATATAACACTGCTATTATCCAGCCATTTGTCAGTGAAGTTTGACCCTTTCTGACTCCATTTGAGATTTTCTTAGCAGAAATTCTGGAATGACTTTGTCATTTCCTTCTGTAGCTTATTTTACAGATGAAAAAAATGAAGGCAAACAAGATTAAGTGACTTGCTCAGGATCACATAGTACTGAATATCTGAAGTCAGATTTGAGCTTAAGGAAATAGATGAATCTTCCTAACTCCAACCTAATAAAATACAATTTAGATAATTTAATATATGGTTTTATAAATTAATATGAGGTCTGCAGGAATTTGTTTCAATTGTTTGATGCTAGAAGTATAGATATAATTTAAGGATGATAGATTCTTAGAAAAATATAATGTTAAAAACATCCAAATACTCTACGTCCAGGAAACTACAAGCAAAACACCAAATAAACTAAATGTAGACAATAAAGTTCTGAACAAATAAATCTACAGATTGGTACCATAGGAAAAACTTAAAATGTCAAGGGAAAAAACATATATTTTTTATTAAAGCTTTTTATTTACAAAGCATATGCATAGATAATTTTTCCAACACTTACTTTTTTTCCAAGTTTTCCCCTGCTTCCTCCCACCCCTTCCCCTAGCTGGAAGATAGTCCAATACATGTTAAATATGTTGAAATACACATTAGACCCAACATAGGTATACATATTTATACAGTTATCTTGTTGCACAAGAAAAATCAGATCAAGATGGAAGAAAAAGAAAAACTGAGAAAAAACAAAATGTAAGCAAATAACAACAAAGAGAGTGAGAATGCTATGTTGTGTGAAGGTTTTCTGGAGGCAACCTTAGTCTCAGTTGAAATAAATAATTACTCCAAAATTGCAGCCAGCTGGTAAAAATAGAAACGTTTATTTCTCCTTCCAAAATAGCCCAGTTAGTTGAGGCCTAACTCTCTGCTTGAGCTCTTGCAGCTTTGTCCTTGGCTTCTGCCTATGGTTTCTTCAGCCTCCAGCCAGCACCAAGGTAGAAGATGCAAAGAATTTTTTGTGCCTCGAAGATAAGGCTTGTAGGCTTTTTTCCAGAGTGTCCTGTCTCTGACCCCCATCGATGTTCCGGAGAAATTCTCTCTAGCTCTAAGAGCTTCCTCCATATATATCATCTCCCAAAGGTTAACTCCTCCTTCTTGAGGCAGGGATTATGGGTTATCTCCCAGAGTGCTCTCTGGTCCTAAGAACTTCAAAGGAGGTGTGAATTCAGACTAAGCCAGCCCTGAATTCTCCCAAACGTGTGAACTCCATTGAGTACTTAGATACTTATGAGCTCTCTAGAGGTGTGAACACAAGCATTGTTTCCATCAGTTGTACTTAGTACTTTGTTTCAAGTTCTGGCCCAAAATATCTCTTTCTAAGATCAAATCAACTCCAATGGCTTAACAATTTGTAAAGATTCCAACAATGTTGTGTTCCACACTCTGTTCCCACAGTTCTCTCTCTTGATGTAGATGGCTCTCTTTACCACTGAACAAGTGGAACTGGTCCAAATCATCTCAATGTTGAAGAGAGCCACGTCCATCAGGAATTGAACATCCTATAGTCTTGTTGTTGCTGTGTATATTGATCTGGTTCTGCTCATTTCACTTAGCATTAGTTCATGTAGGTCTCTCCAAGCCTCTCTGAAATCATCCTGCTTGTCGTTTCTTACAGAACAATAATATTCCATAGCATTCATGTACCATAATTTATTCAGCCATTCCCCAACTGATGGACATCCACTCAGTTTCCAGTTTCTGGCCACTACAAAAAGGGCTGCCACAAACATTTTTGCACATGTGGATCCCTTTCCTTTCTTTAATATCTCTTTGGGATATAAGCCCAATAGAAATACTGTTGGGTCAAAGGATATGCACAGTTTCATAACATTTTGAGCATAGTTCCAAATTGTTCTCTAGCATGGTTGGATCCCTTCACAGTTCCATCAACAATACAGCAGTATCCCAGTTTTCCCACATCCCCTCCAACATTCATCCTTATCTTTTCCTGTCATCTTAGCCAATCTTACAAGTGTGTAATGGTATCTCAGTTGTATTAATTTGAATTTCTCTGATTAATAGTGATTTGGAGCACATTTTCATGTGGCTACAAATAGTTTCAATTTCTTCATCTGAAAATTGTCTGTTCATATCCTTTGACCATTTATCAACTAGATAATGGCTTGAACTATTATATATTTGAGTCAATTCCCCATATATTTTAGAAATGAGGCCTTTATCAGATTCTTTGGATGTAAATGTTTTCCCAGTTTATTGCTTCCCTTCTAATCTTGTCTGCATTAGATTTGTACAAAAACGTTTTAACTTAATATAATCAAAATTATCTATTTTGTGATCAATAATGATCTCTAGTTCTTCTTAGACAAATTCCTTTCTCCTCCACAAATCTGAGAGGTAAATTTTCCTAATTTCTTCTAATTTAATTGTAATCTCATTTTGTATGTCTAGATCATGAACCCATTTCTACCTTATTTTGGTATACGGTGTTAAGTGTGGGTCTATGCCTACTTTCTGCCATACTAGTTTCCAATTTTCCCAGCAGTTTTTGTCAAATAGTGAATTCTTATCCCAAAAGATAGGGCCTTTGGGTTTGTCAAATACTAGAGTGTTATAATCATTGCTATTTTTTTCTCTGAACCTAACCTATTCCACTGATCAGCTTCTCTATTTCTTAGCCAGTACCAAATAGTTTTGATCACCACTGCTTTATAATATAGTTTTAGATCTGGTTCAGCTAGGCCACCTTCATTTGCTTTTCTTTTCATTAATTCATTTGAAATTCTTGACCTTTATTTCTTCCAGATGCATTTTGTTGTTATTTTTTCTAGGTCAGTAAAATGGTTTCTTGGGGTTTGATTGGTATAGTATTAAATAAATAGATTAATTTAGATAGTATTGTCATCTTTATTATATTCACTTGACCTATCCGCAAACACTTGATATTTTTCTAATTGCTTAGATCTGACTTTATTTGTGTGGAAAGTGTTTTGTAGTTTTGCTTATATAGTTCCTAACTTTCCCTTGGCAGATAAATTCCCAAATATTTCATATTGTCAACAGTTATCTTAAATGCAATTTCTCTTTGTATCTCTTGCTGTTGGATTTTGTTAGTGATGAATAAGAATGCTGATGATTTATGTGGATTTATTTTGTATCCTGCAACCTTGCTAAAGTTGTGGGTTATTTCTAATAGCTTTTTTAGTTGATTCTCTGGGGTTCTCTAAGTATACCATCATATCATCTGCAAAGAGTAATAATTTGGTTTCCTCATTACCGACTCTAAATCCTTTAATCTCTTTTTCTTCTCTTATTGCCAAGGCTAGCATTTCTAATATAATATTGAATAGCAATGGTGAGAGTGGGCAACTTTGTTTCATCCCTGATCTTATTGGGAATAGTTCTAATTTATCCCCATCACATATGATACTTGTTGATGTTTTTAAATAGATGGTACTGACTAGAAAATAAAATTTTACTCTTCTAACAATAAACAACAAATCTTGCAATCAGCCAGGAAAATGATCTTCAACCATGAAATAAAAAAAATAAATAATTACTCAAGATTATCTTGTAGCCACCAGATAATGGAGGGAGTAATGGAACAATAGATATTCTAAAGAGAAAAAAAAAGGAGCTGAACCTACCAAAAAAAAAAAAAAAAACCAGCATCATCTACAATCATGTGAGACATAAATTAATATCGTAATAATCATAAATGAGAAGAATAAATACCTATATCTAAAAAAAGAGATATTCAATGCATTCCTAGTCTTTAAAAAAGAAAAATCAGCGACTAAAATATTTATCTCATGTTCATGACAAATTAAATAAACATAAGAAGGTTTCTGCACCACACTCAAGGAATGAGAAATTTAAAATAATCATTTAATTGTTGCAGTTTATTATTATTTAAATAAAAAGAAAATGAACTAAGGATAAAAGGGAATAAAAAAAGAGATAATAAAGGAATAAATTATTCAAGGGAAACTTAAAGCCCATAGAAAAGAAAAAGAAAGTACTGGGATAATAAGACATGGATGAATATCAATGTATTTTATGATAGAGATAACATGGCATAGTTTCAAAAGAAAAGTTAAGGAGGTGGACAGAAAGGAGTCGGTGATATATATATCTCACCATGTTTTGGTGAGCAAAGAAGGGACTAATATATTTTTAAAATAATAGCTTTTTATATTGAAAATATATGCAAAGATAAGTTTCAGTATTCAGCCTTGTAAAATCTTGTCTTCCAAATTTTTCTCCTTCACTTCCCCCACCCCTTCCCATACACATAATCCAATATATGTTAAACATGTGCAATTCTTCTATACATATTTCCACAATTATCATACTGCACAAGGAAAATCAGATCCAAAAGTAAAAAAAAAAAAAAAAAAAAAATGAGAAAGAAAATAAAAAGCAAGCAAACAACAATAAAAAAGGTGAAAATTCTATGTTGTGATAAATATTCAGTTCCCCAGGCCTTTCTTTGGATACACATACCTCTCTTCAAAACAAGTCAATTAGAATTGGCCTAAATCACCTCATTGTTGAAAAGAGCTCCATCCATCAGAATTGATCATTGCATAATCTTGTTGCTGTGTAGGACATTCTCTTAGTTCAGAGATTATTAATTTCTTCTAAGTCAAAGGTTATATTATCAAATAGTATAATTTTGTCTTTGCAGATGATTATTTCTTTCTCTTATTATTATTTCTACCATCTAGAATTAAGTCAAATAACATTAGGTAATAATCATGATGAAAGACCAAACCAAAAAAGTTGGTAGCAATGTCATTTCATTCTTGCTTTGAACTCCAGATTACTATCCAGGTAATTCTAAACAAACAATTACTATAATAAAACCAAGTACTTGTACAACATGCTTTCATATCCATTTTTTCTCTTTAAAATCTACCTGTGACCTAGCACTTATAATGATTCCATTTAGTGTATCATAGAATCATTGGGTTTAGTCATGGAACAGATCTGCAAGTTCATTTATCAATCAATCAAGAAAGATTAATAAGTGCCTCCTATGTATGAGGGATTGCACTAAGCATTGGGAATACAAACATAATTAAATAATTCCTACTCTCAAGATGTTTACATTTTAATGAGAGAAGCCTAATTCAAGTCACTCATTTCACAGGTAAGAAAGAGAGAAGCAAAGCAGGTAAATGATTTGCCAAAAGCCAATAGTCTTCAAACCCTGGTATTTTGCTTTTAGGTAGAGTGCTTGCTCTGTTCCAGCCTCTCTCCTGTTTGCTACTTGTCTCTTACTTAGATTCGTGAGTTTAACAAACTATATGACTTTCATCTCTTTCTTATCCAAATTTTCTTTGATCCTACTGTTGGGGGAAAAATATACATTTTGTCTCCCCCCACACACACACGCACATATGTAATATATACATAAAGAGTAATAATATATAAGAATTAGTTCACTTTTCAACATGACTGTTCATTTAAATGGTATTGAATAATCACATGAAAAAGTCTTTTTTTTATCTTTACAATCTTTTTAAATCTAGCATAGTGAATGGTTGAATCAAAGTAGAAAGAATATTACATATTCAGTTGTGTTCAATGGCACCTCTAATTTGATGATTTGACTTATATAAGAATCCCAATGTGCAGAGTTTCATACCCCCACCTTCCCTTGATAATCCTCAAAAAGACTCAAAATCGAAATGTATTGAGACAGCCAGGAAAGTTCAGGTAAATTAAGCTTATATTATGATTAATATAATTTCCTTTCCATGGGTAATAATAGTTTCTATGTAGCTCTGTATGGCTAATGAAACATCTGTCAACATCTCATTTGCTCTTCAGTTTGAGAGGTGGAAAGCAGAAGTGTTATTTATTCCTTTTATAAAAAGAAGAAACTGAGTTTTAGGTAAAATAATTTGCTCAAATTCACATAGCTAGAAAATGGAAGAACTGAGACTGGAATGTAGATCTTCTAAACCAGATCCACAACTCTTTCAACTAGACTTCCACCATCCTCAGCAGCTTACATATTTAGATGCTAGCTCTCTTTGTAGGTGTTCAATTTCTAGCGAATGCTAATTGCCAAAGATAGAGGGAACCGAAAGCTTGCAAGTCTTTATTAAATCAAAGTCCTATTCAGAAAAACATGGGAAGGAAGAATTCTTACTCATTATTTTCTTCTGTTTCTTACACTGCTTTGTTAGGAGAAAATATAAAATATTTCAACCTCAAACAGAAAAAAAATTAATTCTGAAGTTACAGGATTATAATTTGAATCTTGGCTCTGTTAAATAATATCGATTTGAAATTCAGTAAATCACTCCTTTCTGGAACTCAGTTTCTTCACTTTTTAGATAATCCAATTTAAATCTATGATTCTGATTCTCAAATTCCAAATTTACATTTCCTACACTCTCTAGTATATCTACCTTTGGCTGTCATGTCAATCCCTCAAACTCTATGTGTCCCAAACCTGTTATCCCTTTGACTTGGCAGTTTTACTTGGGTGTACCCATTGGAGTTGTCTAATGTCTAAAGAAATTATTCTGGCATTCAAAGCCCCTCACAATCTGATTTCAGTCTTCATGTAATATACACCTTCTCTTTGCATGCTTGTCATATTTAACTACTTGCCACTTTGAAAATTTATACCATACTTTTTTTTCTTCCGTTGTGCTGTGAAGATGTCCTTTATGTGTGAAATATCTTCCCTGTGGGCAAAATCTATGCCTGTTGAAATCCTACTTAACTTTCTTCTAAGTTTTGCTAAAATTTTCCTCTTTTTAGTTTAATCTCTTTAACCAAAAAATCTCTTGTTTTTATAGCACTTTTTGATCCTGTTAACACAATTAGCTTATCTTGCTTTGTATCCTAATTACTTATGTGCCTTTCTTCTTCCACAGTTGTTCTATTCAGACATCTTATCATGACAGAGATCTAACTTTGCATTCTCAAAGGTTAGGTCAGTGATTCATGAAAACTATTTATTTAGGTGTAGAAATATTGGAACTTTCATTGCTAGAGGGAGTCTACACACAGTTTCAATAGGCAGAGATTTTGCATATTATCTCTTGATTTTCATAACAATCCTGTTGGAAAGATACATACATTTTAGAGAAGAAAACTAAGACTCAGGGAATTAAATAATTAAGATAATATAATTGGCCATTTTTGAAGTAGGATTCCAAACCAAATTTCCTTTAATCTAAGTCCAGAATATATCTATTCCCTATAACATGCTCTCTTTAAATATTGCCTGAATGAACTAATCAGCTAAATGACATAGTATATAGGACCTTAGTCCTACAATGAGGAAAAACTGAACTGAAATCCAACTTCAGACACTATTTGTGAAACTGGGCAAATTATTTAATCTCTTAGGTTTCCTCAACTGTAAAATGAGAGTGAAAATAATGGAACTTCAAAGATTATTCTGCAGATCAGAGGACATAAAATTTGTAAAGCACTTAGCACAGAGCCTGACACACAGTAGGTACTTAATAAAGTTTGTTTTCTTTTTTAGAGATAGAATTTAATTTGCAAGGAAAATATGTATTATCCCAACAGTAACCCTCCCTATTAAATGGATTCTTTCTTAAAGTCTCTTAGCACATCTTAATGAATGCTCACTTACCTAGTTCTTTTGAAAAATATTATGTTTTGTTTTGTTTTTGTTTTTTTGCTTTTTCTTGGTAATACTGGATTTTTCATTATATATCTTCAAGAAAATGTGAACTTCTACATCACAATAGATGACCCAGTCAAGCAACATTAAGTAACTATGCATTACAATCAGAAAGAATGCTTGGACTCAAAAGAACAATCCCATTGGGAAGCTTTGCAAAGTGAATGATGATACATGTCCCCCATATACCTTTCTACTAACAGTTAACTGGAATGGAAATATTGATCCAACATTATTCACCTTACTGAAGCCAAAACCAAATGCAGCCACTAAGAATATATATGTATATACATCTTCATTCAATTCCCATGTCTTTTTCTTTATTTTCTGGTGGCTTACTTGGAGAATTTCAGTTATTGCACTATTTTTGTCATCCCTGAGTTCTCCTCTTCTGTATGGAACAAGAGGTATTGGGACCAGACTAGATTTGTACGGCTCACTATGAACTCAAATCAACAAGCATTTACTTAGCATTGGTAACAGGCCACTCATTGTGCTGGCTCATAGTATATGTGCTGTTAACATAATAACTATATCTGCTAATCATATAGTATTTGAGGTTTTATAAAGTCCTATATTCTCTAATTTGATTTTCAAAACAACAACTCTGTAAGAGAAGTACTTTTATTATTCTAATTTTATAGATCAGGAAACAGAATGAAACAAATTAATGATTTGCCCAGGGCCATACAAATAATGTCTAAATGAGGATAAAAAACAAAAACAAAAAAGAAAAGTAATTTGTTTTAGATTAACTGGGGGAAAATATTAAATAAATTAATCAAATATTTAAAAAAAAAATTTAAAGAGGATTCAAACTCAATTCTTCTTGATTCCAAGATCTAGCCACTATGCATCTAGCTATAGTGATTAATATTCCAAAGAGCACCTAGAATATGAAAAGTTGTGAATGTGGCCTTAGGGTTGCTTTTAATGAAAGTTGTCTTTAAAATATCAAAATGAGTGGGAACACCCTATTGTACATGTCCAAATGACTCTAATATTATGGCCTTAGGGATCAAACAAGTGTTCTCATCTGTGACCCCTGCAAGCCTTCATAGACCTTCATATGTTTTTTGTCACAAGTTTGCCAGTCATAATGTTTATATGTTTATATGTTTCCACTGAACTTACTTGCATTTCTTTCCTAGTTGCATCATCTTGGACTCTGGTCCCTGGCTATTGGTCTTTCAGTCCCCAATCCAAAGCTTCATTACATCTTGCCCTATCTTTATTCAGTCAGCAAAGTAGTCATTATTGGTTTTCTCTTGGCAGTTTGGTGGTGCAAAAAATCTCAATACTAATGACTGGTCCAATAACTATGATTCCAAACCTGCAAGACTTCTGCAACTCTCCATTGGTTTCTATAATAATTATTAAAATCATTTAACTCTTCACTTCCTAATTTCCAAATATTGATATTGGCACTGGGCTACCAATGAATATCTGCTGAAAAAATAAATAATTCAGGGTATAAAAATATTCTTATCTGAGTACAATTTGTTAAGAATATGTTAGCTATTATCTCAGAAAGTACTTTGCATTTGCCTTTAATAAAAACTAATCTTAATTGCATGTTATCAATTAACATCTTTATTTGTTAAGAAAACAATGGTCTGCCTGTGTGAACTTCTATTAAAAAAAAAAAAAAAGTATTAGTCTCTGAAATGGTCCCAGGTGGTAAAATCATAAGCAATCCTTGCAGACCTATTCTAGGAAACATAAGCACCATCTAGTGGTAAAATAAGCCTTATTATGATCTATAGATGTCTTAATTCCTGGATTTAAACATTTTATAAGAAAAGTAAAAACAATATGCTCTATAAACTGGTACCAATATGGCACAGCATAATTTCATGTTTTTGTTTTTTTTTTACAAACCAGTTACCAAGAATTATGTTTTGATAATTTTAAGTTATATACCAGAAATAGAAATTACCATTATTTATTCAAAACCCCTTTTATATTGATGAGGAAATTGAGGCCCAGAGAATTGAAGCCATTTCCCCAAAATCACATAACAGATTGGTGACAGCAGATGAGTCTTTATATTCTATCCTCCAATGTTGTTCCAATTTGCCACATTGCCTCTTGGTTCTCCTAAGTATGTTTCTCTGTCAAATAGTAATTTAGAAGGAAAGAAGGAAGGAAGGAAGGAAGGAAGAAAAAGGGAAAGAAGACCAGGACCACTTCAAAGTAAATACTATGATTGCTTTCTATCACTTTCAAATTAAACCCTAAATCCATTCTACTCTTGTTCATGAAGATTTGGCCCATAGCAAGAAGTCATAAGGAATCAAAGAATCCATAAAAGATTATAGATTCTCAGTTGTAAGGGTTAGCTACAGAGTTCACCTAATCCAACCCCTCTACAACAACAAACAAAATTCCCTCTACAAAATCTAAACCAAGTACAAATACAATCTCTGCTTGAAGATCTTTAACGGGGATAAAAAAGAGCTCATCATTATTTGGCAATGACCCTTTTATTTAAGGAATCACTCTCATTTTGAGAAATTTTTCTTCTATCTCCATATAATTTTCCCTTTCTCACACAATTGAAATGGAGAAGGGAAATTATAAATCCTCTCAGATATAAGGAAACTATCCACATTATCTCAGGTTTTGTGAGGCTAGGGAATGGGAAAACAGCATGTACAGAATGGAAAGGGAATCTAAAACTGTCTATTGAAATGCTTCACAAAGCTATCTCTTTAACATGATTGGTACAATACTAGATTAACCCTAAAATTCACTTCTTAATCATGAAAATAATTGTGACTTGGCCAAAGTTCTCCATGAAAACCTTCT
The DNA here is from genome assembly GCF_902635505.1 of Sarcophilus harrisii. Taxonomy (NCBI): domain Eukaryota; kingdom Metazoa; phylum Chordata; class Mammalia; order Dasyuromorphia; family Dasyuridae; genus Sarcophilus; species Sarcophilus harrisii. The sequence goes on from NC_045426.1 coordinate 69,960,703, forward strand.
CTGATGCACCCATTGTTCAAGTGACTATTAATTCTCAAAGGTTCATCAGCTTTTTTAGTGGCTTTGCAAAAGCATTACCTAGTCATCAATTTGTAATGAACTGAAACTCCCAGACTCTTTTCACATATATTTTTGAATATCGACATATCAATCCTTTTAATAACCTTTAATATTTTTCATTTAATCATGACAAGTAGCTATACAATTAAATTAATCAGATCATCCATTTTTTGGGAAATTACTATAGGATTATAATCTAGAGTTGGAAGGAACTACAGATGTAATATAGATCAAACCCGTTATGTTACAGATGAAAAAACTGTGTCCAAGTAACTAATATGCTTAAAGTTGCTCAGGTGGTAAACATAAAAGGTAGGATTTTAGACTCAGTTCCTCTGATCCCATAACCAAGTCTCAGTTCATGGTACCATCAGTAGTAGAGACATAGCAACCTTATGGATGGAAAGAACCAACTAAGTATACAACTAAAAAAGGAAAAAGCCTGAGAAAGAGATTTTGAGTGACTACAGGAAGAGGGGCAGCACATATATTCCTTTCTTCCAAGAGCAAGAGTAAAAACATATAAACTCTTTACTCTCAATCATAACACAAATATCTGGTCACAGTAAACCTTTTGAATTTCAAGACAAAACAACAACAGAATTCAACTCATTAATTGTTTTTTTCATAGAAATTGAGAACAAAATTAAATGATGAATGGGGATCATCTCTCAGTGACAACTACAGAATGAAAATTCTTGCTCTTCTATTGTAAAGAAATGTTTTGTTTTTATCTCATCCATAATTATTTATTTAAAACCTACTAGGTGCTAATCAGGTATTTGGTAATTAAACTCTATTTGACTTTTAGAGGGGTTTTATTTAATTTGACTCCTTTATGGAGGCAGTTTATAAAACATTGAACCATTTATCAGAGAGAGATTGGACCAAGAAAGAATTAGGAACACATGGAAAAAGACATGCAAACCTTCAGTACAAATGGTAGCTCAGAAACTGTGTCATTTTTATCTTTTATCTTGCTAATGCATTTTTGTTTGGTTGGGACTAGACCTGTGATTTCATCAGGGTAAAAAGTTCAAAGTGAAGAACATCTCCAGTGCACATCAGCAACACTTTTTACCACTTAGGATCTCTTAGAATTAGATGGCTTTTGTTATTTCCAGTCATATCTGAATCTTTATGACCCCGTTTGGGGTTTTCTTGGCAAACAAAAGAAGAAAAAAAAGTGTATTTGCCATTTCCTTTTCCAGCTCATTTTATAGATGAGGAAATGGAGGCAAATAGATCCCAGCCCAAGTCTCATTTGAGCTTTTTTGAGGCCCTGAAGGCTCTGAGTAAATGTAAATGTAAATGAAATAAGAAATAACTATTTCTTCTGCTTTGGCCATAAACCTTGAGAATCTTCCCCTCACAGATTGATTATTTTTGTTTGTTTGTTTTTTGGTTGTTGTTGTTGTTATTTTTTTTTTTTTTGACTAGGTAAAAGAGATCATTATTTACCTCATTTCTTCTTACCCAGTTTTAATCATTGAATGGGTGTTGCTTCAGACAAACTGAAATCTGAGAAAGATTAATTTAAAAAATTTAAGGTCTCTCACTGCATCTGGAACCATCTCTAGTTATTCTGATCTATATCTTGCCTCTGGATTCTGATGGCTTTAGTGAAGAAAGGTGAGACTAGTGACTTTGCATAGTCCCATTTCATTTAAATCCAATTCCCTTGTGAATCATGACATCACCTTCCTGATGTCATGATCTTCTGAGAACAAAGGATAAACATCAACCTGTGATTAGTAGTAGCTGCCTCACTGGGGAGCCAATTGTCCAGTTCTAATTACCCAAAGCAGCTCCTTTCTTCCTTCCTTTCTTCCTTCCTTTTTTCCTTCCTTCCTTCCTTCTTTCCTCCCTTCCTTCCTTCCTCCCTTCCTTCCTTTAATTCCATATTTCTACATTTTTCTGTTATGCTTTTTTGTTCTCCCTACCTAGAGAGCTCTGGGAAGTGAGCCCAAGCTGGTCATGCTTCCTTCCTCTCAGGCTATGGCTTCTGACTCTCTGGAATATCTCCCTGTGATAACAAGTTCATTCTGTGATCCACCTCTTTTTTTCAGCTTGTTTTTATGTATTGTTTTCCCCATTAGAATATAACCTATTTAAAGTCAGAGACTGTCTTTCTAATATCTCTATTTGTATCTTCAATATTTAGCATAGTACCTGCACTAAGTGCTTAATAAATGCACCTTGTCTGCTGGCCTGTGACACACACTATAAGGTTCTTTACTACCTTAAATTCATGACTGTTTAAAAAGTTACAGATCTAGGATTACATTCTTTTTACTTTTAACTCCAAATCCTGTGTTCTTTCCACTTTTCTCCCACTGAAGTAATATTATAATGTGACATTTAGCACTTGGACTTTAATTATTTACCAGCTGAGAGTAATCTAAGACAGGCACTGTCAAAGATGTCTAGGGGGAAAAAAAGGCCAGGGTAGTCTATGGACAGAAATAGGAAAAATCTAACTACTTATGAATGGAGATAAATCAGAAAGAAAAAAAAAAACAATTACTTATTAATATACAAGCAGAGAAAAGTTGTGACACAAAATTCCAGGCATTTATGCTAAACTGATATGAAGACAGATTTTTGGTGGTTGTTGCTTTCCAGAGCAAGCCATTTTTTTTTCTTTTTTCAAGGACATTGAGAGCAACCGAGTCACTCACTATCTTCCTCTCCTCTGTCTTCATACTATCAGATTTCAACATTCATAATGTTCCCTCAAACTTTTTAATTTCTCCATTGCTTTTTCCCCTTAAATCACATAATTGTCCCTTAATCTTAGCGACACATATGAGGATTGTCATACTCTATATTTCATCATTAAAAATGAGTCTTCCATTTTCAAAATCAAACACTTTGACATTTCTTATTCTGACTAAAACCACTTATTCTCACACTTTTCCCTAATTACTTTGGCAGTTTAATCCTATTCTTACACTTCTCCCTATGCTTCACCCTTCATAATCCAATTTTTTACGCACATAAATACCTCCAATCTGTCCATCCCTTAAAATACTTTTTCAGACTGGTAAGTCATTCAGCAAGCATTTATTAACTTCTGGGGGGTGTATCAGGCACACCCAGAATGAATGCGCCAAGGATGAGAATATAAGAAAAAGCAAAAGTACAATCTCTCCCCTCAAGCAGTGTATTTTAAAATGAGAGAGATAACATGAAAACAACCCTAAGTAGATTAGATAGATATTCATGTAAATATGTGATGCAAATTAAAAGTAATCTCACAGGGAAGGACTATTAGTGAGGGAAAGAGAGAATAGAAGTTTAAGCAAGGGTTAAAGTCATAGAAAATGTGATTTAAGATGAGTTATTAGGCTAACCAGGAAACAGGTGAGGAAGGAAAGCTTTCCCAGCAGGGAAAGTAAGTACACAGTAAGAGAGTTGAGAAATGAAGAACAAAAAATCTAGCACTGGTGGATTGTAGCAGGCATAAAAGGATAGTATAAGAAGACTGGAAAGGTAGGAAACAGGCAGGTTACTGAGTGCTTTAAAAGATTTTATATCTTATTCTATTATAGGGAGCCTCTAGTATGTCAAGGGAAGGGGAAGACAAGTTCAGATATGCACTTTAAACAATTACTTTGGCAGTTTAATGGAAAATAGACTTAAGTGAGAAGACGCTTGAAACAAGGAGACTAATAGGACTATTGCAATAATCCAAATACGCTTGCTCTCAGAAGGACCACTCTATGAATAGAAAGAAAAAGTTATACACAAGAAATGTTAGAAAATAATAAGTGGAAATAGTTGTTGAGAGATTGGATATGTAGAATGACTGTCAAAAGTCAAGAATACCATTGAGGTTGTGAGCTTGACTGACTGCCACGACAGTGATAATCTTGACAGTAATAAAGATATTGGGAGAAAAGTAAAAATGTTTGGAAAAGATGGAGTTTTGTCTTGGAAATGCTGAGTATGAGATATCTATGAGATATACAGTTTAGTGTTGTGATATTTGAGGTAAAAAAGATGCTTAGAGCTAGATAGAGCTGAAAATGATTTACTTTGAGATCATACTTTGTTCTATGGGAATTCATGAGATCACCAAGAGAGGAAGAAAAGGACAGAAACAGACACTTGATGGACACACATGGTTAGTGGACATAACCTCAAAAAAGATTCAATAAATATGATGACTGAAAATGCCTAGATTCATTGAGTACTCGATGGAAGATATATAACATAAATGTATGGTGAATCCAATCAGCCCTCCTTTGACCTCCTTTGCCAATTTCAAATCTAGTTTACTAATTCATCTGTCATCTAAGCTCATACCTTTGAATACTTTGTCCTATTGTTATTCATGAAAATGTTACTCATTTTCAAAACATCTATGATGACTTAAATCTCATCACACTCTTTTTTTTTTTTTTTTTTTTTTTTTTTTTAGTTCACATGCAAATAAACACAAGGTAGTCAGATCCATGTTGTAGGTTTGGTATAATATGAGTTCATGTTATTCAACCTTAACTGGATCTCTTTGTACAAAGCAAGCCTTTTATTTCTCTCTAAGCAATTTGTTATCTTGTACTAATAGAACTTATTCCATGCCACCTCTTCTTTCCTCAAGTTGCTTGCCTTTCACTTTTCTATTCCCAGCTAAAGAATTTCCTTCTAACTTGACTGAAAAAAAAAATGGAATTTTGCTATAAACTCTTTTCCACTTTTCTTCAACTGAAAATCCATTCACATTATTTTCCAGTGTAAGTGAACTTTCAACCAAGCCTAAAACATTTTGTGTGCTGTGTAAAGAAAGACTTAAAATAGAGCTGTCCTCACAACAAACTTAAGTGTCATTATTATACTTTTTTTATAGATAAAGAAACTGAGTCTGGGAATTTCCCATGGTTACAATTTGTAAGTATGATATCAAATTAATATTACTTCAAATTTCTGCTCTATTGATTCTACAATATTACTGATTTTATGCTGTAGTGATTTTTTATAATTGAATTGACATCTGACTAAAGGCACTTTTCTATAGCTCTGAGTTGAGCTCAGGAATTTAGCTTTCCTTCTAAGTTAAAGCCTATATTTTAAAAAGTAAATATCTTTCATACTAGTCCCAGAATATTTTCAGCTTTATAAGTTATTTTGGCATGACTCCTGAAAAAATATGTCATCTGTCTGCTTGTCTTTGTGCAATTGGGGGAGGTTATATCTCTTTCAAGGAGACAGTAAGGCTGATACTTTTGATCACCTAAGAAAAATTATAAGCTGCACATGAGCCCTGTAAAACAATTAAGTTTTCTAATGGTTAACTAGGTGCATGATTATCCTCACATGAATGATAGTCCAACTTTCTTAGCATTTATTGTTGTATTTAGTCATTAAATTATGTCCAACTCTTTGAGACCCTAAGTTAATGCTTCCTGAGAGGTTTTTGTGGCAAAACAACTGGAGTATTTGCCATTTTCTTTAAGGGATTGAGACAAATAGAGGTTAAATGCTTTGCCCAGGATCACACAGATAGTACAATTCTGAAGACTTGTTTGAACTCAGTCAAATCTTCCTATCTCTAGTACCAGCACTCTATCCACTGAGCCATCTAGTTTCATCCTTTCTTAGTATAACTCATCAGGATATTCCATGCCCACCAAAATCCCTTCTTTGTTGTTTGTCAATAAAGAAGGTCCTCTCCTTCTCATTGCCATTACTAAGATAGACAGTCTGTCCCATTTGTTAACTGTTAGGTGTTCCATTATTAATAAACTGATCTTCCTTGTAGTAACTTACTTCATCTCACCTTTTTTTTTTTTTTTATTTGCTACTGTGTCTGAAACAAAAATTAAACTTATGTTTTCCTTACTCTAAACCCAGCCTTTGATCCATTGTCCTGCCTCCATGCCTAGTGAAAATTTGATTGAAATAAATCACCTAAATTAATATAGCTGGCAAACTAATAAAGATGTGGTCAGGTGTTTTTTTTTTGTTGTTGTTGTGAATGGGCACTGATCACTAAACCACGCACAAGTTTAAATGTAATTTTGAAAGGAATTATTATAACACACCTGGATAAATAACCTAACAAACTGAGATAATGATTTAGCTAACTTCATAATCTGAATATTAAGAGGATTTTGATTTGATTACTTCTGTGACTGAGTTCATGTTATTTCTGGGACCTCATTTCCCTAGACTGTAAAATAAGGAGTTGAGCTAGAGAACTTCAGAAGTTCCTTCCACTTATAAATCTCTTATTTATAATTCTTTTGGAATCTACAGAGTTCATAATCTGTGCCAATATACGTCATGGAGATCGGTCATCCTTTGAGTTTAATCAAGTAATCCTTAGAAGGGAAACTTATTGAGCACCAAGTGTCAGGCACATAGGATTTATAATTAAAAGAGATTTTAGGGATCATATAGGAATCTAAGTCCATCATTTTGAGATAAGAACTTAGTGTTAAATATTAGAGGGGAGGAAAACAATAATAACAAAATGCAGGGACAGTTAAATGGAGAAAAAAATAGAAAAGTCAAAAGAAAACTGCATATTCCAGATCATTTGAAGTAAAGGAATGTGAGCATTCAATTGTCTATCACAGAAACAAATTTAATATCTTCTGAGGAAAGCATCTTTTATAATTTCACAAATGATTACATATCTCATATCCCATGGACCCAGTACATGACTAGAATACTTTCATGAAAAGCATTCTATGTCTCAATAGATTGGCTTCACATAATTATATTTCAAGGGAATAACAAAGTCCAATATGAGGGAGCACTTTTTTCTAGTGCTCCTGAGATTTGGTAGTTATTTCCATTTTTTTTTTTTTTAGATGCTTATAACTATCTGACTTCTCTGGGTAAGTTAAGTAGAAAAGGCAAAATTTGGTTAGCAAGGAAAGGATGCTGAATTTCAATAAATAAAGGCAACGTGGCTTAGTTTCTTCCTTTGTAAGAGGAAGATAAAAATGGCACCTAGTTTCCAGTGTTACTGTGAGGATAAAATGAGATTTTTGAAAAGCATTTTGCAAATCTTAAAATTCAAGTGTTGTTCTTGTTATTATAATTAGATAAAGCGGAACCCTTGATGTCAAGAAAGCTTTAGTTCAAACTTTGCCTTTAAAACATACAAGTTGTATAATTCTCTAGACAAGGCACTTAATGTCTCTAAAGCATAATAATTTATATTCAGATGGGATAAAACATCTTCATATGCCAAAAAATGATATGAATTAAAATGACTTGGTGGTATGCATGGGTGGAGGTTTTTTCCTTATCAGGAATTCTCTACCCTGATGATATCACAGATCTTAACTCACCTCTCAAAACAATTATTCTAACATCGATCAATACAAATGAATCAAAGAGAATGACTGGCAGGCTTAGGTACTTTGGAATGCACATCTATAATTGCAGATATTCATTTAGTGTATGCTTTTAACTGTTTATTGGCTAGATTAGCATTCCTTTGTTCCTAGTGTGTGATTAAAAAAACACTTCCTTCACTTTGTTAAATACATATTTCATCTCATTAAATATTTCCCCATTACATGGCAAAAAAATTAGCATTTGTTTTTGAAATTGTTGAATTCCAAATTCCAGTCATCTCCCACCATTCTTTTCTCCTTGAGAAGACAAGCAATTTGTTATCAGTTATAAATGTAAAGTCACACAAAACATATTTCTACATTGACCATGTTTCAAAAGAAAAACAAAAGAAGAAAAAAATAAAGAAAATTATACTTAGTTTGTATTCAGATTTCATTAGTTCTCTCCTGTAGGTGGATAGAATTTTAATCAGAAAAACCCAGAGGAAGAGAAGATTCTGAAAGGATGGCAGAATAGGTCAAAAAACTTTCAGTTCTCCAAATTTCCTTTATAAAAAAGATAGAACATCACTCAGAGCAGTAGAAAGAAACACAGAGGAAAACATCTGATCTCCTAAGACAATTCAAGTATAGCCCAGGAAATACCCAAATTCCAGGGGTGGAGGTTTTGCCTGAGAAGTGCAAGCACTCCAGGTTAAATTTGAAAAATCAGCAAACCACAAACCCTGAGTTTGTAGCTGGGTTGAGAAGCAGCCTCAGCCTTAGAAATTTTCATTTTCAGACAGGGGGATTTGATGATTGAGTAGAACATTGAAGGACCTCCAGTATTGAGAGATGTCAGGTATAGCTGTGCTGGTTGCAATGTAGTTGTAGGGAGAAAAGTTACCAATACACATGTTGAATTCAGTAGTGAGTGAAATGATGTGGCTGGGGGCCCTAGTTATGATTTATTAACAATGAGAAGAGCCTGAATTAGGTCCCAAAACGGAGCTCAAAAAATAATAGTAGGAAGGACCTGAAACTTTAGGCACCATTCCTCATACCTGGAAGATAGAACTTAATTACATTAGTAGCTGTTAAACACAAAATAAAACAAAAAATAAATGAATAAAAATGACTAAGCAAAAGGGAAGGAATCCAACCATAGATAGTAACTATGGGGATAGAAAAGATCTTGGGCTTATGTTTAGAGGAAGAAAATAGAGCCAAAAAAAGTGCTCCTTTTATAATGAGACATATCAAATGGCCCCAGCACAAAAAAAAAAAAAAAAAAAAAAAAAGTCTTTTTGGAAGTTAAAAAAAAAAAAACTTTAAAAATCAAGTCAGAAAGATTGAGGAAAAATTAGGAGAGAAAAAGAGCAACCCAAGAAAATTGAGAAAATTATGGGGGGGGGGAAGTCAACCAACTTGAAATATAGAATCAAAAGCTATAGGTAGAAAATAATTCATTGAAAACTAGAACTGGGTAAAAGAAAGCTAACAACATTTTGACATCAAACAAAAATTTAAAAAATTAAAAGAATGAAAAAAGAAGAGAAAATGAAACATCTCATCAAAAAAAAAAAGTGACCTGAAAAACAGATCAAGGAGAAATAATGCAGGAATTGTGTGACTATCTGAAAATATGATTAAAAATAATATTTAAAAATTATCAAGGAAAATTTCCTTGAAATTCTAAACCAAGAAATAGAAAAAAAAAAAAAATTCACTTGAATTTTAATCACCTGAATTACTACCTGAAAAGAGATTCTAGGCCAGGAGGAAAACTAATGAACATTAAAGGCAAGTTTCAAAGCTCCCAGGTTAAGAAGAAAATGTTGGAAACCAGAAGTAAAAAAAAAAAATTAAAGACGATGGTGCTTGATGGTGACCGGACCATAGTCATGGAAAATTACCAGACTGCAGACCTTGCATCAAGCAACAGATGGCGGCCAAATGGCCAGGAAAGCGGAACGACCCCCACACCTCAGAACATGTATCCATGGTATTGTGTCAGCCACAGAGATGTCTTGGGGCGTAACGACCCTGGAAACTCAGATAAGAACAATAACCACAGGATGTCTTTCCTTTTCCTCCCGGAACATCTGTTCCCTCCTGTAGCCCCCTCCCAAACCTTTTCTCCCACGCACCGCACATAGCTTCACTCTCCCCTGCCTGCTTTTGTCCTCACATATCACGCCTAGCTCCACCCTATATAACCTGAGCTGTTTCCAGCAATAAATGAGACTTGCTTCAACCGTATGCTGTCTCCCTCCTCCGTCCCGCCCGTTTCTCTTTCAGGCTGGGTCCCCCTCGGTTCCCCACAAATAACTGAGTCCCGGTGGACGGGACAGGTGCTGTAAAAGGTGCTGTGAGTGAGCAGTGTATGAGGAGGGCCATCTGCAGTCTTCCTGATCTATAGCTTGTCACTGAATCCTCCTGTGTGGGATGCAAAGATCCTAACTCAAATTGACTACTCCAAGGCATGGTACAAACAGAAAGTTTGTACCCAATGGCTATTACTTTGAATGACCATAGGTCTTATTCCATAGAGCAAAAGAACTGAAGTTATGACCAAGAATAACTTACCCAACAAAATTAATTATAATGCTGAATGAAAAAATGAACATTTAACAAACTTAAAGTTTTTTCAAGTTTTTGTGACAAAAACCCAGAATTTAAGAGAAAAGTCAGCATATGACAACCAGGAGACATATAAGTAAATATTAAAGGCCAAATATGAGGGACTCAGGTCAAATAAATGACAATATTATGAATTCTTTTATGACTGTCATTTATATTTGGAGAATTTGAAAGAAAGTCTTGGGTTGAGTAGAATATGATGGGGTCCTTCTAAAAAAACTGTATAGGGAGAAATAAAAAGAAGCAATTATCTGCTCTGGGGGCAGAGCCAAGATGGGAGAGAGAAGACACCTGAGCTTCAATTAGTGTCACTCAGATAAACACCAGATCAAGTCTCTGAACTGGTTTAGGAGTGACAGAACCCACACATTCCCAGCAGAAGACACTTTGGAAGAACTTTGGAGGTCTGTTTCAATTGGACAAGGTAGGAGCTGACCAAGCACAAATGCAGTGCAGGGAGCTAGGAACATGTGGTTTCCATGCACCATGGAATCTCCTGGGAGCCTCTGTCCTAGGACCTCTGTCCTAGGTCATCAAAAGCAAAATACTAGGGAGGAGGGAAAGGGGAAAGGAAAAAGAAAAGCATAATGTGGGTTAAATAATATGGCAGTAAATATATAATTCATCATTTTAACTGTGAATGTGAATGGAGTAAATTCTCCCATAAAACGGAAATGGATAGCAAACTTGATTAAAAGTCAGAATCATAGAATGTGTTGTTTATAAGAACAACAGAGTGATTTAAAGCAGAGTGATACATTTAGAGTAAAAGTGAAAGACTGGAGCATCTCCTGTATTCTAGGTACTGTATCAAGCATACAAATACTCCTCAAGGTAACAATGGAGAAATAGTTATCAACATTAAAAGCTCATCTTAAAAATTATTTTCCCCTCTTGCTCATGGGTTACCATGATGAAAATAGTAGTTATCAAAATATCTGAATTCTTAGTGATGAGCCTTTTCCTATTTAACTTAGCTTGTCCTTGGAAAGCAAATACAATCTGTAACTGACTATAGTATAAAGCTTTTGCAACATGACAGAATATACAAGTGCCTGCATTTCATTAGCAGAGAACCCAGGGAATATTGTTTGTTTCCCTCTCTCTATTGAATCTATGGGAGGATTTTGACAGTAATCTACCCATGATGAACACATATGGATGCTTCACTGTAATGAATATCTACAGAAGTATTTAAGTATCTAGGTAAGTATCACTACTATCCTTTTCCCTCTGAAGGATAGGAAAACAAAAAGAAAATGCTTCATAGATACAATCTTTCCATACTATTGAGATAAGTAGGGGTGCATTATATAGAACAAATTAGAGTCAAAAAGAACTAAACTTGAAGCCTGCTTTAGTAACTTACTATATGACTTAAAGAAAGACATTTAACCTCTCTCAACTTCATTTTCTTCATAATGTAAAAGGGGGAAAATACGGTGAGGAAAATACAGAGCTAACAAATATTTTGTAAATCTTACATTTATATGTAAATTATGAATATCACAATTATTATTATATCTATAAAATATCAGACAATCAAACCATTTGTTGTTCAAAATGCATTAAAATGCTATTTTCTTAGATTTCAAAAGTTTTCTTGATATATTTCTGGTCTCTTAGGTAGTTTACTTTGCAACAATGCAATGATACATGATGAATTTGTTTAAATTATCATCATCACCATAGCAAACGTTTATATAGTACATACTATGTGGCAGATATTATGCTAAATTCTTTACATATATTTCCTTTTAAACTCACAACAAAATAAGGATTTAGGTGCCAATTTTATCTTCTTTTTCAGATAAGAAAACTCAGGTAAACAGAAATTAAATGACTTATCCAGGGTCATATAACTAATAAATGTCTGAGGTAGTATTTGAAATCAAATATTCCTGGCTCAAGTCCTGACTGCCCCCTGGCTACCCTAATCACCTGAATATGTGCTATAGGAGCAATGGTTTGAGGAATGGGTTATAAGTAGTGTTCAAACTAGAACAATGACATGAAGCAAAGGGTAGCCCCTTCAACACAAACTATTCTTGTACCTTACTTCTAATAACAAATTTTGTCAGAGGAAAATTATCATACAGTACCAGTAAACCTCTTCGACTGTGTTTGTTCCTATAATTAAATCTTATTAACAAAATCTAGACACAGGAATTTACACTGTGTATGTAATTTCTGTAGATAATGTTTTGCCCTGGTGTCATATTATAAGTGGACTTTTTCCTCCTGTAAGTGGGTTTCAAAACACTTCATATAATGGGTATTTATCCTGGGAATCCCAGTCTTTCAAAGTGTACACACACACACACACACACAATTTTTATTCTTTCTTCCCAATGGAACCTAAGTTTCTTTCATGCAATTTTCTAACAAACTATTTTTTTCTAAAGATTGTTTTTTTTATTGCTCTTCTCTGTCTGATCTCTCCATACTTCCTCTTGATTACTGAAAACAGATTACTAGAGATTTAGACAAAATAAGATAGCTAAATATGATATAATAAAATTATAATTTGAGCATCTAACTACTGCAAAACAATAAGGTAAAAATCAGATTTTATATATGAATGTATATATATATATATATATACATATACATATGTATAATAGATTATAGATTTGCTGTTCTCTGTTGTTGGAGGGATTTTCTCCTTTGGAAGCTCCATATACCTAAGAAACCAATGATCTATGTCCAAAAGAATTATTTTAAAAAAACATATTGCTTACATTGTAGGGTAGTTATAAGCATAGAATAAAAAAGCATTTACAAACTACTTTGCAAACTTCGTAGTGTTGTAGTAATGCCATTTATTACTATATTACTACATATTGAGATATTGAGAAAAAAGTGCTGACAAAATGCTCTATATGAAGTCAGGAAGAACTGAATTTAAATCTTCATCAGATATTTATTAGTTGTGGGACATTATACAAATAATTTAACATCTCTCAGCCCTACTTTCCTCATCTGCAAAAATGGCTTTTGTGGAGATAACTAAGATAATATATGAAGTGTTTTGCAAAGGTTACAATGCTATGTAAATGCTAGGTATTATTATTGCTATTATTACAATAATATAAAATGTGCAGGCTTAGTGCTGCACTGGTATCTGGGTATTGGTTATATAGTCTTTGGAAAATTTAACAAAGGATATAGGCCAGAAAAAAATGGATTGTGATCTGAATTGGTGCTGTAAGCTCCCACAGAATCAATGAAATATGAAATTAATAGTTTCCCTATATTATAGACAGCTATAGCCTTTAACTAGTGTGGATTGACTGACTTTACAGGGAGCTAGCTCTTTTAAAAATAAAAATATACTACTTCTTTATCATCACTTTTGCACAGCAAGTGACTTCCTCCCTAACTAGATTCCTAGATTCCCACCAAGCATCTCTGCCCATGAAGGACACTATTTGAGGTCCCTCTCCCCCTAAGATTTTTGAATCCTAAGGCTTGTGTCTCCACAATAACTGAGTGATAATTTAGCATCTTTCCCCATTGTCAATTGAATGTATCTAAAAATTAAAATGAAGGCAAGCTGGACCAGGTTTTTGGAAGGAATCTTGTCCCTAGGCTAAATTTTCCTGTTAGGCCTCTGAAAGTCTCACCTCCAGTTTGAAGTAATAAAATTCTTCTGAATCATTAGCAGTGTATTAATAGCTTCTTTACTATGGAATTAGTTATTTTTACAGTATTTATGCTAGCAGAAAAGCAGTTAAAAATCTTTGGTGTGGTATGCCTCTGTTTAAAAACCTACAAAGCACTCTTATAAGGAGTGATAACTGCCAAATGTAATGATAATTTTCTTAGTAACTAAGAATAGACAAAGAAAAATATCTTTAGGATAAGGTCTCTAACTTATTCTTTTGAATTCCTTTCAGTTAATAATGCATTCTAATTAGCTTCATATTATACCTATATGGTACACACACAATAATTATTAAGCTGTATGAAGAGGAAAAAACAAAATAACAAAAGCCTACTACTTTAAAAATGTTTTTCTTTCTTAAAATTCTATAATGAGTTTGTATAAATATGATTCATGCACTAGTTCATCACTAAAGAAAAAAAGCCTTTCTTCAGAAAAGCTCACTTAATAAGTGATTGAAAAATATAAATGATCATATTTAACTCTGCATTGTCACCAACTAAAAGTACATTCAGACTTTGAAATCCAAATTAATATTTTTTAAAAGACTGGAAGATTATCCAAGTTCATTGACAATAGGATATTGTATAAAACTCAATTAACTTCAAAGTAACTAAGAATATAGTAAGCTTAAAATTCCATGTTTAAGCCAAAAGGGGTTTGTTTTAATGCTTTAAGAAAATGACAAGATAAACAATGCTTGCTATAGTCTTATTGTGCAGCATGTTTTCATGCTTTGCAAGCCAAAAAAAGTAAATATTCATATTAACTTCTAGAATGTTATGATGTTAATAGCTATAATTACATTTCCCATTAAATAATATATCTCCTCTTGCTTCTTAGGAGACTGTTATATAAAGAGGCCAAATCAACAAATATTAGGTATATCCTATAAGCAAAACACTGAGATATGAAGAACTCCATATGTGCTAAACATATATAAAACAAACGTATGAAATTAGCTCATTACATGTACAAGACACTAGAGAGGCAAAGGCAGTGAATGAAGCAATTCCTTCTTTAAGAGCTTATATTCTAGCAGGAGAGATAACAAGAAGATATATTAGTATATACAGGATGAATATAAAATAACTTCATATTTATCTACCTAGTATAATAAATTTCCCTTTTCCTATTTATTCATCTTTTTGTACTTTTGAACATAAAAACATGAATAGGTCTAACATCTTATTATGCATAGAGAAGAACATCCCTTTAAGATTACACCTGCATATCCAAATAGTCCCTTAAAGTGACTATATAATCACTTCTGGCAGAGAAAGCTTGACTTATAATCATGGAACCTTCAAAGTGGAAAGGAACGTTATATATAATCTAATCCAATCTTTACCTGAAGCATAAACAGCTTTTAGAACTTCCCAAGAATGTAGTGTGATGATTGATTACTTCCTTTGACTTTTACCAGAAGGAAGAATATCAATACTAAAGAAGGATGGGGAAATGACTACTTAAACCCAGAAGCCCTGGATATTTCTGACCAAAAATGTTCAGAGCACCAAAGTAGTAGCTATGGCAAAGTGAAAAGTCAGAAAAATCTAAGTTCAACCACAGACAGTTACTAGCTATGGGACTTTAAATTCTCAATCTCAGTTTCCTCAGCTGAAAAATGAGGGAAATAATAATATCTATTTCTCAGTTTCATGAGGATCAAATGAGATAATATAAGTACAGCTCTTTGCAAATCTTAAATCACTGAGGAAATGCTAGGTTTTATTCCAAGTCAAGTCCACGAATGTCAGAGCCAGAAAACAGATCAACTAATTTTCTAGTAAACTCATCCCATATGTTTTATGAAGAATCCTTAGGTTACCTCCTAATCATTGTTTTTAAAGGGTTTTGTTCCTGGGGAATGTGTGAAAGGATAGAAAGATAGAGATTAATGGCCTCATCTGTTCTAGGGATAATTCCTTTTGAGTTGTACCATAAAGCTCAGTTAAGTTTATTGATAAAGACTGTGCTATTCCAGGGAAATGCTGCTAGCTTTTTTCAGGGAGACTTAATCAGCTGAGCAAGGTAATTTAAAATTGACATTTTGCTGGTTGGAAGAGTTAAATGCTGCAGCAATCTGTCTATCTTAGCAAAGGGATCTCTCTGTTAATCTAGATCAGAGTTATGCAGTAAAAAGCTGTTCAAAACCAAGGAACCAGGCAATATAAAAAAGCTTTAGGGCTTTCCATTACAAAGGCATTTTCAAAGACATTTCAGCTGTGCTTCCAGAAATTTCAAGCTAACTTCAATGATTAAGAAATTTTACATGGGTGTATGCCAATGATATTCTCAAATAAGAAAGAGAAAATGGAATGTACTGCGTTATTTAAGATACGTGCTTTGATTCATGGCCAAGCTTGCATTAGCAGCATAAGAGCAAGTAGAAAAGTAAAGACAAAATAACAATAATATCTCTCCTTCATATAGTATTTTGTGGTTAACAAAATTATTTCCTCATAAAAACCCTTTGGGAATAAGTAGCTTGAGTATTATTAGTTCCATTATGTAGATGAGAAAATAAATGAGAAATTAAGTGATTTGCCCAAAGTCTCACAGCTAAAAAGTGTAAGAGCTTAGAATGGAGTCCAGATTTTCTGAATTCAAGCCCAATCTCACTACTACTTCACTGGACAATGACATTGTTGTTGTTATTGTAATGTTCTACTCTTCACCTACCCCATGAACAAAGAATAAAGCTTATTTAGCTCTTTCAGGTATTAAAGTGAAAATAATAGATTACTTGAAGACATTCAATAATGGATTGGGAGAAAGAAAAGGAAGAAAATAAAAATGTATATAGTGCTTACTATACACCAAGCACTGGACCAAATAATTTTAAAATAAATATTAGCTTATTTCAGATATTTTATATAATATTTGAAATATCTTGTTTCATAACTTCATCGTTAAATATAAACTGTCTTTTTTTTTTACTTTTAAAAAGTTCCACATCTCTCACTTTAGTATTTCATGCCTTGAATCTTTCCATTCACCATGTTATTTAAAATACTAAAAATCATTATCCATTTATTTGAATATATGTGATGGGTTGAATCTAGTATTAGTCTTAGAGTCAAAAGACCATGGTTTAAGTCCCTCCTCCATTAACTTACAAACTGTATAATTGTGGTAGGGGCTTCAAAGTTAGGGAAATGTGAGTTAATACTAATCATTTGACAATTTAAATTTTTAGTGTCTCTAGACAACTATAACTAAATTGAGGTGCTCATCTGAATGGTTTGAGACAATTCCATAATGGGAGGTCCCCGACATTGTCGAAATCATAACTCTGGAACATTAGTTTCTTTTAAAACCATTAAGTTACAGACATTATATATAGATTAATATAGATAGATGTGTATATTTATATCTATGTCAATATCTATGCTGATCTAACGCTAGTTTAGCTCTATCAAAAAATAACTATGCCCTCAAAATTCTTAATTTAAGAGTGATGACAGGAAAAGTACTATTCATTGTGAAATGTTTCACTCCAACAAAAGAAAATTTAGATTATACCAGAAATATAATGACCTAAGACTTTTTAGACCTTTGTCATATACTAAAATAGACTCCCTCAAAATCTTACTAGAAATAAAAATGCAAGATGAAAAATTATGATGTAAAATTTTCTTTGAGTCAGTATATTACAAATATTTCCATACTCAACATTTTTTAGTTTGTAATTACAAAGTCTTCTAGGATTTCACAAGACACTAAATAATATAGTTTTGAGGACCAATAATATCATGAAGTTATATCTTGACCTGTGTGTGAATTGAATTTAAGTGAGGCGAAGCTTTTAACCAAAGTTGACAGATTCACTCTTTTCCAGTCATCAGAGTCCACTGGCAAGAGAAAAGTCAAGATGGCCCAGAAGGCAGAGGATGACCTCAGCATCTTTGACATCCTCAACCTGGTTGAGCCTATCTGCCAAGATGTTTTTACCAGAATGTGGCTGCTACACATACTACAGCTTTGCGGAGTCAGGTAAAAGTTGAACTCCAGGTAGATACCAAGCAGGATAGGCAGCCCTTAAAAAGGGCTAACCCTCACCCAAGGTCTCCTTGAACCACTTCCCTTCTCCCCACAAAAAAAAAAGAAAACAAAAAAAAAAAAAACACTTCAAAAATTACCAAAAGATTAGGCAGGAACCACAAATCAAAATGCAAGTATTGGATTAAAATAGAATAACAAAGCAAATAACAAGAAAACTATCCAGTGTGATTAGTCTCCTTAAAGAAATGAGAATAATTTTCCACTAACTCAAATATTTTTAAAAATAGTGGATGCCATAAAATTGGCACTCGTATCTACCATGTATCTCTATATATCCACCTTGTCATGTCTGGGAAAATCTATCTTACCTGTTTTCAGTTTTGTCCCATAGCAATTAGCTATGCTTTACTATTAAAATCACCAGTTTTGGGCAAGGACTTTAAGCTCCTTTTCTTGTTCCACTCTATTTTCTTCTTTGAAGCTGTCATTCACTGGGGCTTTTACTTTTGCCACTGAACTCTCACAATTGTTATTTGTGGCTTCTCTGCTTTGTTACTGCTGTTGCTGTTTATATTTTTTCCTAACATCAATCAGTCAGTCAAAAGCCATTTATTAAATACCTACTATTTGTCACCAGTGTCCTAAGTTTTGGAGATACAAAGAAAAGTAAAACAAAGCTAAACAAACAAACCAACAACAAAACCCAGACTCAACTGTCAAGGAGCTTGTCACTGTTAAAGAAAGTGATATTCTTTTAGAGTGAGACTCACTTTCTATTCACACATCCTCTACTATGCTGTAATTGTCATTTCCACAGCTCTCCTCTGGCAAATTCACACACAAAAAATTGCTGTCATCTCTTCACTACTTCACAGAGTGTGAGCACTGAGTGTATCCTGATGATTTTTTTGATGTTTTACATAAATTCATACAAACTCTTGTATGTACATTTTCAATTTCCATCATGGTTCCCCACAGTTTAGGGCCCGATCGAGCTCTATGTACTCCACAGCTTCTGTTTCAACTGCCATTATGGCCAGTTATGTTCCTGCTGATTGTATTGAAATTCATGTAACACTGAAGAAAACATTAAACATACTGGAAGAGAGGGTGGCAAAATTTTGTGCCTTTTCTGGAACTCCAGCTGTAATAAAGAGTCCCATTCTACATCTTCACTTTGGTACTTTAAGAAAATAATATTTTGTCAGTGTGATTCTTTTATTATTTCATAGGATAATTCTTCTGTAGTTCAGCAAATAATTGTGGGGAATATATATGGCTCAAATAGTATAGTAATAAATCTCTCCAAATATAGGTGGGTTGGTGTTCATAAAATACTAATAAAATATTTTGTCAGGTTATCAGTTCCCTCCTCAGAAACTTAAATATTTTGAAGAAGTCCACTTTATTGTCCTTTTCATCTCTAATGTTGCATGTGTACAAAATTAATATTTATGGCCTATTGTTGTTTTGCTATTTTAAAATAGAATATTACAGATAAATAAAAATGTTGAGTATCAATGTACATACATTGTCTATACACTAAATAGTTTTTTGCACCTTGTTTCTTGTAAAGGGCTGAAACTCTTAAAAGGTGTGCTTGAATCAGACAACCAAGCACTTAAGGCTAATTATCTATCGGACAATAACTCTATTAGCATGTGTTTGGAAGAATGGCTCTTCTCACTATTCCATGCTGGCCTGATCTTTTGGTGTATATGGATAATCATAGAAGTGATTAGGGGATGAAATGAGACAAGCCAGACTCACTTGGCCACAGGACAGAGAGAAGAAAAGAGTGGAGATTCTGTACTCTAGATCCTTGGCAAAATTCCTGGTACTTTTGTCCATTTCCTTCACTCCTCCCCCTAAAGACCAAGGACTTTTCCTCATCCTGATTCTGGCTGATCCTGAGGCCTCCAGGGAGGTAGCCCAGACTTCACAGTTTCTGTTTTGTTTTGGTTTTTTGTTTGTTTGTTTTCTATTAAAGCTTTTTAATTTTCAAAATATATGCATTGATAATTTTTCAACATTAATCCTTGCAAAACCGTGTATTCAAATTTTTCCCCTCCTTCCCCCATCTCCTCCCCTAGATAGCAAGTAATCCAATATATGTGAAACATGGTAAAATACATGCTAAATTCAACATATGCATACATAGTTATATAATTATTTTGTTGCACAGGAAATCAAATCAAAAAGGAAAAAATGAGAAAGAAAATGAAATGCAAGTAAACAACACCAAAAGAGTGAAAAGTGCTATTTTGTGATCCACACTCAGTTTGTACATTCCTCTCTCTGGGTTTAGATGGCTCTCTTTATTACAAGATTATTGGAATTGAACTGTATCATCTCATTGTTGAAAAGAGCCATGTCCATAAGAATGGTAGAATTTTGTTGTTACCATGTACAATGATCTGGTTCTGCTCATTTCACTTAGCATCAGTTTATGTAAGTTTCTCCAGGCCACTCTGAAAACATTCTGTTGGTCGTTTCTTATAGAACAATAACATTCTATAACATTTATATACCATAATTTATTCAGCCATTCCTCAAATGATCAATATCCACTCAGTTTCCAGTTTCTTGCCACTATAAAAAGAGCAGCCACAAACATTTTTGCACATATTGGTCCCTTTCCCTCGTTTAACATCTCCTGGGATGTAAGCCCAGTAGAAACACTGCTGGATCAAAGAGTATTTGTTAGAATTCTAGTGTTAACTCAATGGAATTGATACAATGCTTATTGGTTCACACATTAGAGCAAATCCTTACAAGCTGTTAAGTCACTAATATTGATAGAAACAATGTTTAAGTTAACACCTTTGAGAATTCACACATTGGCTCACACATTGGAGTTCACACGTAGGGGAGATACACAGTTAACTTTGTAACTTTGTGAATTCACACCTCCCATAATCCCACTCTTGGAGGAGGAGTCAACCTTTGAGTTCACACCTCTAAAAGAGCATAAAAAGGAGCTGAGTTAATGAAGTCAGAGGGTTTGGAAGATTGCCAGGAGTTGGAGTTGAGCTGGAGGTGACAAAGGACAAGCTGCAAGAGCTCTTGGGACCAAGCAGAGAGATAGGCCTCTAAGAAAGCTACCTGGGCCCAAGGAGAGAGAGAAGACTTGGAAGGAGAAAATAAACATTTGGATTTTATCAGCTGGCTGTATTTGGAGTGATTATTACTCTAAACTGAAACTAAGGCTGCCTCCAGAAAACCTTCCCAAGAAATCTGCTCCCAGAGAGAACCATTATATTATATAAAAGAAGAGAACACCACAGTATTCACATTTTGATAGCTCTTTGGATATAGTTTCAAATGGCTCTTCAGAATGTTTAGATCAGTTAACAACTCCACCAACAATGTATTAGTATCCTAGTTTGCCCACATCCCCTCTAACATTCATCATTATTTTTTCCTGTTATCTTTGCCAGTCTGAGAGGTGTGTAGTAGTACCTCAGAGTTGTTTAAATTTGCATTTTTCTGATTTAGAGCACCTTTTCATAAGATGAAAAATGGTTTTAATGTCTTCATCTGAAAATGGTTTGTTCATATCCTTTGACCATTTATCAATTTGATGATAGCTTGAATTTTTATAAATTTGAGTCTATTCTCTCTATATTTTTAGAAATGAGGTCTTTATCAGAACCTTTGAATATAAAAATATTTTCCCAGTTTATTGTTTCCTTTCTAATCTTGTCTGAATTACTTTTGTTTGTGCAAAAAAACTTTTTAATTTAACATAATTGAAATTATCTATTTTTTTATTCAATAATGAGCTCCAGTTTTTCTTTGGACACAAATCCCTTCTTCACAGAGCTGAGAGGTAAACTATGCTATGTTCTTTTAATTTGTTTATAATATCTTTCTTTATGTCTAAATCATGAACCCATTTTGACCTTTTCTTAGTATGCAGTGGTAGGTGTGGAGCAGTGCCTAGCTTCTGCCATTATAGTTTCCAATTTTCCCAGAAGTGTTTGTCAAATAGTGACTTTTTCTCTCAAAAGCTAGGGTGTTTGGGTTTGTCAATCCCTAGATTACTATAGTTGTTTACTTCTTTGTCCTGTGAACCAAACCTATCCCACTGAGTGACTACTGTATTTCTTAGCCAATAACAAATGGTTTTGAGGAGCACTCCTTTTTAGTTGATTCATTGATTCCCTTGAAATTCTTGACCTTTTATCCTTCTACATGAAGTTTATTTTTTCTTTATCTATAGAATAATTTCTTGGGAATTTGATTGGTATGATACTGAATAAGTAAATATAGATAGTACTCTTATTTTTAATATATTTGCTCACCCTACCCATGAATACTTGATATTTTTTTAATTTATTATATCTGACTTTATTTGTGTGGATAGTGTTTTGAAGTTGTGTTCATATAGTTCTTGACTTTGCCTTGCCAGGGTGACTCCAAAATATTTTATAGTATTGTCAGTTATTTAAAATGGAATTTCTCTGTGTCTCTTCCTGTTGTACTTAGTAATATATAAAAATACTCATGATTTATGTGTATTTATTTTATATCCTGCAACTGATAAAGTTTTAAATTGTTTCCAGTAGGTTTTTAGTTGATTCTCTAGGGTTCTGTAAGTATACCATCATATTATCTGCAAAGAATGATAATTTGGTTTCCTCATTACCTACTCTAATTCATATTAATCTCTTTTTCTTCTTTTATTGCTAAACCTAACATTTCTGTTACAATATTAAATAGTAATGGTGATAGTGGGCAACCTTGTTTCACCCCTGATCTTATTGGGTATGATTCTAGTTTATCCCCATTATACATGATGCTTGTTGATGTGTTTTCAATAGATGCTATTAATAATTTTAATGAAAATCCCATTTCTTCCTACACTCTATAGTGTTTTTAATAAGAATGGGTGTTGGATTTTTTTCAAATGCTTTTTCTGCATCTATTAAGATAATCATATGATTTTGTTTAGTTTAGTTATTGATATTGTCAATTATGATAATACTTTTCCTAATAATGAACCAGCCTTGCATTCCTAGTATAAATCCTACATGGTCATAGTGTATTATCCTTGGGATGATTTTCTTAAATCTCTTTGCTAATATTTATTTAAGATTTTTGCATCAATATTCATTAAGGAAATTGTCTATAATTTTCTTTCTCTACTTTCAAAACCTGCTTTAGGTATCAGCACCATATTTGTGTCATAAAAGTAATTTGATAAAATTCCTTCCTTCCCTATTTTTTCAAATAGTTTGTATAGTATTGTAATTAATTGTTCTCTAAATGTTCAGTAAAATTAACATGTAAATCCATCTGGATCTGGAAATTTTTTCCTTAGAGAGTAGATTAATAGCTCATTCTATTTGTTTTCCTAAAACAGGACTATTTAAGTATTTTATCTCCTCTTTTGTTAATCTGGGCAATCTACATTTTTATAGGTCTTCCTCAATATCACTTAGGTTATCAAATTTATTGATATATAGTTAGGCAAAATAACTCCTAATTATTGCTCTAATTTCTTCTTTATTGGTGGTAAGTTCTACCTTTTCATTTTTTTTCCCCCTTTTTGTTTTTGATTCTAAAAATCTGATTTTCTTCTTTCCTTTCTCTAATCAAAATAAGTAAAAGTTTATCTATTAATTGGGTTTTTGAATAAAATCAACTCTTTGTTTTATCTATTATTTCAATACTTTTATGACTTTCAATTTTATTAATCTCTCCTTTTATTTTCAGAATTTTAAATTTGGTATTTAATTGGGGGTATTTGATTTGTTCTTTTTTAAGCTTTTTAACTGTCAGCCTAATTCATTGATCTCTTTCTCTACATTATGCAAGTAAACATCTAGAGAGATAAAATTTCACCTGATTACCACTTGGACTGCATTCCACAAATTTTGGTATGTGGTCCCATTGTCTCATTCTTTTGAATGAAATTATTGATTGTTTCTATGATTTGTTGTTTCACCCACTCATTCTTTAGAATTCCAATTAATTGTTGGTTTAATTTCCCTGACCTTTTATTGCATAAAACTTTTATTACATCATGCTCCAAAAAAAATTGCATTTACTATTTCTGTCTTTCTGCATTTGATTTTGAGGTTTTTATGCCATAATATATAGTCAATTTTTGTACAGGTTCCATGTACTGCTGAGAAAAACTTATTGTCCTTTCTTCATTCAATTTCCTCCAAGAGTCTATCATCTCTAACTTTTCTAGGATTCTATTGGGTGAAACAAGCTTTTCTCTGAAGCGAAACATGCCTTATCTTCTCTCTTTTAGCCAAATCTGATGAGAGTAAGAATCTCACAATGCTCATCCACCTCCATTCCTTAACTCAATTACAATAGGTCTTTTTGCCTTCTCATGAAAGGTAACTACCCCCATTTTAACTCCATTTTACTCTTCTTTTAGTAGAATTCCCTTTCTTCCTCTAGTTTCTTTTTAAAATCATTACAATAAAATCAAACTAGAACTGCACCCTCTAAGTATACCCATAACAGTAAAACAGATATCAAGAATTAAATGTATCATATTTCTTATAGGTATATAAGCTTTTTTAATTTCTAAAAGAAAGTTATTTTTTTTTCTTTCCTTTTTAACCTTTTTATGCTTCTCGAGTTCTGTATTTAAAGATCAAATTTTTTTGTTCAGCTCTGGTCTTTTGATCATAAATAAATGAAATTCATTTGTTTCACTGAATGTTCATCTTATTCCCTGAAATACAATGTTCAAATTGGCTGTAATCCAAGTTCCTTTGCCTTTCAGGCTATGAGATTATATGTCCTTTGATCTTTTAAAGTAGAAGCTGCTAGGTCCTGGGTAGTCCTGATTGTGGCTCCTTGATTTTTGAATTGTTTCTGTTTGGCTCTTTTCAATATTTTCTCTTTGATTTGATAATTCTGAAATTTAGCTATGATGTTCTTTTGAGTTTTTATTTTGAGGTCTCTTTCAGGAGGTATTTGGTGAATTCTTTCAATGGCTCTATTATCCTGTGGTTCTAGGACATCTGGGAAGTTTTCCTTGATGATTTCCTGAAAGATGAAGTCTAGGCTTTTTTTTTTTTTTTTTCATTATGGTTTTCAAGAAATCCACTAATTCTTAGATTGTATCTCCTAGATCTATTTTGCATGTCAGTTGTTTTTCCAATGAGTTATTTTACATGTTCTTTTTTTTTCTTTTTTTTTGTTTGACTGATTTCTTGAAGTCTCACTGAGTCGTTTATTTTCATTTGTTCAATTCTAATTTTTAGTGAATTATTTTCTTCAGTTAGCTTTTTTATCTCCTTTTCCATTTGGCCAAATGACCTTTTATATGAAGTGTTTTGTTCATTGCATTTTTTCCCATTTCACAGATTTTGTTTTTCAATGAATTGGTTTCTTTTTCATATCTTTTTGTAAGGAGTTATATGCTTTTTTCATTTCCAGTCTATTTTTAAAGGAGTTTTTTTCAGATAATTTCCAGTTTTCCTTTTCCATACCCTCTTTCAAAGATCTCATTTCCTTTCCCCATTTTTTCTTTTAACTCGCTTTTAATATCCTTTTTGTGGGCAGCTAGGTGGTGTAGTAGATAGAGCACCAGCTCTGAAGTCAGGAGGACCTAATTTCAAATGTGGTCTCAGACATTTAACACTGCCTAGCTGTGTGATCCTGGACAAGTCACTTAACCTCAATTGCCTCAGCAAAAAAAAAAAAATCCTCTTTGAATTCATACTTTAAGACTTCATCTGGAGTTGATTTGCCTTTAGGATCCTCAGGGTTTGAGGTCTGTTGTTCTCTTTCTCCTAAAAAACCTATATATGATCAGAGTTCATTTTGCATTTTTGTTCTTTTTTTTTTTTTTTTTTTTTTTTTTTTTTTTAAAGATTGAGGTATGTCCTTAAGGCAAAGGGATAACAGGCACTTTAGTTTTTTCCTAGAGCTGGTACTGCTGACTGACTTCCAGTGCTGGATAAGTGTGACCAGGTCCCATGTTCTTCCTGGGCTCAGTGACTCACAATTTGCCTTTTGCATTTGCTTTTAAGTGTCTCACAGCAAATCTGCTGAACCATTGTCTTGCAACCAAGATAGAGTAGTCTCAGAACCTCACAATAGATTCCCTAGTGTAAGGATGCTGCAACACCCTGGATCCCTGACCCAGCTCCTTATCCAGGGCTTCTTGTACTGCAGTCTGGGCTCTGCAGCCTCTTCCTCTGCCTAATTGAAACAGACCTGTTCTTATGTTCTTAAGTTCTTCCATAGTATCTTCTTCTTGTTATACTCCAAATATTTGTGGTTCTGTCACTCCAAAACCAGTCCAGAGGCTTAATCTACTGTTAATTTGAGGAAAGCTCAGAGGAAGTCAGTTAGATATATGTTTGCCGTCTGCCCCCTTGGATCCATCCCCTTGCCCTTCATTTTTGAAGAGGACCAGTGACATCCTAGAATGTACCCTTGACTTGTGTGTAAATTTGGATTTAAATGAGAGAGATTTGAATAAAGTTTTCAGTCTCACTCTCTTTTCCAGAGTCATCAAAATTAGTGGCAAAAAAAGTAAGTACTACTTACCAATGACCAAGGATCCAGTAAATAACCTTGGCGTCTTTGATGTCTGACCAAACTCTATGCCCTCCACTGCATCTGTTTCAGCTGCCTTCCTGGACATTGAAACAAATTGTTCTTATCTGCCATTCTGCTAGATGAAGTCTTCAGACACTTTGGGGTAGATATCCCCCCCCCCCCCCAACTCACCAATGAGTTTGAGACTTGTTGGTTACCTTTAATCTGATTTAGCCCATCTGTAAAGAAGATTACCAGGATATGGTCATTATGTATGCTATTGCTTCTTGGAGACATAGATGGGAGCTGGGTGAAAGTGGACCCCAAACATGATTGAGATGAATGATTATAGGCAATCTATGAGATCATTTTACTAACTCAGTAATTCTGTATTTCTCCTTTTTCCATTACTCTTTATCTTACAAATGCACAGGTTGTTTTAATGTTTTAATAGATAAGCTATATTCTGTAAGTCAGTGGTGTTGACTAACCTCATGTTTTAGACCCAGAATTATGTGTGAAAACCATAATTCTTGGCCAACTGACAGCTATATAATGTACAATCATTAAAATGTACTATAAATTTAAACTATTTTCCTTTGTTGGGTCTATAATAGTATTAGTGTAAACCACTTACTATCCAAAGCCTCAAACAGTTTCAGCTGATTTACACTGTTCATTTTTATGTGCTATGGCAACACTATGTGTGACATGAACACAATAACCCCATAATGACTTCACTTTCATATCCCTGTTCAGCAGATGCAAGCACATGAAACACTGTAAAATCTTTTGTTATTTTTGACCAGTGAAAATATCCATTTAATATCTTTTGTTTTCCAAAGTACCCAGGACAGCAGAACACATTATTATGGAGCTTATAAAAACATCAATGTTTCTTTTAAAGCTGTTAAAATTATCGAAAAGCTTAAGGATTTAAGTCTGCCTGAAGCTATAATCCTCAAATTAACTTTGACTTTTCCCATTTAATGAAGGGACCCATGATTTTTTAATTAAATTTATTTTTAAAAGTTTGTGGTTGTTTTTGTTTTACAACATTGTTTTTTGTTTGTTTGTTTGTTTGATATAAGAATATTTCAGAGCACTGGAATTAAATGTGCCTATGATAAAAATAGAAATTCCTAAAGGATAGAATGACAAACTCTTAGAATAAAAGATTAACAAGTTAAGATAACTGCAAATACGAAGATATTACATGGCTTTCAACAGAGGAAGATCAAGGAGAAAGCTCTTCTTTTCTATCCACTCATATTCTATGCATAGTAGCAATGATTTTAAGGAGCAACTGTCTCCATAGTTCCTATGAAATATGAAGCTGAATGGAAAACAATTTGGTCTTGTCTAGGAAGTCCTAACATTCAACCATGTGCTTGATGAGCAATGATCCAGAAAACTACAATGCAAGTATGTCTTTATAGTGAAGCAACAAACCCTCTAATAGATTCCCTAATAGAATTGGCCCATAATTCTTGAGAAATTTTGTGAGTTGTAGTAGGACAATAAAGGGAGAATACTTTGAGGTATTATGTTGGTTTGTCTTTTGAGACTGAGGATATCTCATTGGTCATGAATTAAGTTGTGTCTCAATCCAGGAATTTTTGTTGGTGTCAGAAACTTATTTTCAGTCATATTCAATTCTTTGTGACCTCATTTGAGATTTTCTTTGAAGAAATGCTAAAAGAGTTTTCCATTTCCTTCCCCAGTTCATTTTACAAATGACAAACCTGAGACAAGTAGTGTTAAGTGACTTGTCCAAAGTCACATGGCTAATAAGTGTCTGAGGACAGATTAGAATTCATTCTGCTGTGCCACTAACTGTCCCCATGCAGAAATACCGTTTGATAAATAAAGTCTCTCTTCTGGTTGGTTCTGGATTGGTATACTAGACTATATCTTCTAGGTATTCTTTAAATTGGTCCATCACAATAAAAAACCTCCATGAAATTGCTTTTGTCATTTCCTCCTGAAGAGTTTCTCTTTTGCCAATACCTATCCCTAAGTTATAACAAATGACTGATATTCAACATCTCAGACTATTTCCTCAAAATATTCAAGAAGCCTTTAACATTTATTAGTGTATATGGTTGCCTGTTAGATAAGATATATCCCACCAAACTCCTGACCCCATCATTTAGTTGATGGACCCAAGGTGCAGATGGATGTAAAATAAGCTCAAAACAAAACAAAACAAAACAAAACAATGACAAAAACTTAACTACTAATAAACCAAAGACCCACAGTTTAATTGAAGAAGTCTTCAGGGACCCTTGCTAAACTGATCAACCATTCCCACAAGGTATTGAATTTGTCTTTTTTTAATTTATATTTTAAAAGTAATTTTTTATTTTTGCATCACTTAAATTGATTCTGTATTCCTCTTTGATCTACTCTGTCAAACAGTTATACCTTATACTGAATTATTTTTCAAAAGAAAAAAATAAGCAAAACTCAATACATTAAAAAATATATTCAGTGCTCCACATCTATATATCAATCAACTTCCTCCACTCCCATCTGAGA
This sequence comes from Sarcophilus harrisii, assembly GCF_902635505.1. NCBI lineage: Eukaryota > Metazoa > Chordata > Mammalia > Dasyuromorphia > Dasyuridae > Sarcophilus > Sarcophilus harrisii. Next base: position 69,989,440 of record NC_045426.1, read on the forward strand.
CTTCTATAAAGGAATGAAAAGTGTTGTTTTTTGTATCTCTTCTTTGGGGTCAAGTTTGTTCTTCATAATTTTCCAGTATTTATTACTACTGTTTTGTGATCTATGTTCTTTCCATTTATTTAGCATTCGCTATCATGAATATTGTTTTTACTCATTTCCCTCTCTTCACTTTGCATCTATCTATTCATGCAAAAATTTTCATAGTCTATACTATACTCTCAACCTCCTTCACTCTTCTCTTTGGTAAATTTTCTTCAAATGTTTCATTAACATTCTTTTCTTTCTTCCTTTTTTTTGGCATTGCTATGACTAACCCTATTATCTCCCCAAATTACCTCCTCCCGGAAAGATTTTTCAGTTTGTTTTCAGTTAAGTATGCTTTATATGAAGAATAATCCTCCATCCCCTTTCTAGAAGTGTCATGTTTTCATGCAGAGTGTTGCCCAACTCCTGGGGTGGGGTAACATTCTTAGCCTGCATTTTTCACCCTCACAACTGTAGGGTCATTACCATTAATGAAACAATCAATCAATGGGCATTTACTAAGCACTTATGTATTCTAATCACTATTTATATACTGGGGAAATAATAATTAAAATAGCCCTTGCCTTCATAGATGTTTCATTTTATTGTAGAGACAACATTAAAGAATGAATGGATAAAAGATAAACATTTATTAAATATTTGCATTGTGTCAGGTAAAGCAATGGGAATACAAATAAATAAAAATAAAAGTTAGTCCCTGCCCTCATAGACTTTGCATTCTAGTACTAGGAGACAACATATATAAAAGACTGGCAACCAAAAAAGAAATGAAGTAATAGACATGCTGACTGGAACCAGAGGACCCCTCCTTCAGAATTGTCACATTGATTTAATTACTATGTCCAAAACAAGCAATGGTGGAGAGAGCAAAGGGAAGCACGATGAAAAATGACAGAAAAGATCCATTGAGCATCTGACCTCTAACAAGATATGGTGATGGGAATTAGAAATAACATTGGAATATGCACTTTCAGGGGTAGGTACAGTATATCAGGAGTATGGGCCTGCAACATGTAATGAGCCCTTACCAATCAGCATCATTATATGGAAGAAGTTGATAACTGCCTTTTGAAGAGTCCACAATAGAATCAACAAGACCTAAAGGCAACAGGGCTAAAGAGAGGAAAGATATATAAATAGTTTCTGTCATGCATCTCCCTAACAATTTTCCTAATTCTCATTCTAGGAGAATGCTGACTACTGAGATCTCACCATTGCAAATAAAACAAAGAGAAATGACAAAATATAACCCAATAACCACGAAATAGATATATACTGAATTGCAACTTCACCTGAAACCCCTAGCTGTGGAATCTAGATCTGACAATACAGATTGGTACTTTTCCTGCACATCATAAACTTGGATTTTTGCCTAGAATGCTGAAAGTTTAAGCAAATTGCCTGAAGTAAAATAAACAGAGGAAGGTCTTGAACTAAAATCGTCCTAACTTTCAATCCATTACATTATTCATTTTTTGGTTCAGCCAAAGGAAAGAAAAGAGGAAAGAAAATGGAAAGAACACTAACAGCTGAGTGAAGCAGTAAATGCTTCCTATAGAAGCCAATGTTTGAGCTTAGTTTTGAAAGGCTGCCACTTAATACTTGGCTAGGGAACTTGTTCTCTTCAAATCCATTCTCTTTGAAGTCAGGGTCAGGACCTAGCAGGGACTTCAGCTTCATGAATTCTAAGGCTTTGACACTGGGAGAGAATAAGAGAAAGTTTTCACATAATTCTGATGCAGGTCCTAAATAAGGGAGTAATCTCAGGAGGTAGAGAATGAAGAAATAGTTTTTATGTGAAGCATAAATCAGTATCAATAGGTAGAATTACCCATAGAGAAGGAAAGCATTTGAAGAGAAGTCTGGATGAAGTGCAGGGACATGACCAAATACAAACAAAAAAGTAGAATGTGAAGTTCATGCGTTCAAGAAATGAAAAATAGAGTACTTAATGAGCAAAAGCATATTAAATTAGTATCCCATGATTTTAATGCAAGCGAGATTCTAGTCTGTTCATACACCATTAGGCAACCCTCTCTGGATTCCCTGTTGCTATTTTCATTAATTTTCATAGTAATATTTACACACAGTGGACAGCTCCATAGCTTTCTTTCAATGTGGAAGTCAAAGGAGAGTTGGAGGGGAAAGAGGGGAAATATACAAATTTTAACTCAAGATAAAAAGCCTCCGAAAAATTTGAGCTTTTCAAAAATGTAATGCATTTTTTTTTGATATAGTTAAAATTGTTTTGAGAGAAGTTAAGAAGAGGGGAGGATTTGATGAGAATCCTGATTTCACTTTTGGACTCAGGCTTCTGACTAAATTTTTAATGGAGTTATGATATGGAAGAAGTTACTTATAGTAGTTTCTTATTAAATTCATTTTTAGCACAGTGTCAGATACATAGTAGACATTTAATGGATATTTATTAAATTGAAAGCATTTATTATATTATTTGTGCATATTTTAGGATTTGAATGGGAGCCAGGTAGCCTACTCTGAATTCAGGAAGACATCTTAGCATTGAGTCTTTGACTTTTCAATAGTTCCATGTGCTCCACAGATGAAAATGTCTCCCTTTTTCTCTCTATTTCCTAGATATCCTAGGCTCCTTTAAGACTCACTTCAAAGCCCACCTTCCTTTTACCAAAAAAAAATCTTTTTTCTTTTCAGTTGCCAGAAACTTTTTTTCTGAAATAATGTTCATATGTATGTATATATGTGTACACATATGTGTACATATTCTGATATGAATAATGCATTTATATGTATTTTATGTGCATATGTATACATATATTGCATATACATACATTTATTAGCATACGTCAGGCATTAATAAATGCATTTTGACTGACTGACATGGGACCATAAATTGTAGAATACTTGCAGTTTTTACCTTAAAGCACTGTTTAAGGATCAACTAGGACAATCTGTGTAAAGTGTTTTATAAAACTAAAGCATTATATACATTGTTATTGTTGTATTAAATTAAAATTTTCCCCTAGTAGATGACAATTACCTTTTCTTTTTTTATGCAGTACTCATAACAAGATAGTTTTCTTTGAATAATTACTTAAAGCATATTTATTTACAAAATCCTTGTTCCTAATTTTATAATTTATACTTACCAGTGAAAGGTTAATATTATATTTTCTGGATCTCAAATATGCTATCAACTTTTCAAGAGCCAATGCATTTTTGAAGTTGGCTGTCAAGATCTGCCTGTGCTCTCCAACTCTAAATCGTGTCCACCAGCCACAATAACTAAAATGCAATTTACACCTGAGAAAGACAAGGTATTTGATGACAAAGCAAGAATTCTACAGGTCACATACCAGACATCAAATATAATTACACATCTGCATGGTGAAAACTTGGCCTTTTACCCTTACCAAAATTTATAATATATATTTAAGGTGTATTAAAATATCAGAATACACCTCTGATCTCCCATTACAGACAAAAAGGAAATTATCCAATCTGTTAGTATTTATAGCAACCTTCTCTGTAAATGGGTATGAACTTGACTAAATTAGTTTGACCTTTCACAAATATAAAAAGGAAAAAGATTTGCATTTAATCTTTCTTCTTGTAAAGCTAAAGGTGAAATGAAACCTCTTGAGCAATTGACATTTTAGCTATAGTTCTAAACAGTAGCCTTTAATATACTTGTGATTTCACCTATACCTGTCTGAAAAGAAGATCATGGACAAATAGAAGGACCAGGCCTGAGAGTGGTCAAAGTCATTTCTGTATCACTAGGAGTATCAAAAGTTCCATTGATAAAATGGCATTTTTCCATCTTAAGCCCTAAATAATTATAGGTATTTCTTCATTCTTCTATGTTAATGTGAATTATGCTGAGAAGATAATTACTATCTCATATCTACAATACACAATCTCACATATGGCTAAAAAATATATCTCATCCTTATATAAGGAGTGGGGGAAAATGAAAGCAAAGATAAAACCATTCATTGATTTTTACTGTATGGTAGATCCATAATCTCATCAATGTGGATATCTGTAATAATTTATATATATATATATATATAGAGTATTATTAAATTCAACCAAACCTTCTCATCCTAGACAATTCTCACTTATGTTATTGCACAGGCTTCCTACAAAGCAACCTATGCAAAATAATAGAAAACTTCATTAAGGGATTTTTACATTTGTATAGATCAGGAAAGGATTTATGCAAAATTTTGGCTAACCTTTTCTTTTGCTATATGAGTACCCTATCTCATTTTTAAAAACATATACATATCATTATACGCTTCAACAATAATACTATATGATGATCAATTCTGATGGACGTGGCCTTCTTCAACAATGAGATGAACGAAATCAGTTCCATTTTTTCAATAATGAATAGAACCAGCTATACCCAGTGAAAGAACTCTGAGAAATGAGTGTGAACCACTACATAGTATTTCCAATCCCTCTATTTTTGTCCGTCTGCATTTTTGATTTCCTTCACAGGTTAAGTATACATTATTTCAAAGTCCAATTCTTCTTGTGCAGCAAAATAACTATGAATATTTATACATATATTGTATTTAACATATACTTTAACATATTTAACATGTATTGCTCTACCTGCCATCTGGGGGAGAGGTGGGGGGGAGGAAGGGAAAAATTGGAACAAAATGTTTTGCAATTGTCAATGCTGAAAAATTACCCATGCATATATCTGTAAATAAAAAGCTATAATAAAAATAAATAAATATAAACATACACATACTTGATAATGTCATCTTTGCAATGTCTTCTGAGGAACTCTTTATAATAGTAATAAAAATAGCTAGCATTTACTTAGTTCATACTATCTGCCAGGTACTGTGCTAAACACAACAAATGTTAGTTCATTTTCTCTTCACAACAATCTTGGGAATTAGGTGATAAATTAGCCTCATTTTATGTTTGAGGAAACTGAGGCAATAAAAGTTTAAGTGATTTGTTCAAGATCCCACAACTGGTAAATAACTGTGGTTGAATTTGAACTAAGGTTTTCCTGGCTCTAGAGCCAGCTCTCTAATGGTACTTCCTACTTTTCACTTTATTAGCAACATGTTACAACCTACTCATTTCATTCTATGCATTACCCCATTAATTCTTTTGGTGACTTTCCATTTTAATTCTTCCCAGAAAATGGTATGTCATGACTTTCAGTTATTCAGCATATTGATATATTTTTTAAATGTTGGAGTTTTCTAGGAACACTAATACAATAATGTTGGGGCTGTAAAATAATCCAGCTATTCTGGAAAGTATTTTGGAATTATTTGAAGGACAGAAGGCATATATGATAAATATTATGAAAGTAAATTCAATAGGCTTTAGGAACAGACTAGATATGGATGGTGAGAGATATTTTAATTAAGGATGATACTAATATGGTAAATTGGATGGAGGATTTTTTGGTAGTAATAAGTAAATTAGGAGATATGGAGGATTTAAGAGGAAAGATAATGAGATTTGGAGTCATTTAGTTTTGGACATACTGAATTAAAATATCTATGAGATATTTAGCTTAAGATATCCACTAGGCAATTGGAGATCTGAGATTAGGATTAGATTAAGAAATGCAGAATTTTTGCTCTATGGCTATTATTAGTACTATAAAATGTAAATATATTGCTTGGTCTTAATAAACTGCTTTCCTCCACATCCCATTTCTTTTTAAATGATGTTTTAAGGTGGTTCTCTGATTAGGGATTAGGAGAGAATATTGCTCCAGAAATAAATGTAACAGAAAGGAAAATTGATCAGTAACATATCTATATTAAATACTTAACACAATATAATGGTTAAAAATCATTAATGGATTTTTGAATTATACCTTAATAAAATTGAAAATCTAATTTCAAAATAAAAAACAAATCTGTAGGACTTCACCCTCTCTCTGGATGATGAACTCTGGATGTATGTTTACATTTGAGGAAAAAATGGTTAAGAGAATGTGAAACTTGCCTATGTTCACATAGCTAATAAATATCAGAGGCAGGGCAGATCTCTCCTGATTCCAAGTCTTTTATTCATTTCACTAAACCATATTGCTTATCTAATTATTATATATTATGAGTTGGAAATATTGAAGACAATTGGCTCATTACTGGATCATTTACCTCTCAATTCACAAAACCTAAAACAGGAACCCTTTGCTTTGGAAAGGAGTAGTCAGTGTTGGCATAGTCCCATAAGTTAAGATTTAAAGCATGAGAGGAATGCAACCTTTGTAAATCCTGCCAAACTGAAACTCCCTCCTTACCATCAGCCTTTGTTAGGAGGCAGCACACATATCCAATATTGCCACATAGACTTTCAGAATCTCTTCATGCTGTTTGTCAAATACAGTTGACATTTTACCTTCAGAATTTGGTTTTATTCCTACTTATCTCTTGGCCAGACTTCCAAACCTGGAAAATCCATTTTGCTCTTTCAAATGCTTAAATGGATCTGCAATTATATTAATTCAGAAATTCCCTTTAAAGAAAGTTTCCTTCTCTCCTTCCCTCCTCCTTCCTTTTTCCTTTCTTCCTTCCTTTTTTCCCATACTACATGTGGAGGATAGTCCTTTCAATATATAGATCTTACTAGATGTGGGGCCTTGCCACATTTGTATTTATACCATATAGGAAAATGTTTGAAATAAAAGTCAGGGAATGAAAGGACATCATCAAGGAATTTCTTGTAAAGAAAACAAAATGAATTGGTCATATGGCACGTGCAGAGATTAAAGGAATACTGTTAGAATGCTTCAAAGTCACTAATGCAATATCAGTAAAAATCAAGAAAGGTGCCCAGAATGTTAGAAGGGCCCCTTGTAGAGAAGCTTTTCGGGGTCATGTCTAAAATCACAAAAACATGTTCAGTGTTGAAGTAGTTGAGCACTTTATCTTTGGAGGGAACTTATGAATCAGTGTGAGAAGGAACCCAAGGAAGGAACTAAAGAACGCAGGAACTAAAGAAGGACTGGATGGATGATAGAAGGGAAGAAGACAGACTTGTAAACTAAGTCTTAATGGCATCTCTTAAATATATATCCATCTTTCTATTCACATAACTATTCTATTTCAAATCTTTATTTCCTCTTGCCCACAATATTTCAATAGCCTTCTAATTGGCTTCTGTGTCTCAAGTCTATCTCTTCCCCAGTATATACCCCTTCTAATTTCAAAAGTGATTTTCTTAAAGTGGAGGAATAACTATATTTTTCCTTGTTCAATGAACTCATATGGTTGCCTATTATCTGTAAGATGTAAACTTCTCTCTTTAATATTTAAAGCTTTTCATGATATAAATGCATTCAAACTAAACTTGTTTTCCTTTAGAGGCAACTAAATGGCTCAGTGGATAGAGAGTTAGGCCTGGATCAAAAAGATCTGAGTCAATCCAACCTCAGCTAGTTAATAACCATGATTTTAGATGATTCATCTGTCTGCCTTAGTTTTCTTAATTGTAAAAATAGAATAAAAATAGCACCTCCTTCATTTTTTGAGGTCCAAATGAGATATTTGTAAAATACCTGGTGATGAGCTTTGCATATAGAAGATGCATAATAAAAACTTCTTTCCTTTATTCTTTCTTCACAGTTACATTGTACAATTATCAATTGTTGTCTTTATATACTCTCCCATCCAACCAAATTGGTTTTCTTCTTATTTCTTATACAGTCTACTTCATGTGCCTTTGAATAATCTGTCGTTCATACCTGAATGGACTCTCTCCTCACTTCTACATCTTTGAATTCCCAGGTTTTTTTCCAAAGTTCAACTAAGGTGTCTCTTTTTACATTAGTTTTTTCTCATTCAATTCAACTCCAATTTCCTTCTCAATCTAATAATTATCTATTTCTTTTCTACATGTCTTGTGTTGAAACATACTGAATATCTCCATTTTAGTTTCTCTAGAAATATTAATAAATAGATGGTTCTCAACTAAGGGAACTTTAGTTTGAAAGAACAGTTTCACTTTTATAATTGTTTCCTGAGTAACAATTATAATATATTGTATGATCATAGATTTAGAACTGGGAGAGACTCCATAGGCCATGTAGTCTAACCCTCCAATTTTACAAATGTAAAATGTGAAACAGAGAGATTAAGCTGATTATGCAAGGCCACAAAAGTAGTAAGTGGTTGAGTCATTATTCAACACCAGGAATTACAGTTCTAAATCAATTGCCCTATCCATTACATCTCAGTACTTTCCAGGTAGATGTTCAATAAATGTCTGTGATTTGAATGATTGATTTGGGTTAATTCTTGCTATTTCCTAACTGATATAGATTCCAGCTGACCTATTGTAACATGTTTTCATCTGGATTGATTATTTCCAATATGCACTTATTATCGGGACAGTTGCTTTTAGACTTTTCTCCTGAACTTCAAATCAATCAGCAAGTATTTATGTGAAGAATTATGAGTAGTTACTTAAATATTATAAGAATTGTTTCATGCACTCAAATTATTATATAACTGAGGGGAAAAATTAACACACTCAAAATGATAGAGCAATTAAATGTTAAATTATATGTCCAGAGTAGTAAGTAGAATATAGTATTACAGGAAAACATAAGGTTATAGTGGAATGAAATGACCTAGAAGAATTGAAGAATTAGTAGTTTGTAGGCAAAAGGGTGGAAAGGGAGAGGGTTAAAAAAATGTATGTGTTTATAGATAAAAAGTTCTAGGGTCCTTCAAACTCTGAGTGTAAGCATTCCATGGGATCTCACATAGAAATATGTGAGATTAGGAAATTACTTATAAGGTTTTGTCAGTGATAGAATGGTCACTCACCTCATGACAGCAATTTGATATAAGCAAAGTCATTTAGCATTCTTGTTCCAGGTTTCCAAGACCATAGTCAGATTAGCAGTTCATTCCATCCCACAGGATTTATGTCTAGACATCCAAGAAAGACAAAAGCTGATGCCTAAAAATACCAGCAACCTGGTGTAGTAGAAATATTGTTGGATTAGGAGTTAGAGTACTTAGACATAATGTCTGACATTCCTTTCAATTTTACATATCTATGCACTGGTCTAACATAATAAGTTCCCACCTTGTTCTCTCTAGTTAGTTTGAGAACAAATTATATAATAACATCATTAAAACATAAACAAATATACCCTACTTCTCCTAGTCTAAAAATACTGGCAGCAGAAATTCCCAATGTGACAAAGAGATTGGTAGGTACACTCAGAGCTATTGGAAGTAATCATTTACTTTCTTTTTCCACAACTAAACCAATGAGAATGTTTATCAAAGATAAAAGTTTATAGATTCTTTTGTGAAGATTATGCAAAGGTGCAAATCATAACCTACATCTTCCTTTTCAATTGTTATTGTTATTGTTATTGTTTTGTTTTTACTACATATGTGTTTGGAATACAGAGTATTTTGAAGGGAGTTGGCTTAGACTTAGAATTTGCTAGCTTTGGGGAATTTGCAGGGTAGAAAGATGGAGATATCTACCACCAGAAATAAGCAAGCTGTGTGCAATTTATTATGCTTTTGGAAAGCTATCTGTGTTACTGAAAGATCGAGTGATTTTCCTAGAGTTGGGTGTAAGAGACAAGACCAAACCAGATGTTCCTAATTCTTAGAGGTCAGATCTCATCTACAATAACACATAGGCTCTATTTAGTACTCTTCATAGATTACATTTCCTCAAAAATAAAGAAATATACTCCATTTATTTAAGTATCCTTAAACAAAGTTATTTCAATTTTTTTTATTTTTTTAAATATTGGTCTAATGTGGTTCCAGATTCAATCAGTCATGAAGAATTAGCTTTCATCAATTTTTTTTTTTCTTGAAATACACAGACAATTGTTTTTTTTGATTCCTAGTTCATAGATACATATTCCAGGTTTGCTGAGGACATGGTATTCAATTTACAAAAGTACTGCATGACAGTCCACTTTACTACCTATCTATCAAGAATATGCAGATTCAGAAGATTAGTCCAAAGCAGAGATAGTCATTTGTTTTGACTCAATTCAACTCAATTCAAAGAACATTTCTTGAATGTTTACAATATTCAAGTCATTGTGTTGATCAAGTACAAATCTAGTTTGAGTATATAAAGATGATTTTATACCAGGTCAATAATTAACATGAATCTAATTTTTGAATCTGCACTAGAATTCACACCTACAATGGAAAGAATTAAGCATAAGAATGTTCAAAATATTCTAAATGTTGTATTTGTGACTCAATTGCCTAAAAGATTTTTTTTAATCTTCCCTGAATATGTCTTATTTATCTCTGTTTTAAATGAAAGTTCTTTACTCAGGGACCATATCTAATTCAGCATTTTGCACAGTGCCCAGAGCATTATTGGTTTTCAAAGATATGCTAAATACTCTCCTCATAAAAGTGATTCAAAGTTGCTTTTTCAGAGGGCTATTTGTATTTAACAGAATATTTATTACATTTTTTCTGATACACAAACACTTATTTTTCTCAATTCATTAAAAATTAAACCATTGCCCACAGGCCTTCTGGTTATGTGTTTCACTGAGATCTAGAAGTTAAATGTCCTGTGAAAATAAAATGAACTACATAAACAGAAAAGTTCAGAACATATGAATTCAACAAAACACATTTCACAACACATCTCCTGGAAGTTGACCAGCCTTTGGAAAGTAAAAAAAAAAAGTTCAAAAATTATTTTTATATGTATAGATTCCCTTCTATTATTCAAAAGAAATAAGAAAGTAACAGAAGAAAATAAATCAAAGTCATCTTAAGTGGAGGCTTTCCAAATTGTTTCTAATGCAAAAAAAAAAAAAATGAGGATAAGGGAGTCTTTCCTCTATGTTTCAGTATTATGTAGAAACTGCTGCTGTATATGTATTTAATTCTTTTTTTATTAGGGAAAGCATTTGCTTGTTTCAGTCATATAATACCTCTCCTGTTTTCCACAATGTTTCCAAGATCACTAAAAATGGTTCAGAAATTACATTCTCCAATTTTGTTTGTTTGACTTTCTCCAGAACTCTAAGATGGAGTTCATCTGAGCCTGTCACTTAAACTTATTGATAGCAGCAGGCAATCTTTATCTCCTTTTATTTATATTGGGTTTTACTTTGCTATTTTATCTAGTTCAAGGGTTATCATCTTTTACAAAGAAAATGGAAGCAAAATAAGAGTTGCTTATTTCTGTTTATTGTCCATCTTCCTTTGTCATTGTTCCATTTAAGTCACCCAAAGATTTTAAAAAGTCTTCACTACTCTTCTCCCCAGGATTACTTAAAGTAAACATACAAAAATAATTTGTGTTATTTTTAGCATTCAGGACTCATATCAACTCATTATCATAATTAACATTCATGATAATATTTTACATGACTTTTCCATTCCTTGGTATTCATCTTGTTGTCTGTGCTTTTATAAATAATCAAAGTTGGTTGATGAGTTTCTTACATTTCCATATTATCCTCTTTAAATATCTCCCCTTTTCTCTCACTAGAATTGTTTTCATCCTTGTTTTAAGAATTTTTTTAGTGAAAGTTGGTCAGGGGTTCAACATTCAGTTATTAAGCATTTTCTACATACCTGGAATTATGTAAATTTTAGACTCAAGGCAGGTGAAAACACTTCCTCAGGGAACTTAAATGATACATATAAGATATTTAATCAGTCAACAAGCAATTATTAACACCTTCTGTATGCCTGACTAATCATTAGAAATACAAACAAAAGTCCTTTCTCTAAAGGAGCTTAGATTCTAATGGAGGAATACAAAATGCAGACAACAATTTACAAGCAACAAATTGGAGAATATTTTGGAGTTAATCGGGAAAGAGAAGACATTAGCATTAAGGGAGTATGAGAAATACTTTCTTTAGAAGATGGGATTTTAGCAAAAATGGGAAGGAAGCTAGGAGGCAGAAATGATAAGAGAGTTCCAGGCATAGATAAAAGCCAGTTATTAAGGTGTTATTAAGATTTAAGAAGGTTGAAAGTAGTATAAGGCCAGGTTATGAAAGACTTCCAGACAAAAAAAGACTTTGCATATGATTCTGGATGGAAAATAATTAGAGGGGAAGGTATTTACAGCTGAAGGTACTTAGAAAGCTCTGCATGTGGATTTGAGCTAAGACTTGAAATAAACCAGAGAAAGTGAGACAGATATGAGCTAAGAGGGCATTCTGGGCATGGGAAATAGTCACTGCAAAAGTACAAGAAGAGGAAATGGAGTGCAGTGTTAATAGAACAATAAGGCTGGTGCTGCTGGACTAGAGTGAGTGGAGTGGAAAATAAAATGACTTAAAAAGATAGTAAAACCCCATATTATATAAAACTGATTAGTTTAGATGTCAAACAGATTAATTTATATATTTTATTGTAGACTCCCTAATAAGCTACAAGTCTTTATTAATTGATGAGTAGAAGGAGGGTGACATGATCAGATTTTTACTGAAATTACCTTAACAGTTTAGTGAATGGATTAGAGCAAAGGGAGATGATTCTGGGAGGCCCACTAGAATGCTCTCTCCAAAGTTCAGAGAGATTATGAGCCAGAACCAAGTTAGTATGTACTTTGTGTTTAAAACCTCTATAGAATGTTAGGCCAAAGAATTCTACTAATTTTTACACTGGATTCCTTGAAAATTCTCATCCAAATCTAGGGTGCATATCCAACAATAGCTAACCTCGCTTTTCTTATTTGTCAAAAATGATAGAATGGAGTAGTAATTTATCTCCATTATTCCTATTATTGTTACCTTAGTAGTCAGTCATTGTATTTTGATCAGAATCATATCCAAAATAGTGCATTCCCTTTCACTTCCTCAGTCCTTTAAAGAGTAGAATTATCTATCAGTAATACAGTAATATAAAAGAAGAATTGTTTAGTTGATTCACCTATTTTTTTTTCTTTTTGGGATAAAAACACTTCTGGCTCTGAATCACCTGAAGTCTTTACCTATACAAGATTTCTATGGGGATACATAGGACACACAGAAGCAGAGATCCAGAAGGAAAATTTTTGAAGAACAAAAACTACTAGAGTTGTCCCACTCAACTTCATAGTTTCATTTGGCTCATTCAGACTTCTATAACAAACAGCTTTGCAAGAGCTTTAGGAATAGATCAAGTTAACAATCTCAACCCCAGGAGTTCTGGTTTACTCTGCTTATATCTGTTTTCTGCAGATGTCCTCAGAAAGAGAGAGAGAATAATGTAGTCTTCAGAGTTATTACCCACAACTGCTGCTGGCTGCTCTCTTCCTCAGCTCAGCTGCCCTGGCTTCCTTAGTATGACATCCACAGGAGATTCAAACTTGGGAAAGAAGATGGGGCTAGAATTATATAATTCAGAGTTTTTCTATAAAGAGACAATCTCTTTAGTTATTTAAGAGCTCAAGTCTCAGCTTCTTCATAAAGTCTTGCCTGACCACTTTAATTATTAGTGCCTTTCAACTCCCCTTCTAAACTGCCTATTAATTCAGTAAATATTTTGTATGAAACTATATATATATATATATATATATATATATATATATGTTTGTATATATGTGTAAATGTACATACACATGCACATTCATATATTATCTATCATCTATCCATATCTATCTATGACATACAATGTAGAAAAACTTGGAGGTAAAACTGGCAAATTGACATTGGGAAGCAGAGTAATCAAAATAGCTTAGAGCATAGAGTACATAGAATAATATAAGACAAGGATGAAAAAAGTAGGACCAGTCCATGGAGGCCCTTGAATGACATGCAATGACATTTGGAAACAATCAAAAGTCATTAACAACCATAAGTAATGTTCAAGAAAATTGTTTCAATAGACTAAACCATGTTGGGAATTACAATTATTATTTACAATGACTTACAAAATCTTACTAAGTAAGTGGCTGATTAGAAAGTATATTGCTATTAAGGGGAAGAAAGAAATGAGGGTTAGCTGGAAAGGTTCAACTGAGGTGATAACAATCCATGAGTATGACGTGACAGAAGTGGAATAGTTGGAGTTATTATTCACTCACTGGCTCACACTTTCAATAATAAACATGTCAAGGTGTGACAGTCATTTCATCCCTCAAAAGTGAAATGATGTGATTTCAGGTGTCATGTTTTGGGTATTTGAACTTTAATTCCATTATTAATCACCCACAATAAATGGATTCATTATAGGTATTAATTTGCAGCAGTAGCACAATAAACTGATTCATTATAGGTATTAATTTGATCCTGTCACTTGCTGTCAGATTATTAATGCCACTAGCATAAAGTAGCTCATTAAAGAATCTGTTCTCAGTTACAAATTTCTATAAATTTTTGGAGATTCAGACTATTAGGTGAAAATAAGTTGAGCATAGTGACAATATAAACAATTAATTTGAAAATTTGGAAACTTGAACATTAAGACAATTTCAAGGTCTTCATTTAATAAGAGCAGAACTACAATGTAGGAATGAATAATGCAGTTGCTTGAAGCTTTCCAAACTGAGAAGCTGGTTTGGCACATTAGGTAATAAGATTTCACTGATGAAGTAAGATGCTTCATCAAAAATACTCTGGGAGGATTTCATCCTAGTCATGGGATTTGTAACAAAATAGGAATGCAGACCTTATTGTTATCATTGTCATCATCATCATTTTCCTCCTCCTCCTACTCTTCCTCCTTCTCTTCCTCTCCCTCCTTCTCTACCTCTTTCTCTTACTCCTTCTCCTCTTCTTTCTCTTCCTCCATTTCTCCTCCTCCTCCCTTTCTTCTTCTTTTTTCTTCTTTGTCTTCTTCTTCTCCTTTGTCTTCTCCTTCTCCTCCTCTTTTCCTCTGCTTCTTCTTCTCCTCCTCCTCCTCCTCCTCTTCCTCATCCTTTATCATCATCATCATCATCATCATCATCATCATCTTCTTCTTCTTCTTCTTCTTCTTCTTCTTCTTCTTCTTCTTCTTCTTCTTCTGCTGCTGCTGCTGCTGCTGCTGCTGCTGCTGCTGCTGCTGCTGCTGCTGCTGCTGCTGCTGCTATTGTTCTTCTCTTTCTTCTGCTTCTCTTTTTTCTTCTTCTTGTCCTCCTTCTTATGCTTCTCCTCCTGCTACTGTTGCTATTGCTTCTGCTTCATAATGTTCATAATCATCACTAGCAGGTGTATAGCACTTTTATGTTTGTAAAGAATTTTTACAAATATTATCTAATTTTGTTCTCACAAGAGGAGATGCTATTTTTGTTCCCATTTCTGAGGTAAAGAAACTAAGACAGATTAAATGATTAAACCAGTAAATGTCTGAAGTCAGATTTCTACAAAATTTGATGTTTAAGTTTCTTGAGTACAAAAACTATTATTTGATTTTATTTGTATCTGTCTTTAGTCCCCACTATGATATCTTGCATATAGTAGTCTGAATAAATATTTTTGAATCAAGTTGATTAAGGGAAACAGCTATATTACAGATGATTACATGCCTGATATTAGTAATTTTCTTTATGTTATTTTGAACCTCACAAATACTAGCAAGGAAAAACACTCTTCCATATGCAAAGAAAGAAACATACATTGTACACAAACCTATAAATCTCCATTATACATGGCTTTTTAAAAATGTTATAAATAATAATCACATGAGTTTTGAAGTTGTCCTGATTGCTTTTATAGGTCTCTAGACCTCCTACAAATTATGCACATTTTAAATACATGACTGATGTTCTTAGTCCTTTTTCCTATCAATTTTTAATTTTTTGCAATTATATCACTATTCTTTTCCCCTTTTCAATTCTTTTCTGAGAGGCAAAGGCTCATTTGTAAAAAAACAAAAAACAAAGGAACAAAAAAAGCTCATACACACTAGGAAGCAAAGTAATGCATGGTTCATGACCAAGAAAAGATGTCTCATTCTGTACCCTAATTTATTATTTTTTTTCATAAGTACTGAGCATGTTTCATTATTAGTTCTCTGTAGTCATAGATGGCTATGAAAAATCAATTCTTAATTCTTTCAAAATTGCTGCAATTCACAATTTTGTAGTAATTTTGTAAATTATTCTCCTTTTTTCTATTCACTTAATTTTTCATCAGTTCATGCAAGTTCTCCAATATTTCTTTGAATCCATACCTTTCAGTAATTTCTTCTCCCCAAAGCGTAACACAGTGCTTGGACATAACAGATGCTTTAAAATGTTTATTGATTAAAAAAAAGTTTATTGATTGATAGGTGATGATATTCCATCACATTCACATAGTATAAGTTGGTAACTTGCCCTCAGTTTCCAGCTGCTTATTTTAAGAAAATGTTGAAATATAAATATTTTGAACATATGAGTTTTTCTCCTTTTTGAACTCTTTGGGATATAAAATTAGGAGTGGTCTTAGAGCTTAGAGTATGTACAGTTTAGGAACTAAGGATATAGTTCCATTTTTTCCCCTTGAGTAGCTCCAATCATTTACAGATTCATGAATAATACATATCATATCAATACATCAGATACCATTTTCCTTTTTTGACATATTTGCCAAGAAATATAGCTAGAGATTATGTTATTTTAATTTTATCTCATTATTAATGGATTAAGACATTTTCTTTCATATAGCTATGGGGTTAACTTTTTCTTTTGTTGTTCAGTGATTTAAGTCAAGTCTGACACGTCATGACACTGGAGGTGGGGGGCTTACTTGGCAAAGATACTATAGTGCTTTGTCATTTACTTCTAGCTCATTTTACAGATGAGGAAACTGAAACAAAAAGTATTAAATCAATTAACTGATATCACATAGTTAATAAGCATCTGAGTCTGAATTTGAAGATGGGTATTCCTGACTTCAAGATCAGCATTCTCACTGAAGTATCACCTAGTTACCTCTTTTGTTCTTTTCATGATTACCTATTAATATATTTTGACTAATTATTTACTAATATATCTATCTGAATCCACCTACTTTCAATCTTGGACATCAGTTATTTTATCAGAAAAAATTTCTGTGCCTAAGTAGACCAGTTTCATTTTGTTTTAACTGCACTATTATTCTTTATAAAAATTTTTAAATTTTTATTTAATCAAACATGTCCATTTTATTTCCTATGATCCTTGAAGTTCCTTATTTGATCAAAAAGTCTTAAAATTGTTTCAGTTGTGAAGGATGTCTTGTCTTCTACTATTCTTATTTGCTATTGATGTTATCTTTTAGACCTAGGTAGTTTATCTTTTTGGAATTTATTGTGGTGTATTTTGTAAGATATTGATTTAAACATATTTTGCCCAACTATTCTCCAGTTTTCTCATATGGTTTTACTGGATATTGATTCTGTACACAAATAGTTGGAATCTTTTGGCTTTATCCAAAACTATATCACTATATTCTTTTATTAATCAGTCTTGTTTGCTAAGCAAATTTTCTATCTTTTTAGTTAGGACCAAACTGTTTTGATAATTATTACTTTGTATTATAATCTGAAGTTTGGTAGTGCTAAGTCTCTTTCCTTCTTTTAAAAGTTATTTCTGACAAAATTTTTTTTTAAATTTATCATTCAGAGGAATTTTGATATTTTTAGACCTATAAGGTAATGCTTCAGTATTTTGGTATTGGATTGAATAAATAAATTTAGGCAGTATTGTTATTTTCTAATCTTATTGGCTTAGCCCAGCTGTAAGTAATTAGTTTCTCCAATTATTTTGGTTTCTATGTAAATAATATTTTGTAGTTATATTCATAGAATTCTTGTGTTTCTTATTAGGGAAATGTCAAATTTTCTCTAGATTCCAAAGTTATTTTGAATATATTTCTTAGTATATTTGCTACCTCATTTTTATTGATAATATACAAGGCTAGTGGTGTGAATTTATTTTATATATTATTTCTTTGATTAAATTAATTTTAGTTAAATCTCAAGGGTTCTTTCTGTAGATCATCTTATTATTTAGGAATATTTTTTCCCCTTATTTCCTATGTTTTTTTCCACTACTCCTTTTTTTCTTATTTTATTAATAAAAGAAGCATCTCTAGAATAATATAAAATATTAGTAGGGATAATGAACATCATAGCTTTACCCTTGATGTGAATAAACAGGCCTCTAATAATTTTTTCTTGTATTCTTGGTTTCATACAGATATCAAGGAAAGATTCAGATCATATTGCTTTATTTTTAAATATTTTAGCAGAACTGGTTGTTTAGTTTTGTTAAAAGGTTTTTCTCAATCTACTTATGTCATTATGAGATTTAATGTCATTTACATGATTGTGTTTATAGCTCCCCTAATGCTGAACCAAAATTACATTACTGATATAAATATAAATGGGTCATAGAGTATAATATTTTTGATATGTTACCATGGCATTTTCCTTATTTTTTATTTAAATATTTACATTGATATACATTAGGGTATCATTTCTCTTTAAATGCTTGAAAACATCGAAGCAATCAAATAGTCCATGAATTCAACTGATAAATTTAGAATGTGAAATTAATCTTCTTCCAAAATGTTCTTTTGTAGGGATGAATTCAATGCTTTTTTTGTTGTTGAAATTTGAAAACCTAAAGATAAAAATAAATTTCTCAGCACAAGGCAAATTACTTCAAATCTTGAAGTATGTAGGAAGATTGGAAGTAGAGCAGCTCCTGCTAAATGAAAAAAAAAAAAAAAAAAAAAAAAAAAAAAGAAAATGCTGACAAAAATAAAAGAGCAGTTTCTTTGCTTGAGAGTTTTGATATCAGCTGATTATCTGAAACAAGATTAATTTATGTTGGTTTCTTTTTAAGCTATTTATGACATCCCAATTTTTATTCTTAAGTTTCAGTAATAGTAGGATTCTTCTATTCATATACAGATGATAGAATTGAAAAAGAGTTCATTTTGTTTTTACCCAGTTTCCTAGAGAATTCAGTAAATTAATTCAATGGAGCCATTTTGAAGGGCATAGATAAAAACATGTTGTACATTTGACAGTGAGTAGATCTGAAGGCAAGGTTAGAAATAGAGGTTAAAGAATGAGTTTTGGGGGGAGGGCAAGCATATTTTTATAGCTACTTTTCTATTTGGCAAACAGATGGTTGGAGTCTTAGATGAGTGCCAGAAAGAAACAGCTGGCAAATCAAAAGATCCTGAAAGCAGTTAGAAGTGCTTATGAGCATTTAGAAGAAACAACATCTTTGAAAATGGGCAAAAAGTTCAAGCCATACTTAAAATGCATTTAAAAAAATAGATGCTTGGGGCAAGGGAAAGATGCTAAAACCAATATAACTAGAGAGATGTTTGATTCTAGGCAAATACTAATGATCAAGTGTATCCCCAATCTTCTGAACCCCCTCCCTTCAAAAAAAGAGGTTGAGCATAATTGCATTGAGTAAATAGAGTGTATTAAAAAGAAGTCGTCAGAATGAAAGAAACAGAGGAGGGATAAAGATCAGTGATGTGATTCCCTTTTCTTTATGCTATTTGGTGTTCTTTCTAAAATCTAGCCTTCTCTCCTTAATTTTATATCCCATTTAATGACTCCCTATTAAATTTTAAAATAAAATACTTGGTGTGCTGAACCTTCCTTTCTCTGTGAACATAAAAAGGATAAGCTGATTGAAAGCAATATGGATGCAAAATCTCCCTAAAGCAAATTCTGAATATAATTACTCACTGTAACAACTAGCAGTTAGACTTGGTTAGATTCAGAGGTACATCATCAAGCCCCCAAAATCATCTTTTAAAAAAGCTACTAAATGATTAAGTATAATATTACTGTTTTAAATAGCAGAAAACAAGAAGAAACAAATCATTTTAGATTCACAATAGAAGGGCACTGATTTTTAAAAAACATTTATTCTATAAGATTTTCCCCCTAAAAATTGAGCTTAAAAAAGTCAATCTATTCCAAAGAAGGGGTCAGCAAATTCATTAGTCTGAAGTGCTACTGATAAGCTACTGAGTGGTCTGTAAGGTAAAATGTGTGGAAGAAGGGGAAGGGGCAAAATCAAGTAAATGAAAATAATAAAAAGAAAGGAAGAGGGGAGAGGCATGGAAATAGAGAAGAAAAGAGAAGGGAGAGAGAAGGAGAGTGAGAAAGAAAGAGATAGATGAAGAGACAGAGAAGAAAAGATAAAGGAAAGGAAAAAGAATAAACACAACACAGAAGATGGAGGAAGAGAAAAAGGAGGAGATAACACTGCACAGATTGAAGAGTAGAAAAACCCAAATAATGGAACTTAGTACTTAGTTATAGCATTGATGTAGGTTTCCAATCCAATGCTATAAGATCTGCTTTCTGATCTTTGTGCCAATGTTTATTCAATCATTACAAACAGTTCTTATATACCATTTCCAAAATCACTCATGATATGCTCTATCACATGATTAGTCTACAGAATCAAAATGCCAGTTTGCAAGCCTGGCAGAGTATTAATGCTACTCTAGTCTAGAAAAAACCTGACAGGTGAAGACCGTAACATTTTCTTAGCTATCATTGTAGTTTTATGGCCTTAAAAAGGGCATGTATCTGTATCTACTATTCTTTAGAATTAATTCTGAAAGCAATTTCTTCCATATTTCTTAATTTCCCAGGGAAACCATAGCATTAAAAAAAAGTCACTGTATTACATAATTGGTGATTGACATTACATTGAGCAGAGCTCTAAAATTTTTGATGATTCTGTAATGATGATCAGCATTATTGCATGAAAATCATATTGTCATTTCCTTTTGAAAATCTAATCTAATATATACTAAAACGATTAAATAAAAACCTCTTCATTATAAATGCAAGGCTTTATGTTTATTCTTTATTAAATTTCAGTCTTCTTCATTTCAGGCTACATTTTTGGAAAAACATACAAAAGATAATAGTTGACCTCATCCTTTCCTATTTGTGTGACTTTTAAATTGTTTTTCTTCCTGAAGGCTTTTAGTGAGAAAAAAAATAACTGGTGTGGAAGAATCCTCCCTCCCTCATCCAAGGGCTCTCTTTATCTAAAGCTAACATATTCTTTGAATTCAAACCTTGGCCATTTCCCTTATTATTTGTTCCTTCATTTTAAGTGTAGGCAATTGGAGATTGAGTACAATTTTAAGAATTAGGAGAGAGAGAGACAGAGACAGAGACAGAGACACAGAGAGAGAGACAGAGACAGAGACAGAGACACAGAGAGAGAGACAGAGAGAGAAAGAGAAGAAGAAGGAAAGGGAGAGTGAGGAAAGGAAGAGGGAGAGGGATAGAGAGATCCAAGATCAAGAACTTAAATTCCTACTGGCATTTTCACCCAATCCAGCATCAATTTCTTGAGGATGTAGGAGCAACCTCTGAGATTCAGACAAGCTACTAATAAAACTAGGAGTAATGTAATAGTAATGGCATATAGTGTTCTGAACTTGGTGGGAACAATGCCATGTAGAAACAAATTTGAGTCTGAACCAACTCTTCTCAGAGACTGAGGATATAGGGGAAATTAGAATTCCATGTTCTACTTTAACTTCTCTTCCTGTTATCTCTCCAAAACAGTATCTTTTTTATAAAATGGCATTTTTATTAAATGGTGTTAATTGGTTAAGTGCAACTTGGATATTAGTAACTGATATAGCTAATTATGGGGCAACACATGAGAACAGGAACTCAAGCTGATAAAAATTAAAGATACACAAATGGTCACTATGACCGCTAGAATCCTGAAGAAGGTTAAAATAGTTTTCCTCTGAAAAAGTAAGGTTACAGTACTTGTTGTAGACAAAAACAACTCAGTATATCCAAAAAAGTCTCTCAGCAAAATATGAAAAACAATTACTTAGAAAAAAATCCAAAAGTTTAAAAGTTTAAAATAAATAATTTATTCCTTATGTGTTCTGACACTTTCAATTTCAAATTAAACCTTGCCAAAATTAAGAAATAGTATATATTAAATAAAAAATGAGGAATCAAAAAATGAGGGTGAGCTCTGGACTGTTATTAAATCTTGAATAACCTTTGTGAACCTCAGATTGCTCATCAGTAAAATGAGAATGATATCTATCTCACTCCCCTGACTATATCACAAAGTCATTATGAGAATCAAATTGCATATGAAAATGCTTTTAAAAGGGCAGAGCCTAGATAGTAGAGAATAGACAGCAACCCACCTGATCTCTCCCTATATTCCCCTACAAAGAACTTTAAAATAACTATTCAAATTAAATTTTAAAGGAAAAAAGCAAAGTTCAGAGAGGGATATTTTTCTAGTCTAAGACTACTTGAAATTTTGGCAGGAAAGTCCTATGAAGATAGGAACTAGTCTGAAATGCAATAGTAGAAGCAGTGGTAGCCTTAGATGCTACAGGGACAATAAGTGGCAGCATCAGTTCAGAAACACTCAAGCCAGGGTAGCTAGATGGCACAGTAAATAGAGCTCCAGCCATACACTTAAAAGTTACTAGCTGTGTGATCCCCAAGGCAAGTCACTTGACCCTAATGCTTTACCAAAAGAAAAAAAGAAAACAAAAAAACACTCAATGAAGATACTATAGGGGTCAGATAGTTGGTCAAAAAGAGATTGCAGTGTATTCTTGACTAAGGCTGGGTGCAACTGGTGCTAATTACAATATTATTGCCCATAAGCAATTCTGGATCACAGCTCAAGAGCAAAGGTGAATTCTTAAGACTGGTCACGAAGGAGTTGTGCCTCTGCTTCCAGTTTCAGGCAAAGTAAAGAACTAGCACTTGTGGCTGCAGAAGAGTAGGAAACCTACTCATACTTTTGGGTCAAGAGGAACACTAGACTTTGTGGCTGCAGGGTACACAAGGACCTTCCAGGGTAAATATTAGACTGAAGACTAAGATAATAGGGATGAAACCTCTCCCCAGATCAGACCATCTTGGAAACACAGAAAAGCTTTAGAGCTTCATTATTAGCTCTGGAAATAGTAGCACAAAATGACTTAATCTTAAGATAGTGCCTTCTCACCTCCATGTGAGCACAACCTAATTTTAACAGTAAATTCAAAGTCAAGAGATGAGCTGGGGAAATGAACAAACAACAACAAAAAAGGATTCAACCATAAAAATCTGCTATAATTTCAGGAAAAATGAAAGGAGAAAGACAGCTACCAGTAGTCTCAAGGTAGAAAATAAAAATTGGACCCAAATTCAACAAGAATTCTTGGAAGAGACAAAAAAAAAAAAAAAAAAAAGAGATAGAAGAAGTAGAAAAAATTTGAGAAAAGAAGTGAGAATATTGCAAGAAATTTATGAAAAGATAATTAACATCCTAGTAAATTAGGCTCAAAAAATACTGAAGCAAACAATAACTTAAAATACAAAATCAGCCTAATGGTAGAGCGACAAAAATTCATTGAGGAAAAGAACTTTTTAAAAAGTAGAATTGTTGAAATATAAAAAGAGATACAAAAGTTTACTGAAGAAAATAATTGTGTAAAATTAGAATTGGGTAAGTTGAAGCTAACTCCATGAAACATCAACAAACAATAAAACAAAGTCAAAAGAATTGAAAAGAAGAAAATGTGAAATATCAGAAAAACAAGACAGGGTAGAACCAAGAGAGTGGAGTAAAAGTACCGAATCATTTGAGCTTTCCCACAAACACCTCTAATATTTTATATTTATTCATTTATTGATTCAATATTTTATTTTTCCCCAGTTATATGTAAAAACAATTTTAACATTCCTTTTTAAAACTTTAAGTTCTAGTTTCTTTCCTTTCCTCCCTTCCCAAACATTTCATTGAAAATGCAAGCAATTTGATATGGGTTATATCTATGTAATCATACAAAATATTTCCATAATAGTCGTGTTGGAAAGAAGGCATAAACCAAAAAAAAAAAAAAAAAATCCTCAAGAAAGATAAAAAAAGCAAAAAAAAATTTTTTTTTGCTTCAATCCGTATTCAAATACCATCAGCAATTTTTTGGGGAGTATATGTAGCTTTTTTTTTTTAACAGTAAGTAATTTAAAGGTGTCTTGAATCATTGTATTTCTGAGAATAGTTAAATCATTCACAGCTGATCTCTTATAACATTACTATTACTTTGTACACAATACTTTTCACTTTGCCTCAGCTCATGATAGTCTTTCCAGTTTAGTCTTTCCAGTTTTTTTTTTCTAATAGCATTCTGCTCATTTCTTATATAAGAATAGTATTCCATCATCACATATCATAATTTATTCATCCATTCCCCAGTTGATGAGTACTTCCTTAATTTCAAATTCTTTGCCCCCCAAAAAGAGATGCCATAAATATTTCTGTAATATAGGTCCTTTTTATTTTTTGTTTTTGCTAGGTTACAGACCTAGCAAGGTCAAAAGTAGTTCCAAATTGTTCTACTGAATGGTTAAATAAGTTTCCAGCAGCACTAACTGCATTAATGACTCCTTTTCATTCATCCCTTACACCACTAATCATTTTCCTTTCCATCAACATTCAATCAACACATGTGCCCTCTGTTTATACAGACTTAATAATTGCTTTTATAATGAGGAAGCTATAAGAATCAACATAGGAATGCAAAGAGTTGAACTTCATTAAGTCCTTTATGATTTATGATTCCCTTTCTTGGTTACCTCCTTATGCTTCTCTAAAGTCATTTATTTCCTTCTAAATGTATATGTTGTGGCTTGTCTTTTAAAATAGGAGGAAGGGAGAGCAGAGCCAAGATGACAGAGAAGACATGTTTCATTCTGTCCTTCTCCCCACAACACTCAGATCAATTAGCAAATCTAGCCTCTAAATTAGCTCTGGACTGGCAGAACCCATGAATATTGGGAGTGTAACAAATTACCAGCAGAAGATAAGATCACCAGAAAAGGTCTGTTTCAATCAGGCATGGAGGGAGGTGGGCCAAGCACAAGCAGACCGAGTGCAGGCAGAGTAGATTGGGTTGGTGGGGGCTCTGCACCAGAGAATCTCCCAGGAGGAATTTACCACAGTATTGGCTACTCTGCCCTGATTGCAAGCCGGTAGATCAGCAGAGAAGCTATAAAATACCAACACAAACACAAAAGGTAAATAGTGAACCCCAAAACACCAGAATCTCTGGGACCTGGCCACGCCCACCCAGCATCAGGATTCAGTAAACACTGACCCAGCACAGCTGCTGCTATTTGTAAAGAAAGCTTGAAGAACTCCATTTGCTCTTGAACACGTTGAGCAAATATAATAAAGATGACAATATTCCCTAAACTAATCTATTTATTTAGTGCTATGCCAATCAAACTCCCAAGAAACTATTTTACTGAACTAGAAAAAATAACAACAAAATTCATCTGGAAGAACAAAAGGTCAAGAATTTCAAGGGAATTAATTAAAAAAAAAAAAAAAAAGCAAATGAAGGTGGCCTAGCTGTACCAGATCTAAAACTATATTATAAAGCAGCAGTCATCAAAACCATTTGGTATTGGCTAAGAAATAGACTAGTTGATCAGTGGAATAGGTTAGGTTCACAGGACAAAATAGTCACTAACTATAGCAATCTAGTGTTTAACAAACTCAAAGATCCCAACTTTTGGGATAAGAATTCATTATTTGACAAAAACTGCTGGGAAAACTGGAACTAGTATGGCAGATACTAGGCATTGACCTACACTTAACAAGGTCAAAATGGGTTCATGATCTAGACATAAAAAATGAGATTATAAATAAATTAGAAAAACATAGGATAGTTTATCCCTAAGAGATCTTAAAGGAGGGAAAGGAACCCACACGTGCAAAAATGTTTGTGGCAGCCCTCTTTGTAGTGGTGAGAAACTGGAGACTGAGTGGATGCCTATCAGTTGGAGAATGTCTGAATAAGTGATGCTATATGAGTGATATGGAATATTATTGTTTTGTAAGAAACAACCAACAGGATGATTTCAGAGAGGTCTGGAGAGACTTACATGAGTGAAATGAGCAGAACCAGAAAATCATTTATTCATCAATAACAAGACTATATGATGATCAATTCTGACGGACATGTCTCTCTTCACCATTGAGATGATTCAAACCAATTCTAATTGTTCAGTGATGAAGAAAACCATCTACACTCAGAGAAAGAACTATGGGAACAGAGTGTGGACCATAACAAAGCATTCTCACTAGTTCTGTTATTGTTTGCTTGCATTTTGTTTTCTTTCTCAGTTTTTTTTTTCTTTCTTTATCCGATTTTTCTTGTGCTGCAAGATAACTGCATAAATATGTATACATATGTTGGATTTAACATATATTTTAACATGTTTAACATGTATTGGACTACCTGCTATCTAAAGGAGGGAGTGGGAGGAAGGAGGAGATAATTCAGAACAGAAGGCTTTGTAAGTGTCAATGTTGAAAAATTACTTAGGCATATGTTTTGTAAATAAAAAGCTTTAATAAAAAAAAAGGAAGGGGGAAGGCAAAAGAGGGGTTTGGAACTCAATTTTTTAAATGAATGTTAATATTTTTCCAAGTAATTGAGAAAAAATAAAATAAGAGACCAAAAAATGTATATCTTGTTCTCTCTTTAACCATGACCTTATGGGAGTAGGGTTCTCACAAAAAATTTCTCCCTTATCCTCTCTTCCCTCCCTATTTCCCAGCTTTCTTATTTATTTATAAATTTAAGACTTCTATACTATTTTATTATACTATACTATATATTATACTATACTATACTATTTTAGATATATGTGTGTGTATTACACACACATATATCTAAAATAGTATAGTAGTGTTCCAGAACTATTAGCCTTCCTTCCCCATCTAATTTCTGTGTCAGTTCTTTCTTTCCCACCTCATTCATGTAAGATAATTGCTCTTTTTACTTTTATTTATAATTTTGCTTTTTAAAATCATATCATATTCAGCTCTGCCTCAATCTTTTTTTTTGAATTACCAAATTACTAATGAAAATCTTAGACATTTACATAGACATTTTTACATATAAAACATGAAAAGTTTGTCCTTACTGAATTCCTTGCAATTAATCTTTTATGTTTACCTTGTATTTCTCTTGGACCATGTATGTCAAATTTTCTATTACATTCAAGTCTTTTTGCTACAAAATCCTAAAAGTCTGCCAATTCACTGAATTTTCATTTGTGAGGGATTTTTTGTAATTGTTGTTGTTATATTCTTTCCTTTAAATTAATTGGTCCTATATTTGATTACTTTTTTTTTTTTGATTACTTGTTTTTAATGTATAAAAGTCAGTTTCCCTCTATATTCAGGGACCATCCCTAACCCCTGTAAGGGGTCTAGTACTTATTTGTCAGGGAAGTGGTGTGTATTGCTTAATGAACTGAAAAGCTTGGAAGTTTGAGCCTGTTTTCTCAGTCATTTTATCTTTCACCCACCACTACTAGTAATATTATAATGATGATCAACTGAGAAAGACTTGGCTGATCTGATCACTATAATGATCTAATATAATCCAAAGGACTCTGGTTAAAAAAATGCTATGTGACTTCCAGAGAGAGATAATTCTGAGTCCAAACTGAAGCATAATTTTCTTTCCTTTTTATTTTTTTGTGATATGATAAATATGGAAATATATCTTTCCACAATTCCCTAAGTATAATCAATGTTTTGTTTGCCTTCTTAATGGATGATGGAAGAGCATGAGGGACGGAGGAAATTTAAACCTCAATTTTAAAGAATGCTAAAAAATGTTAAAATAATGCTTTCAAAAATGTGTAAACACTCTTAAAAATTCATGGGATATTCTGATTGCATAATTTTCTATGATTAAGAATCAGAAAATGAACTCATAATTGGAATACATCTCTGAGCAGTTAAACAAAAAATAGAAATGAGATTTTGAAAACTGAGTTGATAGCTGTCAACACAGTATTCAAGTGACCCTATGAAGTTTTAACCCATCTCCCTTTAGAAGTCTCCAAATCTAAGGTTTTAAAATAATGATATATTCAATATTGGGGGGAAAGGCCTCCTTTTTGTTTCATTTCACATTTTTACCTTTTTGGGGAGGAGGGGATCTCATAAAAATACTTGTCATGAAAGATTATTCAAAGAATTGCTTCCATATCATAAATTGCTTACCTCCTTTTTTCTAATAACACAATTTCATACTTGATTTTAGTTACAGACATGTCAGAATACCAGTTAAAACAACTTAAGTAAAGGAATATATGTTTAAATAATTATATTCCCTCTAAATTGCTCTTCCTGCTTCCACAACTTATTTCCATGTAAATTCAACACAAGAAAAAAGGAGCATCAAAACATTTCCTTTTGGTTAGAGCTTGTGTGAATTTTAGTATAGTCTGTCATAGATGATAGTACAACTTTTAGCAAATAACCAAAAACTTAATGCCAATTTTTCTCACGTATTATTAATCCTAACCCTCTCCTAGCAACCTACTTTTATCACCTTCTTCCAGTGAATTCTAATTTATATTTTTTTCTTATTTATTTATTTTCTATTCCAAATGTTGGTTTTGTAACTAATTGTAAATATTGTCTGGTGCCAAACCCTCAGTGTTAGAAAATTGAATAATTCTACCTATTTAGTTAGATTACACCTTCAGATACCATAACCCATGTCACAACTCTAAACTCAAAGGAACATTTGCTCTTTGCATCTTTAGAACAGTGTGGGGAGCCAGCACTAATCTATAGGTGATAAGGCCACATTCCTAAGATGGCTTTAACCTCGAGTAGACAGACATTTAGGTGCCTTTTAAGCACATCCTGGAGCTTCCTACGTGACCAAAGACCCCTAATCAACTCATCCTTTGGCGGGATACTAATCCTTTGTGTAGTGACCCCTTCCCTCCCCCCAGACTGAGTTTGTGCAACCCCTGCTTCCTTTCCTCTTGCTATAAGTACCTGTACTATTGCACTCATTAAACGAGACTTGATCAGAAAGGCCTGTCTTGTCTTCATTCTTCGCATCTTCTGTCCCTTGCCCCTTTTCTCTTTTCTTCCAGGGTCCACACTCTGTCTAGTGGGTCGAGGCAGAATACCACAGTACTTGGAACATAATAGGAAGTAATAAATCTGTTATTATAATAGATTGAATCAGATAATATAATTCATAAAAAGCATAAAACTAACCAAAATAAATTATCCATAAGACCAAACTGAGCCAGTACTACGCCACAAAGAAAGCATTTCTATAAAACTCTAAGACAAGCTTTGAAGATTGTTTGTTTTAAACCTTACATTTTGCTAAATAAAATACATAGGAATATGTGTAAGTATATGTTATAAGAAAATCTTTTAAAGCCTTATATAGCTATCTGTGGATAAATTTGAACTCAGGTCATTCAGATTTGAGGTTTTTTAGTTAATTTATATATATATTTTTATTTAATTTATATTTTATTAATACATTGCATATAGTAAATAGCTACACAATGTATGCTTATGAATTTCCATTTTTAGGTACATACATTTACTTGTAGCTATGTTTGTGCACATATATTGACACATGCACCTATGTTTATTATCTGTGTGCATATGTTTGTGTACACATATACATGCAACATATACACACATCACCTTTCCAATTAACTCTGTCTAATTTCTTTCTATCTTTATATATATATATATATGGGGTATATGTATATAAATAAATATACATATATACATATGTGGGTGTAGACACCATATGTAGACAGATATGTATGTGAATATAGATATTATATACAAACATTGGGAATTGTTCCAAATTGCTCTCTACAATGGTTGGATCAGTTCACAACTCCACCACCAATATATTAGTGTCCCAGTTTTCCCACATCCTTTCCAACATTTATCATTCTCTTTTCCTGTCACAGAATATTCATTGTTAATGTGACTTCTGAATCACAGTGTATAAATAGCAAATTATGTAGGCAATGCCCTAAATATATAATTTAGAGCATTGGATCTCAAATGAGAAAGGTCTGAGGTAAAATTAAAACTTACTTGCTCAATGACTTTGGACAAATAACCTATGCCTGCCTCAGTTTCCTCATTTTTATGAAAAGGATACTAATACAACCAATCTTCTAATGTTGTTGTGAGGATGATTAAATTAGATTAGATTGCTAAGCACTTATTTTAAAATGCTATATAAATGATATTATTTTGGGGCAGGTATATGTAAAACATACAGAACATGATATGCATTGCCCTCAGTTTTCTAACTCATGGTAACAATAACCAGGAAAAATTATTTTTCTTAAAGAGTGATGTGACACCAATTCAATAGCACTTTGTAGCCCACAATATACTCTTATAGGTTATTAATATTATTTTTGTATTTTTCAGAGGTGGCAAATCTTGGAAAATTGCAACAGCTGTCATCATTAAAGAGTTTTTGAGAATACAAAGAATTTAACTGTAGTTCTGAGATGTCTGAAAAAAAGTACAGAAAGAAATAAAAGAACTTCTTTTTTGAGAGACTATGGCATCATGTAAAGAAAAAATTAAGAAGATCTGAGTGGTCAAACTATATGATAGAAGTAATATCTACTGAGGTTAATATCATATAGATTGGCCTAGATATTCCCCCTGAAGTATAAAGGAAGCTTTCTTAGAGATTTGATTGATTGATGTAATTAAGACTGAAGCTATAGAAGTGGTTTTCCTAATTCCCTAATTTGTAATTTATTTTTTTCCCCAAGGAAGGCTTTGTCACATAGGCTAGGCTAATTTGTTTTTTGCTTTACTTTGAGATTCTTTCTCTACCAACACTCCCAAAATATTACAACAAAAATAGCAGGGAAACTGTCAGCAAGGATTCATTGATTCAGAATATTCGTTGTTGTTGGGTTTTTTAAAATTTTAATAATAACTTTTATTTTCAAAATACATGCACAGATAGTTTTCAGCATCCACCCTTGCAAAATCTTGTGTTCCAATTTTTTTCTTTCTTCTGCCCATTACAGCAAGTAATCCAACAAAAGTTAAGCATCTGTAATTCTGCTAAACATATTTCTACATTTATTATGCTGCAGAAGATCAAAAAAGGAACAAATGAGAGATTAAAAAAACAAGCAAACAACAACAACAAAAAAAATGAAACTATTATATGTTGATAACCATTCAATTTCCATAGTCCTCTTTCTAAATGCAAATGTCTCTCTCCATAACAAGTCTATTGGAATTGGCTTGAATCATCTCATTGTTGAAAAGTCAAGTCCTAGAGTTAATTATTACATAATTGTGTTGTTGCTGTGTTCAATGTTCTTTGGTTCCACTGACTTCCCTTACCATCACTTCATGTAAGTTTCCCCTACCTTTCTAAAATCATCCTGCTTATCTTTTCTTATAGAACAATAATATTCCATAATATTCATATACCATAACTTATTCAACCATTCTCCAGCTGATGGACATCCACTCAGTTTCCAATTCCTTGCCCCTATAGAAAGGGCTGCCACAAACATATTTGCACATGTGGGTTATTTTCCTTTTTTTATTATCTCTTTGGAATACAAACCCAATAGAGACACTGTTGGATCAAAGGGTATGCACATCAAAGTTTATAGTTCCAAATTGCTCTCCACAATGGTTGAATTAATTCACAACCCCAACACCAATGTATTAGTGTCCCAGTTTTCCCATATCCTTTCCAACATTTACCATTCTCTTTTCCTGACACAGAATATTCATTGTTAATGTGACTTCTGGATCACAGTGTATAAAAAAGGTCATGGCATGTGAACTCAATGAAACTCAGATTTGATTCATTACTGCCTGCACTTTCAGAATCTGTGAAGTATCCTTTCCATGAAAGAGATAAGTAGCTAATTTATAACATACATATATACATGGGCATATAAATAGATAATAAAAGATAGATAAGGGAAGGAGGAACAAAGATAGATACACACACACACACACACACATATATACAATATTTCTTATTTGCTAGACATTGTGTTAAATGCTGAGAATACAAAATATAAGCAAGAAATACCTCTAACTCTCTAGGAGCTTACATTCTAATAGGAAAAGAGAACATATTTTTATGTAGGGGTTCTGTAAAACAAGAGGTGCAATGTAGTTGGCAAGTATATGAAATTGAATAAAGTGGTTCAAGGGAGGTGAAGTAGGATCCTTCCTAAAATGTTAGAAATAAAATGTCATCAATGAGAAGATGGCTCAGAATAGCAATGTGGCAGGTGAAGAGAAAAAGGTAGAATTTCAATTATATATTATATTAGGTAAACTTATTTTTAAAGTTTTAAGTGATTTGTGAATGGCTCATTTCATTCTTTTGAAACATAAATCTGGCTCAACTGAGGTTTGACCCATAACCCTTTCCAGAACTAAGAATAAGTCAGTATTTAAAGTGATTTAAGGTGATTCCTGTTGTTACTTTTCTTATAGATGATAAATTGCATAAAGTGGTTACAATCAATTAATTAAATATGATATTTTCCATTTTATAAATTTATTAATAAATATCAAAATTCACCTAGCAATTACATTAGAACCCAAGATAAAAATTAATAAGGTGAGTCAAATAGCAATATGAAGTTTGGAGAGTTTGTGATATAGGGTCATGCTACACCATCCATTCCATTCCCAAGGAAGTATTTGGGGAGGATATGCTGTCCACTTAAACCTGCTATAGAAGAAAGGCATAAAATCATAGAGTTAAAAAAAGATTTTCACAGAAAATAGATTAAATAGAAGAAAAATTATTTATTGGTGTGAGGTTTTGTCTTTTCATGCTTCTGTACAGGGTCCCTTTCTTTACAACACATTGTCTTTGGCCAGGATTTTGCTGGTTTATGAAAACTCCATGATAGCTTGTTATACAAGGATCATTTCCTATATCTTTGTTTTCAGACTTGAAGAACTTGTACTATTTCCATTAACATATTATTATAGAAGAAGCATAGTATAATGGAAAAAGAAACAGTCTCTCAGTCAAGAAGATGTAGGCAAGGCTTTTTTTTTTTTTTTTTTGCCACATACTGAGTTTGGACAAGTCATTTACCACGCGACATAGCTCAAGAGTGTCTGAGGCTGAATTTGAACTAAGATCTTCTTGACTCCAAATCTATTGTTCTACCCTTCATAAATTCACATGTATTTTCTCCATACATTTGCATGTGCTCACACACAAATTCATGTATGTGGCATGTATGTGTGCATGCATATGTACACAAGTGCACATGTATATATATTTTCTCTCCAGGCAAAATGATTGTAAAACCTATCTGGAACATGTCACTTTGTATCTCTCCCTCATAGGCACTTGCTACTTCAAACATCCAATAACTTTCAAGAA
Source organism: Sarcophilus harrisii (assembly GCF_902635505.1). Classification (NCBI taxonomy): domain Eukaryota; kingdom Metazoa; phylum Chordata; class Mammalia; order Dasyuromorphia; family Dasyuridae; genus Sarcophilus; species Sarcophilus harrisii. The sequence continues at coordinate 70,022,630 of NC_045426.1, forward strand.
TTTATTAATCACATATTATGTGCTAAATAATATGCTAAATTCTGGGGACAATATTCCTCTAAGGCAGAGGTCCTCAAACTACGGCCTGTGGGCCAGATGCAGCACTGAGGACATTTATCCCCCTCACCCAGGGCTATGAAGTTTTTTTATTTAAAGGCCCACAAAATAAACTTTTTGTTTTTACTATAGTCCGGTCCTCCAATAGTCTGAGGGACAGTGAACTGGTCCCCTATTTAAAAAGTTTGAGGACCCCTGCTAAGGGAAGTCATATTCTAATACAAAAAATGTAAATTCAAAATCCATATAGTGTAAATGCAAGGTTTGTCATTTATTTAAACATTTGTTTACAACAATTAAATATATCATTTATTAAACTATCTATTCAACCCTTATGATATCTTTGAATTAGAGATGAATCAATGAGACATAGAAACAGTGATGAAATGAACCAAAGAAGCCAGTAGTACAGGGGATTTGGTCATTGATCTGATCACCCAACCATACTCTTAAGGAATACAAATGTAATTACTACACACAAAACAGTAGAGACCAGGAGTAAGTGGCAAACTTTGATCTGAAAGCCAAAAAGAAGTATTATGGGTTTAGTGTTCATATCAATATACTCTGTTAAGGAAGGTTATACCCAATGAGTCTAACTGAGCATTTTTTAAATAGTTGAGTACCTAAAAGGATGAGTAAATCTGATGGCAAGTTGATAGTATCTAATTATAGCTATCTAATTTAGGATCTTCAATCTAAAGTCAAATTGACTTTAGATTGGACATTTAGATTGGCTCCAGATATAAATCATAACACTATTATTTAATTTCCTTTCAACAAAAAGTTACAGGTATGTATTTAGGTGTAATTATTATATATGTATATTAAATTAAAGGTAATGGAAAATAAAGTCCACATTCATATTTTATTTGGGCCAAATTTCACAGAAAAGATACCTAATGTTCAAACTAATGTTGTGCTTTTCAAAGGTATCTCAAAGATTTAGGAACAGCAATCAGTTCATAGGATATATAGGAAAAGGAGCAAGACTTACTGCTGAAAGCTTCAGTCATTGAAAGTAGATTGTACCATTCTATAAAGGGTAATAGGTAGGTTGGTGACAGTGAGGTTATTAGTTGCGTGTGTTGTCTTCCAAGTATAATGTGGTGCATTTATATTGGCAGTACTAAGTACATATTAGAGCTGGGTGCTCAGTAAGTGACACAAAATGATCTTTGTGCTTCTTCATCCAATGTCTTGCATGTACTTCATCCTCCTCAATAATATCTATTTTTTTTCAGAAATACTTTTGCTTTGGTAATGGGAACAAATGCCTTCATCAGGATGCCTATAGCATCCTGAAATATTATAGCTTAGTGCTCACTGTAATCATGTATTTATCATGTATCTTACATTCTAAATTAAAATACCAACTGGATCAACCTGCTCACTTTTCTCTATTAGAGCCATGATAACCCCTTGCCCTCTTAAAAACATTTATTGAAATATTTATCTATTAGATAAAATTTCACATCATTTCTTGCAAGTAGACACTATGTTCTTTATCTCCTCTATGTCTTTGCTCCACTCAACAGGCATTTCTTATATTATAGTCTAGGATTAAAATAAGAAGTCTGGTTTTAAATACAGTAAGCATTCATGAACAATAAAATCTTACTATCACTTTAACTCTCTTCCCAATCTCTTCAATCTGGCTTCCAAACTCATTAATCAACTGAAATTGTGTTCTCAAAAGTTCCCAATGATCTCATAATCACCAAATTTACTAGTATTTTCTCACTTCTTATGCTTTTTTAATCTTTCTGCAGGCTTTGAAACTCAATCAAACTCTTCTCCATAATCTCTTTTATCTAGGTTTTTGTGACACATTTTTTCTTGATTATCTTTCTTTCTGTTTGATCACTGATTTTCTTGTGTCCTTGCTGGAGATTTTCATTCAGGACATACCTTGAGTAGTCACCACAGCTACATACTGGACCATCAATTCCTCACTCTAGATTCTTTTAACTGATGGTCTCAGCTCCCATAGATTTCATGATCTTTCATAGGCTGATGCTTCCCAGTCTTACCCAGTCCTTACCTATGTCCTAATTTCCAGTCTCATATCTCCAGTTTCCTACTGGATGTTCTGTGGACAGCTTAAGTCCAATGTGTTCTACTATGAACTCATTATCTTTCCTCCAATTCCTTCCCTTTTCCTACTTTTTCTGTTAACATTAAAGGGAACCACTATTCTTTGAGTAACAAAGGATGATAAATTAGGTACAATCTTGGAGGTCTTACTAATACTCATATACACTTTCTTACCTTAATCAGTTGCCAAGTCCTGATGATTCTACTTTCACAACATCTCTTGTATTACTTCTTTCTACTGACATTGCCTTCTTCCTGGCCTTCATCACTTCATATTTGTATTATTGAGATAGTTTTCAGATTGACCTTCTTGCCACAAATCTTCTCCACTTTAGTCAAATGCCCTTTAGCTGTCAAAGCACAAATTTGATAATGTACATCAAATATAAAATTTTCTGTTTTACACTCAAAACCTTCCTACCTTTCAAGGTCTTTTAGAACATACTCCCATCTTTTTTTTCAACAGACATTTCTTAAATATTATATGTCAGGACAGTTTTATAGCCCTTTGGGCATAGTTCCAGATTGTTCTACAGAATGATTGAATCAGTTCACAACTCCATCAGCAATGCATTAGTGTCCCAGTTTTCCCACATCCCCTCCAACATTTATCATTTTCTCATTGTCTTAACCAATCTGAGAGATGGGAGGTAGTATCTCAGAGTTGTTTTAGTTTGCATTCCTCTAATCATTGGTGATTTAGAGAATTTTTTCATATGACTATAGATGGTTTTAATTTCATCATCTGAAAATTGTGCATATGCTTTGACCATTTATCAATTGGGGAATGACTTGCATTCTTATAAATTTGACATAATTCTTTACTTATTTTAGAAATGAGACCTTTATCAGAAACACTGGATGAATGAAAAAGCAAAGGAGAGATTGCAAGAACTAGTTATAAAGCTTCTACTCAATATCTTCTCATGACGAAAAATTAATTTTATCTAAAGACAGTTTATTCCATTTAAGGATAATTCTATTTGTTTTTCATTTCCATAAACATTTATTAAATAACTACAATATATACAATTTTGTCTAAGCACAAGAACACAAATACAAATATTTGTAATTATTAAATGATATTTTCTTCTCTATAATCAACCTATTGGTCAAAGAAATCTAGAGCAAAGGAGAACCAAGTTAAGATTTCTTTGATTTTCTAATCCTTTAAATATATTATCATACTCAACATCTTGCCTATAGGCTTATATTTCTCCAAAGCTTTCAAACTGTTCTTTACACTTGGGTTTTCAAGTTTCCTACCACTGTAGTTAGGATACTTTAACCATGTTAATTTCTCAGTTTCTATGTATGTGATGTCTAGAATTGGAAAAAAAAAATATTCCAAGTGTGATTTGAATAAAGCAGTATGATTCCTTATTCTAGATGCTGTAGTTTCAGTAATGTAGTTCAGGATTACTAGCTCTTTTGAAGCCACAGCACACCATTGATTCATAAATGTGGCTTATTATTAACTAAACTAGTAGATTTCATTGAGAAGACATTGAGAAAAAAAAATTTCCCTCTCCTTTTCATACATCTTACTTACATTTTCAGTAAAAAGAAAATATCTAAGTTGCTTAACTCACAAATTTATTATGAGAACAAAGAAAAAGCACACATAACAATTGTCAAACCATAAATCATTTTACAATTGCCAGTTATTATTACTAACATTATCCAAATAATTTTAAGTAATTATAAAATATATTATAGTCATAAAAGTAAAAGTAGCATTTGCTCTCTTTCTTCTTTCAGTTTCCATCAACAGATGACACAATCTATGTTTTGAAAGGGACCTCAAAGGCCATTCAATCTAACACTCTACCATATCTCTTCAGCAAGAGGTCCCTCAGCCTTTACATGATGATTTCCATCAAGATGAAATTCATTGATTGCAAATTTGGAAATTGGATGTTTTCTTCATAAAATAAGTGTAAATATGCTCTACCTACTTACTGACTATTGCTCCTAGCTTTCATTCTGGAACCAAACAAATTGTAATTCTTCTTCTCCACTTGATATTCTTTTAAATAATTTAAAATAGTTATCATGCCACTTCTCCCTTCATCATAAGACCTTCTGTTTTTTAAGCTAAGCAGCATACATTAACTTAATCAGTATTAATGTTGCTTGCTTTTAAAAGTCTTTCATCATCCTAGGAACCCTTCTCTGAGTGAACTAAAATAGTGTGCCTTGGTCTTAAAATCTTAAGATCATATCCTTAGTATGTCCCCATGATAGCTGAGCACAGAACAAATTGTAACTTCCTTATTCTAGGCATGATGAGACTCTGGAAAACTATTTTACTGTATCCACCATTTTGCTTCTATATGATATCACTGACTCACATTAAACTTGAAATAGAACAAAACCTCCAAATCATGTTCAGGTGAATTATTCATCCATGTATCTTCTATTTTACACCTAGGAGTTTGATTTTTATGCAAATATGAGTTTATTCTTGTTAATTTTTTTTCTAATTATATTTAGCCCAACATTTTAGACTCGAGTTTTGGAGGGATCACTACCTTTTATTATATTAATTTTCCCAGTTAATTCTTCTAAGAAAAAGCTTGCCACCTATGCTTTTTGCAAAGTTATGGATAGAAATGTCACAAGAGTGAAGTGACATGTCATCAAGTCCTGCATCAGTCAACACTGCATCAATACTTTTTACCATTAATTCTCAATCATTAAAGGGCATTTGGTGATTACTGATTTTTGTAGAACTACCTCTTTTTTTCCCTTTTGTCTCCTCATTTGCCCATCAACTATTGAAAGCACTACTTCCTGCCCTTAGAATAAACTTATAAAACCAAATCAGATACCCGTGAAACTAGGAATTAAAAGAAAAAATCCTATATTTTAATTTAGCTTCTTCAATAATGCTGCAGTTTTTTGGCCTAGTTAGAGACAGTGTTTAGTGATGGGAAAAAAATGAACTTTGAACAAAGAAAGATGGATTTAAGTTCCAATTCTCAGACTTCCTAAAGGCAGAGCCCTGGGCAAGACACTTAACCTGATTCTTAATTTCCTTATTTTAAAAATGAGAATCAAGAGCAGCTAGTTGGTACAGTGGATAGACCTCCAACACTGAAGTCAGAAGAAACTGAGTTCAAATCTGTTCTCAGACACTTCCTAGTTGTGTGATCCTGAGCAAGTCACTTAACCCAATTGCATCAGCAAAAAAAAAAAAAAAAAAAAGAGTTGAACTTCAGAAAGTTGTTATAAAGATAAAGCAAAATACTATGCCATTTAACTCTCTGTAGAGCATAAAAACTGAAGTATGAAAATGCATGTATCTACTTTGGTTCTAAGAATTTTTATGATAATATGAACACATTCAAGGATATAATGTTGGTACAATAAATAGTCATGAACTTATTTCTCTTGAAAAGCTGACCTTAGTTATACTTAATACCTTGTTCCCACTAGAGCTAATTAGGATATAATTGAATTTTGATAAAGCTGCCAACTCTAGAGGTTGCCTCCATCTCTGTATCTCAGATAAAACAAGCAGATGTGACATAGTAAGGTCAAATGGAACTGCTGCTATCTAGATTTAGATTAATTGACCCTTAGGTTCTATCTGATGGAAGAGACTACACGTGTGAAACATGGGTTTGGAAAATTAATTAATCATCTCCAGCCTTTATTCTTTGTCTCAAATTGTTTGAGGGAGTGCAGATATAAAGAGACATATTATTTCACCAATTCAGCTTATGAATGATTAAGTTACCTCTCAATATAGAATAGTGAAATATAGTGATTATATATTAACCAAAGACAAACTATACTAACTGACTCTTAAAAAACATAATAATATCTCAGCAAACCAGATGGAAAACTTCTTTACTTCCAGATACAACTTGGACATAGCTATCAGATTATAAAAGAATTTTTCATTAGAGAGAGAGTTTTATTTCAAATATTTATTTCTTAATTGCTTTTAAAATAAAATTTTACATTTAAAAAGTTTAGGAATATACTTTTTGTGTTAATTAAAGTGTGTAAAGACCTTCCTTCTTAAATTTATCTAAGAATATATACTGGATATATTTATCATAATATAAAAATGTCTAGACTTTAGACTGCTAATGTTGATACCATAGTATCGATAGGAGCTATGAAGAGACTATATATTATTACTCTCGTGTAATTTTGCCTATCTTGACTATTTTGTTTATACACATAAAATTGTCTGTCTTGTTTATATACATAAAATTGGACAATATATACAAAATTGGGCATTGACACATAAATGATATCCAATCTTTACGGAAACAAGAATACGTGTACATTCACACAAATGCAATGGAAATGAAAACAAGTAGTTTTTAAACATGCATTGCATAGGTGCTACAGAGAATGGCTAAATAGAAAAAGTGAGTAATCAACATTGTTTTGAATAAGAGCAAGAATTGAGAATGGATGATGAAGTTCACACAATAACTTTTTACTTACTACATATACCATATATAATGCATTATAAATCAATAAATACTGTTTAGTCTCTGCTGAAATAATTTGTTGTGTTGGTTTTGTTTTGTAGTCTTCTTGTTGTTTCTTGTAAAATTTTTTCTTTGATTTGGGGACTTTGAGATTTAGCAATGATGTTACTTTCCCCTCTTGTTCTATCATTTCAGGACAACTTTCTTTAATTATTTTTTTTATTATTGGGTCAAGGTTCTTTTATTGGTTAAAACTTTTAGGTAGCCCAGTTTTTCTTATGCTTTCTCTTCTTGATCTATTCTCTAGATCTGTTGCTTTTTTTAGAATGTATTTCATATTCTTTTCTATTTTTTTCATTCTTTATATTTTATTTTATTATTTCTGGGTGTCAAAACTACATTGGCTGGGGGGCGGAGCCAAGATGGCGGAGAAGACACACGCGACTTTCTAAGCTCTTCTCTTACCCTCTTTATCAATATTATATCGAGCCTCAAAAATAGTCTTGACTGCTACAATTCGTAAAGATAAGAAGTAGAACAACTCACCGGCCGAAGAAAATCTGCAGTCTCGCCAAAAAAGGTTGGTTCCGGGGCCAGGGGGGAGATCAGCGCAGACAGGGAGAGAAATTAGGTTCCGAGGAGAGTCTCAAACCGAGGGTGAAAGCACAGATCTCAGCACAAGCGCGCAGCCCCAACCCGCAGTACGGGCTTTTCCTTGGGGCAGTTGTGATCCTGCACGGCAGGAGGACACAGCCCGGGTTAGCCTCCAATCTGCGCAGTGGGGAGCTCGGCTTGGGGCCATAGAGCTTTTCCAGGGCCGATTTGCATTGGGCAGAGACACTGGGGCAGAGTTCCGGGCGGTCTGCGGTCTGTGGTCTGCGGTCAGCTGCTAATACTCACAGTCCCACAAGAGGCTCCGGCCTGGGGCAGTGACACTTTCACCCCTTAGTCTCTAGCCGAGGGCAATCGCTAACCCACTCAGCCCTACTGGGCAGTTTGATAGCTCGGCCAGTGCTGAATCCACTTCCTGTTGGGGGAAGGGAAAACTCTCACTCAGAGCACTCCCATACCTCGGAGCCGGAAATCGGTTTACATCTTTCCCTGCTCTGCAGAGGAAGCTGGTAACCCCCTTGCCTAGGAGACATACCCTAAAGGCTTTAAAACATGAATAAAAAGATGAAAAGAACGATCGACAGCTTCTATGCAGAAAAAGAGCAGGTCAGCAAACCTGAAGAGACCTCAAACAGCAAAAATGCATCAGACTGTCCTCCTTTACATGATGCTCTCATAGAAGAGACCATTAAAAGTCTCAAAAGAGAGTTAGAAGATAAATGGGGAAAGGAAAGAGAAGCCTTACAAGAGAGCAACAACTTCCTGAAATACGAATTGGAAAAAGTAAAAAAATCTCAGGAAAGTAAGAATTGTGAATTGGAAAAAATAAAGAATTCACTAGAAAGTAGGATTTGTGAATTGGAAAAGACAAAGAACTCGCAAGAAAGTAGGATCCGTGAATTGGAAAAGACAAAGAACACGCAAGAAAGTAGGATCTGTGAATTGGAAAAAGAAAATAATTCACTAAAAAAAAAAATTAGTGAAATGGAAAAAAATTCCACAGACCAAAACAATACATTCAAAAACTCAATTGGACATATACAGAAAGAAGTAAAAAAAGCTAATGAAGAAAATAATTCTTTAAAAATTAGAACTGAACAAATAGAAACTAATGATTCATTGAGACAGCAAGAATCAGTCAAGCAAAAACAAAAAAATGACAAACTGGAAAAAACCATGAATTATCTACTTGCAAAAACGACAGACTTGGAAAATAGATCTAGGAGAGATAATCTGAGGATTATTGGACTTTCTGAAAACTATGATGAAAAAAAGAGCCTAGATACTATTTTACAAGAAATCATCAAAGAGAACTGCCCAGATGTAATAGAATCAGAAGGTAAAATAGGCATTGAAAGAATTCATCGAACACCTTCTGAAAGAAACCCTAAAATAAAAACCCCAAGGAATATTGTGGCAAAATTTCAGAACTATCAGATTAAGGAAAAAATTTTACAAGCAGCCAAAAAAAAACCATTTAAATACCGAGGTGCCACAATAAGGATCACCCAAGATCTGGCTGCCTCTACATTAAAGGAAAGAAGGGCCTGGAATATGATATTCCGAAAGGCACAAGAACTTGGGATGCAGCCAAGAATAAACTACCCAGCTAAGCTGAGCATTTTCTTCCAGGGAAGAAGATGGACATTTAATGAAACAAATGAATTCCATTTGTTTCTGAAGAAAAAACCAGAACTAAACAAAAAATTTGATCTCCAAGAATAGAACTCAAGAGATGCAGAAAAGGTAAAAATAACTCTTGAGAATTGTATTTCTGTTGTGGATATACAAAAAGAATACATGTATAATTTGATTGTACTGATATAACATAAAAAAGGGAAGTAGATATGGAAAAGGGATGATGGCAGAATAAGGTGGGAAGGAGGGATAAAAAGAGGGAAACCACATCCCACAAAGAGGCTAAGGAAACTTATCATATCTGAGGGAATTTAGAGAGGGGGAGGAACATTGTGTGAATCTTACTCTCATCAGAGTTGGCTCAAAGAAAAAATAATTGACATTTGTTTTAGAGAAAATTCTCTCTCGCCTCATTAAAAACGGGGGAGAGGAAAAGGGAAAAGAAAAAGAGTAATAAGGGAAGGAAGGGGGAAAGACTCAAAGGGGGGGAGGGAGGGATTATAAAGAGGATAAGTATCGTGATACAAGAGGGGTACATAAGTTTAAAAGGGGGAAAGAGGGTTGGGGGAGGCAAGAATAAGTAAAGCACAATCTGGGGTTATTAGGATGGCAGGAAATACAGATTTAGTAATTCTAACCGTAAATGTGAATGGGATGAACTCCCCCATAAAGAGGAGGCAGATAGCAGACTGGATCAAAAGTCAGAACCCTACAATATGTTGTTTACAAGAAACACATTTAAAGCAGGGGGATACATATAGAGTAAAGGTAAAAGGCTGGAGCAAAATCTATTATGCTTCAGGTGAAGTCAAAAAAGCAGGGGTAGCCATCCTTATCTCAGATCAAGCAAAAGTAAAAATTGATCTAATTAAAAGAGATAAGGAAGGAAACTACATCCTGCTAAAGGGTAGCATAAACAACGAAGCAATATCAATATTAAACATATATGCACCAAGTGGTATGGCACTCAACTTCCTAAAGGAGAAGTTAAGAGAGTTGCAAGAAGAAATAGACAACAAAACTGTAATAGTAGGAGATCTCAACCTTGCACTCTCAGAATTAGACAAATCAAACCACAAAACAAATAAGAAAGAAATTAAAGAAGTAAATAGAATATTAGAAAAATTAGGTATGTTGGATCTTTGGAGAAAATTGAATGGAGATAGAAGGGAATATACTTTCTTCTCAGCAGTTCATGGAACCTATTCAAAAATTGACCATATATTAGGACATAAAGACCTCAAAATTAAATGCAAGAAAGCAGAAATAGTAAATGCTTTCTTTTCAGATCATGATGCAATAAAAACTACATTCAACAAAAAGTTAGGGGGAAATAGACCAAAAAGTAATTGGAAACTAAACAATCTCATCTTAAAGAATGATTGGGTGAAGCAGCAAATTATAGATACAATTAATAATTTCACTCAAGATAATGACAATGATGAGACATCATACCAAAATTTGTGGGATGCAGCCAAAGCGGTAATAAGAGGGAATTTTATATCCTTAGAGGCTTACTTGAATAAAACAGAGAAAGAAAAGATTAATGAATTGGGCTTGCAACTAAAAAAACTAAAAAAAGACCAAATTAAAAACCCCCAATCAAATACTAAATTGGAAATTCTAAAATTAAAAGGAGAAATTAAAAATATTGAAAGTAAAAAAACTATTGAACTAATTAATAAAACTAAGAGTTGGTTCTATGAAAAAGCCAATAAAATAGATAAGCCTTTGGTAAATCTGATTAGAAAAAGGAGGGAGGAAAATGAAATTAGTAGTCTTAAAAATGAAAAGGGAGAACTTTCCACCAATGAAGAGGAAATTAGAGAAATAATAAGGAGTTATTTTGCTCAACTTTATGCCAATAAATTTGATAACCTAAGTGAAATGGATGACTACCTCCAAAAATATAGACTTCCCAGACTAACAGAGGAGGAAGTAAATTGCTTGAATAGTCCCATTTCAGAAAAAGAAATAGAACAGGCAATTAAACAACTCCCTAAGAAAAAATCCCCAGGACCAGATGGATTTACATGTGAATTTTACCAAACATTTAAAGAACAATTGGCCCCAATGCTATATAAATTATTTGATAAAATAGGGAATGAAGGAGTCCTACCAAATTCCTTCTATGACACAGACATGGTACTGATACCTAAACCAGGTAGGCTGAAAACAGAGAAAGAAAATTATAGACCAATCTCCCTAATGAATATTGATGCTAAAATCTTAAATAAGATATTAGCAAAAAGACTACAGAAAATCATCTCCAAGATAATACACTATGATCAAGTAGGATTTATACCAGGAATGCAGGGCTGGTTCAATATTAGGAAAACTATCAATATAATTGGCCATGTTAATAACCAAATTAACAAAAACCATATGATCATCTCAATAGATGCAGAAAAAGCATTTGATAAAATCCAACATCCATTCCTATTAAAAACACTTGAGAGTATAGGAATAAATGGACTTTTCCTTAAAATAATCAGCAGCATCTATTTAAAACCATCAGTAAGCATCATATGTAATGGAGACAAACTGCAACCATTCCCAATAAGATCTGGAGTGAAACAAGGTTGCCCACTATCACCGTTACTATTTAATATTGTATTAGAAACGCTAGCTATAGCAATAAGAGCTGAGAAAGAGATTAAAGGAATAAGAATAGGCAATGAGGAAGCCAAATTATCACTCTTTGCCGATGACATGATGGTATACTTAGAGAACCCCAGAGATTCTGCTAAAAAGTTATTAGAAATAATCCACAACTTTAGCAAAGTTGCTGGTTATAAAATAAACCCACATAAGTCATCAGCATTCTTATATATCACTAACAAAATCCAACAGTCAGAGTTACAAAGAGAAATTCCATTTAAAGTAACTACTGATAATATAAAATATTTAGGAATCTATCTGCCAAGGGAAAATCAGAAACTTTATGAGCAAAATTACAGACCACTTTTCACACAAATTAAGTCTGATCTAACCAATTGGAAAAATATTAAATGCTCTTGGATAGGGCGAGCAAATATAATAAAGATGACAATATTACCTAAACTAATCTATTTATTTAGCGCTATACCAATCAGACTCCCAAAAAACTATTTTAATGACCTAGAAAAAATAACAACAAAGTTCATATGGAAAAACAAAAGGTCAAGAATTTCAAGGGAATTAATGAAAAAAAAATCAAATGATGGTGGCTTAGCTGTACCAGATCTAAAATTATATTATAGAGCAGCAGTTACCAAAACTATTTGGTATTGGCTAAGGAATAGATTAGTTGATCAGTGGAATAGATTAGGTTCAAGGGATAAAACAGTCAACAAATATAGCAACCTAGTCTTTGACAAACCCAAAGATCCCAGCTTTTGGGATAAGAACTTACTGTTTGATAAAAATTGCTGGGAAAATTGGAAACTAATATGGCAGAAACTAGGCATTGATCCATACTTAACGCCGTACACCAAGATAAGGTCAAAATGGGTTCATGACCTAGGCATAAAGAATGAAATTATTAATAAATTAGAGGAACATAGGATAGTTTACCTCTCAGACCTGTGGAAGGGGAAGGTCTTTATGACCAAAGCAGAACTAGAGATCATTACTGATCACAAAATAGAAAATTTCGATTATACCAAACTGAAAAGTTTTTGTACAAACAAAACTAATGCAGACAAGATTAGAAGGGAAGCAATAAACTGGGAAAATATTTTTACAGTCAAAGGTTCTGATAAAGGCCTCATTTCCAAAATATATAGAGAATTAACTCTAATTTATAAAAAATCAAGCCATTCTCCAATTGAAAAATGGTCAAAGGATATGAACAGACAATTCTCAGATGAAGAAATTGAAACTATTTCTAGTCATATGAAAAGATGCTCCAAGTCATTATTAATCAGAGAAATGCAAATTAAGACAACTCTAAGATACCACTACACACCTGTCAGATTGGCTAAGATGACAGGAAAAAATAATGATGATTGTTGGAGGGGATGCGGGAAAACTGGGACATTGATGCATTGTTGGTGGAGTTGTGAACGAATCCAACCATTTTGGAGAGTAGTTTGGAACTATGCTCAAAAAGTTATCAAACTGTGCATACCCTTTGATCCAGCAGTGTTACTACTGGGATTATATCCCAAAGAGATTATAAAGAAGGGAAAGGGACCTGTATGTGCACGAATGTTTGTGGCAGCCCTTTTTGTAGTGGCTAAAAACTGGAAACTGAATGGATGTCCATCAGTTGGAGAATGGCTGAATAAATTGTGGTATATGAAAATTATGGAATATTACTGTTCTGTAAGAAATGACTAACAGGATGATTTCAGAAAGGCCTGGAGAGACTTACACGAACTGATGCTGAGTGAAATGAGCAGGACCAGGAGATCATTATATACTTCAACAACAATACTATATGATGACCAGTTCTGATGGACCAGGCCATCCTCAGCAACGAGATCAACCAAATCATTTCCAATGGAGCAGTAATGAACTGAACTAGCTATGCCCAGAAAAAGAACTCTGGGAGATGACTAAAAACCATTACATTGAATTCCCAATCCCTATATTTATGCACACCTGCATTTTTGATTTCCTTCACAAGCTAATTGTACAATATTTCAGAGTCTGATTCTTTTTGTACAGCAAAATAACGTTTTGGTCATGTATACTTATTGTGTATCTAATTTATATTTTAATATATTTAACATCTACTGGTCATCCTGCCATCTAGGGGAGGGGGGGGGGGGTAAGAGGTGAAAAATTGGAACAAGAGGTTTGGCAATTGTTAATGCTGTAAAGTTACCCATGTATATATCCTGTAAATAAAAGGCTATTAAATAAAAAAAAAAAAAAAAAAAAAAAAAAACTACATTGGCTTTCTCCTGCTCATTCTAGTTTTCAAAGAGGCATTTTCTTATTTCAGATTCTAAATACTTCTAACTGATTGTCTTTTCATCATATTCTTTTTTTGGAATGGTGTTATTATTATTTTAGCTTTTTATCTTTCTCATTTGATTTTTAAAGTTTTTTGAGTTCTTCTATATATTATTTTTGCACAGTTAACCATTTTACATTACTTTTTGGAAGAGAAGATTTTTTTTTTTACTTCAGTGTCCTCCTCTGCAGATGAACCCCTGTATTCCCTAATCCCATGATAAGTTTCTATGGTTCTGCTCTTTATTTTTTGACTTTTCCTTATTTTTAATGAAAAATATTAGTGTAATCACTTTTAGTTCTGGGTTTGGTGGTGGGGTGGTGCCTCTAACTTCACTTTAGTCCGCCCCTCTGACTTGCAACCTCAAATCAAGAGCTCCCCCTCCTGCAAGTGTCCACAGCCTTCAGCATCCTTGTCTCACTTCTTTTGCACTCCCAGGTAAGTTGGTTCCTTCCCTCCCAGGACCATGTCTCTGGAGCACAGCTAGACCTGGTGTTTCTAATCAGCAGAGGTTCCCTCAGTTTTTTGGGCTTTAGACACCTAATACTCCCTGGTTATCCAGGAGGTGAAATTTCCAATGATTTGGGCTGAGGCTCCCTCAAAACTCAGCCAGTCCCAGCTGTCTCATGGGAGCTACCTGGAGTCATTTGCATTTTACACAGGTTAAATTGAGGTCCTGGGATCTTTCTTTAGACATTCTCTTCAATTGTCCTAGACACACCCTTGTTATTCTACCCTGAGTCTTCTTTGGTTTTTAGTGATCTTCATTCATTCTGAGATGCAATTTTCTTATGTTTGGGGGATAAAACTGGAACACTTGAGATTTTTCCATCTATGTAAAGGGCTGAAACTCTGAATAGGTACACTTGAATCAAACAACGAAGCACTTAAGGCTAATTACCTATTTGGACAATAACTCTATTAGCATGTTTAGAAATTCTCTTCTCACAGTTAATGCTAGCTCAATGCTTGGGGTTAAGAGAATTGTAAGGAGGTATTAGGGGTTGGAGTGAGATGAGCCAGAGTCACTTTGATGGTGGAGGAAGAGAAGGGAGGTTATGGAGAGCTTGTAGAAGTCTTATCCATGCATTTCATTTCTCCCCTTAAAGTCCAAGAATAAAGACCAAAGACTTGCTTATCCTGACTCCAGCTGATTCTAAGGCATCCAGGGTGCTAACCCAGACTTCACACATTTAGTCCACCATCTTCTCAGAATCTTCTCACAGGGTGATTTTAAAGGAAGTTCCTTTGAGAAATGCAAGATAACAGGTTTTGTTTTGTTTTGTTTTGTTTTCTAATAGGTATATTACAGACAGAAAAAATGTGTCAAATAAAAACTTTCCAGAAAAGAAATCTGTATATAGGGCAAAAAGAAGGAATAAAAAGGCAGCTGTCTTTCTCATTCACGTGCATTTTCCTTTGCCATTTATCTTCCAAACTAGGGTAACATTTGCCTCACATCAGCCCTTACATTAGACAAAGGGCACGTCAACATTGAAACAGAGAACTTTGGCACAGTCACTAAAACTGCCCTGCCACGAGCCAGACTCTATGATGTTCCCTGGAGCAGAGAATATGAATTGGTTTCTGTCATTCCCATGGTTGGGTTCCAGGACATTTTCTTTTCTTTAACCTCTGTGCTGTCATCTAGCCATCCACATTCAATGTGGCACTAGCAACCCTTGTTACAGGGTACATGTAATCTCTTACCAAGCATAGTTCTCATTTCTGTATGGTTATCTTCCTAATCACAAAAGTGTTTTTTTAACTGATAATATAAATTACACCCTATCTTTTTGCTATGTATATTAATAGTCCAGTGTTTTATTTATCTGTAAAGAGGAACTTTATTAAGATCATCCTATAGTTCATTGTAAGTATATTTCTGACAGTATATGTATTTATTTATTTACATATAAACATATAGATGTCTATATAGGTAATATGTATAAAATGTGTACATATACAGAAGAAATATAGATATAAAGATATAGATAAAAATTAAAATTTAGATATATTTGACATAGATATTTGATAGATTCATGACAGACATTAATAAATTTTGAATGATATGGCCAAAAGGTGGTTTTTGCTTAAGGTCACTCACTAACCTTTGGATATCTCCTATAGGTTAATCAAGTCACTGAACTCTTACCTTTTAGATATACTGGTCTAGTAATCAAAATCTCACATGCATGATTTATTTATGGACAGTGCATTTCTTAGCCAACATATTCATGACAGAGTGATAATTCATCATCATCTCATTATCAAACCTTCATGCCAGAGTAATTATATCCAATTTCTCTACCACCTCAGTGTCTAGCATCTGTATTCCTCTCTTAACATAAGGTATGTGCTTTTTACTGTGGGGATCCCACTGCTAGATCCAATGTGCCTGCAGTGTCTGCAGAGAAGGCATGCATTCCATGAAAATGAAGATTACCTGGAAAAAAAAACACTGGAATAAGAGCCAGGAGGCCCTAAGTTTTAGCACCAAGCCTACCACTAGTATCCTGCCACTTTCCTCCATGGTAGGTTCCATCTACTAAGAGTTTTTGGCTTCAGTTCTCTTACCTGTCAAATGAAGGTGTTAGATATGATGATCTATAAGGTTCCTATGCTTCTATTTATCATAGAGAAAGCAAGATATTCCCAGCTATTAGGATCTTTTCACAACATTGTATTCAACTGTTTTGTAATATTTAATTTTATTAACTTTATGGTATACAAACTTTTATATGTATTTAATTTATTCTACATTAGAAAGGAAATTCCTTGTGAGTAGGTATTCTCTCTCTCTCTCCCCCTCTCCCTCTCTCTCTTTCATTCTTTCTGTCTCTTTCTCAATAGATACCCACAAATATTACTTATAATGTTGTATTATTTTGTACTGGTAACTTCAGTACAGTATATAATCCCTGGAACATAATAGGTACTTAATAAATACTTGCTAATTGATTAAATGGTCGATTGATGATTTAAGGAAATGGGTACTTTTAAGCCTGGAGAACAAAAGACTCTTCCATTATTGAAAGGGTGATTCTGTGAAGAAAGAATTAATTTTATTTTATGAATTTGATTATTTATTTGGCCATCTGGGTAGAACCAGAAGAAATGACTGGAAGTTATAAAGAGAACATTTTAAGCTTAATGTCAGGAAAATAGTTATTAACAATTCTACATATTATATATACATGTACATGCATATGGAGATTTATTGTATATCCAAAAGCTAAATGAGCTGCCTAATGATATACTGGGTTTACTTGCTTTTGGGGCTCTTTGAGCAAAAATGGGATAACTTTAGTCATTTATACTAAAGTAGAAAATTCATTTGATGTGTGGTTCAGAATAGATGACTCCTGAGGTCCTTATCAATTCTTAAAATTCTATAATTATGTTTCCTTTGAAATATCTGTAAACTTTAAATTTATAATTCTATGAATCGATTATGTCGCAAGCAGGTTTCCAGTTAAGTGTGTGTGACTCCCATATATACCAAGCAAATGACAATTATCAAAGTTACAAACAAGGAGATAGAACAAAGAAAAATATTATGAAGGTATTAGAAACTACATTAGATTTGGAGTCAGGGTACCTGAACTCAGATCTTATCTCTATCACTAACCCTCTATGTTATTTCAAGTTAGTCACTTGATTTATTTGACCCTCAGTTTCCTCATTTGTAAAATAATAATAATCAGCATAAGAAAAACATAGGCACCATTGTAGAGCATGACATAAAATAAATTTCTCTTTTCTTGGTACATCATTTATTTTGTCATAAATTAATCGCTTATGGGTTATAAATAAAGCTGCAAAAGCTTTGAAACATATCTTAGACACAACTCAGTTTCAAACTTTATGAATACCCTCCTTATCCTTCCTCATGCCCTACTCTCGGGATAACAAAACTGAGAAATTGGAAGGGATACCAGATGTCAACTAATGCAATCCATATCCAAAAAGAATTGATGATTACCTCAATACCCTTCATCTAATGAATAGACATCTAGACCAAGGCTTCTTAAACTTTTGCACCCCTTTTCACCTGGAAAAATTTTTTACTATGTCTTTTAAAGATTAAAATGTTTACAACCCTATAGGGGAAGATGACATGTTTAACTCTTGAGAACTATATATTTTGGGGGTATAATTATAGGGTATAGGTAAAATTTAGCTTTACTGTGATAATATAAAAAGAAGCTATGCATGGAAAAGGAATCATATAGGAAGAAGAGGGAAAGAAAAGTAAAATGGGGTAAATTACATCACATGAAAAGACAAAAAAGACCTATTACAGTTGAGGCAAAGAAAAGAAGGGGATGAACATTGTGTGAACCTTAATCTCAGACGTAATTCATTTAACATAGAAATTTGTCTCATCCTATGGGGAAGTAGGAGAAAAAAGGGAAAAGGAAAGGAGGAGGTAAGAGTAGGGAGAACAGAACTAGAAGGGGAAAGAGATAACAAAGGAGGAAAGATTGTAAAAGGGGACAGCAGATTGAAAGAGAAGATAGTAAGAAGCAAAACATTGTTGACAAGGGAAAGGGGGAAAGAGAAGAAAAATTATAACTTGTGGAAAAATAAGAGGGAGGGAAATGCAGACTTAGTAATTTTAACTGTAAATATGAAAGGGATAAATTTTTCCATAAAATGGAAATGGATAGCAGACAGGATTAAAAGCCAGAATCCTGCAATATGATGTTTACAAGAAACACATTTAAGCAGAGTGATACATACAGAGTAAAAGGGAAAGGCTCCATGAGATTCTATTATGTTTCAGCTGTAGTAAAATAATCAGTGGTAGCAAGCCTGATCTCAGATCAAGCAAAAACAAAAGTAGAGCTAATTAAAAGAGATAAGAAAGAAACCTACATCCTACTTAAAGGTACCATAGATGATGAAGTAATATCAATACTCAATATATATGCACCAAGTAGTATAGCATTCAAGTTCCTAAAGAAGTTAAGAGAGCTACAAAAAGAAACAAACAGCTATATTAGTGGGGGATCTCAAACTTGCTGTCTCAGAACTAGATAAATCAAATCACAAAATAAATAAAAAAGAAGTTAAGGAGGTAAATAGAAATTTAGCAAAGTTAGAGTATGATATGCTTTTGGAGAAAATTGAATGGAGACAGAAATGAATGTGTTTTTTTTTTTTCTCAGTGGTACATGGAATCTACACAAAAATTGTCCATGTATTAGGGCATAAAATTTCACAATCAAAACTAGAATCAAAAGTGAAAAGGGGGAATTTCCACCAATGAAGAAGAAATTAGAGCAAAAATTGGGAGCTATTTTGCTCAATTTTATGCCAATAAATCTGATACCTAAGTAGAATGGATGAATATTTACAAAAATATAGATTGTCCAGATTATCAGATGAGGAAATAAATTACCAAAATAGTCTAATTTTAGAAAACATAAATTGAATAAGCTATTAATCAACTCCCTAAGAAAAAATCTCCAAAGCCAGATGGTTTTACATGTGAAGTCTACCAAACATTTAAAGAACAACTAATTCTAGTACTATATGAACTCTTTAGAAAAATTGGGAAAGAAGTTCTACCAAATTCCTTTTAAGACACAGATATGGTGATGATACCTAAATCAGATAGGTTCAAAATAGAAAAAGAAATTTAACAACTTTCTTTAATGAATATTGATGCAAAAAAAGAGATTAAAGCAAGTTATCATCAGGATAATACAACATGACCAAATAAGATTTATACCAGGAATGCAGGGCTGGGTTCACAATTAGGAAAATTATTAGCATACTTGATTGTATCAATAACCAATCTAAAAGAAATGATGATTATCTCAAAAGATGTAGAAAATTATTTGACAAAATTCAACATCAATTCCAGTTAAAAAACACTAGAGAGGATAGGAATAAATGAAGTTTTTCTTAAAATGATTAGTACTATCTATTGAAAACCAACAGAAATCATTTGTAATGGGACATATTAGGAGCATTCCCAGTAAGATCAGGGGTGAAACAAGGTTGACTCCCACCAAAATTACTATTCAATATTGTATTAGAAATATTATCTTTAGTAATAAACAAAGAAAAGGAAATTAAAAGAATTAGAGTAGGTAATGAGGAAAATTATCCAAATAAACCAAATTATCACACTTGATGATATGGTATATCACCAAGTATATTTAGACAATCCCAGAGAATCAAATAAAAAACCATTAGAAAAAAATTCCCAACTTTAGCAAAGTTGCAGAATACAAAATAAAGCTACCTATATCATCAGTATTTCCATATGTTATCAACAAAGTCTGGCAACAAGAGGTACAAAGAGAAAATTCATTTAAAATAACTGTAGATAGTATAAAATATTGGGACATCTACCTGCCAAGATAAAGTCAGGAAAAAATATGAATACAATCACAAAGTGAGGTCTAATCAATTGGAAGAATTTCAAGTGTTCATGGGTAGACTGAGATAATATAATAAAAATGACAATTCTACATAAATTAATTGATTATTCAGTGTCATACTAATCAAACTTCAAGAAATTGTTTTCAGAACCAGAAAAAATAATAACCAGTCCAATGTTCTGGAAGAACAAAAGATCAAAAATTTAAAGGGAATTAATGAAAAAATGCAAATGAAAGTGGCCTAACTGTACTAGACCTAAAACTATGATATGAAGTAGTGGACATCAAAACCATTTAGTACTGGCTAGGAAATAAGAGTTGTCAACCAGGGAATAGGTTAGGTTCACAAGAAACAATAGTCAATGACTATAGTTATCTAGTATTTAATAAGCCCAAAGACTCCAATTTGTGGGATAAGAAACCACAATATAACAAAAATTCTTAAGACATAAAAAGTGATACTATAAGCAAATTATAAGAACAAAGGATAGTCTACCTCTCAGATGGAGAAAAAAAGGTATTTGTGGCCAAGGAAGAGCTAGAGTACATTATGAAATGCAAAATGGATAATTTTGATTAAATCAAGTTAAAACATTTTTATGCAAACAAAATCAATGAAGACAAGATTATAAGAGAAAAAAACTGGGAAAATTTTTATTGGAGGGTTCTGATAAAGGCCTCATTTCTAAAATATATAAAGAAATGACTCATATTTATAAGAATATCCACCATTCTGATTATTGGTTAATTGATAAATGGTCAAAGGATATGAATAGATAATTTTCAGATGAAGAAATTAAAACTGTTTCTAGCTATATGAAAAATGCTCTAAATCACTATTAATCAGATAAAAGCAAATTAAGATCACTGTGAGATATAACTATATACCTCTTAGATTGACTAAGATGACAGGAAAAGCTAATGAATGTTGGAGGGGAGTGAGAAAATTGGGAAACCAATACATTGTTGGGGGAATTGTAGACTGATCCAATTATTTTGAAGACCAATGTGGAACTACCAAACGGCAGACCCTTTGATCCAGCAGTGTCTCCACTGGTCCTGAATCCCAAAGAGATCATAAAAAAGGAAAAAGGACCCATATGTGCAAAAATGTTTGGAGCAGTACTTTTTGAAGTGGCAAGAAAGTAGAAACTGAATGGATGTCCATCAATTAGAGAATGACTGATTAAATTTTAGTATATGAATGTTATGGAATATTATTGCTCTATAAGAAATGATCAGGAGTATGATTTCAGAAAGGCCTAGAGAAACTTATATGAACTGATGCTCACTGAAGTAAGTTGAACCAGGAAAACATTGTACACAGCAACAATGATTATACAATGATCAATTTTGATTGATGTGGCTCTTTTCAAAAGCAAAATGATTGAAGCCAATTCCAAAGATCTTGTGATGGAGAGAGCCATCTGCCCTCAGAGAGAGGATTGTGGAGACTGTAGATCACAATATAGTATTTTCACTTTTTTCTTATTGTTTCTTTGCATTTTGTTTCTTTTTCATTTTTTTCCCTTTTTGATCTGATTTTTCTTGTGGATCATGGTAATTGTGGAAATATGTATAGAAGAATTGCAAATGTTTAGTGCATATTGAGTTACTTCTTAAATGTGGGAGAGGATGAGAGTAAGTAGGGGAAAAAATTGGAACACAAGGTTTTGGAAGGGTGAATGTTGAAAACTATCTATGCATATATTTTGAAAATAAAAAGCTTAAAAATAAAATCCCTTTCTACTCTAACACTTTATTCCCTAAATATTTATGATGGCTAATATGATATTCTCCTGGAAGTTGACTACATTTTTTCCATATCACCCAAATAGTGTTCCCATTCCCTCTCCCTTTCTCTTTTCCACTCCTTCTCTTTTCCCTTTCCTTTTCACTTTTCCAGATGATTTTATGAAGCCCTCACTCTTCCCACCTCTCTCTCCACCATTCTCTCCCTTTCCTCCCTCTCTCCTTCCTTGTCTGTCTCTCTCTCTTGTCTTTTTCTCCCCCTCTCCTTCCCCCTTACTCACTAACATCTTTTCCTCATCCTCTACTCCTTCTTTCTCCTCATAATACTAAAATTACCCTTTAACTGTTGTGCTATTTTCCCACCCAAACATCTAGTTCTTATACTCCTAGAGGATCCAGGTTATTTGAAGAACAAAATGGACACTAAGAATTGCAAATGTCCCAGTGCTTGTAAGAATAATCAAGTAGAAAGTATCTGCTAGTTTAAAAATTATGTATGGAATAAAAATGTATAGACATGCCAAGAAAAATTTGCATGATATGATTACAGCAGCTGGAAATTTATACCAAAGAGAAAGGTATATAAGAGTATAATGCAGTTGATTAGTTAAGCTTTTCAATAGAAAATGTTGTGGAATGCTTCTCATATACCTTAGATTAATGTGACTGAATACATGTACCAACAATATTCAGGAGCATTTTATATTACATAGTCCATTCCAAAACAATAGCAATCCGTTTCCCATATTAACAATTAAACAATTTGCATGCATTGTGAAATATAAATACAAAAGAATTAGAAGATTGTGCCTGGAAAGGATACATAAATGTTTTTTTTCTCTTAAAAGATATTGATGGAAAAAATAAATGATAGTATACTTTGATTTATAATTCAAATATCTTAGAGAGATATGAAGTAAATGTATGACCATCCTTAATATAATAATGTTTTTGTCATTTCTCCATATAAATATGAGGAGTTACTAGAATGAATTTCCATCAATATCTTAGTTTTCTTTGTTCTCCTCTTCCTCTTCCTCCTTTTCACATTCAGGTTAAATGGAGAAACTATCCAGTATAATATAAGAAATACCAAGGAAGCCCCTGAAAAGCTCAATTATATCTATATTTACCAGTAACTAATTATTTAAATTCCCCCATTAGAAATTAATTTCTTTTCAGTAAAAAAAAAAGCTTTAAATACCAATAAATACAGAAATAGGTAAATGAATGATTTTGGGGAAACTTATCAGGTATTAACATTGCATTATATTACATTCAGTGGAACAAAAGGAGGGGGTCCCTTTCTGGATATTATTTAGAGAGTATCTACAATATTTTTTTTGGGAGAAGGCATTGTCTCATTCTTGCTGGAACAGATAGATAGAAGTAGGTATTTTTACAGAAAGGGATATATCCCTAATGGAAAGTGTTGGGAAAGACATTATAGATCATTTTAATTCAACCACTCATTTTACAGATGAAAATTTGAGTCACAAAGAGATTAAGTAACTTGACCAAGATTACAAAATAAATAAGTAGCAGGATTGGTATTTTAACAAAAGATTTCTAGTTCCAAATAAATTAAAAACCAGTATTTTCTGGGATGCAATAAAACTAGAATGGGGTTCTAGTTCTACGTCAAGTAGCTAATCTATTAATTAGTTGTGTGGCTTTGGCTAAATCATTGAAGTTCTATAGATAAATGTTCCCCACCTAGAAAAATGAGAATCACTGAATAGATGATTTCTAACAAAATTGCTCATTCTAGAATCATATTTATGATATTACTTAGCTGTATTATTTAGTTTTTTACATTGATATTTCCTAGAGAATAATTTTGTCTATACTGTTCATTTCCAGTGCTGTCCTATTGCATTTTTCCACACCTTTTGCACACACACACACACACACACACACACACACACTCACACTCATTTACTCATACATTTCTAGATAGCTGGATGTCAAAGACTAGTATTTTGGCATTATATTATTATTGGAATACAACATGGCAATATTTCCGTTAGAATCATGGAATTGGACAGTTCTAAAAAAAATCTGCTATAGAAAAATCACCCATATCATCATTGAAAGCGTAAAATGGTGAAGATATAAACAGAAACAAGATAGAGTACTGATGGAAAAGCAATCATCTGCTGGTATTCTCATTGTGTCACTGAGTAAAACTTAATTTGCTTAATTGACAACTTTATTTTTCAGAAGTCTGAAGAAACAACAAGAAAACAAGGCAAAGTAGCTCGACTTATCTGTTGAAAAAAATAAGGATCTATTAGTGAAGTTTAATTTCTGGAAGTATTCAGGAAAAAACAACCAAGTCCTATTATACTCATGATAGGCCAAAAAGGGATTAAGAGTACATACTCAGATATAGCATGGGCTTAAGAAAGCAGATTTTTAAAGAAGAAAACACAATATCCAAAAACTTTCAATGAAAGAATAGTTACAAAAGAATAAATAAGATGATCTCAAAAAATGAAATTCTTATTATATATCCAAAAAATTTTCCTGAAAAGGGAGAGGGGAGTTGGTAGGGTTATCTAATTATACTGATGTAGTTTCACAAGAAGCTCTCACTTTTCAAAGGAGGAAGAAATAGTCAAGTTAAGATCTACAATTTTGTAACCAACATCAATACCTCAAGGATCTATATATGTACCAGTGAGGATACTTCCTCCACTAATTCCTATCCCAAACCTAATATGATCTGAGAAACTAAGAATTCTTAATCTGCGGTCTATGTTTTTATTTTTTAATCCTTTGATGGCTCTTTTTAGTATAATATTTTATAATAATATGCATTTTATTTTATATATTTAATATTATTCAAAGAAGTGGTCCACAGGTTTTACTAGATTGTCAAAAGAATCTATAACACATTGACATAAAGTTCAAATAATTTTAAATAACAACTTGATTTTGACAAGACTATACTAGAAATGTAGAAAACATTTTTGTTTTGATGTTAAAAATAGACAATGCAGCACATACATCATATCATTTGAATTTCACAATCTTTTTGTAAGGGCTAACCAAATGAACTACTCTTTCTATTTTGTCATTGATGAAACTAAAATTCAGAGAGCTAAGATGACTTGTCTATGGACAACTAGTATGTACCAGAGATGGAGACAGAATCCAGTTTTCTCTGAAACCATGTCTAAAATTCTATTCACTTTCATTCGGTTTGATATTGGCAAAGTACACTATAAATATAATCAGATTTATATTGTATTTTAAGGTTTACTATGTATATTATATAACTTTATTAAGACTTCACAACTTTTCAAGGTAGAACGTGATTATTATTATGTTCAATCAAGAGAAAAGGAGATGGACACACATCGCATCTTTACAGTCTTGATCATTTGTATCTAGCTAATAAGTGTTTGGATAGGAATTAAATAAGAGCTCTCTTGTCACCATATCTAAAATTCTTTCCAGCAGACCAACCTACAGCAAGTGCTATTCATTTCTAGTTAAAATGATCGAAACACTTAAGAGAGTCATGAATTGTTGAGCTGCTCCAAGACAGAAGTAAGGAAACATACCAGGTGGAGGGATAACATGGATGATATCAAGAATATACCTTACAAATATATGATTTATTTTGTCCCATAAATCTTTAAAGAATACCACTAAAATTATAAATTACTCTTCATATAATTATATCACTAAGAAGAAAAAATTTATAAATTCCAGTCCTCTCTATACCATTCTTTATGGTTATATTATTTTTAACTAATACTAAGATATTCTTCCAGGCTATCTTTCCAGTTTTGTTTCATTCATTTTAAGAAAAACAGAGGATGACTGTGTACTAACTCGTTTAGATTTTTTCCCTTGCTGTTTTTCCTCATTCTTTTTTTTTCTTTAAGATATATAATTTAAACTACCAACTATAATAAGAAAAACAAATATGTTGAATCTTAAATGGATGTGTTGAGGGAATGGAATTATAGAGAGTAAAATATGTGTGAAAGAGAGTACATAGAATCTCCAAATTACATTGCATCCGTGTTAGCTTGAGGGTACAAATAAGACTATGATATAGAAGTCATACTAAGTGGCTATTATCCAGGAGTTTCCTCAGGCCTAAGCAATTTTACACGGTTACATTTTACAATTCTAATTTGTATTCTTCAAGTCCTGTCAGAACCCTTGTTGATCCAAACTTTTCCCTCTTATCTTTTATTTGGATTTTTTTTTTATCCTCTGGCTTCCACAGTTTGATAGGAATCCACATTGTATATTTATTTATTTTCTATAAGTTCGTGATCTTTCTTTTTCTGTGAAAACCTTTCATCACAAGATGGGAACAAATGAATGGATCATTAGGTTCTTGAGTCTAGGGGAAAGAGTGTGCCCTATTCAAAGCCAGGTACTCTGCAGGAGACACAAAACATCAACCTGCTCACTCCAGTGCAGCAAGTCTGACCGTACCAAAGCAGTGGTGGGTATAATTTGAGCCTCTTTTCCAACCAGTTCCAATCTAAGGGAATTGTCTTTCAGAACAATTGATTCTGGCCCCCTGCAGAGAGGCAATGTGATTCAGGAGCTCATTCTTCTTTTGTGTTCTTTAGTGTGTTCTTAAAGCATTTTGTAACTTTGGATTAGGGACAAGTAGTTGAAATCCATAGGCTTCCTTCTCCCTAAAATTTTCTTAGAAACCCTTCCTACAGTGTTTTGTAGTTGTTTTTTAAATCCATTTTAATTGTTAAGTGTATGTTTAGGTCAGTGTTAAGATTTCTCCTCTGAGAGGCCTACATTTAAGTTAAGAAAAAAAAAATTAGTTCTTCAAGCCCCAAGTATTTCTTATTTAATTTTTCTTCACCATTTTACTTCCCAATAGTGGAAGGGTACAAAAGCAATTAATAAATTCTGGAAGTAGGGTAAACATTTTAAAATTCTCTATACTCTCATCCATTAGGATTGAGATTTTAAAGATTTTTAAGATTTTAAAAGATTTTAAAAACATTTCATAGAGGCTCATTCATAGAGCAAAGAGAAAAACCCAGTTCCATAATTGGAATTCTTGTGACTAAGGAAAACTCATTTGCCAGCCTGGGAAGGGTGTACACAAAATAGTATATTTTACATTCAGTTATTCTAAAAAAAGGTTTAACTTAGAAGTAACTTGGATCTGTGCCTTTTCAGAACTGTGCAGTATCTTTTCCACTTTTTCTCTTTCATCTTATTGCAGTCACTCCAAGAGACAAGTCTGGCCCATCTCTCAAAAAATATGGACCAAGAGTCCAGAGAAGAGACGGTGTGGGAGAGAAGCAAAAGGTCAGAAAGGACAAAGCTCAGGTAACCTTGCTCTAGTTATGACTAGAAATGTACTATATTAACCAGTGATACCCATGACCCAGATTTTTGGAATTATATTCCTTTACAAAAATGATTCCATGGTAAATATGATTTTAACTAACAAATCTGTATTTCTGAAAGTCATCCCTTATACGACTAGAGTTAAGAACATAGGAACATATTAGAAGAAAGGGATCAACCAGGAAACTGGCACCTTAAAACATCTATTACATATCTATGACATGGCAGAAATTCTGCTGAGTACTGTAAATATAAACTTGCATGTACAGATTTGCACATTTATTTGTGTGGGTTTTTTTTTATGCACACATGGAAACACAGATCCTGACATTAAGAGGCCAACAATTTAACAGTGTGTTTGTGTGTGTGTGTGTGTGTGTGTGTGTGTGTATGTGTGTACACAGAAGTAATTATGATAAGGGCAAATCCAGTAAAGTGCTATAGCAACTGTCTCCCCTTCAGAAAACAATAAAGAATTATCCTTTACATGAAAATGAGTGTGGTGAGCTATAGTACTATTATTTCATATGATTGCTAAAAAGACTAAATATACAGATGTACTTTTATTAAACAAAAACATTGGGAGCCTTTTCTAATTTTAAACATTTTTATATTCTCAATAAATTATATCAAGATAAATTTCAATTTAAATGTGTGGCTCGACTTATCATTGGCTAAAAAAAAAGTTTGCAAATTTATACAATACATCTTCTAAAGCTGTTTTCAGTGGTGTTAGGTATGAAGTTTGAAGAGATAGGTTTGAATCCTGAGAAAAGAATACTTTTCACAAACCAACTAAAATATTATAATACATCTTTGATGTCACTAATAAAGGAACAAGCTCCAAGATTACATATTGTGACCCATTTTCACACTTTGTTATCTTGTGCAGTTCTTATGTAAATCTTTGCTAAAATCATCCAAGAAGCATCTCAAATTAATAGAAGTCTTTCTCTAGACTAATTTTGGTTGGATGCCAAGAGAGCACATTGTTCTTTTTGTCAATTTTACTTTGAAAAATTAGTCCCTCCCTTTTCTAAATCTCTTAGATGATACGCTTTATTCTTTTATTTTTTTCTGTTTATACACTTACATTCACTCTAAATGTATTTCCTTATAAATCATGCTGGGAGTGAAAAAATCAGATCAAAAAGTAAAAGGCATGAAAAAAAAAAAACAGAAGAAAAAGAAAAAAAAGTGAACATAGCATCTGTTAATTTATTTTAAGTCTCTATAATTTCTCCCTCTGAATGTAGATGGTGTTCTCCATCCAAAGTTTATTGGAATTGCCTTGGATCATTGAACGACTAAGAAGAACCAAGTCTATCACACGTGATCATTTCATGATTATATTGTTGCTGTGTATAATTTTCTCTTGGTCTACTCACTTCATTTAGCACCAGTTCATGTCTTTTCAGGTTTTCTGAAATCAATTTGCTCATCATTTCTTACAAAACAATAATATTCCATTACATTAATACACCATAACTTATTCAATCATTCCCCAACTGATAGGCATCTACTCAGTCTTCAATTCCTTGCTACTACAAAAAGGGCTGTTACAAATATTTCTGCGTATATGGATCCTTTTTCTCCTTTATGATTTCCTTGGGATATATAAACCCATTAGTGTCACTGCTGGATCAAAGAGTATGCACAATTTGAAAGCCCTTTGGGCATATTTCTAAATCACTCTACAGAATGGTTGCCTCAGTTCATAACTCCACCAATGTGTCAGTGTCCCAGTTTTCCAACATTCCCTCCAAAATTCACCATTATCTTTCCTTGTTTCTGATGATATTTCATACTAGTTCTAATGCTTGATTCTTAATTGATAATAGATTGCCACATATCACCACTATGTATCACAATATTTTTTTAGGGTTTACTTAAAATTTTAATGATTTGAAAATCATGATTTCCAGTTATATAACATTACTAGATGAATACTGAAACTCAAAAGATGGTCCTTTTCAAGAAGAAGCTTACGGACACTGAAAGTTATATATATATATATATATGTATAATAAAATTCTACTTTTTTGCAAAGGAGGGGAGGAATATCAATATATAACAATATATATAATGTCTGACTTTTTTTAACATTATTAGTTTTATGGAACTTTTTTTGTTTCTTTTCTATTCTTAATTTTATGGAATGGATTTCTGAAATGGGGAAAGTGTAAATATACATTAGGTTATTTACATGAAGTACAAACAAAATATATCAGTAAAATAATTTAAATATTTTAATAAACCAAAAATTGCAAAGACAATCCAATTATTTCTCTTCCTATTTTATACTTGGCTCAAGTTATAATTCAAAAAGATTGTAAATATAATAATGCTTAATGTTATGACTGCATAAAAATATTTCTACAAATATACATATACATACACACACATACATACACTTAGAAGAGATGCAGCATGATACAATGGTTAAACCACCAGCCTTAGAACAGGAAGACCTAGGTCCAAGTTGTACTTCTAAGGCATTAATCCTGTGATCCTAAGCAAATTTTACTGTTTCTCAGTATTTTAAGTAATGCTAAGGTTATATAACTTCCAGATAAAGTGCTGACCAGAAGTAGTAGAAGGAATGTCCCTATCTGGGAATTTTATAACTAACTAACTAACAAAATCCCAGTTACAATCCCTATCCTTGTGTTCAAGAAACTTCAGAACAGATTATCTTCAAGCTTACAAGTAAATGCAAACTTCTTGGTGGAGGTTAATGACTTAAAAGTTTGAATAGTTGTTTACATATAAAGAAATCAGAATAGCAGGTATCATATATCTATTAAAGTAAATGCCTTCTTAAAAACATTTTGGCTTAGGTCATGAAGAAGACAATAAATTATAATATTTTATGGCTTATAATAATCAATAGAATATTGGGCAAAATGCAATAATTAACTGAATTTCAAATACAACATTATGTATCACATCAATGACCTAGAAATAAGTATTAATTTACCTTACATCATTGTTGAGAGGAGTATAAAAAAGAATAAATGAGATATAGAAGGAGGTATATAAAAGTAACTGATGAAATAATTTTATAATGAAGTTATAGAATAATCATGCCTGACTTCCTTATTTTAATGCTCAATTTTAGCTTCATGTTTTCATTAAGTAACCTATTTATTAAGTCCATTTTCTGATAAATTTGGCAATATTGATCAGTTATTTGATAGTACTCATATTGATATGAATCAACTGATGACAGAACAAATATATAACTTATTTTATCATTTTTTTCTTTATTAGTATAATTTGGAAAAAACCACAATGTAAATTTTCATCTTTTAAAAAGTAGGATTAGACTAAATGATTTCTATAGTCTTTTTCTACTTTAAATCTAGGTTCTGAATTGGCAATGAAAAGGTGCAGATGTAGCCTTCAAGAGATCTAAACATATTTTATATATGTACTGCCCATATAGCAAAAATGCAGAATTGAAATGAGTAGTACAGATATTCACTTTTAATCTAGCTATATTTTTACATATCTGAAAGAGAATTCCATAAACATAATCATCAGGAAATTTTCCATCTTCATGTCCTAGTGCTTGCTAGTGTAGTTAATTAGAGGAAAGATGGTTATTTAATGCAATGTTTCCATGTGAAAATAATGAGAGGCTACTAGAGAATATTTCACAAATAAGATCTAGCAGCTGTAGATCATGTTGTGAAAATTCTATTTACACCATGCTTGCAGATGGTTTGAAATTATAGCTTTGCATTTTATCATTTGAAATCATGATAAAGGAAAGACTAGGAGAATTATTTAGTATCAAAGCTTGTCTTTATGGAACTATCATGTCATCTGTAAATGAAGAATTTGGATTTTAAAGCATATAAATTTAAAAATATAAAATCAATAAATTAGACAATAAGTAATTTACTTGTATTTGGGTAGTCATTCTGCATTGGGCATAAGATCTTGTGGATAGATACAGCTAGAAATGTTTCAGAGCTCCTTGAACTAGAAATCAGCTAAGTTATAGATCTGAGAGTTGTCAATGTCAGCTGTACAGTCCTGAGCAAGGCATTTTCCTTCTCCGGGCCTGAGTTTCTTATTTAACTTATTTAATTTTCTTATTTAAATAATATCTAAACAATTGAATGTCTATAATTTTAGCATGGTTGAAAAAATAGTTCCATATAATCAAAACAATTTAGTATTATACGGGACATCAGGCTCCTTTTTGGTCCAATTTTGACTGATGATTCGAAATACACTTAAAATATTATCTTCTCCTTTCCCTTACATGACCCTCTAGAAAAGAATCCAATGTTAAATACTTCAGTACTCCCTGAAACATTTTTTTTCACCAATACACAGCACTACTTGATAAGGTTTTTTTTTTTCCTTATATTGAGATGAAATCTTCTTCCCTACAATTTTTATTCTCTGACTCTCATTATATATTCTGTGACCAATCAAAAGGACTTAGATCTCCCTTGACTATCCTAAATGACTATCCTCCAAATATTTGAAGAAAGCAATAAATTCTCCCCCCCCCAATCTTATTCTCTCCAGACTAAGTATCATTTTAAGTTCTTTTAATTAATTCTCATATATCAACTAATCCAATTTTGAGTCCCATCCTGGATTTGATTCTTTTAACTACAAATGGTAATACCCCTTCTAAAATATGGCATTTAGAACTAACATAATATCTTTTATTGGATCACATCAGCGTAAAAATAATAAAGTAAGGCTATCAAATATAGATACATTATTTCTTCCTTGTATGGATCATGCATGTCCCAGATTAACATTCTCATCTCTTACTGAATAAATGTTTCAGTATTGTATCTTTTATTTATGAGTGGGCTAACCTACACCAACAAACTTATGTAGTTTTTTAATTATGTAGTTTTCCCACACAGAGATAGAGAGGTGTAAATGCAAGAAATTATGATATTCTTACTCTCTTTTATAGTTGCATGACAAAACTATCATATTGACAAAAACACTACAAACTATGTATTTTTAACAATGATTACTCTCCATGAAGAGGGAATTGCAAAGAAGATTTGTTACTTAGTTGAGTATTCAGGGAAGAGGGTGCTTAGACTACATAATGATATCCTGGCAATAAGCATAAAATAGCTATTCAGGGATTCTGACGTGCTGAGAATCATCAGTCATATACCTTCCAAGCAAAATTAAGGGCTTTGAAGTCTTCTCCTACCCTGGTAGGTATCCAAAACCTCAAGAAAAATAGGCACTGTAATATGAAATGAATTTGCATCTGCTGGCTATTGTCCCTTTGGGACTTTTGTATCTTTCAACTGATCCTAGAACCAAATTATTTTTGTTAATTCATTGCTTTAATTACCTTTTTTATCATTTTTAAAAATTTTTGATTATCAGATTTTCTTCCTCCAACCATTTCTCCATGCATTGAGAAAGCAAACATATTCAATATTGATATTATAAATTATATTATAAATGCAGTCATGCAAAAAAACATTTCCAGAGTAAGAATATTACAAAAATAAAATACAATAAAATACAAAGTAAGAAAGATAAAGAAAGTGGGAAAACTGTTTCAAACAGCATTTAGAATTCCTCAGTTTTCTCTTTCATGATGGATATAATTTTTGACCAAAAGTCTTTTTAAATTGCTTGGGGGGGGGGGGGCGAGGAGCAAAGCCAAGATGGAGGAGAAGGCACATGCGACTTTCTAAGCTCCTTTTATACCCTTATGACCAACTCAGCCTCAAAAACAGTGCTTGACTGATAAAACCCATAAAGTTTAGAAGCACAACAACTTAGCAGCTGAAGATAATCAGGAAGATCACCAGGAAAGGTTTGTCCTGAGAGGCCAGGAACAGACCAGTGCAGGCCAGGGAGAGACTAGTGTCAGGAGCAGACCAGGGAAAGGGGTGGCCTCTGGAGCTAGAGACAACTCTGCCATAGGCTAACTACTCTGCCTTAATTATAAAGCAGTAAACCGGCAGAGAAATTAAAGCCAAAGACAGAGGGTACTCTAAAAACCGCCAGAACCTAAGAAGATCTGGCTATAACCACATAAACCCGGAAGTGACTCAGTGCAGACAGTAACACAGCCCTGCAGGCACATCCTGCAGTTCAGGGCTTTTGCAGGGCAGTTACAAATCTGCATGGCAGGGGGGCACAGCCCAGGGCAGCCTCTAATCTGCCAGTGTGGGGCTCGGTTTGGGGCAATAGAACTTTCGCAACTGATTGTGCTTCCCTGAGCAGGGACACTTCCTGTCCATGCAGAACTATTCACTGGTCAGCCGGTAATACCCACTGACCCACAGTGGGCTTTGGGATGGGGTAGCACCACTTTCACTGCGTAGTTTCTAGCCCCAGGGAAGTTGTTAACTCACACAGCGGGGTTCTTTACAGGGTACTTCTGCAGCTCCGCAGTTCAGGTCTGAGTTACTTCCACAGGGAACTCTTTCCCAGAATACTCCCGTATCTCCCTGCTCTTTGTAGCTGGTTGGCAGGACAACTACTCATCCATACACCTATGCTTGCTCTGCAGAGGAAGCTGGTAACCTCCTAGCCCTGAAGGCAGACCCTACAGGCTTTAACAAAATGAGTAAAAAAATCAAAAGGACAATCAATAGCTTCTATAAAGAAAGAGAGCAGGTTTTCAATCCCGAGGAGACTAATAGCAGACAGTCTCCAGACAATTGTTCACAAAAGGCTTTCCTAGAAGAGACTATTAAAAACCTTAAAAGAGAACTAGAAGAAAAATGGGGAAGGGAAAGAGAAGCTATGCAAGAGAGCAACAACTTCCTGAAATGTGAATTGGAAAAAGTAAAAAACTCCCAAAAAGTGGAGGGAAACAGAATTTATGAATTGGAAAAGGTAAAGAATTCCCAAGAAAGTAGGATTTGTAAATTGGAAAAAGAAAATAACTCACTAAAAATATTTAGTGAAATGGAAAAAAATCCCATAGAACAAAACAACTCATTTAAAAACTCAATTGGACATATACAAAAAGAAGTTAAAAAAGCTAATGAAGAAAATAACTCACTAAAAATCAGAACTGAACAAATAGAAATGACTGATTCCTTGAGACATCAAGAATCAGTCAAGCAAAACCAAAAAAAATGAAAAATTAGAAAAAAAAAACCCATCAAATATTTACTTAGAAAAACAACAGACCTGGAAAATAGATCTAGGAGAGATAACCTGAGCATCATTAGACTTCCTGAAAATTATGATGAAAAAAAGAGCCTAGATACTATTTTACAGGAAATCATCAAAGAGAACTGCCCAGAAATAATAGAGCCAGAAGATAAAATAGGCATTGAAAGAATTCATCAAAGACCTTCTGAAAAAGACCCTTAAAATAAAAACTCCAAGGAAACTTGTGGCCAAATTTCAAAACTATCAGACTAAAGAAAAAATATTACAAGTAGCGAAGAAAAAACAATTCAAATACTGAGGTGTCACAATGAGGGTCACTCAAGATCTGGCTGCCTCAACATTAAAGGATCGAAGGGCTTGGAATCTGATATTCCAATAGGCAAAAGAACTTGGAATGCAGCCAAGAATATACTACCCAGCTAAGCTGAACATTTTCTTCCATGGAAGAAGACGGGCATTTAATTAAACAGAGGAATTCCATTTGTTTCTAAGGAAAAACCCAGATCTAAACAAAACAAAACAAAAAAAAAAAGATCTCCAACCATAGGACTCAAGAGAAGCAGAGAAAGGTAAAAGGAACTCTTGAAAACTGTATTTCTGTTGTGGGTATACATAAAAACCACATGTATAATTTGATTTTACTGATACAACATAAAAAAGGGAAGTAGAAATGGAAAGAGGATAGTGTCAGAAAAAGGGAAAAGGGGAGATAAAAAGAGGAAAACTACACCCCACGATGAGGCAAAGGAAACCTATCTTATCTGATGGAACTTAGGGAGGGGGAAGAACATTGTGTGAACCTCACTCTCATCAGAGTTGGCTTAAAGAGAAAATAATTGATATATTTGTTTTATAGAGATTCTTCTCTCCCGTCATTAAAAAGGGGGAGAGGAAAAGGGAAAAGGAAAAGAGTAATAAGGGGAGGCTACAAGAAAGGGAAAGAGATTCAAAGGGAGGAGGGAGAGATCCTAAAAAGTGTGAGTGGTGTGATACAAGTGGGGCCCATAAGTTTAAAACTGGGGAAGAGGGTTGGGGGGGGCAAGAAAAAGAAAAGCATAATTTGGAGATAATAAGATGGCAGGAAATACAGAATCAGTAATTTTAAGTGTAAATGTGAACGGGATGAACTCTCTCATAAAGCAGAGGTGGATAGCAAACTGGATCAACTGTCAGAACCCTACAATATGTTGTTTATAGGAAACACATTTAAAGCAGGGAGATACATACAGAGTAAAGGTAAAAAGCTGGAACAGAATCTATTATGCTTCAGGTGAAGTCAAAAAAGCAAGGGTAGCCATCCTTATCTCAGATCAAGCAAAAGCAAAAATTGATTTAATTAAAAGAGATAAGGATTGATTTAATTAAAAGAGATAAGGAAAGAAGCTATATCTTGCTAAAGGGCAGCATATACAATGAAGCAATATCAATGCTAAATATATATGCACCAAATGGTATAGCATCTAACTTCCTAAAGGAGAAATTAAGAGAGTTGCAAGAAGAAATAGACAGCAAAACTGTAATAGTGGGAGATCTCAATCTTGCGCTCTCAGAATTAGATAAATCAAACCACAAAACAAATAAGAAAGAAACTAAAGAGGTAAATAGAATATTAAAAAAAATTAGGTAGTTTGGCAATTGTCAATGCTGTAAAATTACCCATGCATATAACTTATAAATAAAAAGCTATATAATAAAAAAGAAATTGCTTTGGAATATTATCATTATAATATCAAGGAGATATAATCAGGATTACCCAGGACACAGCAGCTTCAAATTTAAAGTATATAAGACTCTGGATATTTTGTGAAGGAAAGGAACTTGGACTGCAGCCAAGAATCAACTATCAAGGAAATTTAATCATTATCTTTCAGGGGAAAAAATGGACATTCAATGAAATAGGGAATTTTCACTTATTTTTGATGAAAAGACCAAAACTGAATGGAAAATTTAATCTTCAAATACAGAACTCAAAAGAAGCATAAAAAGGTAAAAAGGGAAGAAAAAATACTATGTTTTTTAAAGGTTAAAATGTTTATATCCCTATAAGGGAAGATGACATGTTTAACTCTTTAGAACTGTATCTTTGATAGGGATAGATTTAATGATTATAAATATAATTAGACTTTACTGTGATGATATAAAAAGGAGCTATGGGCAGAAAAAGGATTGTGATGGAAGAAAAGGGAAGAGGAGGCAAAATGGAGTAAATTACATCACACAAAGAGACAATAAAAAATACACACTATAGTTGAAGGAAAGAAGGGAGTAGGATGAGCATTGTATGAACCTTAATCTCATTTAATTTGATTCAAAAAGAGAATATCAGATATATTTAGTTTAATATTACAATTTGTCTCCTTCTATAGGGACATAGGAAGAAAAAGAGAAAAGGAAAGAGGGAACTAATAGAAGGGAGAACAGAAGTAGAAGGGGGAAAAGATAAGAAAGATAGGAGGGACTGTAAAAGAAGAGGGCAGATTGAGTGAGGTGGTAGTCAGAAGGAAAAGACTGGTGAAGAGGGGAATGGGGGAAAAGAAAGAAAAAATAAAGAAAAAGTAAAAAATAATATGGGGAGAAATACAAAATTAGTAATTTTATTTTTTTATTTTTATTTTAATAAAGTTTTTTTTATTTACAAAGCATATGCATGGGTAATGTTTCTAACATTTACCCTTGCATAACCTTTTCTTCCAAATTTTCCCCTCCTTCCTCCCACTCCTTCCCCTAGCTGGCAGGTAGTCCAATACATGTTAAACATGTTGAAATACATGCTAGATCTAATATATGTATACATATTTATACCATTATCTTATTACATAAGAAAAAAACAGATCAAGAAGGAAGAAAAAGAAAAACTGAGAAAGAAAACAAAATGCAAGCAAATAGCAACAGAAAGAGTGAGAATGTTATGTTGTGTTCCACACTCTGTTCCCATGGTTCTCTCTCTAGGTGTAGAAGGCTCATCACTGCACAAGTGGAACTACTTTGACTCATCTCAGTGTTGAAGAGAGCCACATATATCATAATTAATCTTCATATAATCCTAGTTCTGCTCATTTCACTTAGCATCAGTTCATGTAAGTCTCTCAGAAATCATCTTGATGGTCACTTCTTACAGAACAACAGTATTCCATAGCATTCATATACCATAAATTATTTAGCCATTCTTCAATTGATGGGCATCCATTCAGTTTCCAGGTTTTTGCCACTACAAAAAGGGCTGCCACAAACATTTTTGCACATGTGGGTCCCTTTCCCTCCTTTAACATGTCTTTGGGATATAAGCCCAGTAGTAACACTGCTGAATCACAGTTTGATAATATTATGAGCATAGTTCCAAATTACCCTCCAGAATGGTTGAATTCATTCACAATTTCACCAACAATGTATTAGTGTCCCAATTCTCACATGTCATCCAAAATTCATCATTATCATATCCTGTCATCTTAGCCAATCTGACAGGTGAG
The DNA here is from genome assembly GCF_902635505.1 of Sarcophilus harrisii. Lineage (NCBI taxonomy): Eukaryota > Metazoa > Chordata > Mammalia > Dasyuromorphia > Dasyuridae > Sarcophilus > Sarcophilus harrisii. The sequence goes on from NC_045426.1 coordinate 70,060,548, forward strand.
TAGTGGTATATCAGAGTTGTCTTAATTTGCATTTCTCTTATCAATAGTGAGTTGGAGCACCTTTTCATGTGACTACAAATAGTTTCAATTTCATCTGAAAATTGTCTGTTCATATTCTTAGACCATTTATCAATTGGGGAATGGTTTGAACTATTATAAATTTGAGTAAATTATCAATATATTTTAGAGATTTATTTTAGAAATATTTTAGAAATGAGGACTTTACCAGATCCTTTGGATGTAAAATGTTTTCCCAGTTTATTGTTTTCCTTCTACTTTGGTCTGCATTAGTTTTGTTTGTACAAAAAATTTTAACTTAATAAAATCAAAATTTTGTATTTTATGATAAAAATGTATCTCTAGTTCTTCTTTGGTCACAAATTCCTTCCTCTTCCACAAATCTGAGAGGTAAACTATCCTATGCTCTTCTAATATGTTTATAATATCATTCTTTATGTTTAGAAAATTAACCCATTTCAACCTTATCATTTGATATACGGTGTTAGGTATGGGTCTATGCCTAAGTTCTGCCATACTAGTTTCCAATTTTCCCAGGAGTTTTTGTCAAATAGTGAATTTTCTCAAAAGGTGAGATTTTTGAGTTTGTCAAACACTAGATTGTTATAGTCATTGCCTATTTTGTTCTGTAAACTTTACCTATTCCACTGATCAACTGTTCTATTTCTTAGCCAGTACCAGATGTTTTTGATGATCACTGCTTTATAATATAGTTTTAGATCTGGTACAGCTAGGCCACCTTTATTTCCTTTTCTCTTCATTAATTCTTTTGAAAATCTTTTCTGTTCTCCCAGATAAATTTTGTTGTTATTTTTTTCTAGTTAAGTAAAATAGATTCTTGGGAGTTTTATTGGTATATCACTAAATAAATAGATTGTTTTAGAGAGTATTGCCATTTTTATTATATTTGCTTGACCTATCCAAGAGCACTTGATATTTTTCCAATTGTTTAGATCTGACTTTATTTGTGTGGAATTATGTATATAGTTCCTGACTTTCCTGTGGCAGATAAAGTCCCAAATATTTTGTATTATCAACAATTATTTTAAGTGAAATTTATCTTTGTATTTTTTGCTGTTGGATTTTATTAGTGAGGTATAAGAATGCTGATGATTTCTGTAGATTTCTTTTGTATCTTGCAACTTTGCTAAAGTTGTGGCTTATTTGTAGTTGATTCTTTGGGGTTCTCTAAGTATACCACCATATCATCTGCAAAATATAATAATTTAATTTCCTCATTACCTACTCTAATTCATTTAATTTCTTTTTCTTCTCTTATTGCCAAAGCTAGCATTTCTAATACAATATTGAATAGTAGTGGTGATGGTGGGCACCCTTTTTTCACCCCTGATCTTATTGGGAATGGTTGTAATTTATCCCCATTACATGTGATGGTTCCTGATGATTTTAAACAGATGCAACTGACTATTTTAAGGAAAAGTCTATGTATTCCTATACTCTCTAGTGTTTTTAATAGGAATGGATGTTGGATTTTATGAAATGCCTTTTTTTGCATCTATTGAGATAACATATAGTTTTTGTTAATTTGGTTATTGATATAGTCAATTATGCTAATAGTTTTCCTAAATTTGAACCAACCCTGAATTCCTGTTATAAATCCTATTAGTCATGTTGTATTATCTTGGGGATGATTATCTGTAATCTCTCTGCTAATATTTTATTTAAGGTTTTTGTATCAATATTCATTAGGGAATTCATAATTTTCTTTCTCAGTTTTCATCCTACCTGGTTTAGATATCAGTACCATATCTGTGTCATAAAAGGAATTTGGTAGGAGTTCTTCATTCCCTATTTTTTCAAATAATTTGTATAGTATTGGACTTAATTGTTCTTGAAATGTTTGGTAGAATTCACATGTAAATCCATCTGGTCCTGGAGATTTTTTCTTAGGGAGTTGATTAATAGCTCGTTCTATTTTTTTTTCTAAAGTGGGACAACTTAGTAATTTATTTCTTCTTCTGTTAATTTGGGAAATCTATATTTTTGTAGGTATTCCATCATTACACTTAGGTTGCCAAATTTATTGGCATAATGTTGGGCAAAGTAACTCCTTATAATTACTCTGATTTCCTCTTCATTGGTGGACAATTCTCTTTTTTCATTTTTGAGAAGAACAATTTGACTTTCCTCTTTGCTGTTTGTAATTAAATTAACTTAATGTTTATCTATTTTGTTGTTTTTTCATAAAACCAACTTAGTTGTATTTATTAATCCAATAGGTTTTTTTAGTTTCAATTTTATTGATCTCTCCTTTTATTTTTAGATTTTCAAGTTTGATATTTGATTGGGGGTGGTTTAATTTGTTCTTTTTCTAGCTTTTTGAGTTGCAAGCCCAATTTATTGATCTTCTCTTTCTCTATTTTATGCAAGTAAGCATGTAGAGATAGGAAATTTCCCCTTATTATTGCTTTGGCTGCATCCTACAAATTGTGGTTTGTTACTTCATTATTGTCATTTTCTTGGATGAAATTATTTATTGTGTCTATGATTTACTGTTTCACCCATTCATTCTTTAGGATGAAATTATTTAGTTTCCAATTTCTTTTTGGTCTATTTTCCCCTGGTTCTTTATTAAATGTAATTTTTATTACATCATGATCTGAAAAAATGCATTTACTATGCCTTTCTGCATTTTATTTTGAGGTTTTTATGTTCTAATATATGGTCAATTTTTGTATAGGTTCCATGAATTGCCAAGAAGAAAGTGTACTCTTTTTTGTCTCCATTCATTTTTCTCTAAAGATCTATCCTATCTAGTTTTCCTAGTATTCAATTTATCTATTTAACTTCTTTCTTATTTGTTTTGTGGTTTTATTTATCTAACAAGGTTGAGATCTCCCACTATTATAGTTTTGCTGTCTATTTCTTCTTGCAACTCTCTTAACTTCTCTTTTAGGAGAGAAGTTTTACACCATTTGGCACTTGTATGCTTAATATTGATATTGCTTCATTATCTATGGTACCCTTTAGCAAAATATAGTTTCCTTCCTTATCACTTTTAATTAGATCAATTTTTGCTTTTGCTTGATCTGAGATCAGGGTAACTACCCCTGCTTTGCTTTTACTTCACCTGAAGTATAATAGATTCTGCTCCAGCCATTTACCTTTACCCTGTATGTATCTCTCTACTTTAAATGTTTTTCTTATAAACAGCATATTGTAGAATTCTGGCTTTTAATCCAGTTGACTATCTGATTACATTTTCTAGAGTTCACCCCATTTACATTTACAGTTAAAACTACTACTTCTGTATTTCCTGCCATTTTATTAACCCCAAATTATACTTTTTTCTTTCCTTTTCCCCTTTCCCTGCTCCCAAGTATTTTAATTATGAATACTACTTGCCTCAAGCAGTCTTCCCTCTTTAGAGACCCTCCAACTTTCTTATACCTTTCCCCTACTGTTTCTCTTTGCCCTTCTATTCAGACTACCTGTTCCGTTTTCCCTTTTCCCCTCCCACTTTTCTGTAAAAAGAAAGACGTTTCTTGGTGAAACTAAATATAACTAATATTCATCATCTTCCCTAATTTTCCTAAATTATAATATGTTTTCTTTGCCTCTTCCTGAGCCATAACTTCCCTCATTTTACCTCTGCTTTCTCCATTTTTTCTGTTACAATCCCCTTTTCATCTCAAGTTTATTTTTTATATTATAGCAGTGAAATCAGATTATACATGTACTCTCAATGTATACATATAACAGAAATACAGTTCTCAATAGTTTTTTTTCTTTTTACTTTTTTAGGCTTCTCTTGAATACTATATTTAGAGGTCATATTTTTTGTTTAGCTCTGTTCTTTTCATCAAAAATAAATGGAATTCACCTGTTTCATTGAATCTTCTTCCCAGAGAGAAAATCCTCAGTTTAGCCCAATAATTTATTCTTGGCTGTATTCCAAGTTCCTTCACCTTTTAGTATATCAGATTTCAGGGCATTTGATCCTTTAAAGTGGAAGATGCTAGGTGCTGAGTAATCCTTATTGTGGCTCCTTAATTTTTTAATGTTTCTTTCTGGCTGCTTAATAATATTTTTCCTTTTTCCAGTAGTTCTCAAATTTATCTGCAATATTCCTTGGGCTTTTAATTTGGGGGTCTCTTTCAGGAGGTGTTCAGTGGATTGTTTCAATGGTCATTTTTCTTTCTGATTCTATATTTGGGCAGTTCTCTTTGATGATTTCCTCAAATCTCTTTTTTTCATCATGTTTTACAGGGAGTCTAATAATCCTTAGATTGTTTTTCCTAGATCTGTTTTCTAAGTCAGTTGTTTTCTCAATTAGATATTTTACATTTTTTTCATTTTTTTTGGTTTTGCTTGACTAATTCTTGTATTATTGAGTCATTCATTCAGTTCCATTTGTTTAGTTCTAAATTTTAGTAAATTGTTTTTTTATTTACTTTTTTAACTTCTTTTTTTGTATTTTTCCAATTTAATTTTTAAATGACTCATATTGTTCTATGGAATTTTTTTCCATTTCACAAATTCTGTTTTTTTAGGAATGATTTTTTTTTTTTTCTGTTTCACAAATTCTGTCTTTCTGGGAATTGCTTTCTTTTTCCATTTTATCAAATCTATCTTTTAATGAGTTATATGATTTTTCCATTTCACTAAGTCTATTTTGTAGTGAATTTTCTTCATATAGTTTCTATGTTGCCTTTTCCAAACCCTCTTGCATTTTTTTCATTTCCTTTCACCATTTTTCTTCTAGCTCTTTTTAAATGTTTTTTTAAAATTTCTTTTAGGAGAGCCTTGCGTGATGGGGATCAGGTTATATCACCTTTTGGGGCTTCATCTGAAGACAGTCTGCCTTTATTCTCCTCAGGTTTTGAAATTTGTTCTCCTCTTTCACCATAAAAGCTGTCTATTGTCAGAGTCCTCTTTACTTTTTTACTATTTTTTTTAAAGTTAAGGTCTACCTTTAGAGCAGGAGAGGTTTTCCAAGGAACCAAAGCTGTGTTGGGTTAATGCTAATTCACTCCCTGTGCTGGGTGGGCGTGGACAGGTTCCCTGAGATTCTGCCATTTGGGGTTCCCTATTGATCTTTTGTGGTTTTGTTGGATGTTTTATAACTTCTGATCTACTGGCTTGAAGTCAGGGCAAAATAGTCACCACTGCTGTAGATTCCTGTAGATTCCTCCTTGTATATTCTCTGCCACATGGAGTTTGCACCACCACATTGAGACTTTACGGCCTCGGAATTCTGACCTGTCTGTGTTGGCATTTGTACTCAACTGCTTGTACTTTAATGCCTCCCTCCTATTTCTGATTGAAACAGAACTTTTCTGATCTGTTTCCTCCTTGTAGATTCTCTGCCACACTGAGACTGCACTGCCCCCAGATTCTCACTGTCTGCAATGGCATTTGTATTCAGCTGGTTGCACTGGCTGCCTCCCTCTTGTTTCCAATTGAAACAGATCTTTTTTTGCTGATCTTCAAAATTATCTTCTCCTGACAATTTGTTGCATTCCCAATATTTTTGGATCATGCTGGTCCAGAGCTAATTCAGATGCTGGATTTCTTAATTAATGTGAGAGTTGTAGAGAAGATCAGAGAGAAACATGTGTTGTCTCTGCCATCTTGGCTCCACCCCCAAGTTAGTAATTTTAAATGTAAATTTGAATGGAATGAACACTCCCATAAAATTGAAGTGGGTAGCAGACTGTATTAAAAGCCAGGATCCTATAATATCTTATTTAGAAGAAACATATTTAAAGCAGAGTTATACATATAAAAATAAAAGGCTGGAGGAGAATCTATTTTGCTTCAGCTGAATTTAAAAAAAAAATCAGGGATGGTGATCCTCATCTCAGATAAAGCAAAAGCAATAATAGATCTAATTAAAAGAGATAAGGAACAAAATGATACCTTGCTAAATGGTGCCATAGATAATTAAGTAATATCAGTACTAAACATATGCACCAAGTGGTAGAAGACCCAAATTCCTAGAGTAGAAGTTAAGAAAGCTGGAAGAAGAATTAGACAGCAAAACTATACTAGTGAGGGATCTGAACTTTGCCTTATCAGAATTAAATAAATCAGGTCACTAAGTAAGAAATAAGTTAGGAGGTGATTAGAATTTTAGAAAAGTTAAGAATAATAGACCTTTGGAGAAATTTGAATGAGAATTGAAAGGAATGTATATTTTTTTCAGCAGTACATGGTATCTACACAAAAATTGACCATGTTAAAGCATAAAACCTCCCAATCAAATAAATACAAAAAGGTAGAAATTCTAATTGCATCCTTTTCAGATCATGATGCAATAACAATTACATGTAATAAAGGGTCATGAAAAAATAAACCAAAAATTAATTTGAAACTAAATAATCTAATCCTAATGAGTGGGTAAAGCAACAAACTGTAGAAACAATTCATATATAATTTTATCCAAGAGAATGACAACAATGAGGCAGCATAGCAAATATTATGGGATGTGGCCAAAGCGATTCTCATGGGAAATTTTATATCTCTAAATGCTTACATAAATAAAATAGAGAAAGAAAAGTTCAATGAATTGAGTGTGCAACTAAAAAGATAGAAAAAGAACAAATTAAAACTCGTAATTCAATGCCAAATTAGAAATATACTTAGAGATTCACAGAGAATCAATTAAAAAACTACTAGAAACAATTAACAACTTGAGCAACATTGCAGGATACAAAATAAATAGTGCTGTACATAAATATTAGACTAAAGGTAGAGAATAATATACTATGCTATACTTTTATAAAAATAGCCAATGTGATGATCAGTTTTACATGACTAGAATTATTGGTTTTAAGAGTAGGTAATGGAGAAGGGGATAGGATTGAAGAGTCATGATAATAATTTTTTTTTAAAGAAAAAATACTTCTTTGAGGAATTTTAAAAATAAACTTGGGGGGAAAGAAAAAACTCAGAATATCACATATACCCACAGAGAAATTTTGTTATTATCAAAGAAAATTTAATATACCTTTTAAAATCTGTAACAAAAGGACCCATTTTAGGGGGAAAAATAGTTTTCTGGGCTTTACCTGTTGAAATAAGCATGTTTGACTATCTGTTAAATTCATTAAAAACAAAATTTAAGAATAATGTGAAGTTGCACTAAATAATCTTAAAGTTCCTTACACTTTAAAATCTCTTTGATCCACTCATGAAAAATGGACCATTAGTATCTTCCTGTGTATTAGAAATTTATGGTCTCAAGAGCAAGTTTTTGTTTATTTTTGATTCGATAAATTTAGGAGATGAGTACTGTAATGCTCTCTACAATCATGATGGCAGGAAATCTGCTAGAGATAAAAATCTCTAGGTAAAGGTTATAAGATGAATCCACAAACTCTTGCTTTATAACAAATAAAACTTATTGAACAAACCAACAAGTAGATAGCTTTCAACAAACTGCTGTTTTTATATTTATTTTTATCAATTCAATCACATATTCCAAATTCTTTTATATTACAGGTTCAATATTATATAGTAAGTATTATTTTTTTAAGGCTTGAAATTTTCTACTAAAGAAAACTTGCCAATTTCTATTTTAGTCCCCCCAAAATAAAATAAAATAAACATTTTGGGCTACATTGTGCTAAAAGAAAAATTAACAGCAGATTGGGTAAAACACCAATCAGTTCTAAATGGTCATTAATTACACTGCCCTTATTAATAGAATACCATGTAAAACAAGAAATCAAATACTTGAAAGAAAAATTGATGTCTTAAAATGCAAATTTACAGTGAAGTTAAAACTAGCAATACTCAATAATAGCATAGCAATAAATATGTATGAAATGTTGATTTATCTAAAGAAAATAATTAAGTACAATGATAAGAAAAGCAATACATATTCCATTACATTGCATATATTTGACACATATACTATTATGTGAATTTTCAGTTTTTATAGATTAATGTAATAATGTTTTATTTAAATTTTACAGTGCACCAAAAAAAAGCTGAGAGATATGAAATTGTCTTATAAATATAAGATGATATCTAAGTAGGGTTTTAATATTATATCTGAATCATCATGTTTCTTCATCAAATGAAATAGACACATTTGAAAGATTTTAATAGCATTAGAGACACAAGCTTTAAATTATAAAGGGTTTAGGATTAGACACACTGCAATAAATTTGAATTGCAACTTATGGTTTTAACTAGTGCCATCAAAGAAAAAATTTTCCAGCTTTTTTCATGTGTTATGGTGGCAGGGGGTGGGAAGAGGCATGGCAGGCCATTTCCCTTTCTCAAAGTACTTTTGTTCAGGGATGATTAAGAAAGAAACAGAGCACAGCAGTATAGGAAAATCTATGGCTTGTTTTCCAAGCAATAATCACCTTCTCAAGCAACAGAAACTTCAGCTCAAGGAGGAAGGCAGTACAGATCTACTAGAAAAGAAAATAAGAAAACTCTTGACAATATGATGGTTAAAGGGTCAGCGTTTTCTGTGGATTGCTTTCCTGAATAGAAAGGAGACAATTTCTTAAATGGAAAAAAAAATCTATTCTGAAAGCAGGCAAAGAGAAGATAATAGTATGAACTATGGCATGCTATAGCACAGTATGCACTTCATATTAGAATTTTCTTCAGAATAATTATTTTTAAACTTTTATTGATGTGATTTTTTTATTGAAAATTTTTACAGATTATCCTGACTTCATAACAAGTTTTTAAAACATTAAACAAAATTGATAACATAATGATCTCATCTGAAAGTATATATGACTTTCTATATCTGTATATCACTCCTCACTATTTTTATTTTTTTAATTGAGATATAAATTATTTGTAATAAATATGCATAATCAAGAAGAATAAATTTCTTCATTGGATATAAACAAGAATGTGTGTTTCATTTTGCATCCTAAATCTATCACCAAACCTGAGGTCATTAGTATTTTTCATCATCAGTCTTCTGGAATCATGACTATTTATTGTATTAATCATAATTCTTATAGTTTTCAAAGTTGATGTGTATATGATATTATTATTCTGCTACTTTCATTTGTAATAAGTTTATCAAAGGTATCAAAATTATTCATTTTATAAAATAATTATAAGATTAACAAACCCCCACACTTAGTAATGAGACATTTATAAAGAGGTTTAAAATTTGAAAACAAAATTTTATGCATTTACATTGATAATCAATGTGTGATTGTTCACATGTTGTGAACATATTGTTCACATATTGATAAATTCTGTCAGATTCTTACAATAATCTTGAAAACTAGGTACTCTAAATATGACAATGTTGATTTTGCAAATGAAAACAAACCGGGTCAGAGAAAAAATGACTTGTCCTAGGTCATTTAAATAATGTCAGTCATAGAATTTAAACTCAGTTCTATCCTGATTTGAGATAAAACATTTTCCAATATACCAAACTTCCTGTATTTATACAATTAATATTATTCTCCACTATGGGACAAAGCAGGTTCTGATCAAAATTATTTCACCTAGCTGAATAGTCATTTCCCACCATGTAAGCATGGAGATTCCACATGTGAGATCTTCTACAAGAAACTCATCCTTATTTACAGCTAAATTTATTCATGTACATGAAGCGAAATAAAGTTACTTGCTCATTCTAGAGTATAGAATGACATTGGCTTAATCATCATGTTGTTTAGGTAAAATTTTAGTTGTAGCCTTTTTTATAAGATCAAAATCATTTTAGCCCCCAATTTGCTAAATGATCCCTTTCATTTCATTTTCTGATGAAAATGTGAATTTTCTCCTTGCCAAGAAAGACATTTGGTAATTTTGGTAAGTTTGGAGATGACAGTTTCAGTTGAATGATCAGGTCAGACATCAGACTGCAGAAGATTTAGAAAACAGTTATGACAGTAGAAGCAGTAAGTATAGATGACTTTTTATGGTGCTTAATTAAAAGTAGAAATTGAAGATAATAGCTAATAGGTTTTGTGGTTCAGATGCTAGCCTTTGTAGGCAGCAGAGAAAAAAAGGGAACTGGTAGACATGAAAAAATTGAAGATAAAAGAGTTGGAATATTCATGTTGAGGGAAGAGGAATCTTCTATAGAAGATAAATGGGGATGGGGTTGAGTGTACATATGGAGGGTCATCTCCAAACTTACCAAAGTTCTCCTAAAAACACATGGGATTTTTTTCAGTTCCCCTCAATTGTCATGCAGCACTTGAAACCATTGATCACACAATTCTCTATACTGTCTCCTCTCTAATTTTTTATAATATTTTCTCTTAATTAAATCTCATATCTTTTTAACTTGCTCTCAGTCCCTTTTGCTGGCTCTTCACCAAAGATATTATTACTAATTGTAGACATCCCACAGTGTCATAACAATGCATTTGGTTATAATATCTAGGTAGATGGTTTCTGTATCTTTATATTAAGCCTCTTCTCTTTTCCATTTATCTGTCCCACCACATTGGGGCTCAGGATCTACTGTTGTTGGCTGAAGTGGGGTTTACTGCTAGTTTGCTAGGGTATTTCTTGTACTGGACTGCACTCCCCTTTTGCTCTAATGAGACAGGCTTTCCTTGCAATCTTATAAGTTTCTTAGACTCAAAGACTGTTTTCACTCATTCTTCTTGCTAGTACTGCTATTTGATAATTTGTTTTGGAGCACTATTTTTAATTGCTTGGAGGTGAATAAAGAAGGTTATGACAATTTACTGATAACTACACCATCTTGGCTCCTAGAAGCAGTCTCCTCCAGCCACTCATTCTTACCTCAAGGATAAAATACTATCTTTTTTTTGTTAAACAAAAGAGTTTCTTTTGACACTTTAAAGCTTTTTATAATCTGACCTTCTCACATTTCCAGTCTTCTTACTTTTTGCTCACTCTATTCACCCTGTGATCTAAATACAGTGGACTTCTTTCAGTTCATCAAGTATGGCACTCTACATCCTGTCTGTAATATTCTCCCTTTTCACTTCTGCTTCATAGCTTCTGTACTTACCTTCAAAATTCAGTAAAAATTCGATCTTCTGCAGACTTTTCATATTCCCTACAACTGCTTCATACTTAACTCTTAGATTAACTTTTATCTACTACAATTATATTGGATCTGTATCTCATTATTTACATATTGATTTCTCCAGTATAATGTAAATTCATTGAGGCAGGGACCAAATTTGTATGTTATAATTTGTTTGTTTGCTTGTTTGTTTTATCTCCAGCAATCAGCAAAAAGCTAGACACACAGTGAATGTTTAATAAATGGTTATTGATTTGAGTTGTCTTGAAGGTGTATGTGGGCTCAACTGGTTAAATTTCAAATACACTGATTTTTCTTCAAGGAAAAGGAAAAATATTTATGAAATTATTATAAATAAAAGAGCATGGAAGGTACAATTGATTTTACATATGGCTTTTTAGAAACATTTCATATGTATATGGCAGTATGTACTAAAATGTTTGTAATATGGGAAATGAAATTCCTTACTGAAAACTTTGTGACAAACCATCATAATCTCTAATTCTTTCCTTTGACTAAGGGAATAAACTGATTTAAAGAATATTCAGGGTTTTGGGAGTTTATTTGTTTTTTTTTTTTTTTTTTGGTCTCTCAGTTTGAGAATGTGATCTAATCTCATTTTGGTAATACTTCCTTCCTCCTCTACTCTTGAGTCTATAAGATTTGTTGTATTTTTAATTCTTTGTCATACACACACATATACATTTACATATGTGAAGATCGTGTATTTTAAAATCAGCAGGAGTCAGGAATTCAGGTTAGGGGAAAATCGTCAGTCTTTATTCTCAGTGAAGAAGGATCAGAGGTGGAAGATAATCGGCGATAGCAATGTGTTCAGCTGAGTCAAGAAGCTAGCTAGATCAGCAACCACACAACCAGCAGCTAGGAGAATGGAACCAAGGTCAATCTCTCCCAGCTTCCCTTCCTGTCTCTCTGTCTCCACCCACCAAAATCATCATTTCCTATACAACACATCAGGACTTGCAAAGAGAGTGGGCAGGGACCATTCTTTATCCAATCATGTATATTAATAGAGTATAGTCCAATTACTATTTAGCCTCATGTACTTGGGACCTCAGTGCATCAACTCAAACCTCAGCCCATTACATACATATATTGTTGTATTATATCAATACAAAAATACATAATTGATGTATTGATACATATACATATACATATACAATTTGTATTATGTATTGATACATATACAATACATAATACAAAATACAATTTTGTATTATATCAATACAATACAATAGTATTGTTACTACATATTCATGCTACCTCAAACACCTCCACCAATACCACATACACACATACAAACATGTACACACACACACACACATTTCAGAAAAACCAACCAATAAAATAACTACATCAGACAGTACCTGATGCATTCCTTACTTATCCTTAGTGCCCACTTTTCAAGTAAGAGTAAGAATGGATCTTTCCTTAATCTGTTTTCCAGGATCAAGATATATGCATTACCATTCTTCAGTTTCATTGTTTTTGTTTCTTTTATAAAACAAAATGAGGCACTGATGAAATTTTTTGTGTGTTTTCTGAAAAAAAAAAAACTATGACAAAAATGTCTGTGAATAAGCTAGCTAAGAAAATGGAACAGGAAAAAACTTGTTTATTTTGAGTTTGGTCATCTAAACAATTGCTTTTCTGTAGGTAGCTGCACCCAATATATATCCCTATTCCTCAGTTGGGTTTTTGTTCCTAAGATAGCACTTACTAGATGGCCTAACTGAAGATGATAATTTCCTCTTTTTACATACTTTGAGTCCAGATCCTTTTGTGCCCTATGGGCAAGAAATGTCACATTCTAAAGGCTGTGTTTTGTATTTAGGAGATTATATTTGAATACTGATTTTTTATCTGAGCTGAGAGCTAACAATACATATAAAAATAGCACATTGGACTTGTTCTGAATTTAGAAAAAGTACATAATTGTGCTTCCATTTTCTGCTAGTATTATTCAAATTCATCGCTTTGAAGAGACAAAAGCAACACATTTTCAGTTGAAGTTTTCCAGGGCAGAAAATCCAAAGAATCAGTCTTAAAGAATGAGAATCTGTGATATATTCAGAATTTTTAAAATATGACCATCAGGGTAAGGCATAAAGTATTCTTCCAAAGAGTATTTTGGAAAGTCTTCATTGTTGCCTTCCATATGGTTTATTCACAATTCTAGACTAAAGCCTTATACTTTCATGGTATTATCCCTGTGTGCTCTATTATCCTTAAAATTATCCCCACATATATAAAAATGCATCTCAGTCCTGTGGGATTGTCCACTTTAAATTTGTTGTGTCCATCAATGTGCTTATGAAAGAATGCTATTGCTAAACCATGCCCTAATACTGTTGGCTACTCCAACCTTTTAGACACTCTCTCCCTGAGTTTCCACTCTACATTTTCCATGGGATTCTTAATTCCTTTGACTGGCTAGGCTCAGTATTTTAACTTGATCATTATCCTTGTGTGGATATGCTCCAAGGCTTTCTCTTAACCCTTTTCTCTTTTCTGTCTTAATTATCTCATCCAGTGAGAACCCTGCCAAGTGTTTCTTAACTGAAGTGTATAAAGTATAGAGAGTTATTCCAGAGGATTTCTTTGAAGAAATCTTGATGAGTTGACTAAAATATTAGTCCTTTTCCCAGGACTTTTAGAATCATTTATATGGTTAAAAATATTCCAACCGTTGCCTTCTTAGGAGGACAGTAAATCAATTATTATATACTCAATAACTACAAGTTAAACACCAAGCACTTTGCAAAGTACACAAAGGCATCCCTCATTTGAGTTTCTGTAACTGGTTTGGAGCTACTACTTGGCATTTCTGGGTGGATGGCTTTCACTTATGGGATGCTTACAACATGAACTAATTGGCTCAGATTCCTGAGGGACAATGAATTCTGATGAGAAGACCAATCCTTTTTTTGTTGGTTCATAAAAGGTAGCTGACAGCATATTTTAGCTCTTCCCCTTTTCCCTTCTGCATAGATTTCAGAAACACTACAGAGTCCAGTAGGTCATGAATTTGGAACTATCAATATTGTTAATTGCTACCTTGGGTTATTACCAAACAAGTGGTTACCTATTTTATTCTAAGGAAGAAACCCCTAAAAATATCATTACTGAATTCAAGTGCCATAGTTAAATGAAGGCAGATTTCCTGCTTAATGCTATTGTTTCATAGAAAGGCATTCCAAAAGTTCAGAGGATCTTTACTTTTAGGCAATAAAGGGAGATTTCCTGCGGAAATAGAAAGGTTTGACCTTCTAACATGGAAAAGGACATTTTCTTGGCAATGACAGTATTTAAAAATTATCTCACAGATCCCCAAATTCTGGTTTTCTATCAAGAGAATGGAAATAAAATAACCAGTGTCATGATTCTTACAAAGGGAAAATCACATATATTGTCCTGACGGTGCAGCAAGAAGAAATTCAATCTCCAATAAAAACGGATCAAAGGACTTCTTCTTTACACTAACTATTAAGTAAGTTAGGCATTTAACAAATATTTATCACTTGACTGATTGATTAATTGGATTGTAGTGTGGGAAAGGAGAATGGCACCTCTCAGTCAGTCAAAATTATTATTAAATTATGCACTTGGCACTATGCTAAACACATGGGAGGCAAAGGAAAAAATGAAATTGTCTCTGCCCTTCTAGAAACTTCTATTTTAAGGGGAAAGACAACATGAAGACATATAATAAAAATATAAAAACACATACTATAAACATATATATATATATGTATATTTACATGTGTATATATTGTATGTATATAACAAAATGGTTAAGGGAGAAAAAAACACTAACAGCCTAGGGAAACAAGAAAGGTTTCACCAAGGCACTGAGCTGAGTCTTGAGGAAAACAAGGGATTCTAAGAAGTGATGGTCAAGAGGCGTCGTATTCTGATGGGGACACAGTTGTCCGCACTACAAAATGTGTACAAAGTGTACACACTACAAAGTACACACACTTCTGCACAGAGGAGAGAGATGAGATATTGCTTATGTTAAAAACCAATTAGGAACATGAGACTGTATCAGAGAAAGCAAGGAGGAGATAGAATGTAATAGGAGTGGGAAGTTGGGAAAGAGCCAAATTGTGGAAAGCAGGTTTAAATGTCAAAATGGTAGCAAAGGGTGAGTTGAAGCCTTCAGAGAGTCTTTATGGTCAGAGGAATATAAAGCAGAGAGAGAGAGAGAAAGAGAGAGAGAGAGAGAGAGAGAGAGAGAGAGAGAGAGAGGTAGTATGTGTGTATTTCTCTCTGGATAATATATCAGGGTATATTGTCTAACAGCCCTAAAGTGTATTTGCCTTCTGGAAGTAGTTAAACCACAGGAGGACACAATATTACTGTGTGGAAAACTGTAAGACTTGTGGAAAACAGATAATCATCAGATGTCAAGGGCCTAGTTTATTGGCAAATCAGAGTTCAATTCCTTTCCTAGTGGGATACAAGATTTGAGGTGGCTCTGGGTATAAAAGAATTTAAAGTTATGTGGGAAAATGAGATACATTTGCTTTGTAATTTGTAATTTTTTAAAATGTTTAATTAGGTTGAGGAAAAAATAAATGCTTTTTAATTCTAAAATTAAAAGTCAAACAAAAAGGAGAAATAGGAGGAGAAAAATGTACTGACTTTATATGGTAGTATGAAGTTTTATTGTATTTTCTCTTTTGTTTATGATATTTTGTAAGTTCCTTTTAATTATTTCTCCATTGTGTGAAATAAAGTTTAATCTGTATCTATTGGTACCTTGAATGCCTCTATAGGATTAGATAACTTAATTACTTACATCTGTAAAAATGAGGTGTGAATACTTTTAGAAAGTTCTCAGAGTTGACTTTAGATAGGAATAATGAGTTAAAGATATATTGGTACCCTCTAGGCTGCATTGAAGATTGAACATGTCTATGTTAACCCAGAGCTTAAGACCCCCCCCCAGCAATTGGTTATATGTGTATAGTATAAGTGTCCCTTGAGAATTTCCATGGGATTTCTATTGATGAATAACTTAACCTATCACAAAGAAAAGAATCAATCAATAATTAATTAAATGTGCCTGTTGTTGGCATAATTTTTATGTATTAGAAGTAGGTTAGTAAAGATAAACTGTAGAAATAGCAGCCCATGCTTTTCACCAACCTAAAGATGAATCAGGGAATCACTTTATTATTAATCCTTAAAGAGATGTAATATATAATAGCATCACACAGAGAGCACCAAATGAGTGCTAAACTAAGCCATCAGACTCTTGGTCTTGTGAGGAAGCTAGTGATTCAGGGGTAGAGTTCTGAACCTAGAATTAGGAAAAATGACTGATTGAGTCCAAATCTAGCCTCAGACACTTAACTGGCTGACACTTAACTAACTAGACAAATCAATTAATTCCTCTGTGCTTCAGTTTCCTGAGCTACAAAATGGCCATGTTATTGCACTAACCTCAGGATTATTGTGAGGATCAAATGAGTTAATATTTGGAAATCAGTTTAATACAATTATTGCATATATAGTACATGTTATGTAAATGCTGGGGACAGCTAGGTGGTACAGTGGATAGAGCACTAGACCTAGATCAAGAAAATCTGAATTCAAATACAGCCTCACACACTTGATAGCTATGTGATTCTGGACAAAACACTTAACTTCTATTTGCCTCATTCCTTTAACTGTGAAAAGGGAACACATTAAAAATGAAATGGAAAATATGCCAGTATCTTTGCCAGGAAAAACACATGGACAAAGTCCATGGGGTCATGTGGATTGAACAAAACTGGAATAAACAATAATAATAACATAAAAACAGCATTATAAGAAATGATGAGTGGGATGAGTCTGGAAGAATATGCAAAGACTTCCATGAGGTTATACAAAGTGTACTGTGTAGAAAATAACAGCAATATTGGAAGATGATCAGCTATGAATGAGATAACTATTCTCAGCAATATAATGATCCAAGAAAACTTTAAGGGATTTATGATGAAAAATCTTATCCATACTCAGAGAAATAACTGATGCTATCTGAATATAGATTGAAGAATACTTTTAAAAAAATTCTTGAAGATTTGTAAAATCTGTTTTCATTAATAACAAACATTAATGGAAATGTTTTATATATATAACATATATATATATATAAAATCTCCAATGTTGAATTGCTTGTATTCTCAATGGTGGATAGGTATGGGGAGGAAAGAAGGAAATGAATCTGAAACTTAGTTTTTAAAACTAATGTTAAAATTTATTTTTATAAATAACTGAGAAAAATACAATGCTAAATTATAGAAAAATATCAAGTGCATTATTTAAATAGGACAAAATATTTGGGAAGTTTCCCATCTCATTCTTAAATATTTATATTTATATTCAAAAACAATAAAATTTCTGTGGTGAACTAATTTATTTATCTATGATTTTTTGACTGCTAGGCCTATCTAAATGCTACAAAATATTGTCTCTAAAGTACATTCATTTCCTTCTTCTAATTCCTATGATATTAACTATATGAATGTGTACAGGTTACTTTATCTCTCCTTATCTGAGGCAACTCCCTAAAATTATAAGTAATAGACAAGTTCTCTACCTAAGACAATGAAAGGAAGTAACTTGCTTATATTGATATAGTCAGTAAGTATAAGAGAACTTAGACACATCTGTGACAAATTATGGCAAAGAATGAATTGAAAGTGAAACTCAATCAATGTGAACATAAATTAACTGGTCACATCACATTGATTGAAAGTTTAATATAATTGATACACAGATGTACACACACAAACATGGTTAGTGTTATGCTCCCTAATTTTTCTAGCTGACTTCCTTAACTCAAAAGAAGTCAGAAAATGGCAATTACTACCTATGTGCCCAGTATGATGGAAAGAACCCATTTGTAGTTCTTTCAAATACTTTTACAGGCTTGAAGATTATTTTCTGATTTATAGTCATTTGAAGAGTTTAATAAGCTATCCCTGCTTAATAGGACATTAACTTAGCTAAGATTTCTGTTCAAAGACTACATCTCCATTTTCTTTTACTTTTGGTACCATCCAAGCTAACTTAACCATTCCTCTAGTTTTCTAATGGCTTTCAGCTAAACCATCTACTATAATCAGTAGTCTTCAATATATTTCTTCTTCTTTTCATACATGAAAGTATTTCACTTCATCTGCTCAATATATGATTTAAAAATGATGATCTTTTGTTCAAATATATGAAAAATAGTCATGATAATATTCAGGCACAGTGGCATATTGAACAAAATATACACATGATTAATTGTGCATAATGTTACCATACTGGTCATATCTCCATCAGTAAACAATACATGGATTCTTAGAAAATTGCAGATAAACAAATTTTGTATAAATGTAATAATTATTATAAATAGTGTGCTATTTAAAGAAATGTATTTATGAAGCCTAAAACTAACAATACAAATTTACATAATGCTTTAAGTTTACATGTACAACAGAATTTTTTACAAAATTATATCATACTAAAATACATCTGTTTCTTTAAAAAATTATATATTTTATTCTCTAACAGAGAAAAAAACTGTCAGACTATCTGAAACTAGGGTATACTTTTTGTAAGAGTATTCAGAAATGAAAATGTCAGAAGATAACTTCATGGAACATTCAAAAGTGAGGTTAATAGTAAGTATGCAAAATACAGCAAATAGAAGAACTTAAAGAAGCAGTGTCATATCATTCCAATGGGACTCCTATAAGCTGTCTGTAGTACCTTCTTACACAAGACTACTCTTATTTGTGAGACAATGGAAAGTAATGTGGCACTCAATACTTTTCTATCACTAATCTATTTATGGTTTCCATAAATGTATATTGAATATACAATATGTATATTATATGTATATGCCCTAAAAGCAGACCTTAACTTTTCTTTAAAAGTGAGTAAAAAAGTAAAGAGAACTCTGACAATATACAGGTTTTATGGTGAAAGCAAAGAACAGATATCAAACACTGAGAAGACTAAAGGTAGATTGCCTCTAGATGAAGCCCCAAAAAGTGGTATAATCTGGTCCCCATCACATAAGGCTATTCTAGAAGAATTTTAAAAGGATCGTAAAAAGAGCTAGAAGAAAAATGGGGAAAGGAAATGAAAACTTTTCAAAAGGATTTGGAAAAGTCATCTAACTCATTAAAAATAGATTTGATAAAATGGAAAAAGAAGACAGCTCCCAGAAAAACAGAATCTGTGAAACAGAAAAAGAAAACAACTCCTTAAAAAACCGAATTTGTGAAATGGAAAAAGTAAATAACTCCCTTAAAAAACAGAATTTTTGAAATGGAAAAACATTCTATGGAACAAAACAAATCATTTAAAAACTCAATTGGACAAATACAAAAAGAAGTAAAAAAGTAAATGAAGAAAATAATTTTCTAAAATTCAGAGCTGAACAAATAGAAATGAATGTCTCAATGAGACAACAAGAATCAATCAAGCAAAACCAAAAAAATGAAAAAAAATAGAAAAAAATGTGAAATACCCAATTGGAAAAACAACCAACCTGGAAGATAGATCTAGGAGAGAGAATCTAAGGATTATTTGGACTTCCTGAAATACATGATGATATAAAGAGCCTAGAGACTTCAGGAAATCATCAAAGAGAGATCCCCAGATATCATAGAATCAGAAAGTAAAATGACCATTGAAAAGATTCACTGAACACCTTCTGGAAGAGACCCCAAAATTAACATCCCAAGGAATATCCTGGCTAAATTTCAGAATTATCAGACCAAGATAAAAATACTAAAAGCAGCTAGAAAAAAATTCAAATACTGAGGAGCCACAATAAGGATCACTCAGTTTCTAGCAGCTTCCACTTTAAAGGATCAAAGGGCCTGGAATCTGATATTCCAAAAGGCAAAGGAACTTGGAATTCAGACAAGAATAAGTTATCCTGCTAAACAGAGCATTTTTTTCAGGAAATAAGATGAACATTCAATGAAATTTTGATGAAAAGACCAGAGGTAAGGGGTGGAGCCAAGATGGCAGAGAGGACACAGACTCCTTTTTAACCTCCCCTGTTACCCTCAAACCAAGTACGAAATTCAGCCTCTGAATTAGTGCTAGATTGACAGAATCCATGTATATTGGCAGTGCAGCAAATTAATAGCAGAAGATAATTCTGAAGATCACCAGGAAAGGTCAGTTTTGATGGGGTGTAGGCACAGGAGGAGGTGGCTAGGTGCAGGCAGAGAGGGGCAGAGCATGGAGGCCAGCACACACTGAGTAGACCAGGGATGGGGGCAGTCTCCATGAGGCAGAGAATCTATGGGAAAGACTCTACCACAATGTTGGCTACTCTGGCCTGGTTGCAAGCAGAGAAGTTGTAAAACATCCAACACAAAAACTAAAGGTAAAGAGTGTTCCCCAAAGTGCCAGAGTCCCACAGGACCTGGCCATTCCCACTCAACACCAGTAGTGACTCAGCACAATCTCAGCACAACCATTACAACTTCCAGGAGTCTGTAGAGGAAGCTAGGAACCTGCTTGCCCAAAAAGCAGATGCCAACTTTTTTTAAATGAGTAAAAAGGCAAAGTGAGCTCTAACTATAAATAGCTTCTATACTGAAAGAAAACAGATTTCAGACCCTGAGAAAATGAAAATCAGATTGTCTCCAGATGAAGTCCCAAAGAGGAATGTAACCTGGTCCCCACTACACAAGGCTCTCCTAGATGAAATTTAAAAAGATCTTAAAAGAGAGCTACAAGAAGAATTTGGAAAAGGAAAGGAAAACTCTGCAAGAGAGTTTGGAAATGATATATAACCATTAAAAGAAAGATTTGATAAAGTGGAAAAAGAAAACAACTCCCTGAAATGTAGAATTCCCAGGAAAACAGAATTCATGAATTGGATAAAGAAAATAACTCCTTAAAAATTGTGAAAATTCAATAGCAAGAGATATAAAGAGAAATTCCATTTAAAATAACTATCAATAATATAAAATATTTGGGAATCTATCTGCCAAGGGAAAGTCAGGAATTATATGAACAAAACTCCAAAACACTTTCCACACAAATAAAGACAGATCTAAACAATTGGAAAAATATTAAGTGCTCTTGGGTAGGTCAAGAGAATATAATAAATATGACAATACTACCTAAACTAATCTACTTATTTAGTGTTATACCAGTCAGACTCCCGAGAAACTATTTTAATGACCTAGAAAAATAACAACAAAATTCATGTGGAATAACAAAAGGAATTAATGAAGAGAAAATCAAATGAAGGTGGCCTAGCTATACCATATCTAAAACTATATTATAAAGCAGCAGTCATCAAAACCATTTGATACTAGCTAAGAAATAGAGAAGTTGATCAGTAGAATGGGTTAGGTTTACTGAACAAAATAGTTAATGACTATAGCAATCTAGTATTTGACAAACTCCTTGACCCTAACTTTTGGGATAAGAATTTACTATTTAAAAAAATCTGTTGGGAAAATTGGAAATTAGTAAGGCAGAAAGTAGGCATAGACCCACACTTAACACTGTATACCAGGATAAGAGACAACTCTGAGATACACATCTGTCAGATTGGTCAAAATGTCAGGCAAAGATAACAACAAATGTTGGAGGACATGTGAGAAAACTGGGACACTGATACATTGTTGGTGGAACTGTTCCAACCATTCTGGAGAGCAGTTTGGAACTATATTCAAAAAGTTATCAAACTGTGCATACCCTTTGATACAGCAATGTTTCTATTGGAATTATACCAAAAGAGATCTTAAAGTTGGAAAAGGGATCCACATGTGCAAAAATGTTTGTGGCAGCCCTTTTTGTAATGGCAAGAAACTGGAAACTGAGTGGATGTCCATCAATTGGAGAATGGCTGAATAAATTACAGTATATGAATGTTATGAAATACTATTATTCTGTAAGAAACGACCAGCAGGATGATTTCAGAGAGACCTGGAGAGATTTATGTGAACTGATGCTAAGTGAAATGAGCAAAACCAGGAGATCATTGTATCTCAGAGTTGTCTCAGTTTCTCTGATTAATTTCTCTGATCAAAAGTGATTTGGAGTACCTTTTAATGTGACTACAAATAGTTTCAATTTCTTCATCTGTAAATTGTCTGTTCATATCCTTTGTCCATTTATCAATTTTGGAATGGCTTGAACTATTATAAATTTGAGTCAATTCTCTATGTATTTTATAAATTAGGTCTTTATCAGTTTCTTAGGGTGTAAAAATGTTTTCCTAGTTTTTTGCTTCCCTTCTAATCTTGTCTGCATTAGTTTTATTTGTACAAAAACTTTTTAACTTAACATAATCAAAATTATTTTATCAACAATAAGAATCTCTAGTTCTTGTTTGTTCACAAATTTCTTCTTCCTGCACAAATCTGAAAGGTAAACGATCCTATGTTCTTCTAATTTCTTTTATAATATATCATTCTTTATGTCTAGATCATGAACCCATTTAGCCTTATCCTAGTATACAGTGTTAGGTATGGGTCTTTGTCTACTTTCTGCATTACTAATTTCCAATTGTCCCAGCAGTTTTTGTTAAGACCATATGAGGATCAATTCTGATGGACATGGCTCTCTTCAACAATGAGATGATTCAAACCAGTTCTACTTGTTCAGTGATAAAGAGACCCATCTAAACCCAGAGAGAGAATTGTAGGAACAGAGTGTGAAACACCATATAGAATTCTCATTCTCTCTCTTATTTGCTTACAACTTGTTTTCTTCCTCAGTTTTTCTTTTTCTTTCTTTTTGATCTGATTTTTCTTGTGCAGCAAGACAATAACTATATAAATATGTATACATATATTGGATTTAACTTGTATTTCAACATATTTATCATGTGTTGGACCACCTGCCAGCTAGGGGAGGGAATGGGAGGAAGGAGGGGAAAATTTGGAACAAAAGGTTTTGCAAGGGTCAATATTGGAAAAATTACCCATGCATACACTTTGTTAATAAAAAATAAATAAATAAATTTCTTTTTTAAAGAAGACCCATATTTTTAATATATTCTATCATTCTAGTACAACTTACTATTATGACTTTTTATGTGACTATTACTAGTGATGCTACCAATGCTGTTGCTACTACTACTACTAATAATAATAATAATAATATATTTATATAACACTATGTCCCTTGAATTGTACTAATAATTGTATAATTTTTATTTCAACGGAAAATCACAACAATTCTGGGAAGTTGATGCCATTATAATCCCCATTTTACAAATGAAGAAACTGAGGCAAGTGGAGGTGAAATGACTTACCAGAGTAACACAGTTATTAAGTGTCTGAGACTAGAATAAGACTCAGTTTTTCCTAACTCCAAGCTCAACACATTGTCTACTTTACCATTCAGCAACCCTGCCAGGTATGTTTTATATTATATAACTAGCTGTAAATCATGGGACATTCTTATTTCCAAAACATTAACATCGAATGTCCTTTACAGGGCCATCATGAGGCACATGTGACTTTGAGTAGGTTCTACCACAGAATACAAAAAGATCTGTGATGGAAAACTAAACTAAAGGATAACACCAGTAAATGTATTATTGAAAAAGATGTATTTCTTGTGTCGCAAGAAAGAAAGACAGCCAGGACGTGACATGAATTTTTCTTAATTTATAGTAGAAAACAGCAATAAATTCCCAGACTGGGAAGACATGGATAAACAATATTCTATATTATTGGTAGTAAGATCCCTATTAAAAAGATCACAAATCTATCTGAATTGCCTAATCAATTCTAACATATTTCCCTTAAAGAACTTTTCCTTTTAAGCAAAGAAGAGACATAATTAAGCAAAACACACCAACTGACCATCTCATATATCATATACCTTGTTTTCTGTAAATAGTTCACCACCTAGCTGCCAAGCAACATTTCTCTACATGTTTAATTGTATAACAATTTAATGAATGTCCAGTGGCATGCTTTTCTTTTAAGCTTTCTATCCTTTTTTTTCTTACAGAAAATAAGTAGTGGCTTTCTCTGCAATACACTTAGTAAAATAATTAAATTGAGCAAAGGCACTGCAAACATAGATAATAAATTATTTCACTTATTTGCAAGAATCATGGCTTCAACTCCTACTTTATATATTTATTATCTATCTAATTATAAGCTAGACACCTGAATGTTTATATATAAAATGAGAAAAGTAATGATAATACTACCCACCTTGAAGAACTGCAGGAGTAACATGCTTTGCAAATATTAAAGTACTTTATCATTGCAAAATTTGATTGATTGATGTAGATCGCCTTACTATCTCTTTATACCATCAATATTCTGTTCTCTTTCATTGTCTTTTTTAATTTGCCTATTTGATCTTCCCCAATAGAATAGGTGACTTTAGTGTGATATTTTCAATTTTTGCTTGAGTCCTCAGGCTAGGGAAGATAATCAAAGGAAAAGTGCTGAAAATGTGTTTCAAATTCCTGGAAAAAAATATGATATCTATTGTTACTTCTTTATGTCAAATGCAAAAAATCTAAAAACACGAACATCTAAGTAAAAACACAGTTATAATTCAAGATTTCTTACTAGGATTTATGACCTTTAAAATATTTTAATCACTATAACTCAACATAATTTATTTCCTTATTAATTAATTGTTAGTGATAATATTCTGTATATTTAAAAATATTATTCTGAAAAATGGTCCATAGACTTCATAAAAAAATCAAATGTTCAAGACACAGAAAATAATTTCTACTATGCACGGATGTGGTTGTTATTGTTGTTGTCATTTGTTTAGTCTTGAAAAGTACCATGACATCAGGGAGGATATCATGACATGCAAATGAGTTGAATTTAAGTGATGATAGACTGGACTCCTATATAGGACAGGTGAAAGTTCACCTGACTCAATTTCCCCTCCAGAGCCATATGGGTCTAGTGATCAGATATAAATTAGGATGACTGGAGATAACTCTGAATGCAATGGGGGACTTTAGCATTTTAACAAGTGTCAGTTTGACTGAGTTAATGCCCATTCAGTATTTATGGCTATGTAGCAACTAAGGCAAAAAATAGTCTGTTTCACCTAGTCAAAAAAATGAATATATAAATCTGGGAGAAGACAATTCTCAGGGTTTCTGACTAAAACAGAAGTGAGTGCTATTTACATTCACTCTGAGTCAATTTGAACCCAAACAATGACCAACTGGATCTTGGTCTGGATCTCTTAATAATTTACCAATAAATCACTCTGACTGTTGTTGAATATATACATGGAAGGTAATATAATATGATAGAATCATAGAAAAATCATGTGTTTTAATGGGAAAATGTATTATGTAATCCTGTATAATCTTTTTGAAATATATTTGAAATTCAAATGTGTAAAATGCCTACCACGAAGATGTGAAAGAGGCTGTTTCACAATATATAGAGAAAGCTAGAAAAAAAACAAGAAAATATGTTTGTCTTACTTTTGACATATAGTAGCTTCTTTTTAAGAGGCAGCAATATGTAGAATACATAGAGCCAGCTTTGAGGTAATGAAACCCAGAATTCAGATATTATCTCCAACATAAACTGGTCATCTGACTAGGGGGCAGTTCCCTTAACTTCTCAGTATACCAAATTATTTTTAAGTGTGCAAGTAACAAATAAATGATCTGATCTGCAGCAGTAAAAGCCTCACCTTAAAAATTACCCACATTAATGTTGGGGAAGAGTCCCAATCCCAACAAATAAATCAGACTTTTAACAATTTACCAATATCCTGTGTTGAATACTTATACTCTTATTATTATTTCAAAATTATATAAAATTAATTTCTGGTTGTGTTTTTAAAAAATCCTATGCTCAAAATTCCTTTAATATTGTACTTCAGAGCTATCAAATTCATAGTCTGTAGATTATAAACCATCTGCAAAACTCTGTAGTAATTCCAGAACCAGACTAAAATGTAATTGGGAAATATTTAGCAAAATAAGTAAAAGTACAACATATGTAATGTTCATTTCTGTTTGTCTTTCCATGTGTGTACATGTATATATCACAGGGATCAATTTCCATTTGAGTTTGATACCACTTCTACTTGCATGTTATTTTGCAGTGATCTTGGGACTTGAGAGACCTGAGTTCAATTCCAAATTCTTAAACTAATTAGCTGTGTGACAGTGGACAAGTCACTTAATCATTTTAGACTCAGCTGAGCTTTCTTATCTATAAAATAAAAGTCGGGAACAAATAATCTCCCCATTCACTGTCAGGTGAAACATTCTATGTGTTTGTATACCTGAAATGAAAACACTGATTATGATCTCTTGTTGAGAGTCCTATTGTTCAAGTTGTTAGTTTGATTCATCTTCAGATCATTAAAGGTCATCCCACAATCTACAAGGAGCTTAACAAACAATAAGCCTTTGTGAATGAATATCACATTTAAAGGACATTACACCATTTCCCTTCTCTGGCAAACTGCACATATTTTAGTTCATACCATGTCATTTAGGATGTGTAAGTATTGAATTATATATAGATTCTATCCAGCTATAAATAGTTTAAAATTATCTTCCATCGTAGGATTTCTTATACTATTAAAGTGCTATTTTAGTTTCAAATCAGGTATTCACCCTCCAAATAAGAAACAAAGACTGGATTTAAATGTATTGCTTATGCTGTAACTCATAACATAATGGGACAAAGGAAAATAGAAAACAAATGCTAATTATCAACATACTGAATCAGGTGCTTTAATATTTTTCTTTTGTTTTTTTTTATTCCAAGTTACATCTTTGTTTACTTCCAGAAGAAGAAAGTAAAAAAAATGCATAAGGGGAGAACTTTATTCTTCAATCACATTGGACATTTTTCCTAGAGACTCTTATGTTTTACTCATGATCTCATCCACTCCAATGGGTTCTATTATCATCTCTTTGAAGAAAATCCCCACATTTATATAAAACTATCATTACTCTGAACTTGTCTCAAATCACCAATTACTTTTTGGCAATCTCAAGCTAAACATCTAACAGATATTCTAAAACTAACATATTCAAAAGAGAACTTATTATCTTTCTCCCAAAATCTTGTTCTCCTCTCTATTTTCCTATTTTTTAAGGTACTATCCTTTTTAATCACTCAAGCTATAAATATTAGCATTGTTTTAAAACTAAAACAACAATATACTTATTGTTATCAACTTTTGATGTGTCTCCTTTCACAAAACCTCTTGAAAACGTCCACTTGTGAGGGTGCAGAGAGCCAAGATGGCAGAGAAGACACATGCCTCTTTCTGATCTCTCCCAGAACCCTCAACTAATTAGCAAATTCAGCCTCTGAATTAGGTCTGTACTGCCAGAATCCTTGAATATTGGGAGTGAAGCAAATTAATAGCAGAAGATAATTTCAAAAGATTGCCAGAAAAGGTCTGTTTCAGTCAGATGCAAAGAGAGGTGGCCAGGTGTAAACAGGCAGAGCACAGACACCAGCACATACTGTGCAGACCTGGGCCATGCAGACTTGGAGAGGGAAAGAATCAATGAGAAGGAATCTACACCAATGCTGGTCACTATGCCCTGGTTGTAATCAGTATAGAAGTTATAAAACATCCAACACAAACACAAAAGGAAAATAGTGAACCCTGAAATGTCAGAGTCTCATGGTTTCTGGCCATGCCCACCCAGCAATGCGTGAGTCAGCACTGACCCAGCAGAGCCTTAGCAGCTTTGGCACTTGTAGAGGAAGCTTGAAAAACCTCCCTTGTCCTAAAAACAAATTGTAACTTTAAAAAAAAATGAGTACAAAAGGCAAAGAGAATTCTAACCGTAGATAATTTCTATGGTGAAAGAGAACAGATTTCAAACCTTGAGGACACTAAAAGCAGTTTGTCTCCAGATGAAGCCCCAAAAGATGATATAAACTGATCCCCATCATAGAAGGCTGTCCTAGAAGAAATTAAAAAAGATCTCAAAAGAGAACTAGAAGAAAATGGGAAAGGAAAAGGAAAACTTTGCAAGAGGGTTGGAAAAAGGAATATAACTCATTAAAAGATAGATTTAACAAAATGGAAAAAGAGACAACTCCACGAAAAACAGAATTTGTGAAATGGAAAAAAATTCCGTCAAACAAAACAACTCATTTAAAAACTCAATTGGACAAATACCCAAAAAAGTAAAAAAAAAAAAAAAAAAAAAAAAAAAAGTAAATGAAGAAAAAAATTCACTAAAAATCAAAACTGAACAAATGGAAATCAATGCCTCGATGAGACATCAAAAATCAGTCAAACAAAACAAAAAATGAAATAATAGAAAACCATGTAAAATACCTACTTGGGAAAACAAGTGACCTGGAAAATAGATCTAGGAGAGATAATCTAAGGATTATTGGACTCCCTGAAAACCATGATAAAAAAGAGCTTAGACAGTATTTTTCAGAAAATCATCAAACAGAAGTGTGCTGATGTCACAGAATCAAAAGGTAAAAGAATTCACCGAACACCTCCTGAAACAGGCCCCAAAATTAAAACTCCAAGGAATATCATGACTAAATTTCAGAACTATTGGACCAAGGAAAAATATTACAAGTAGCCAAAAAGAAACAATTCAAATACCAAGGAGCCACAATAAGGCTTACTCAGAACCAAGCAGCTTCCACCTTAAATGATCAAAGGGCCTGGAATCTGATATTCCAAAAGGCAAAGGAACTTGGAATGCTTTTAGGAATAAATTATCCAGCTAAACTAAAAATTTCCTTCCAGGAAAGAAGATGGGCATTCAATGAAAGGGGTAAATTCCATTTATTTCTGATGAAAAGACCAGAGCTAAACAAAAAATTTGACCTCCAAATATAGGGCTCAAGAGAAGAATAAAAAGATAAAAAGAACTCTTGAGAACTGTATTTCTGTTATAGGTATACATAGAGAGATTTACATGAATTGATTCTAAGTGAAATGAACAGAACCAGGAGATCATTATACATGAGAAGAAAAAGATTATACAATGATCAATTCTGATAGATATGGCTCTCTTCAACAATGAGATGATTCAAACCAGATCCTATTGTTCAGTCATGAAAAGAGCCATCTACACCCAGAGAGAGGACTATGGGAACTGAGTATGGACCACAACATAGCATTTTCACTCTTTTTGTTATTGTTTGCTTACATTTTTGTTTTCCTTCTCAGGGTTTTTTTTTTCTTTCTAAATCCTATTTTTCTTGTACAGCAAGACTGTATAAATATGTATACATATATTCGATTTAATATATATTTCAACATATTTAACTTGTATTAATACTGTCCAATAGTGTACAATAGGAAGGAGGGGAAAAATTAGAGCAAAAGGTTTTGCAAGGGTCAATGTTTTGTAAATAAAAAACTATAATAAATAAAAGAAATAAATAAAAAGAAAAAAAGAAAATGTCCATTTGTCTCCTCATAGAACCTTTTCATACAACCTTTACCTAGTACAAGCTCACATCACTTCATCCCCAGGTTGTTTCATAGCTTTTGGTTTTTGATGACTGTGCCTCAGATCTCTCCCTATACCAACCTATCTTTTATTCAGCTGCTGGGATCTGGCCACATCACCCTCATACTTAATAAAATCCACTGACTCTCTATTACCTCAAGGAACACGTGTACAGTCTGGTTTATCTTTTAAACTTTTTTTATCTTTTTTAACTTCATTTTTCTTATCTTTCCATTCTTTTTTTCTCTTTACTCTCCTCCATGTAGTCTAAAATATAGCAACACTGATCTTCAGAAATCAAAATAGACACTGCCTCACTCTGCATCAATTCATACAAATATTTCTAAGTTTCTCTGACTTCTTTATATTCCTGATTTCTTACCTCAAGGAAAAAAAGTTAGAAAACTTTGGAAATATTTCAGGCAGGAAGTAATGAGGTCATGAACTAAGCTTAATAATATGACATAAGAACATCAAAAAAACTAAGACTAGATATATAACGCTGAGAGTTATATGTATTATTTAAATTTGTTTTTATAATTTTATTAAACTGAAAAATATGCAAAAATATGCTATTTTATGAGGTATGTTAGGATAGTCAAGAATAACACAAATGAGAGGGTGATGTTTTTGGTAAACAGGTGGGGCTCTTGTTTGCCAAGTTCCTTTTACTCCTTTTAATCTTTCCTTTTATGCACACCTGGGTTGGGTTAACAATGTGTGTAATAGAGTGCTAGTGTGTGGGTATAATTATTTGTTTGGTTAAGTGTAAATGGTTGTTCCAATCTGTATTTATGATTGTGCAAGGAGAATATATTCAGGTGATGCCTTTAACACTTCCTAGCTGTGTGGCTCTGGAGAAGTCACTTAACCTCAATTGCCTCAGCAAAATAAATAATTTTAAAAAAAACATAACATAAATGGGGGTAGCTAGGCAGCACAATGAATTGAATACCAGCTCTGAAGTCAGGAGGACCTTAGTCCAAATCTGGCCTCAGACACTTAACACTTGCAAGCTATGAAACCTGGTCAAGCCACTTAACCCCAATTGCCTCAGCAAAAAAAAAAGTTTATCATATATATATATATATATTAACACAAATATTTGGTAATGGTAATTTCACATATGCCAACCCTAGAAGAAACAAAGTATTGAATAAAGTCTATCATGCAATTACTGTGGAGAAGACAAAGATGTGGGTTAAACAATGGCATAGTTGAATGGAACTGGAATTGATTGAATAGTAAAACCAAAACAAAAAAAAAAATCCAAAATAGATCGATATGTGAGGAAATATCCTTAGGCTTCATTGGATCTGTCTGTGGTCCTGAATTGCTTTAATTTTTTTTTTCCTAATTAATTGAATAATTTTATAGATGATATGGTAGAAGTAAGATCCTGAAACCTCAACCCAGACAGATGAAAATATCTTTTTCTTCAAAGATTTCTTCAAAGATGTCTTTGAGACTTAATTGGATGCAGGGACCAAGGCTCCAGTCTTTAGAATAGTTTATTATCACCTGAGTTAAAAATCAGTCAAGATCAAAGAATCTTGTGCTCTTTTCTCATGCTTCAAACCACAAATCAATTGTATCACCAACAGCAGCATGGGAATTTTGTGCTAATGGGAAGCAATTCATTCCTGAATGAACAACTTTTTCCCCTTTCTTAAATGCCCTTCATTTGTTATGGCTAGAGTAAACCTCATTTTGTTAACAGTAAGCTGGATTGTGAATGAATGTCTTCTTTTACCCTGAAGTCAAAAAACCAACCAGACTAGTCAAATCTTGATTGTCCTGCTCAGCTCTAGTTTATAATAGATAGCACATGTTTAAAATTTGTAGATGACATAAAACTAGGCAAAATAGCTAAGGCATTGAATTGTGATTAGAATTCAAAATCCATGTCAGCAAGTCTTTTTTTAAAAGCTGGTAGGAGGAAGCACTTTTCCAAACATTAATCATACAAAGGGGTAAAGAAAAAAAATCACTATCCTCAGAAATATTAAATTCTCTTTGATGAAGGGAAAGAAAAAAAGAAAATCTTGACAACTTCAGATATTGCTATTATAGATAATGATGATAGGATTAAAAACAAAACTAACTTCACAAGCATAAGGTATATGGCAAGTTAATTCATATGTTTAAAAACATTTACAAGTTTTAGGGAATTGCAAAATCAATATAAATCAATAATAGAATATTGCAACCAAAAACATTAATGTGGTCATAGGCTACATTAAAAGATAATTAAGGGAAAGTGTAGTTCTACTGCACCTTTAGATCATTAGGCTTTATCTGGAATACGATCTTTTGTTCTAGGCACTATATATCAAGACTGGCATTTATAATAGGGAGAGCATCCAGGGGAAAAAAAATTAAACTGATAAAGGTTTTCAAAAATCATATCTCAATGAATAAAGGAATAAAAAGGTTATACAAAGTTCAGGTGAAGTAACATGAGGCTGAAGAAGATCCCTTATAATGGAAATTGTTTTAACCTACTGTATTTAAACATTTTTCTTTTGGAAAGAGAAACCCAATTTGGTTCTGCCCAGCTCCAGTTGGTAGAAATGGAGATTTGCAAAATAGAGGAGAGTTGCAGAAAAGTAAATTAAGGTACAATGAAACTATAAATTTCTTAATAATTATCATCATAAAAATGAGATGAGCATAAAATGCTCCAGATGGAGCAAGTTAACTCTTTTTGTAGGTATTCAAAAGAAGATTGGAGGATTACTTTCTTGAGATTATTATACTGGTAGATTTATAATGTGCAACTTATTAGCTGACTTCTGAGGTTCTTTTCAACTTCTAGATTCTGTGAGTGCTTGGAATATGTTATTAGAAATTGTGTTCACACTATAAGAAGAAAATCCTCACATACATCAAAATATTTATAGCAGCACTTTCTGTATTAGCAAAGAAGTAGAAACAAGTTAGGTATTCATTGACAGAGGAATGGCTAAATAAGTTGTGATAAAATGACATAATATTGTTTTGCTTTGCTGTAAAAAATGCTAAATGTGATAAATATGAGCAGCATGGAAGATATACATGAATAGATGCAGAGGCAAGTATACAGAACCAAGAGTATGTCTTTGTGTGTGTGTGTGTGTGTGTGTGTGTGTGTGTGTGTGCATTTACACAAAGACTAAATAATGTAAATGGAAAGAACAACCATATATATTTATAAAAAGCCTCCAATCAAACAAAAGTGAATAGAACAAATGTATGAAGATTACAAATGCCTGGAATAAAGATATACAAGCAGACATTATCAATACACTCCTTCATGGAGGTAGAACAAGTATTACACATTGTGTGTATACACACACACACACACTCATAAATATGTATATATATGTGTATATATATATATATATATAGAGAGAGAGAGAATTAATCAGTTGTGCTGATTTATTCATATTTATTTTCTTTTTATGTGCTTAAATATGTCTTTTTGGGGGAAGGCTCTCTGAAAGGATAAAAGGAGAAATTTTGGGGGAAATAAAGTGATATTAAAAAATATATCAACAAAAAGTTATAAAATAAATTGTGCTAATTTTCAAGTCAACCTCTGATCTGTGAATGCACAAATGTATATGCAAAACAATGATGCTTTAAATGTGAAGGGTCCATTGTGCAAAAACCCAATAAATTAACAGTAGCATAGAATTTCAGTTTCAGCTATTGCAGCATAATTTAAAAAAATTTTAATTTGTTTCTCTTCTACTCATTTCCTAATTTGCATTCATGCTTCATAAAACATTTGAAAATAGCAATATTAACATTGACTAATTTTAACTTTAAATATATTTCAAAAGATCATGAATTATATATGTCAGTAGGACCATAGATTAAAACTAGAAGGGACTTAAGAGGTCATCTGGACAATACAATTTAACTTAAAATAATATATAATGTCATACTAACTAGTGTTCCCATGATAAACCAAGTATTATTCATTTCATAAAGAATCACTTCATAAATAATGTTATCATTCACTCTAATATTTTATTCTACTTTACTTCAATTTAGTTGAATTCTACTGTTTTGATAAGAGGAAAGTGTGCTGGTGTTTCTTAAAACTTCAGTATCCTTAAAATATCTTTGCAGAGTCTAAAATTACATTTATTTTTCCAAGGTATTTAAGATCATTTGCATAATGTCAGGTAATATATCCCTCAAGTATTATTAAATCACAAAAAGTTATTCCATTACTTGAAGATACCACTTGTAATAAGAAAACATATGACTGTGAATGTATATATGTAAGTATATAGATGCACATGCATTTTCTTCATAGGTATCAATAAATAGATAACAGATGGTTGATAGATTTCTTCCTCAAAAATTATCATTTTTATTAATTTTTCTGGAAATTATGTAATATAAAGAATTAGCTTGCTTGAACATTTTCTACAATTACCTTTTCTCTCATATAGGTCCTAGTCCATTGACAATAACCTAGTGGATGATTGTTCTTAAACATTATTCTGCCACCTAAAATCCAACATGTGAAAAGCTAAAAAAATTATTCCCCTTACTTTCTATCTTTATCCCAAATGACTTTCAACTTCAATATTCAATGCCACTATTATTTTCCCAGTTGTACAATATAAAAACTTTGGAATAATTTTTGTCATACCTCCCCTTTATCACTGATATGCCCTCACTTAATATTTTTCACATCTATCCCTCACTATGGAGGGTCTTATTTTGGTCTCCATTTGCTCAAGGCCAGATTATTACAAAAGTCTTCTGGTTAGTCTGGTTGATTTCAAACTCTTGTCTCTCCATTCCTATGACTGACTGTTTATCATTTGTTCAACATATTTTTAATCTTGCTATCCTCTGTTAAAAAAGCCTTTTAGGGAGTTCCTGGGAATGATGTAAAAGACAGAGAGTGGTACATGAAAGGCAAAAAGAGTCATGTAATTAACAGGGAGATAGGATAGTTTTAGGATAATAGAAATTAAAGACAAAAAGGAAACATAAATGTTATATTGTACTCCAATGCATAATGGAACAGTAGCCTCCTCTTCAACATATAAAAAATTTTAAAATCTGTAATGAGTTGAAATCTGCTATGTTCTGAGGTAGCCTCTTCAATAGTTTACATTTCTAATTGGGAATTTTTCTCACTTTAAATATACCTCTCTTCAATTCTTATTCTTATTCATCTTGCTTTTTTTTTTAACTAGGATTACATTGAACAACTTTGATCTGCATTACACATAACCATTCATATACTTGAAGACAGCTATCATATCTCCCCTATCTTCTCTTCTTTTGATAAACAGTTAAATGATAGAATAGGTGCAATTGGAAATTGGTCCCTGGGTGTTTGTAAACTAAGCTGTAAGCTAAGATGCAGAGAGAGGAGAGAAAATGAAGTATTAAAATTACACTTAAAGTTGTCAATAGTGGGTGTGTCGGTGTGGGTGGGTGAGTATTTGTGTGTATGTGGGCATATGTGTGCATATATGTATATGCTTTAGAGAGAGATAGAGAGAGAGGAGAGGGAGGAAGGAGAAATGGAGAGAGACATAGACAAAAGAGAGTAAGTTCCTTGCAGTGGCATG
This sequence comes from Sarcophilus harrisii, assembly GCF_902635505.1. Taxonomy (NCBI): domain Eukaryota; kingdom Metazoa; phylum Chordata; class Mammalia; order Dasyuromorphia; family Dasyuridae; genus Sarcophilus; species Sarcophilus harrisii. The sequence goes on from NC_045426.1 coordinate 70,095,592, forward strand.
TTTATTACATGTTATAAATTCCTTTTGATCCATTGATTGACCTCATCTCCTAATACTAATCTAATATGGAAGAGCTTGTTTCAATATTGCTAGTCCCTATAGTTAAGTCCAGATGCCTGCTCATATAGAAGGCAGTGCTCTTTCCAGATTTTCTGTTTTCATTCTTTTGTTCATATTACAATCATCTGAAATTATTTCTCTTTCTTTACCTGTCAACTTCCTATCTAGTCTTCAAAGTCTAACCTCACCATATTTATTAAGTATCTATTGGAAACTGAGCTATATGGTAAGAGAAGTGTAAAGTTTCTATAATGTCTGGTCTCTGTCCTCAAAGAATGCATTATGTAAAATTGGAGTAAGAAACAGCATAGTTAGCTGCCATAATAAAGTTTGAGGGGTAAAAGTATCATAGAGGACTTTCTGAAGAAGAAAGAATTTGAGTTGTGTTGAAATTCATCAGTAGTTCAAAAGAAGAGAGAGTATTCAAGACAAAATGAACAGCCTGATCAAAGTCATGAATCTGTGCTAGTACAATAGGTATATGAGAAACAGACAGTAGTCCTGGTAGACAAAGGGGGGAAGGCATTTAAAGAAGTAACAGAGGATGAGGCATGGTTGCATAAAAGTTCAGAATGTTTTAATCTATCATGAGGAGCTTGAACTTTACTTGATTAAGGGTAGAAAGTAAGTGGTGGTTTTTAAACAGAGTGGTGATTTTTTTAAACAGATTTTGAACAGAAATCATATAATCAGATCAATATGTAAAAGGAAATACTACACTGAGTCAATCAGAGTGAATGTACACAAAATCAATTAGAGTAGAATTAAGAATATGTTTGGGGAGACTAATGCTCAAGCCAAAGATGGCTGGGAAAGAATACCTTTACTAGGGTGGTATTGGGAGGAAGAAGAAAGAGGGAATAAAATGCAAGAGATGAAATCTAATAATGCTAGCTCTGGCATGAAACTTTACAAAACTGGGCTCTCCCCTCTTTCTTAACTTCTAAAACATGGGGATGATGATTATGATAATGGCGACTATGGTGTTGCTGACCACAATGATGATGATGATGATGATGATGAAGGATGATAACATAACTCAGTCAATGAAGAAATTTTTACTAAACATTTATTATATGCTAGACACTAAACTAAGCATTTGGGGGTATCAAGGCAAAAATATTTCTCAAGGAGTTCACATTCTGATGGGGGAGACAAGATGAAAACAGCAACATATCTTTATGGTGTATATATGGTAAAGAAGATATAACTTCCTAAGAAAGGCACTAACAAATCTCCTTTCTGCAGATGAAATTTAAGGAAAATATTGAGGTTATCCAGGGAAACTCAGAAAAAAAGAGGAAGGAAAGCATTCCAGGTAGGGAGGGGAGTGAAAAGACATCAATTTGGGAGATGGAGTATTATCAGGAACAACATGAAGGCTGACAATTACATAGCATCTTAAGTTTGAAAAATATTTTACATCTATTTTCTCATTTGATCCTCATATGAGTTTTTTGAGGTAGGTGCTATTATCCTCATTTTACAGACAAAGAATCTAAGGCTGAGAAAAAATGAAGTAATTTGCACACACAGTCCAAAAACTAGTATATGTGACAGTATTTGGACCTAGGTTTTCCTGGCCCCAAGCTCAGAACTCAAAACTCAGAACTCAAAAAATTATGGAACTCCTAAGATGTCTCATCTAACTGCCTATTAGCCTATACAATCTAGCAATTCATTATAACAACATATATTTATAATTGATTTCAAGTTTAAGAAAGTTCTGGAAATATGTAACAAACTTTTGGGAAAAACCTTCTCTCTCTCTTGTCAAATAATTAACATATGTGTAGTGAGATTTTAAGGAAACATTTTGGGGAGAGGGGAGTGTGAAGATTTTCTAGGACTAGATGAGTGAGTCACACAACATTGTTATTTTGCTTTTGTTGTTCTTGCTGCTGCTGTTGACATTGTAGGCTGTTAGTGTTTTTCCATCATGGGATAGACTAGATATGCTAGAAGGATTGGATATGCAGTCCATTGTATGGTAGAGAATGCCTAGAACACTAAGAGGTTAAATAATTTGACAAGCAATACATCGATAATGGTTATCACAAGTAGAAATTTAACCATTGTCTTCCTGTTCTCATAATATTATTTTTGGACACGAGCAGTGACTTGAATTGGAAAATAAATTTAATTCATAATTAAATCAAGTGGAATGTGGGATTATGATTATATGTGCCTTTATTACAATCTCTAAATTTTGATCAGGGAAATTGAAAAAATTAAACTTCCTCCAAAACCTAGAAATAGTCATCATGTTTTAGGAATTTGCAATCATAGCTAGAAAAAGTCCCACGTTCTATACACAGATTGCTACTTAAGACTGCTAATTATTTGCTTGACTTAATTTGCCAGACACTGATGAAAAACTAGCACATAATCAATGAAGGTCTGCCTAATTATTCTTCTCTTATTCATTATTATCCTTGTATATGGGGTTATGCAAGGCTACACTTTGATTATTCATTTGATTATACAACAAAACAGAGAACTTGTATGCCATCTTGTCCTAAGCTATAAAAATGTAAATCATGATCCTCATCTATCATATTAATGCCCCAATTAAGAGCATGCAGTATTCTGTGGCTCCCACCTGATTTACCTTCACTGGCAACCCAGTAGACAATATCCCTGATTAGATTCTCCAACTTAATAAGATTGTTCATGCATCTATGATTTAAAATGGCTGTACTACTGTTAATTATGCCAAATAAAATGTTTCTTTGTAGTGAGGCCCTTATTTCATCAAACTATTGTAGCCCTTAGATAGTAACTTGTAACATAATCTTCTTAGCTGATATGAAACTTTTTTTCTCTAATGTTAAATACAATCTATTAAGGTGTAACATTTTCTGAAGTGTCTAGACTTTTCATGTGGTTTTTGATAGTCCTTCTAAGTTAATTGATTAAAAACTCTCATTTGTCTACAGGACTCCCTTTCATTGTAAAATGTTTCACATGATTAGAGAATGGAGTAGTCTTAACTAAGCTGAAGGCTTAATCTGAGTAATGAGCAACATTAATCAAATTCCAATAGGGACAGTCAAGTTTCAGACAATGTAACCATTTTCAAATTTTTTTAATGTGTTTCAAGTGAACAGAAATAATTTTACTGTTAGGTGCAACATCACTATGCATAAGCATTCACCAGAAGCATTAAACTCTAGAAGAAAGGCCATTGTTGCAAGTCTTCCATAATTACTTGTTTAAATGGGAAAAACATCAATGACAATGGTCAGGTATGGGATATATTTGCATAATGTACAATTTTAGTACTCAGTAGTTTTTTAAGGAATGCTTCACTTTTCAAAAATGCAGTAGGATGCCTTGTGTTAATACTAGTGTCTCTAGGAACCTGCAGGGTATATACACTTGAGATGCTGATTTTTTGCATTTCTTCAGATGTTCTACTGAATAAGGAAAAGGAAAAATCTAGAGTTTACCTGAAACTGGAGTCATGGAATTTATAAGATGTCAGAGTCAGATAAAATCTTGGAACTCATATAGGTCAACACACATACTTTATAGATGAGAATATGGAGAGCAAGAAATGGGAAGTGCTGTGTCTACGATCACACAGTATTTTGGTGATAGAATTCACTAGCATCCAGATCTCCCATTTTCCATTCTAAAGCTTAACAATACATGTAATTCGGGACTTACTACAATATCATATAACTACCACTTCTGGCCAGTTGCTGTAACCCCAAAAAGAAACCTCCAAAGACAATGGCTATATAAGAATTTAGCTAGGTTAGAATAGGAAAATAAGGCTGAAAAAAGATGGGAATAATCCAATGATTAGACACAAGGCATAGAGACTTTGTTTTTGACATTTATCATAGTACTAACATGGCACTACAAAAATAGAAATAAAAGCACTCAACACTCAGAAAGAAAAGCAATAATGGATAAGATAATTGTTGCTCCTTTTTCTGTTTAGTCCCTAATCATTCACCCACACTATTTCTATTAGGACCTAGAAGGATCCACCATTAGGGATAAAAAAGGCAAAGAAAGTTTGTTGAATTGCAACTGTTTTGGGGTCGAATTTTGTGTCCTCTACAATTGAAAATTATATAGATATGTGATAGATAAATGGATAGATGGGTAAATAGATAGACAGATAGGTAGATAGATAGATAATTAGATAAGACAGATATCGAGTTATCCTATATTGGTATCAATGAATACCCATATTCTGTGATTATGTTTATGATAAGCTAAATCCTCAACTTGAGGCCCATCAAGGCTAATTCAGGAAACTAATTCTACAGTAAAGAAAGCTACTGACTATAGAAAATGCTTGGGAGTCATCTGAGAAAAGATATTTCCTAAGAATTTCTTAATTTAAAATGAAGGAGATTCTCATATCATGACATCTAGAAGGAAAATAAGAGCATTGTAATTAAAGTCAGAAGTTCTGGGTCTAAGCTCAATTCCACACTTGCTATGTCTTCTTAAACAAAACACTTTTATCTGTTTGTTATATTCAGTTTTATCATGTATTTAATGGTGCTAATACTTGTTCTTGCTATTTCACATATTATTTAAAGCACACATTGTCAACTATGAAGGGTAATAGAGATATGAACTTCTCCTACTATTTCACTAAAGTCCTCTGATACTTCATTGTACCATGAACTTTTACCACAGCTTTCAAATTCCTCCATAGTAAGAAAAGGTTCAAAGATGATGGTTTAAGGAAAGATAAAATGTACATTAGAGGAGAGGAGGACCTATATTGTTGAAATTAATACACTTTGAAACAATACTGATAAATCAATAAATAAAACAAATACTTTGCAGATAATAAATCAATTAATAGAAATAGGAATTATTATTATTTATTATTATTATTATTACCTCAAAATTGTTCTAAAAGCATTTTATTGAAGAATATATCACTGAAAGAACACTAGTTTTATGATTAAAAACCCTGGTTCTAATATTAACTACTTTTGAATTCAGTGTAAGCCTAATAGTACCACAGTTTGTTCCATCAGCAAAATGAGAATCGCAAGAGAATACTACCTAACTCAGAGGATTATTGTTAGAAAGAAAGGTATTCTAAACTTTAAAAAGGCTATAGAAATATTAGTTGTTAATTAGCTTTGTGCAAGATAGCAATTTTAATGAAGTTTCTATGACTAGATTCTTAGTTTTCAAATGAAGTTTGACCAGCATCTCTGACCCATTTCACCACTACATTTCATGTCAAAGTCCTTTCCAAATGAATGATTATATGGTAATTCAGAAAACACATTATTGAAAGGAAAAGGGATGGGAAAATAATACACATATATACACATATTTATGTGTCCAAGTAATATTTATTTCCAGATATTCTCTACAGCTTTTGATGCATTTGAAGACTTGCATATATTAAGGGATTGATGCATCATCCTAGTCTAATGTGGTGGTGATATGGTAGCTCTCAAGAAGGCCAACCCAGCATCTTCTATTTTAAAGGAAAAAAATCCCATTTCTGTTAGATATTGATGCTTTTATTTCTTTTGGTTGGGAAAGGGGATATTAACTTAAACCATTATTCTGAGAATAGATGCATAAATTTCACCAGAATGTCAAAATGGTTCAGGACACATATAAGGTTAAGTACTCCTGGATTAAGGAGTTCTACACAAGTTACATTACTGTCTATAAGAGGGATATATATTTTTCATTTCATCTACAGGATTTCATTGGTATAGGAAAACCATGGTTATCCACTTCTCTACACTGATATACATCATATATTCTACAATTTAGAAGGTTAGAGAATTATTTGGGGATTACGTGACTTGCCCAGGATCATAGTTAGTACATGCCTGATATATAATGAACCCAAGGTGCTGTGGATCCAACTAGAAAATTTCATTTGATCTCAGTTGTGTATGAAGCTATAGTTTGGGTTTACCAAACATTAAATTACTATAGTCATTGACTATTATGTATTGTGAACCAAAGCTATTCCAAAGGCCAACTACTCAATTTCTGAGCCAATACCAAATAGTTTCAATGGCCACTGTTTTATAATATAGTTTTAGGTCAGGTACAACTAGGCCACCTTCATTTGCATTTTTTCATTGATTTCCTTTAAATTCTTGGCCTTTTGTTCTTCCAGATAAACTCTGTTATTTTTTCCTAGCTCTATAAAGTAATTTCTTGGCAGTTTTATTAGCGTGGCACTGAATAAGCAGATTAATTTAGGTAGAGTTTGATTTTTATTATATTAGCTCAGGATACCCATGAGCACTTGATATTCTTCCAATTGTTTAGATCTGACTTTATTTATATGGAAAAGATTTTGTAATTGTGTTCATACAGTTTCTGGTTTTTTCTTGACAGGTAGATTACCAAATGTTTTATATTATCTACACTTATTTTAAGTGGAATTTCACTTTGTATCTTTTGTTGCTGGACTTTGTTAATGACATTATAAAAATGCTGATTATATGTGGATTTATTTTGTATACATCAATTTTGCTGAAGTTGTGAATTGTTTTTAATAGTTTATAAGATGATTCTCTAGGACTATCTAAGAATACCATTATATCATTTGCAAAGTGATAATTTTGTTTCATCATTATCAATTCTAATTTCTTTAATTTCTATTTATTTTCATTGCTAAAGTTAACATTTCTAATACAATATTGAATAGTAATGGTGACAGTGGACAACTTTGTTTCACCTTTGATCATTTTGGGGACTGGTTCTATTACATTGATGCTTGCTGATGATTTTAGATAGATACTACTGATTATTTTAAGGAAAACTCCATTTACTCCTATTCTCTCTAGTGCTTTTAATAGGAATGTGTTTTGTAAAATGATTTTTCTGCATCTATTGACATAATCATATAGTTTTTATTAGTTTGGTTATTTATATAGTCAATTATGCAAATAGTTTTTCTATCAAACTACCCTAACATTTCTGGTATAAATCCTACTTGAGGTCATGGTGTATTATCCTGGGGATAACTTGCTGTATTTTTTCAACTAATGTGTTATTCAATATTTTTGCATCAATATTCATTAGGGAAATTGGTCTAATTTTCTTTCTCTGTTTTAAAAAACTCCGTTCTCTGGTTTAGGTGTCATTAACATATCTATTTGATAAATGAAGAAGGATTCCTTCTTTTCCTATTGTTCCAAATATTTTGCATAGTGTTCTAATTATTTTTTCTTTAAATGTTTGGTAGAATTACCTTGTAACTCCATCTGGCCCTTGATATTTTTTCTTAGGGAGTTGATTAATATTTTGTTCAATTGCTTTTTCTACAATGGGACTATTTAAGTAATTTATTTCCTCCACCGTTAATCTGGAGAATCCATATCTTTAAGTATACATCCATTTCACTTAGATTATCAAACTTATTGGCATAGAGTTGGACAAAATAGCTTCTAATTTTTTATCTAATTTCCTCTTCACTGGTGGAAAGTTCATTTTTCATTTTTGATACTAGCAATCTGATTTTCTTCTTTCCTTTGTTTAAATCAAATTAACTAAAGATTTATCTATTGTGTTGCTTTGTTCATAAAACCAATTCTTAGTTTTGTTCATTAGATCAACAGTTTTCCTTTGTCCTCCAGAATATCATATTCCAGGTCCTACAATCCTTTAAAATAGAAGTTGTTATATCCTGGGTAATTCTGATTATGCCTCTTCAATATTTGAATTGTTTCTTTCTAACTGTTTGCAGTATTTTCTCCTTGATCTAATAATTCTGAAATTTAGCTATGATATTTCTTGGAGTTTTTATTTTGGGGTCTCTTTCAGAAGGGAATTGGTAGACTTTTTCAAGGCTATTTTACCCTCTTGTTCTAGGACATCAGGGCAGTTTTCCTTGAGGATTCCTTCAAGGATGTTGTCTAGGTTTTTTTTTTTCATCGTGATTTTCTGGAAGTCCAATAATTCTTAGATTGTCTCTCCTGGATCTATTTTCCACATTTACTTGTTTTTCCAAGAAGATATTTTACATTTTATTTTCTTTTCTTTTTTTTTTTTTTTTTTTTTTTTTTTTTTTTTTTTTTTTTTTTTTTTTTTGGTTTTATTTGATTGATTCTTGATGTCTCCTTCAGTTATTCATTTCCATTAGTTCAATTCTAATTGTTAGTGTATTGTTTCTTTAGCTTTTTTGTCCCCTTTTACATTTGGTCAATTGAACTTTTAAATAAGTTGCTTTTTCATTGCATTTTTGTTTCCATTTTACCAATTTTTTTTCAAGGAGTCTTTTTTTCCCATTTTGCCAAATCTGTTTTTAAGTAATGGTTTTCTACAGACAATTTCTGTGTTTCCTTTTCCAGAGCTCTCATTTCCTTTCCCCATTTTCCTTCTAATTATCTTTTAATATCCCTTTTGATTTATCCCAAGAAAACCTTTTGACTTGGAGAACAACTCATATTATCTTTTGAAGCTTCATCTGGAAATATTTTGCCTTTAGTGTCTTGAGGGTTTAAGGGGTGTTATTCCTTGTCTCCAAATAGCTATTTATGGTCAGAATTCTTTTTGTTTTTTTACTCACTTTTAAAGGTTAAGGTTTACTCTTTAGCAGAAAGGGAAGATTGTCCAAGCTTTCTCTACAGGTGACAGTGCCTGAATGCTGTTCTGGGCTGGTGATGCTGGCATCCTTCCCATGCTGACTGGGTGTGATCAAGTCCCCACTTGTTATACTGAAGTTCAGGTGTTTACTATGTGCCTTCTGTAGTTGCATAGGAGATTTCAAGCTAGTCTACTGATCCACTTCTCAACCAGGACAGAGTAGTGGATACTGCTGTATTTTGGCTAAGGGCCTCCCACTTGATTGTCCCAATATATGGAAGCCTCTCCACCTCGGACCTTCCTGCACTGAACCTGTGCTCAGGTATATACTCTGCCTGCTTGAGACAGACCTTTCCTGAAATTCTTCCAAAATACATTCTGCTGGAAATTTGTTACACCCCAAATATTTGTGGATTCTGTCATTCAAAATTCATTCAGAGGCTTGATCTGGGGAAAAGCCAGGAAGAGCTCAAAGACCTATATACTATTTGACATCCTGCTCTGCTCCCCTGTTTCTGTATAAGTAATGGAATCTTAGTATCTCCCAAAGAAAGCTATTCTATTGTAATACATCCCTCATTGCTAGAAAGTATTTCCTTGTATTGTCACTGAATCTCTGTGACTTTTATCCATACTTCTTAACTACTGACAGATTGGCCAAAAACTCTGAGGGTCTTCCCCTCCCAAACTGATTCTTTTATGAAGTCAAACAGACAATATTTTGCCTCAATTTTTAACCTGGCCTATAATCACCAAATTCGACTAAATTATATCATACAGTAGAAAAAGCATTGATTCTGGAATCAGAGGATATATATATTCACATTGTACTGTTGATTCTTATCCTTTGTATTTAATCTCTCTGGGCTTCACTTTCCTCATATATAAAAGAGTCCATACTGCTCTATAATTCTATGGAGAAGCAATATTTGAATTGAATACTGAAAATGTCATTTTAATATGGACAAATGAAAGGAACCAATGTGGGGATCCTATCTCCATATGTGGGGAATAGGGTGAGCAACTGAAGATAGAGTGAAGAGCTTTCCAGTGTGTAAAGAATGGAAGATAGCTCATGCTGGATACAAACATAATTTAGATCATATTGTGAACCTTGAAAATTAATCCACACAAGGGGTTAAATTGCGAAAGTGAAAAAAAGAGGAATCCCTTAAAGTTTTCTGAGAAGGGCAGTAACAAATTGGATTTTCCTTCCACATTATATAAAGTTACACCAAAAACTCTGAAGTGAGCATATTTCCTACTCAAAATATGAGACAACTCATATAAATTATGGAGAATCAATTGACATTTGCTTTTCTCCCTATTGTGTTCTGGAACTATTTAGTTTTCCCTTACAAAGGAGTCTTTTCAAAATCAATAGACAAAAAGGAAAAAAGCTAGATTTTTATAATTGACAAAAAAATGCTATTTTTAAAAAGGTACAAAATCATTTTATGAGTCCACAATTTGTAGAATAACATCTCGGAACTTCAGAATGAAAATATCTCTGAAGAAAAAGTAAACTAAAGTAGTTTATTTATACTGTGTTTTTCATCAAAAATTGAAAGATGATTATATAATTACACAATAGAAAAGAAACAATCAATCTGTATAAAGCAGGAGAGAAAAATAATTGCAAAACCAATCACAGATCATAAGAGAGATAACAAAATGCCCAACTTTGGGCCAGAATACATATGCGAACCATTAAAGGCTACAAAATATTTGTTGCCTAACATTCAGGTGCTTATTTGGAAGATATTACTCATGACATATGCACCAAAACACTTATGATTAATGTGTTAATTGCCCAAATAACATGATCCCAGAAAAAAAAGCATTTATAATTTGTCAACTTCAACTTCCATTTTTAAGGCACTACCAGTAGTACTATTCACTTCACAATATTTAACATATCTTAGAAGTTGGGAAACTGGGGAAGAGAGAAGAGAAAGTCTTCTTTACTTAGCATCATAGAATCTGCAAATATTCCCTCTGTCCTTCAAATTCTGAAGTACATTATAATACATTCGATCAACCAATGACATTAGAGTTTTACAATCAGCATAATTGACAGCCTGAACTAGCAAGTCTAAAACAGTAGCAAGGAAATGTTGGCCTTTCCCCTCAAGTTCTTGTCTCTTCTATTAGAAGACATTCAAGATAATTTCTGCTAACCCATCATGAAATCATTTGAAATAATTGAAATTAGATATCAGGATCAAGGTTACTATTGTCCAGCTCTAAATAGCAAGAAAGTATTTCTGAAATTCTGAACAAGGTTTCAGTTATGACTTTGAACAGGGTGTTCAGCACTAACTCAAAATACACAGCTGCTTTTATATTAAACCCTAAAACATGATATGGGGGGTGGTAGTGATAAGAGTGGGAGGATTTAAGTCTCTGACATTTTAGACAATGAAACCTAAAAGATTTGCTTCCCCCCCCCCAAGAACTCATATCCTTCTAAGTTTAACGAAGTTTAGAAGTAAACTAAAATTATAGTTTTAGAGTTAGGAGTGATCTTAGAAATAATTGATCCCAGGTAGAAACTTCCAGGAATCATGACAGAAAAGTCAACAGTCAATTGTTGTAACTGTCCTATATTAATCTTCAGGCAATTATAAAATAGTAACCCAAGAAAGGCACTAAAAAGCATCACCAGCAAGGTGATAAGTGAATCTTATCTTTTAATTTTTTTTTTTACAGTCGTTTAGGTCAGGAAGCTTGTAAGAACTGCAGGAAGGGTCCATCTCCTGTGGGTCCATCTCACTTGGTTGGGGGCCCTCAGTCCAGGTCAATAAGTTTTCCAGTGAGCCAGCAGCAAGCCTGATCTCAGCAAGCCAGCAGAAGAATCTAAACCCTAATGTGGTGGTATTAGTGAATTTCTATCACCAAAATCCTGTTATATGCCTTAGCACAGTCAGAGGAGAGGACAGACTTCAGATCTAGAAACTCACATACGCTTTAGTGTAGCCTTGAACTAGGCATGGCAAAGTCATCCTCCATCAGCCAGATGTTTCAACACAATCCCAGGCAAACAAATAGATAGCAACCCTAAGGGTGCCAAAAAAAGTCAGCCTCCAGTATGAACTTAGTTTGCTTCAGGAAATTCCAAACAGGAAACTTCTAGAGGTCAGACTACCATATGCTTCAGCATGACCCTTGAGAAATGCAGAAACACCCTTTAAGATTTCAGCACATATCAAACACTGGCACAAGGATTCCAGCTCAGTGCCAAATAAGCTGACATAACCTTACAACTTGCAATAATACCAGCCATCCTCAACTCCACACCCACGGCATAGCACCAGAAATGAAATTCATTCATGGACATCTGGGAAGCATCAGTGCAACACCAGGTAAACAGCCAAGTCCTACATTTAATAGTACAAGAAACCTGAAATAGTACTCCTTTCACACTGGACACAGAACTCAAATTTAAAATAAAAGTACTGCCCACCTCCCAAAAAGAAGCAAAAAAAAATAAAAAAAACATCTGATTATAGAAAGTTAATAGACTGACAGGGAAGACCAAGACTCAAATTCAGAAGATGACAACAATGTCAAAAGAGCAAAGACCTATGAGCAAAATACAGTACCCATTATTATTTTAAAAACACTAGAGAGCCTAGGAATAAAGGGAATCTCCCTTAAAATGATAATCAGTAGCTATCTAAAACTATCAGCAAACATCTATAAAGGAGATAAGCAATAAACATTTCCAAGAAGATCAGGGGTGAAGTAAGAATCACCACAATTATTGACATAATATTTTGATACTATTATTTGACATAGTATTATAAATATTATCTATGACAATAAGCAAAGGAAAAGAAATCAAAACAATTAGAATAGGCAATGAGGAAACAAAATTTTCACTATTTGCAGATGATATAATGGTATACCTAGAGTATCAATTAAAAATGATTGAAATAGTTAACATTTAAAATGTTGCATGATACAAGACATAAAATATTAACACTTTATATATGACCAACAAATACCAGCAGCAAGAGATAGAGAAATTCTGTTTAAACTAATTGTAAAAAATATAAAATACTTCATAGTCTATCTGCCAAGACAAACCCAGTAATTATAGGAACATAACTATAAAACACTTTTCATGCAAATAAAGTAATATCTAAACAATAGAAAACTCATTCAATGCTCACAGGCAGGCCAAGCCAATAGAATAATAACAATTTTGCCAAAAATAATTTACTTATTCAGTGCCATACCAATCAAATGACCAAAAAAATTATATAATAGAGTTAGAACAAATAACAAAATTCATTGATAAGAACAAAAGGCAAGAATATCAATACAATTAATGGGAAAAAATACAAAGGAAGGTGGTCTTACAAAACCAGATGTCAAGCTATATTGTAAAGCAGTAATCATCAAAACTATTTAATACTGGCTAAAAGATAGAGTGGTAGATAAGTAGACTAGATTAGGTACAAGACACTGTAATAAATGATCATACTAAATTAACACAATTAAATTAACACAACTGCAGCTTTTGGAATAAAAATTCACTATTTGATAAAACCTATTAGGAAAACTGGAAAAAAGTAGGACACAAAGTAGGTATAGACCTACATCTCACTGTTTACCAAGATAAGTACAGTGGGTACATTATTTATACATAAAAGTTGACAGCATAAACAAACTGGAAGAGTAAGGAAAAGCCCACTTGTCAGATTTACAGGGAATAGATGAATATTTGACCAAATAAGGAATAGAAAAATTACAAAATTCAAACAGATAATTTTGATTATATTAAATTTTTTAAAAAAGTTTTATGCAAACAAAACCAATACAACTAAGGTCGCAAAGAAAACAGAAAGCTGGGAAACATTCTTTACACATGTCTTTGAAAAAGATCTCATTTATCACATATAAAAAAAAGAATCAAATTTATAAGAATACAAACTATTCCCCACTTAATAAATGGTCAAACGATATAAACAGCCAGATTTCAGATGAGGAAATCAAAGTTTTCTATAAGCATATGAATTTCTATAAATCAATTTTGATTAGAGAAATACAAATTAAAACAACTCTGAGATACCCTTTTACAATTAACATATTGACCAATATGACAAATAAATGAAAATGATAAATATTGGAGGACATGTGAGAGAATTGGGACACTAACAAATTGCTGGTGGAGTGGTAAACTGACCCAACCATTCTAAAGAGCAATTTGGAACTATATCCAAAGGGCAACCAAACTGTACCTTCAGAAATACCACTACTAGGTCTATATCCCAAAAGGATTATAAAAAGGGATCAATATCCACAGAAATAGCAGACCTTTTTATGGTACCAAATATTGGAAAGTGAGGGGATGCCCAAAAATTGGAAAGTGACTGAACAAACTGTAATATATGAAAATAATGGAATACTAATATGTAACAAGAAATGGTGAACAGGTAGATTTCAGGGAAAAAAAAACACAAAAGAAGCCTATGAAATAATGCAAAGTAGAATAGGCAGAAGCAGGAAAATATTGTACACAGTATCAGCAACATTGTGTGATGCTCATCTATGAATGATTTGGCTCTTCTTAAAACATAATTATCCAAGACAAGTACAAAGGCCTCATGAAGAAAAATATTATCCACATGCAAAGGAAAAAATGATCAGCTCTGAATGCAAATTGACTACCCTCTTTTCCCTTTCTTCTTTCTCATTTTTTCTTTTGATTAAGTTCTTTTTTCACAACTATGATTAACATAGAAATATGTTTTACATTATACTACATATATAAATTAATCACATTTTCTTCCATCTGAATATGAAAAGGGGAGAAGGGATGAGAAAAAAATTTGGTGCTCAAAAACCTGTAAAAATGAATGCTAAAAATTTTTTTGATCTACTGTAACTGGAAGAAAAATAAAACCCTTAAAAAGTAGTGGAGTTTTTCTTAAGTTTGCTGATTAAGAACATTAAAATCCAGAGAATTTACATGACTTGCCTGGGTCACATAGCAAGTAAACATTGGTGGAAGGAAAGCAGCCTTGCTTTTTCTGACTTTAATCTAGTACTATAAACACTATGATAAAATATCTAGAAATGCTAGTATGGAGACAAGAATGATTATACATTTAAGTGAGATCCTAACTGCCAAAAGAATAATTTCCCAAACATTCTGAACATGATTCTTTAGCATCTGGACAGTCATAGGTGCAAAGTTAAAGAAAAATTGACAAGTAGTGAAGCCACACAAAAAACTTGTCTGACTTCCTGACTCCTCCTGCAACTTGATCCCAGTCGTTATCCTGAACCTACACCCAAGTGGTGATTGTAAACCCCAACTTTGTGACTTTGAGCAAACTACCTTTCTGAACCCCAGTTTTATCTATCAAATGGAGTGAAATTGGATGATTCCTAATGTCCTTTCCCAGTTTATTATCTTATGAGGTAGCCAAAACAATTATTGTTTTGGTAATAGTGCTAAATGCATTTTCAGATTATTTCACTAGCCTAAGCTTTCTCACAATTTAGTTTCTTTTTACTAACTTAAAAAATGCTGGATGGTTTTTGGTTTTATATCACTATGTGTACTATCCCTATCCCTCCTGGAGTTGAACCCCTTTTCAACAGTGATGACAAAAAAATCTTTCTTGCTTTATTTCAGCCCCTTATTCTGTGGTTTTAGTGAAAAAAATAATAATTTTAATAAACCATGGTGATAATCTAAGCTCCTTAGAAGTGAATTAAAGCATTTTTCTTTCCTCTAAAAAAAAAAGAAAAATCGACATATGAGGAATATCACCATAAACGATCCAGTGACATTTAGCTTGTGAAATATTACCACTGGAAGGGATTACATTACATCCTCACAAAGGGATTACATCCTCACAAAGAACGAAGGTATATTTCCTACAGGTGGTTCTAGGAATACTCCCTGAAAACCCAAGGGCATTTTTCTAAAACTATTACCTCAAGCTCCCTGTCCAGTGTGTTTTTTCTCTAAAATTTTCAGATGAAAATTAATTTAGCCAGCATTAAGTAATTTTTATAATGGGATAATTACTAACCTAGTACAATAGGAATAGCTGATTAAAAATATACCCTCATAAAAGTCCATGACACACTCCCTTACAAGTACACAGAGTTCCCTAGAGAAAGTGGGCTTAGGCTTCAGAATGCATGTGGCAAAGGGGAAGATTATGGATTACAGTTGTTGGAAGTCCTTTTGTCTATCTATTGAACATTCTGAAAGTTTTCCCTTAGTATTATTTAGACTTTCCTGAAGCTTCTTATAAAGCCATCAACCCACTCTATCCATTGCTTCATATGTAGACATTATCATATCCTATTCTGGGAGAAAAAAATACTAGGAGATTGATAGAAAAATGGGAAATCCAAAATTCTCTGGACTCTTTGGAACTCATCTTTGATATAAATCCTTAATCCAAAGGTGGAGGTGGAGGGCTTTTTATCCTCCATGTAGTTCATTCTGAAGAACATCAATTAATACTGTAAACTCACTCTAATTTTTGGAAGTCAATTCCTTCTCAAGTCAGTTGCTAATTCATAGAAAATATCTGAGGGAATGGCAGAGCCAATATGGCAGATATGACACATGTTTCTCTCTGACCTTCTCTACAACCCTCACACTAATTACAAAATTCAGTCTCTGAATTAGCTCTGGACTAACAGAACCCACAGATATTGGGAGTGCAACAAATCATCAGCAGAAGATCACCATAAAAGGTCTGTTTCAATTGGAAACAGGAGGAAGGAAGCCAGGGCAAGCAACTTGAGTACAAATGTCAGTGCAAACAGCTGAGTCCTAGGGAGGTGCAGTCTCCGTGTGACAGAGAATCTGGGGAGGGAATATATAGGAATCTCCAGCAATATTGGCCACTCTTCCCTGTTAGCAAGCCAATAGATCAGCAGAGAAGTTATAAAATATCTGACATAAACACAAAAGATCAATAGTGAACCCTCAAACAACAAAATTTCATGGAACCTGGTCATACCAACCCAGCACTGGGAGTGAGTCAACACTGACCCAGTACAGCTGTGGTGCCTTGGAAAACCTCCTCCACCCTAAAGGAAGACCTTAACTTTAAAAAATAAATGACTAAAATAGTAGAGGACTCTGACAATAGAGAGCTTCTATGGTGAAAGAGAAGAACAGATTTCAAACCCTGAGGAGACTAAAGGCAGATTGTCTCCAGGTGATATAACCTGGTCCCCATAACACAAGGCTATCCTAAAACAAATTGAAAAGGATCTTAAAAGAGAGCTAGAAGAAAATTGGGGTAAGGAAATGAAAAATTTGCAAGAGGGTTTGGAAAAGGCAACACAGAAACTATCTGAAGAAAATTCACTTAGTGAAATCAAAAAAGCATGTAACTCATTAAAAGATAAATTTGGTGAAATGAAAAAAGAAAGCAACATAGAAAGACAGAATTTATGAAACAGAAAAAGAAAAGACCTTTAAAGACAGAATTTGTGAAAGGGAAAAAAGTTCTATAGAACAAAACAACAAATTTAAAAATTCAACTGGACAAATACAAAAACAAGTTAAAAAAAAGTAAATCAAGAAAATAATTCACTAAGATTCAGAACTGAACAAATGGAAATGAATGACTCAATGAGATAACAAGAATCAGTTAAGCAAAATGAAAAAAAATGAAAAAATAGAAAAAAATGCAAAATACCTAAATGGGAAAATAACCAACCTGGAAACTAGATCTAGGAGAGACAATCTAAGGATTATGGGAAACCCTGAAATCTATGATGAAAAAAAGGGCCTATATACTATCTTTCAGAATATCATCAAAGAGAATTGCCCAGATATCATAGAACCAGAAGGCAAAATGATCATTGAAAGAATTCACCAACTGCCTCCTGAAAGAGACTCCAAAATTAAAAGCCCAAGGAATATCATGGCTAAATTTGAGAACTATTGAGCCAAGGAAAAAATATTACAAGGAGGCAGAAAGAAACAATTCAAATACTGAGGAGCTCCGATAAGAATTACTCAAGACATGGCAGCTTCCACTTTTAAGTATCAAAGGGCCTGGAATCTGATATTCCAAAAGGCAAAGGAACTTGGAATGCAGCCAAGAATAAATTACCCTGATAAAATGATCACTTTCTTTCAGGGAAGAAGATGGACATTCAATGGAAGTGGTGAATTCCATTTATTTTTAATGAAAAGACCAGAGCTAAACAAAAAAAAAAAATGACCTCCAAATATAGAACTCAAGAAACATAAAAAGGTAAAAAGGAAAAAAAAATCTCTTGAGAACTGTATTTCTGTTATGAGTGTACATTGAGAGTACATGTATAATCTGATTTTACAGTTATAATATAAAAAAGAAACGAGATGGAAAGGGGATTGTAACAGAAAAAGTGGAAAAGTGAAGATAAAATGAGGGAAATTACATCTCAAGAAGAGGCAAAAAACATATTATAAGTGAGGGAAAGAAGAGAGGGGGATGACAAATATTTTTTGAATCTTAATCTCATTAGATTTGGCTCAAAGAAAGAATATTAGCTATATTTGCTTTCCACAAGAAACATCTCTCATCTTATAGAAAAGTAGGAGGGTAAGGGGGAAAAGGGAAGGGGTAGGCTAAATAGAAGGGAAAAGAGAAATAATAGGGGAAAGATATAAGAAAGGGAGTGGGTCCCAAAAGGGGAAGGACTGCTTGAGTCAAGTAGTGTTCATAAATAAAATACTGAGGAGGAGGAGGAAAAGGGGAACAGGAAAGAGAAAACATTTATGGTTCAAACTACTGTATTTCCTGCCATCTTATTAACTCCAAATTATACTTTTCTCTTTCCTTTTCCCCTTTTTCTCCTCCTCCTCTTCCTCCTCCTCCTCCTCCTTTTCCTCCTCCTCTTTTTCCTCCTCCTCCTCCTCCTCCTCAGTATTTTATTTATGAGCACTATTTGCCTTGAGTGTGGAAGACAACATAGCATCCTCACACTCTTTGTTAATATTTGCTTGCATTTTGTTTTCTTTCTTAGTTTTTCTTTTTCTTGCTTTTTGATCTGAAATTTCTTGTGCAACAAGATAACTGTATAAAGATGTATACATATAATGGATCTAACATGTATTTCAACATATTTAACATGTATTAGACTACCTGCCAAGTAGGAGAGGAGGTGGGAGGAAGGAGGGGAAAATTTGGAACAGAAGGTTTTCCAAGGATCAGTGTTGGAAAAATTACACATACATATGCTTTTAAATAAAAAGATTTTATTAAAAATATGTATCTGGAGCGGTACCACATCTCCAATTTTTGTGTTCTTGTGCAATATCTCTCTAGTTAGAAGGCTTTTTAACATTTAGTATAAGTCATATGAGGAACATTCTCAATAGAAGTATATAGATTGAAATAGGATATGTTAGTTTTGGTCCCACCCTCATACCAAAAAACCTTTTTACAAATATTCTTTCTGGATGCAGATGGCTTTCTCCATCACAAGTTTATTGGAATTGGCCTGAATTACCTCATTGTTGAAAACAGTCAAGTCCATCAGAAGTGATCATCACACAATTTTGTTGTTGCAGTGTACAATAATCTCTTGGTTCTATTCACTCCACTTAGCATCATTTCATGTAAGTATCTCCAGGCCTTTCTGAAGTCACCCTTCTCATCATTTTTTTTATAGAATAACAATATTGAATAACATTCATTTACCATAACTCAGTCATCCCCCAACTGATTGGCATCCACTCAGTTAACAGTTCCTTGCCACTACAAAAAGGGTTGTACAAACAATTTGGCATATACGGGGATTTTTTTCTCCTTTATATGATATCTTTTTGATACAGGCCCAATAGAGACAATGCTGGATCAAAGAGTATGCACAGTTTGATAGCCCTTTGTATGTAATTCCAAATTGTTCTTCAAAATGTTGAGATCAGTTCACAACTCCACCAACAATATATTAGTGTTCCACTTTTCCCTCATCCCCTCCAACATTTATGAATATATTTCTGATCATCTTAGCCAATCTGTGGCATCACTAACTCAAAGCTGCCTTTTTGTGTGTATGTGTATATACATATATGCATTGTGTATATATTATTTTTCCTGAATTACATGCTTTAATATATTCCCCAAAAATTGCAAATAAAAACAATTTTAAATATTTTTAAAAGTTTTGAGTTTCAAATTCTATCCTTCCATTTTCCCTCCCTGAGATGTTGAACAATCTGATATAGATTATATATGAAGGTATACATTTCTTAAAAAAAAAAAATCTAACAAAAATCAAACCATGCAATTTAAGATCAAGAAACAAGAACTTAAATTGTATAGCTTGTTTTTTTTTGGAGTGACAAGTATAGTTATTCAGAACTTTTCCCCTGTACTATAAGAAAAAAAAATGATTCTTTTAAAAAGCTCTTACTAAAAAAATACCACTTTACACATTTGTATGAGTCGAAAATATTTTTTCAGATCCCTGTCTTGTTGTTCTGTTTTCTTTTCTTGTATCTCTAGGGCTTATCATAATGACTGACACCTAGCAAGCATTTGTTTGATGCTGAGTGATCAAATAAATATTTTTATTTTTAATACAAATTGCTTTATGAATCATGTTGGGAGAGGAAAATCAGAGGAAAGGGAACATCCATGGGAGAGAGAAAAAAAACCAGGAAAAAAAGAAGTGAGTATAACACATGTTGATTTATATATTCAGTCTTCTTAGCTCTTTTTCTGAAGTCAGATGGCATATTCTTTCCAAAAATCTATTGGAATTGCTTTAAATCACTGAACCACTGAGAAAAATCCAAGTTTTTTTCATAGTAGACCATTAGACATTCTTGTTGTTATTTTCTACAATGTATTCCTGATTCTGTTTGGTTTGCTCAGTAAATCATTCCAGGCCTTTCTGAAATTACCATGTTCATCATTTTTATAGAAAAATAGTATTACATCACCTTCATATACCAGAGTTTATTCAGCCATTCCCCAATTGATGGATGTCTACTCATTTTCTAATTCTTTGTTATCCCAAAAAGATCTGCTACAAATAGTTTTGCACATGTGGGTCCTTTTCCCTGTTTATGATTTCCTTGGGATACAGACCAATAGTAGCACTATTCAGTCAAATGATTTGCACAATATTATAGCTCTTTGGGCATAGTTCCAGATTGCTCTCCAGAATTGTTAGGTCAGTTCATAACTCCATCAACAATGCACTGGTGTCATTTCTAGCCATATGAAAAGATGCTCCAAATCATTATTAATCAGAGAAATGCAAATTAAGACAACTCTGAGCTACTATTACACACCTGTCAGATTGGCTAGGATGACAGGAAAAAATAATGCTGAATGGAAGGGATGTGGGGAAACTGGGACACTGATACATTGTTGGTGGAATTGTGAATGCATCCAACCATTCTGGAGAATGATTTGGAACTATACTCAAAAAGTTATCAAAATGTACTACTGGGCTTATATCATAAAGAGATCTTAAAGAAAGGAAAGGGATCTGTATGTGCAAAAATGTTTGTGACAGCCCTTTTTGTAGTGGCTAGAAACTGGAAATTGAGTGGATGTCCATCAATTGGAGAATGGCTAAAGTTGTGGTATATGAATGTTATGGAATATTATTGTTCTGTAAGAAATGATCATCAGGATGTTTTCAGAAAGGCCTGGAGAGACTTACATGAATTAATGCTGAGTGAAATTAGCAGGACCAAGAGATCATTGTATACTTCAACAACAATACTCTATGATGATCAATTCTGATGGACGTGGCTCTCTTCAACAATGAAATGGACCAAATCAGTTCCATTTGTTCAATAATGAAGTGAACCAGCTACACCCAATGAAAGAACTATGGGAAATGAGTATGAACCACAACATAGCATTTTCACTCCCTCTGTTTTTGTCCACTTGCATTTTTGATTTCCTTCTCAGGTTATTTTTACCTTATTTCTAAGCAGATTTTTCTTGTGCAGCAAAATAATTGTATGTATATATGCGTGTGTGTGTGTATTAGTATTTAACATATCCTTTAATATATTTAACATGTATTGGTCTATCTGCCCTGTAGGGGAGGGGGTGGAGGGAAGGAGGGGAAAAGTTGGAACAGAAGGTTTTGCAAGGGTCAATGCTTAAAAATTACTCATGCATATATCTTGTAAAAAAGTATAATAAAAAAATTTAAAAATAATACATTAGTGTCCCAGTTTTCCCACATCTCCTCCAACATTTATCATTATCTTTTCCTGTCATCTTAGCTGATTTAAGAGGTGTAAGCTGGTAGCTCAAAGTTGTTTTAATTTTCATTTCTCTACTCAATAGTTATTTAGAGCATTTTTCACATAACTATAGATGACTGTAATTTCATCATCTGAAAATTGTCTGGTCATATCTTTTTACCATTTATCAATTGGGAAGTGACTTATATTCTTATAAATTTGAAATGCTTCTTTATAAATTTTAGAAAGGAGATCTTTATCAGAAACATTGATTGTAAAGGTTTTTTCTCAGATCTATACTTCCCTTTTAATGTGTTTCTATTGGTTTTGTTTCTGCAAAAACTTTTTAATTTAATGTAAGCAAAGTTATCCATATTGCTTGCTATAATGTTTTCTAGTTCTTCTTTGTTCATAGTTCCTTCTTCAAAGATTTGATAGATAACATAACTTGTTTGTGGTATCATTATTTACGTCCAAATCATGTACCCATTATGATCTTATTTTTGTATGGAGTGTGAGATGTAGGTTTGTGCCATAGTTCTGATATATGACTTTCTAGTTTTCTCAGTAATTGTTGTCAAATATTGAGTTCTTATTCCAGAAGCTGAAGTTTGGGGATTTATCAAACACTATATTACTAAAGTTCTTAATTATTGTGACATGTGTATCTAATCTACTCCACTGCTCCATTACCCTTGTTTCTTAGTCAGTACCAAATGGTTTTGATGACTTTTGGCTTTACAATATAGCTTTAAGTTTGGACCTTTCTAAAGCAGCACACTTTATATTTTTTTCATTAATTCCCTTGATATTCTTGACCTTTTGTTCTTTCAGATATATTTTGTTATTATTTTTTTCTAGTTCTATTAAGTAATTTTGTGTAGTTTGGTTGATATGGCACTGAAAAAGTAAATGAATTTAAGCAGAATTCTCATTTTTATTGTATTAGCATGCCCTACCCATGAGTAATTGATATTTCTCCAATTATTTAGATTTTACTTTATTTGTGTGAGAAGTGTTTTGCAATTGCATTCATATAGTTCTTGGGTTTGTCTTGACCGGTAGATGTCCAAGTGTTTGATTTTGTCTATAATAATGTTAAATGAAATTTCTCTTTCTATCTCTTGCCAATTGACTTTGTCAGTAACATATAGAAATGCTGGCAGTTTATGTGGATTTATTTTATGTCCTACAACTTTGTAAAGGCTGTGAATTGTTTTTAGGTTTTTGGATGATGTTCTAGGATTCATCATATCATCTGCAAAGAATGATAATTTTATTTACTTATTGCCTATTTTAATTCCTTTAATTTCTTTTTCTTTTCTTATTGCTAGAGCCAATATTTCTAGTACAATGTTGAATAATAGTGATGATAATGAGCATCATTGTATCATGCTTGATCTTATTGGGAATGCATCCAGTTTCTTGGGTCTCTGTAGATTAAATTTTCTATTTAGTTCTGTTTTTTTTTTCAATAGAAATGATTAAAAGTTTCTTATTTCCTTGAAGCTCCATCATCTTCACTAAAATTGATGCTGAAATTTACTGGGGAGTTAATTCTTGGTTGTAACCCTAGTTTCTTTGACGTCTGGAATATGGTATTCCATATCCTCCAGTCCTTTACTGTAGAAGGCACCAGATCCTGGGTTATCATGACTGATGCTCCTTGATTTTGAATTGTTTTTCTCTGACAGCTTGCAGAATTTTTCCTTGAGATTGTAGTTCTAGAGTTTTGAAACTATGTTCCTTGGGGTTTTCCTTGTGGGATCTTTTTCTGAAGGTTTTTGATGGATTCTTTCAATGAGTATTTTCCCCTCTATTTCTAGAATATTGGGTCAGTTTATATTAATTATCTCTTGAAGAATGTCATGGCCTTCAGGGTACATTGATAATTTTTTAAATATCTCTTCTGGATCCATTTTCCACATCAGCTGTTTTTCCAATGAGGTATTTCACATTTTCTTCCATTTTTTTTCAATTTTTTTAGTTAGTTGGACTCATTCTTTCTGCCTCAAACCATCATTAGCTTCCATTTGCCCTCTTCAGTTTTCAATGTGTGATTTTCTTCAGTTAGCTTTTGTATCTCTTTTTCCATTTGGTTAATTCTACTTTTTAAAGAGTTGTTTTCTTCAGACAATTATTTTTCTTCCTTTTCCAAGCTGCTGAGATTCTCATGCATACCTCTCATTTGCTTTATCATTTTTCTTCTACCTCTCTTATTTTGTCTTTTAAAGTCTTTTATGAGCACTTCCAAAAAAGCTCTTTAGGCTTGAGACCAATGTATATCACTCTTTGGGATTTCCTCTGTGGACATATAGTCCTCATCTGAGTTGGTGTTTTGGTCTTCTCTGTCATCATAGTAGCTTCCTTTGTCAAGATTCTTTTCTGTTTCTTGCTCATTTTGTTTCCTTTTCTTTTGGTATTTCCTCTTTTATTGCTTTTATAGTTGAGCTCTGATCCTAAGATAAAGGGGGCACTGTTCCAAGCTTCCTATGTAGCTCTGAGTAATGGCTTTGAGCACAAGGGCCCCTTGTGTTTGCAGGGCATAGCTTTGCCTGTTCTTTTCAGAAAACAGCCTGGTTTCCCAGGGTTTGCCTTCTGAGCTAGGACTGGAACCTGCCCTCCCTGATCTGCTTTTCTACTGAGCCAGGACGGAGGATCTTAGTTACTGATTTCCTATGACTAAGACCCTCTTATTGTCTTTCCCAGAGTCTATCTAAGCTGGGCAGAACACTCTTTTCACCCAGTGAGAGTGACATTCCTTGAAGTTATTCCAGTCTATCTTGAGTTGTAGAGTAGTTTCACTCCTCAAAGTTGTCTTAATTTGCATTTCTCTGATCAATAGTGATTTATACCATTAGACATAGTTTTAATTCATTTGTCTAAAAATTGGTGAGACATTTTTAATGTCATATTTTAGGAAGCATGTTTAGAAGACATAGATTTGGCTGTCGATGAGTTTAAAGACCATTATATGCAATAACTTGTCCAAAAATTAGTAATTTTTCACTTTTAAAAGAAAATACTTGAGGAAACATTAAAATTGTTATGTGATTTGAAGAGTTGTCTCGGAAAAGCACTATCAAATGAGTAGGGAAAGAATTTAAAACATGGGGAACAATTGAAGAAAATGTAGTGTTAAGAGATGGAATATCATGTGAAAAATAGCTAGAAAGGTTTTTTAACTGATTTCCTTGAAAAAAAGTCCTTTGGACTTTTTCCACCCTGGATCTATGCTTATGTGATCCTTCTAGTCAGTTATGATCCTCAGAAAGTCAGTCCCAGAAAACTGATACATAAAGCAGATATACCAATTCCATGGTGATCACATTGAAATGCAATTCCACAGCAAAAGTTTTTCATATATAGAGAAATCATAGAGAACTCCTAATAATAGTCTAGTGACAATAATAGTCTGGTGTTAATTCCTAATAATAGCCTAGAGTCATTTAGAAATTTCCCTTAGTAAGATCCAGCTGTGCTAATTCATAGAAGCATAGGGAGATCAGTGAGCAGTATTCCCAAATGGCATTTAAAAATGCTTCTCATTCTATGAAATTGATGTCTAGAATAATCAACCAAAATCTGTGAGTAAAAATGTACTTCTCATCTTGATTTTCGCTTTCATTCATGCCACTTCACCAAATGTTCAAAATAGTTTTGAGAGAAAATCTAGCATAGAACATAAAGTGACTGAACTTGATGTCAAGACTAAATAAGTTTCTGCATCAACTTATACAATCACAAAAATGTTTCTGACTGCAGAGGGGCATAATAATATTTATTTTATTGGGTTGTTGTGGGGGCCAGATGAAATGATGCACATACACATCTTTCCAAACCTTATTATTTTTTTCTTCCATGCATTGGAAGTGGATTTTTTGACAATCTGTAGCATGCTTTCCATGGTTTTCTGTCTGAGAATGGAATAGGATTTTCAAAAACAAATCAGATTAGTCCAACTAAAAACAAAAATTTGCAGTTAATTATTTATCATGATCAGAAAAGAAATATATATCTATATGCATATATATCAATGTAATACAAACTGAGATTGTAAGAAATAATGAATGTAGAGAAACATAGGAAAACATAAGCTTTTCCCCTTTTTCTAAAACTATTCCTTTCTTAGAAACTTAGCTAGAGATTTCTACCCCTGAACTATATAAATCTCTTGGCTGTTCAATTGGCAATTTGAATCCTTGTTCCAAATTTTCACTTGTTTTATACAAACCCCACAGAAAATTACTAAATTCCTCAATAATTCTGAACACCTTTCCAGTTGTACCTAATTCAAATGTCCTTTATTCATTTATTCAATAGACTCCAGTGCCATTGACACTTATTCATATCTCTCTTTGATTAAAAAACTGCAATTAATTGAGACAGGATGAATGTTTGACTCTAAAGACTTTTCCATCCTAACATAAATATATACCTGATCATTTGAAGAGGGGGAATACATAAATTATGGGAATAAAGAAATCTTCTTATAGAAAATAACATTTATATTGAGTGATGAATAAAACTAGGGATTCTAAAAGACTGAGTTTTGGTGAAAATACATTCCACACAATTGGGTAAAAGGACTGGATGATGGAATGTTGAGTCTGAGAAAAAGCAAGTTAATCACATTAGTTACAATAAAGTATTCTATTCCAGAATTATTTTCCTGTTCAAAATACAATGGGGATTTTGGAGCAACCAACTATACATGCATTATTTCCCTGTACTAAATAGAATGGGGCATATGGAGCTACCAACTACACATTTCCATTGCTTCAAATATTAGGTTAGAGTTCTTAGAATAAGATAAATTTTATCTATTTTCTCCTTCTAGATTTTAAAATTCCTACTTACATTCTGAAAACATAGCTAAACATTTTTTTTATTTTTAAAAATAATCATCTTAAAGTTACCTCTTCTTTGAAAGATCAAAAATATTCATAAGAAACATTACATTTGTCCTCTAATCTATTGTGAAATGATCTAGCCAAAAATATCTCTTTCACAATGTGGTGGAAAATGGAGAGAGATAAAGTAATCTGTCCAATATCTTTCATCATCCAGGTTTTTGACCCAAATTCTTATCTTTTACTAGTCA